>NC_137428.1:62621311-63821311 GCF_964374335.1 Astatotilapia calliptera | reverse complement strand
TTGCTCGGCTGCCTACCCAGGCTACCGTCTAAGTCAGCCAGGCTCACCAGTAAGCCAAGGATCTGACTGGCTGTGAAAATTGAGCCTGATGGTAATTGATTGCACATAACTTGCGTGCTTCAATTAAAGAAAGTTAGTAGCTAGTGAGGAATTAGAAAAGTTTGAGTAGAAAAGATGTGGCTATCCATATTTGTCACAGTAGCTTTCTTCAAGGTCACTTTACTGCCAGCAGGCACTGAAAGGGGAGGGCGAGGTCCCAGGGAGATGGCTGACAGAGAGAGGGCCAGCCTGACAGCTCAAGCGAGCTGATGGCTGGCTGAAGCAGACAGTGAAGGACAGGTGGACGTAATAAGAGTCTGATCTTCTTGTATCAGGGGGCGTGGTCCATTGATGGTCCAGAATCATTGTCTTCAAAGTCCCGTGGGTTCATGGGCTCTGCTCGTGGCTCAGGCAGCCTAGATGACAGAAAAACACACATGTTATATCATATCCAGTCTTCCAGCTTTTCCTCTCTTTTATCTTTTTCCGCAAACATCTGAAAGCTGTCACACAAACAGCACCGTGCCACCCACACAGTTCAACACTCACGCATGTTATGGAAATATAATAAACCTTTTGTGAAATGTAATCAGCTTCAATCAAGCTACGCCTTAAGTAGAAATCATCCATTCTGTCGGTTTTATATCAGCAGCTCTGAGCTGACAGAGACAAAGTGATAGCTAAATTGCAGGGACCTGTTGTAATTTGAGCCTGGCTGATAGATTCAATTTCACTGGAGACAGTCTACACTAATCATATGCTCTAATTGGACAATGTCGAAAGGGTGACGGAGCACTGGTGATGCCAGATAAGCAACTCTCCTGTAACTTCTCTCCCACCCGATCTTTCTCATTATGATTTTCCATCTAAATCTACAGGCCAACATCCATTTTTAAAAGACTACATGTCAGCATCTTTTTCTAAACACACACACATACACACATTTATTCACAGTATGTGGAAGCTATTTAATTCACAGAGATTCAGTGCACTTTAGGGCTATGCCATTTAATCTCGCCGTTCAAATACATCAATTCAAAGCAATCGCTTTCTATGACCTTGGGCAGGTAGTTTGCATTTATATATGTGAATTTACACTCATCTATCAAAGCATGAATACGCAAAGAAGAGCTTAGTTCAAATAAACCTCTGACTTTCTACTTTGCAGGCCACAAACTACAGTAGAAGGAAAAATAAACTATTATGGAGGTTTGATTGCCTGCATACTTAAAGATGTACATGAATGCCAGGCTTTTAATGCCTTTTCTTTATCACTCTCAATAGTATGTTGTATTGGTACAGTGCTGCTTTCAGTTTTTACATTTGGAGGTTTAATGACGAGCAAACAGCAACAGGTACATTTTAATCAATAATCTCTTCCACGCAAATGGTTACAAATGATAGTTAATAAAACAAATGAATATATTCCCAGACAAGCACTCGGTGCAGGAACTAATAATTGGAAAGCTTCTGCACATAGTATCAAAACAGTTATAATGCGAGTAACAGTTGTTTGTAGAACATATTAGTGTGATGTGGGTGCAACACAAGTCATTTTATAAAACATTCTCTCTGATGTCTTGAAATGTATGTAAGTTGATGTATAGGAGATGTGATGGAAAGATTTGTTATAATCAGACTGTTCAACAGTCTTGAGCTATTCTTTGTTATTCTTTATTCAATCATTAGACAATGAAAATGACTGAAAAAGTAGCCAATCTAGTGCTTATACCTGAATATTTTCAGTGGAAATCCTTTTATCTATGCACTAAACTCAAGCGATGAATCTATACATTACAGAAAGCTTAGCAAAGAATCGGTATTAAATTGTACCTTTAGGCACTGTGTCACTAGCAGCCTGTCACAACAACACATAACATGTTCCCATTTCTTTAGTTCAATGTACAAAAAGTACCAACAATAACACAGTTTGACAGCCAACAAGATGATTCCCGAAGAGCTATTAGCAGAAAACTTGTATCTCGACATTATCTCGAAAAAAAAAGAGACTGGTCTAAAAAAGGTATCTACAGGAAATGAACAGTATCCAAAAGTCAGTCATTCAGGACCCTTCAGCTGATCCATCTACTGTTTAAAAAAGTCGCATCAAAGATGGTCTCAGCAGAAGGGTAGCTGTCAAGAAGACATTATTAAGGAAGAGAACCAGAAAGAAAAGAATGAAGTATGCCAAACTACAGAAGAACGGACTGAAAATCAGTGGCAGTATGTTTTATGGAGTGATGGAGGACGGAGGGCAGGTCGTCTACTAAACTGAAAGTTGGTGGTTCGACCTCTGGCTGCTCCAGGCTGTATGCCAAATACAAATATCCATGGGCAAGCTACTAACTCCAAGTTGGTATCTAACCCCATGTGTGTGAATATCATGGTTTGGGGCTGCATTTTAGCCAGGGATGTCTTGACAATGTTGATGGAATTATTATACAGAAAAGTACCATCAGATCTTGGGTTTCATTTTTCAGTGTGACAATGACCCCAAACACACGCTTAGTAAAAGCATGTCTGGATAGAAAAACATACAATGGAACACTAGCAGTCATGGATTGGTCTCCCCAGAGCTTGGATCTCACTGACTAATTTAATATATTATTGAAAGACTATTACATCACGTAGTAGTATTCTACCTGTGGGTAGCTACAGTTAGTACTCTATACAACACCCAGCCACAATCTTAAAACACAGAAAACTGAAATAAGCTATTTCAATAAGATATTGACCCAAATGCTATTTTCAGTTCTACTACTACATACTAACCACCGAAACACTGACGCAGTGAATACTAAAGATATTAACACTAAGATGTTTTGACAAGACACAATAACCAGTTTAAAAGTGTCAGGACGATGTAAGATATTACATCGTCCTGACACTTTTAAACTGAAACTTTTCATCTAAGAACAAAAAAGCAGCAAACTAATAAATATATTCTAGACCTTATTTTGTGAATGTTACCTCATTTTTCTGTTATAGATACATTTCCTTCGATCTCTGCTTCCCTGAAGCTTCCTTGCCACCTTTCTTCTTCCATCTTTGTTGTCCATGTCATTTATAGCACAATCTTTGAGGGGGAAAAAAAAATCCCAATTTTTGTTACCAGGAAGCAAAACCTTTCAGAGCACTGCTCCCTGAATATTCCTGTCTGACACACTTTTGTTGGCAGAAACAAAGAACTGATTTCTCTCCCTTTCTGCACCTCCTCGAGGAGCAGATCATCACAATAGAAACTCAAAACAGGGAAGCTGATCAAAGAACACCATGACATGCAAGAATACCTGGTAGTCCCTATGTGTATGACCTGTAATTAGAACCATATTAGCCTTCCAGATCTCAATGAGTTCACACCAGTTTAGTTATTGGTCAAACTGTAAAACAACACTATAAACCAAGAAGCTATAATAATCATGCAGAAACACACACACACCTTGGCATCCAGCGCCAACTTACTGACTGCCAAAAGTAATGATATTAGAGTCAACAAGACAAATAGCACAGGGTAAGTTTCTATTTAGTTGTACAATCTCACTTAAGCGTCAAAATAATTAATTATTCCACAGCTCCGTAAACTCAAATTCTTGGCAAAGTTACCTTTTGTGCTTTTATCCACTAGACCAACTTTACTGAGGATTCAAGCTGTCTACTGCATCACACAGGCTGTTCATTCATTGTCATCTGCATAGCACACAAAAGTCTATATTGAGCTGAGCCCTGAGCTCTCACAAAGCTCTGTCCTGTCTGAGATGGTGTTTGGGGTAAAACGTTGACAGACTTATTTGTGTAAGGCAATTTCATCTTGCATCTCCAGTCAACCAAAACAGTCACCCTGCTCCTCACACACACACACAAAGAGAGGCACAAGTGAGGCCTACACTACGGAGGCAAATGAACTATTTATATTCAGATGGTCTTTGCTAAGCTTTAGGACACATGGATGTTATAACTTATTTATTCCACCCAGAGGAAAATGCCATTAATTGAGTGAGAGTGAGGCTGTGAATGGGACATGTAGTGGACAAAAAAAAAAAGACAGTAGAGCTTTCAACATACAGTGGATGGGAGATAAGTTCCCCATAACTCAAAGGCTTTGATTTGTTCTCTTTTTCTGTCTGTTCATCTTCCCTGGCCTAAGTAAAAGATCACTTAGCTGATTGTATATGTGCATGTCTTCTGACGACTTAGTTCTTTCCATCCATGACTTATTCATAAGCCTTAATGCAGTTGATGTTTTATTGATCACGACTGATCATTGCCTCCTTCTCTTTATGTGACCATGGCCAGCGGATAAGAGTAGAGCTGAAGGCTGAGAGGGCTGCTACAGAGCAGGCATGGTCTTCAGTGTAACGTGCTGGCTATGCTTCTGGGTGATGGATGGACAATAAGCATTGTGTGTGTGTGTGTGTGTGTGCGTGCGTGCGTGTGTGTGTGTGTGTGTGTGAGGGAGAAAGAGATACGGGTTTAGATAGGATTGATCGAGTAGGAAAAAGCTAATCTTACTAATGTTTCCTCTCTGAGTGACAAAGAAAAGTTTCACCAGTAGAACCAGAGTGACTCCATCGCTCACTAGAGAAAACCTCTGTCTCCCTGTGACAAAAACAGAGGGGGGGGCAAGCATGTGATGATCCCTATACTTTGACTTTTGTCTCTTTTAATCTTTTTTTTTTGTTTTGGCCATAGCCTAGGGAGCTCTCTAGTAGATGGAGGAGGGAGGGGTCCTTGCCCTGATTAAGTTTGAATTCCCTGCTCTTGGCAGAGGAGCTGCGAGACTCCTAAGTCATCATCCGGAAAGAGTCCCATCCTGCTGTGGCAGCCTTGCCAGCTTGAGCCAGCCTCATTGCCATATGAATAATCATACTGCAGTAGCTTGGATATGCTGTGTGTGTGTGTGTGTGTGTGTGTGTGTGTGTGTGTGTGTGTGTGTGTGTGTGTGTGTGTGTGTGTAAATAGAGAGACAGAAAAGGGAGGAGCTGAAAAGCAAACTGCAGGTCGCTGATAGGGGAGTGAGGTTCTCCTTGATTAAGCAAAGAGGTTGAACAAGAGTAAGGCTATGTACATAGTCCTCATGACAATCATCCGGAGGGGGAAATAACTATTGCAATTTGCATTTCCAAACAGTGGTGATGCCATCTAAGCGTACCCCATCACATAAGATGGCTGAGCCCATTCCTCAAGCCCTGGGGGTCTATGAGGTTTGGTCTAATGAGAGAGGATCCTTAATGGTTATTGATAGAGCCCATGAGGACAGACTCTTACCCTTACTCTCCAGTCAAGCAGTGCACTCTGCTACTATTTAATGAAGTAAAATTCGCTGCTTCTGAAGGATGATTTAACACTAAAAACAGATTTCTGACAAGAGATGACGAGCGAAAGGAGAGCAGAACATTAAGGAAATAACGAAGGAAGATGGTGAAAAAAATGTAAATGGCAACGTATAATGTAAAAAAGTAAAGACAGACTCGAGTATTATGAGTAATCTACCATCTACGCACTATTGCTTGATCTAATAGTCCTAGAGAGGCTTACATCCTTCTCTTTCTTTTGCCATCAAGTCATCAACATCCATCTTCTCTCCGTGGATTTATGTTCTTTCCTTTCATCTGACAACCTTGTCTACGGATGAGTAATTTAGAAATGGCCCATGCACACACACCTTTCATTAAAAGCACCCCTGTGATCTTCCCAGCACTTTGCACTGTGATGATCCTGTTAGCTAGAATTTGAGATATGAATGTATTCTAATGAGGAGAAATGTAAGGGCAAGTCAGAGGAGGGAAAAGGAGTGACACGGAAAGGTGAAGGAAGACCATTCGGTCGAGCTTCGGAACGCTAAATATCAGAGAACAAAGAAAGGAGAGCCAGAGTGATGGAAGAAAAGCGATATTATCTTGATTTAAATGTGTGCCGCTGAGACAAGAGGAAGGAAGTGGTAATAAATAAGAGTGAAAGGTATGGATAACAGATTTTAAAGCGTTTCTTTTAAAGTTCCACTAGTCCACATTCTTCAGGTTATTTACTACACACGAAACGGCAACAGCTTTTGGCAGGCTATAATACAAGCTCAAAAGGCAGTGCATTTAAAAAAGGAATATAATAAGCACAGCAGACATGTTAAGGAAAAAAAGAGTACCTGAAGATAAGCTAAAACTGTTTCAAGGTGAAAAAAAATCTGTTTAACCTAAGGAAATCCGAAGTGCTACATTCAACATAATGCATTCTTTGAGTGCAGTATCCAATATTTCTAAGTCAATAAATGATACCATACTTTATTAAAAATGTCTTTTTCTATTAAAAAAATAAGATGTTCCATTGATGGCCATCACATCTATTCAAATAAGATACAGTGAAGGGTGTTAGAGCTGTTTCCTTTAATAAATTTAAGAGAACAGCGATGTATCGAGGGGCTTAAGAACACGGACAACAGTATCCATATAAATTACATCTGCATAGTCAAGCACTCATAGGAATGTTGCCAAGAACAAGGACACAAGCTATAGAAAGAAGCTTGCGTAGGGAAAAAGCATGCCCATAATTAAGTAAGTCTATTGATCTTAGTCCCCTAAAATTTGCTGGATTAATTTCGCAATCAGCAGAACAAAATAAGTGTGAGCATTTCTAAATGCCCTGACACAGTTGTTAAGGTCCTGGCGGCAATCCATTCAGGTGCTATTTTCCCCTATCCTTAACATCTGAGACATTTCTTGTAATATCCTTTGTACTGTCCTCTGTAATATCCTTAAGGAACAACAACAAACTGTTTTGTTGGCTGTGTAATGAAATGTTTAGTTTGTCTCGAAGGTGTAAAATTAGAACATGATCACTTAAGATTAAGGCAAGCACCACTGACAGAAATTTATGTGGTTTATTCTTTAAGATTAAATCTAGATGCGTTGATGTTTCTTGATTTTTGGCATGTGGCTAATTAGGAGTTGAATTTAATTTAATTCAATACACTAATTCTTTTTTTTAAGGAATTTCTTTTCCAGATAAATGCTTGTGAGAATGGCATCTATCTAGGAGCAGATGCATCCTAAAATGCCTTGAGGAGCAGACCTCCTGGGCTGGATGAATCAGTGAAGCCAGCGAAATTCAAATCCCTGATGCTGAGGAAAGGAAAGATCACTTGAAAGGTCACAGAGAAATTATCCATGCACTAAAAAAACAAAAACAAATAAAGAGGTGATTGCTGCACCTTGAGAGACCTGGCATCAAATCAAAGGCAGGCTTGCTGGTTTGAACAAGTCATGCTTACAAAATAAGTTTCTTCCCTGAACATACCAACATTACAGGCCCTATTATCTGCAGTCTTTCCTAAGCAGTTTTTTTTAATCTTCTGAACAACAAATGAAGCTCCCTCGCACACAGCCTGAAAAATTCAGGATTCTTTATTCAGCTCGGAGGCACTGGGTCATGAGTAAGACATGGTGTTCTGGTGGAAGTGAAAAGGCTGGCCCAGATAGCAGCACTAAACCTTTATATATAGGATACAGAGTAAGGGTGAAAAAAAAGGAGGATGCGGTGGGAGCATGAGATTAAGACGAAGAAGTCAGCTTGTTTGGAACTGTGCACTACAAAGCATGTCCGACTTCTACTAGGTGAAGATGGATTCAAGGACCCAAGAACAGATCCTCGAGACCCTCACCCAGAGGAGTTGCAGCTCAACTACGAGCAGTTCCCAAAAACCATAGTGCAACTGCAGAGGCAGTACAACTAAAAACACCTCTATATAGTGAAGAAGAAACAACTGCTAAGGGAAAGGAAATACTAGTATCAGTTGCCCAGATCTCTCTGGTCTGATGGCAATGGCACAAGATGGAAATTCAAACTGGGGAAACAACCAAAACATCTCTGATGGTATGCCCAGTAATATCTAAATGGTGTGTGTGTGTGTGTGTGTGTGTGTGTGTGTGTGTGTGCGCAAATATAGATTCTACCGGCTAAAAGGCACAGTTGCATTTTCCCCTCACTCTTCTATCACTTTCTATGCCTTCATTGATTAGTTTCAAAGTGTGACTGCATCTGCTTGTTTTGACAACAAATGATTTTTCTATATTCTGACCTTCAGACAAAATCTGTCCAATTTGGCCAAGTAGACTGAGGAGAAAAGCTAACTATTTTCTGCACTGAGAGCTCTAAAAATTCAGAACAACGCACCCCAACATCAGGCTATACAGGTCAGTAAAGTACTTACCTTTATCTACTGTTTAACAATTCATTTTATGTGCATATTTTTGGCCACCTTTTTATGTCTCCAATATTGTTCTTTCTGCAGTTTCGTTTTATTTGTAATTCAAAACACCTACAATATTACAAGGTTTTTGTCTGTTATGGCAGAAAAATAAAACCTCCGAGTGTGAGAACAGTAATCGAGAGGCTGCTGTTTGAGCAAAGGTGTGACATGCAGTGCAGGCATTAGAGGTGGATATCAGAATCGATGAGTCACAGCTGGAAATTCATCTGTTTTTAAACCACTGACTGATGCACTGCATTTCATATTCGAAAAAGCATAAATACACTTTGCAATTGTATTATTTGAGAGTCACTTTAACATAATGACACGCAAATAGGTGGCATGCTGGGTGGGTCTGGATGGTTTCATTTATTTTGGCATAAAATATTCCATTTTGCTTTATATTTCCTAATTCACTGAGGATTTAAGCACAACAACAACGAGACGGGTTCCCAGAGAAAAACATTAGTAGCCGTATCGAAATCAGTAACACATTATGATACTCTACAAAAAAATTCATGATGTTAGAGTCTTGCCTTGACACAAATAAAATAACCACAACACTGTTATTCCTCCTTGAGATGGGAGATCATCTACAAGGCTGTTAAAACTCCCCGGGCAGTTTAATGACAAATCCGTACATAGCGACCCCGCCTGCATGTGTGCACTAACCCTTGTCGAACAATGCTTGTAGAAATTTCGGCTTTGTTTACATCGTGATTTATTGAGCTGAAAAGATTCTTTACCCCAGGAAATATAACTGGTACCATCACAATATTTAGACTGCAGCAGACTGCAAAACTGTAAGAAAATACTGTTATACAATTATTTAATTTTTAAACGGCTCCAATCCAAGAAATGGATTCATAATCTTCTATCCAATCAGTTATGAATTAAGCACACAAACCTTTTTCTAATTAAATTTTATTTTGAGATAAAAGTCTTTAAATATTCATATTTAAACTCTGGTGATCACTGGAAGAGAGTGAAACAAACTTGTAGACCAAAGAGAAAACCGACTAATATGATGCAAACTGTGAAAAGACTGACTAATTGCTATAAACAATGACAGTCTGCCTCTTTCAGAGTCACTGGTCTATTCATACTGTTCGCTGGGACTGTCTGTCCCCAATAAACATTGCAGCACCCTGTGGTGTCTTCATGCTGCTCCAAAGACTTAATCAGTTCGCAAAGGAAGTCAAGAGACAAGGCACAATAACAGGCAATGAATCATGGTACAGGGGACAGGGAGCTAGGGGCTGTTTAAAATGACCCTCTGTGAGCACCACAGCTTATTCATCAGAACAAAACGGGAGCAGCGAGGATAAAATCCATCTCATCATCCACCAGATGTATCGCCTTAAGTAGAACCCGTTCAAACTCATGTTCATGCATGCGATTATTTTTTTAAATATACATCAGGAAGTGTGCTGCTTACTACTCCAACCAAGGAGTGCGTGCAAGCAACCGACCGCATGATGCATGTGTTGCCAAGGATGCTTTCTCCTGTGTAGAGAGTGCACGAAGCGAGACAGAAAAGGTGGGTGAAGCAGAATAAAATGGTGTGCTGACGCCTAGCCAATCAGAACAATCACACAGGTCTGTCTGTGCTGCAGCATGTATAAGAAGTTGGATGAACACCATTATCCCATAAACTAAATTCTTGATCATTTCGACACAGCTACCTGCTGTTAATCATACAGAGGAATTAATGCAGAGCCATTCAGATAAGAGCATTAAACCACTGTAGAGCCTCTATCTTACATTGGCTCACTTTGTAAGTTTGAAATTTCTGTGGCCACGGGGGCAATTGAGAAATTAATCGAGGAGAACTGCAGCAATCCAATCCCGTAGCCCACAAACATAAAACTGTTGATTAGTGTTAATGGTGAATTAAAACTGCTTCAACAAGAAGAGAAGCATCTTGTCACTTGCTAGGTAAATAGCTGTGTGCAGACAAGGGATACTTTCTTAAAAGCTCTTCTACACCATGGGGTTTTTAATCTGTCAACAATTACCTTGAATAGCACACCCCTATAGGCTTGTATGCCTCATCCATCGCTCCCTGCTTTTTCCTTTCAATTTTCTACAACCATTATACCCTTGGTCACAAATTAAATGGCAATGAATGGCATTAAAAAGATCCCTTAGAGGAGCGCAAAAGTAGATAACAGAATCACCGTAATGGTTCTCCAATGTCTAACAAAGGGAGCGGTATACGAGGACAACTGTACTGGATGTGGGTTGATCTTGAGGACATTATACTTTGCCATTTTCTACACTTCTACATTATTACAAATATGCCGGTATTCATTTTTATAACACCAAAAAACTAGGTTCCATTTCTAAACTGTAAGGGTACTTATCATAAATTGCTCACTGTGATCTAACCTACAGTCTTGTGATAAAATGCAAACACTGCTGTTTGCTGTTTCACTGTGAAAGAAACAATCCTGCAAGAGCACCACTGCACTGGCAGCATGGCTCTGGACTAACTGATGGGCGAGCCTAACAGTTGTGCAACTTCTGGAATCAACATGTATGCAAATTTTAAATGCAGACTTTGGTTTAAATCGAAATTCCAGTAGTACCTTTGAAGTTTGAATCTAAAGCTCACAAGAGTGAAAATAGGAGAGAAAAACACACTGAAGAGATAAACTTTTATCTGTTTCTCAAGAAGGCAGCATCACCTTACAGGTAATGAATAGTGACAGGTTACAATATACATACTCTCCTTTTTACTTAAAACTTCTTGCATTTCTTCTCCCTAGTGCTTCTGACTCCAGCATAGCTGTTATGTTTCCTGGTCCAATCTCTGTCCTTTATTATATCCTATGTCAGATTCCACCCTGTGTTCCTGACTGCAAAGGAACTACAGTAAGATTGAGCCAGGGTTTCTGAAGGGAGGTCTTGGTTGCCTCATTTATACAGTCTGTTATATGACCAGTGAGCTGGCTCTGTCCCAGAGGCAGACAGCCATTATGAAGACTGACTAGTCAAAGCAGCGCCCACACATTTGGCAGGCTGGCACGGCTGCCCTCTGTTGCCTCTTTTTAAACAACCCCATTCTTTAACAGCAGAATGTTGACGCCTCCTTAATAAGTGGAGAGCTCAGGTGCCCCAATGAGCTATCCTGGAATCTGGAGAGATTTTGAAAATTAAATCCTCTTTACACTAGATTTGCAGCAATCATAGTGGCTGCAATCTCTTCCTTCATATACGAAATGATGTCATGGACACAAATGGACAGAAAAAGCAATGGAGAAAAAAAAAATTGTGTGTCTATGAGACCGAGATACATGGCCAGAGTTGGAGAACAGACTGGCTATTAGGCAGAGCCTTCTGTCGCTTCAAAACTCCCCCTCCCCTGCATCCAAGCCCTCACTGTGAAGGACACCCAGACAGACAGCCCAGAAAACCTGGGCTTCAGACTGTCACAACGCTCATCTTGCCAGATAAAAGTCTCATATGCCTCATGCGGCCCTCCCCGCTTTTTTTTTCCTCCACTGAATGTTAAACACACTGTGGAATTAAAGGACTTCCTCAGAGTGCAGCAAGAAGATCTTTCGCTTGCAACAAACAAAAAGATTAACAGTTGTGATCTCTACCACATAACTGACTTTAAAGCTCAAATTTCAAATGCAAACCTGGTGCAACGATGCCTAAGATTAACATCGAGCTTTAAAGATGGTGCTTAACAAATTAAGACTAGCCTGGACACAATTCTTTTGTTTTTACTCCTGCAACACGGTTAGATGCAGAAATTCCACACAGTGAAATACAAAGTGTTGGGGCTTAAAGTCTCCCCAGTGTCCCCTGACTTATAAAAACTTTATGTGTACTAATGCATCCTGTAAAACATCAGTCATAAAATTCTGCCTTTTGAAGGTCACATGCTGTTATTGCATACTTCATCATCAGTAAACGGGAAGCAATTTCCTTTTTTATTTAACTTTATTTATTTATTTGTTTTTGAAAGCTAGACCTTTATCTGTAATCACAGGTGAATAAAAATGTTAATGTCTGCTTTACATGCACAACTCTCTATATGATAAACAACATTCATAAAAAAAAACCCTGCGTGTTAATTACCTACAAAAAAGCAGTTATGAACAAATCGTTTGAAGGGGAAATGAGGATGGGCAAATGGGGCTGACTTCAGAAAAAGCTATTAATTTTTCGTTCACATCCCTCCCCTCAGAGAATAATGCTGGATTAAGGTGATTTTGTAAAGTGCATGCTAAATCTCCCATTAGAATCCTGAGGTAGTTAAATCCAAAGCATCTCCTCATTCCTCTCTACCCAATACTATAAATCTACATGGTGACAGGGCTTGTCGTGAGGCTGCTGAATTAAACATGCCAACTGTCGCACACTCCTACTTCCTCTCACTGCCAGAATAACTGATCAGAGGGGTAAAGTGGGGACTGGAAGAGGCACAGTGCCTTGTGTGTGATGTGACATTGTTTCCTATGTCCAAATGTGGAAGGGAGATGTTTTCCAGAAGTGTGAGAGTATGGGTTACTGCACTTTCTGCGATGACAGTTCATACCTAGAGCCAGCGTTTGATAAGCCACTGATTCATAGCCCCTTGGCTGAGCCTGCTGCTGTTGCCCTGCTACATCTTCACCAAGCTGAAATCAGACCTGTAATTTCACCCGAAGAGTAACGCGATGTGATACGCATGTGTACATGTGTTTCTGATTAAAGTGGACATGGGTCAGACAGCACGAGGAAGGCTTCTGTGCGTGAAAGAAACCATCTCTTCACTCTGTGAAGAGATGGTTTCACAGAGTGAAGAGATGGTTTCCTCATTCTTTTCGTCTCTTCCCTAATTACCTCATCCATGTGAGTGTGTGTGTGTGTCTGAGTGTTGTTTGTGTGGCTTCTAGAATGAATAATGAATGTTTATACAGAGTGTGACACCTTTTGAGAGATTTTACTGTGTGTGCATGAGCACTGCATGCACAAAAGGGTGCATGGCCAAGTCTTATCAGATCCAATATGACAATCTGCCTTGTGGACAGAACCCTCAAACAGGGACTGTGTGTGTGTGTGTGTGTGTGTGTGTGTGTGTGTGTGTGTGCATGAGAGAATAAGAAAATAGATTACAAAGAGCCTATTTTTCCTATTTGTAAATGGGAAAAGTTTTTTGACAAGAACAAGACAGGAGAAGAGGAACTCTAATTGCCTAATCCATTTCCTGTACAGTATGTCAATTCTGCCTTCCCAAGGCCAAATCATTTTATTTTCTTGAGCAAACAAAACTCCCAAGCACTACTAGACTGAATATGCTACATGCCCAATCCACTAATTATTATCTGGCTGGTCAATTTCTCAGTCTCACTGACATTTCCAAAACCCTTATAGTCCAGAGGGGTATACTATAAAGTGAGATTAATGGCTTAGCGAGCCGTGTCGATCTTAAAGTTTTCTGAGATTTCTGTGTCACAAAAGTGGCTCTCTTTTTACCTGGCTAAATCACTGCAGTAACTTATACTGAACACATAACCTGTTCGGGTTATGTGTTCAGAGTTTTGATTTAAAATTGACTGGGAGTGACAGCTTTTACTGATTCTTTTATTTACAGCATAGATGGATCAATAAATGTTTAAAGTGTGTTATAGATTCTCTGCTGGGGAACAGATTTTATATGTCTAAGTTGTTAAGCAATGACTACCTAAAATCACAGTGCAAACTATGCATCGCAATGTCATGGGAATGTTCGTGTTTGGTGATGCAGAAAATACATAAATGTTGTTATAATTGATTCTAATCTGCCGTTAAGCCACTTTTGCACTGCTGGAATTGCAGAACAGAATTCACACCAAGAATATCTGTTCAATCAATACAATCAATTTCACTGTCATTTTCCAACAAACTAAAGTGATTTTCACATCTCTTTTATAAGAGTATGGGAGAGCCACCTTTGATTTAATTCCATTTTATTTATATAGCACATATAGCACAAGACAACAACAGTTGCCTTTTATATTGTAAGGTGAAGCCCCTACAATAAATACAAAGAAAACAGAAAAAAAGAACAACAATCAGATGACCCTCTATGAGCAACCGCTTTGGCAACAGTGGAAAGGAAAAAAACCCCCAAAACTCCCTTTTAACACGAAGAAACCTGCAGCAGAACCAGGCTCAGGAAGGGGTGGCCCTGCCCTGACTGGTTGGGGGGTGAGTGGAGGAAAATAGAACAAAGTTGTGTTGTGGAAGAGACACAGAGATGGCTCTAGTAAAGGGATTGATTTTAAAGTTTCTGAGCTTCACGTTAGAAATACTCATCAGTACCCACACCGCTTGCATTGTTAAAATAATTAACTTGAATTAAAATGTTTATTTTAACACTCTTTGTGCTTACTTGTAACAATCTTGCATTATTGTATTTATTTTTATGTTTCATGATTTGTAGTGATTTTTAATCCCTATTTTATCATGAGTGGAAGAGTCATAAGAGACTGAAGCTGGAGTTTTACATTTTGTCAAGCCAGCTAATGCAAAGAAAGCCTGGATGTACTGAATTTTGTATTTTTGTATTCTACCTTACAATAATTTTTATATTGTAAGGTAATAATACATAAAGAGAAAAACCCAACAATCATTTGAGCAAGCGCTTTGGCGACAGTAGGAAGGAAAAACTCCCTTTTAACAGGAAGAAACCTCCAGGCTCAGGGAGGGGCGGGGCCATCTGCTGTGACCAGTTGGGGTGATATTAATGTGTAGCCAATCGTCTGCCCATTAGCTGGGACTACTTTTTTCCCCCCTTTGTAAAATTCCCAGTCACTACAGAAATAAACATAATGATTTTAGTGATTCCAATAACTTTTATGTTGTCCACAGTAAAGTAATGCCATTTACTGTTCCCATATGGCAAATGCTAATTAATGAGATAATCGCGCATCGTGTGACATGTTAATTAAATACACTGCAGTGAAAATTGGGACGTTCACACAAGCGCACTTAGTGTTTAGGTTATACCTAAGCCTTATTATTGATTTAGACTTGTGTAGTGAATCTCCAGGAGCCTATGACATACAGTAACTTGTGCAAGTGGCTGATGCTGTTGCCAGCATGTGTGGTGCATTATCTGTTAATTACTGTGTCTCAGACATAAAACACATAAAATGGTGGGACTTTGCTCCTTCCTCAATCCCCACCCTTTGTTGTGCTCCTTTTTTTCTTTATAGGTACTTCTTTGTACTTTCTCTCACTCTATTCTGGTAATTTCATTAATGTCCTTCCAGGAATTTGGCAACATCTGTGAGTCCTTATATTGAGGCTATCACAGTTGATGTGCGCTGTATAAATGTGACATGTATTTACATTTCTAGTGAGCTGCACATTAGAGCAGGGCGATATGACCAAAAATATTTATCACGAAATACATTTGAAAATTTGCGATAATGATATAACTGACGATATAATTGACACTAGATAAAATACTTTACATCCCCCCATCAATGTATTTTCACTTAAACAAGCAGCTGTTTTTTATGTGCATTAAAGTTATATAAAAATATAACAGTGGAAATGCAAATTCCTTGCTGACAGTTTAACCAAAAGGCATTTCCAGCTGAAATTGGCCGACATATCCTCAGCATAACCATGTATAATATCCACAAAACTTAAAAAGAGGTTATACACACACAATACGGTAATATGTTGAAGCACAGTACGTATCACTCCGCGAGGCGCCTGCCTACGATATAGCCGTAATGCTCCGACAATCCATCAAGCGGTGCGGCTTTGTAGCTCAGCAAAGTCGCACTAAAACATTTGACAGATTTTCGAGCGCCGTGTACAACATAAAATTGTTTCGAGGTCAGTAAACACAACCAGAATTCATACATAAGGCACACGGGATTATAAGGGGCACTGTCGATTTTCAGAAAAATTAAAGGATTGATTTTAAGTGTGCCGTATTTTACAAACAACATGGTAATAACAACGGCCCGCTAGCATGCTCTACCAAAAATAGTGCTTTGTTGTGTATCTGACGGACGAAAGCTAAACCAGTTCCACACCACTGAAGTTGCAGCATTTTTACAAACCAATTCTGGTTCATCCGTTTCATTTAACGATCCGCTTTCGCTCTTCTCATTCTGCGTCGCCGCCATGTGCGTATGTAAACATAGGCACTGCGCATGCGCGTTTTACCCATTCTATCGCGATATGTCATTTTCCTATCGTTGCCCAAAATTACACCAGTATTACCGTGAACGGTATGATATAGCCCAGACCTACTGCACATCATGTTATGGTGTAGGTTACAATGTAGGGTTTCAAATGTGCATGTGGTTATGACCTATGGTTTAACCGGCGGTCGGTGTACCTAATGCGTTTCTGTTTTTTTGCTAGTTGAAAATTTAAAATCCCTTTCAAGTTTGCCTTCTAGGTTCTAGGTTCTTTATTATTTGTTTTATTATTACGTTCTACACTGGTCTCTCATTTATTGCGGGAGTTATGTTCCAAAAGTAACAAGCGATAGGTGAAATCCGCAAAGTAGCCAACTTCATTTTTTTTTTTACAATTATTATAGATGTTTTAAAGCTGTAAAACCCCTCACTACACACTTTATACACTTTTCTCACACTTGTAAATTTAAAAAGCTTTACGCATTCTGTATTGGACAGGAGACACGGCACGAGATTGACAGACAATGGTCTACAGCCAATCAGGATGCAGAACACGATGCGCTGTTAAAAAACAAACAAACTAAAAAAAAACAGCATGCAAAATGGCACAAAAAAATAATTAAATCTGCGAAACAGTGAGGCCGCAAAAAGTGAACCTGCTTTTTGTTTATAGCGAGGGACCACTGTACTGTAAAGCATGAGCTTAAAAAAAAACCCCTATAACATCTACCAGACAATAAAATATTCCTCAACAACAACAAAATCCAAAACAGAAGGTTATTTCTATACCACTGCGGCATGTTATGGACGAACAAGGAGAATATGCAGATGTTCATCGTTAATCACCTTCATTACTTCTTTGTTGTTTTTGCTTTCTCCTATTCAAATAATTACATGCATGCAGAGATACACACCAAGATTCACACTCTGCAGAATAGACAGACAATCACTCAAGTATCTAGTTTCATGGGAGAAAGTAAGCTGCCATTAACACAATTGGATTTCTTTCTTTTTTAAAAAAAATATTTCTGATACCAATTCCTCATGGTCTTTCCCCGAGTTTGTGTGGCATCTATGACAATGTGGTTATCAGACAAAATAGCTAGATGTCTCGACGAGTAATTTAATGAGAGGATGCGGTGGGAGGGAGCAGGCTATGAAAAAGGGGAAAGCAGCATATAGAAACACTGTTCTGTACTCACCAGTGTGTGAATGTGTGTGTGAATGGGTGGATGACAGGTTGTGTAAATCGCTTTGGGGTCCTTAGGGACTAGAAAAGCGCTATACAAATACAGGCCATTTACCATTTTACCATTACTCCTAAATAATGAAGTACATAATAACACATCAACACACTTTATGACGTGACATAAAGATGACATGTCCTGGCTCAATTTACAGCCACAGCAACTGTAAAGGAAGGTGAGACCTGAAGAAACTGAAAGTGGTTCCTTAGTGTAAGTGACTCATTTTGATCTTCAGTACAGAGCTACAGTAGGTAGTGCAAGGTTATCAGGAAGGGTAGTTGGTGAAGCAGATACGACAAAATATGGTCCACTGGAAGAGATAAAAATGCTTTGTGCTACGAAGGTCAGTGAAGTTTACTGAACTAACCTACTGTTGCAGACTTGTGCAACAGAGCCTTCTGAAATATGATTTGCCATGCTTTCTTTCATTTTTCCCACCTTTTCCTTCTCTAGAACCAACCTGCTCAGTAGTCTTACAGTAATTCTGCCGTTTTCAACGCCCTCTTTTTCCTTTTTCCTCTTCAGTAGTCGCTCCACATCTTCCCTGATAGAGTGGAAATAGATCTCTACAGACTTCACCTTCTGCTCATCTCATCTCTGCCTGGTTACACACTACCACAGCTAAATTTCATTTGCACAATGTACCAATACAAACCGTATTTTACAATTGGCTTATAATACAGCTTTGGTCAATGCACGTGTTTTTCTATTAGACATATTAGACTGATGTTAACTTTCAAATTTCATAAAGATGCTCTGCAGAACAACACTAGCCTTTTTTAAACAAAAAACTTTTATTATTTTAGAAAAATTGCAAAGGTTCCCACACCATTTCTTTCTGTTAAATCCAATCTTTTATACTTCAAGGCAAAGTTTAACAGATATGAATATTTAAACAGTTCAGTGGTGCTCCTTAAATTGCTAAATATCTTTCTTACAGTTACCCAATGTTAGCAAATCAAAACTGACAACCGTTCCTTTTCTCAAACCAGTATGCTGATGAGGATCTTTTAAGAAAAGCAGATGCACACAGAGCAGTCAGAACAATATCAAATTACAAACACACCTTGGCACACACAGAACAAAGGGGAGAGTGGAAGATGGATGTATTTTACATACATGGATTAAGAATATTTTATTCATGGACACTTCAGGCTCAGTATCAACACAAACAGAGCAATAATCCGACATTAACCCTGGACAAATCCTAAGCACTTAATGCAGACTCTTTGCTCTCTGTGTGTTGTCTGTGAGCCCAGAGCGCTCTGTAGAGCACTCGTGTATATCTACACAGCAGATCAATACTAGAAGTACCCCTAAACACGCTGTGCTTCTGGTCCTTACAGGGCTATAGGCAGTGAAAAACTACAAATATCCAGCAGAAGTGCCCTAGAGTTGTGGTGAAATTCCTGAGGTAAGATCAGACTTATCTGGTGACTTATCAGGCCCATGGCAGTCAAGTCAAATATCAAAAGAAGGATTTTCTGTTGGAAAATACTTTCAGCGCTGTCATGTCTGTTTTCGCAAAAATACATTCCTACCTGTCTGGACTATTTCGCTTTTTTGACAGGTGGTGTACAGTCATGATTCTTGTGACTCTAACAGATGATTCAATTAGACAGTTTCTATTTCCCTACTTGATCCGGAACCACCATATTGTAATGTGTGTCCACAGGCAAAAGCAAACTACATGGGCATCATCAGAGGTGTTTTTCCTCTAGGTATATCAACTAATTTTATATAAAAGAAAAATGATTCAGGAAAAACAAAGAGTCATTAGCTCCCATAACAGACTAACCTGTAACAGATGTACACACATGCACACATACACCTCTCTCCCTTTGCTTCCCAAAAACTGTTGGATGTGAGTCATGCTATGCTGACAGTATTCATGTGCCCACACACTCAAACACAAATGAATGACATCTTAAAAATTGGAGGAAAATTGTGCCTGTGGCATGAATTATGCATGCTTATAGTCTCTTATCATCTAAATGCATGTCTATCCATTTGTCAGGAAGGTTTGTGTGTGCTTTGCATTCATTGGGGGCCTCAGATCCACCCCTGTGGAATGGTGATGGCCTAAAGACAGACTGAAAGAGGACAAGAAGGCAGAGAGAAAGCAAGGCAGATGCAGAGAAAGAGCAAGAGGGAGAAGGGATCTGGTGAAACCATAAAAAAAAAAGAGCAGAGCCTTACCCCTCACACACACACACACACACACACACAAGCAGAAAAAACAGATACAGATGCATCTAGCTAAAACATTTTTAATTATTAAATGAGGGCATGTTGATATGCGCACACAAACACACATGGCATAAAACCAGTAGGCGCTCCTTTTATAGAAAGCAATGTAAATTTTTCATTAGAGGAAATGCAGCTCTCTCTCTCTCTCCCCGTGCCTTCATCTCTGGGTTCTGTCCTGTGTCCTCCGGCCATGCTCCCCTGACACCTTCTTGCTTCACTCAACTCATCTATTTGACCCAGCGAAGGGCAAGCAGCCCAGACAGATAAGCTGTGTCCCAAAGTACCCGCTTTGCTTCCACATCAACCTCTTTTCTTGATTTGTGTGTTCATGTGAATGCATGCCATGATTTTGGGTGGTCTGCAGCCTTCACATGGTGAGGCAGTGTGATTTCTCCCCCCCCCCATCTCTCTCACACTTCTGTCAGCAAACACAAACTGTCTAATTGAATCATCTGTTAGAGTCGCAAGAATCATGACTGCACACCACCTGTCAAAAAAGCGAAATAGTCCAGACAGGTAGGAATGTATTTTTGCGAAAACAGACATGACAGCGCTGAAAGTATTTTCCAACAGAAAATCCTTCTTTTGATATTTGACTTGACTGCCATGGGCCTGATAAGTCACCGTGCAATGACAGATGATGTAGTGTTTTAAGAACACTCAAACACAGAAAAAAGGAGTATAAAACAGGAAAATAATACAAATCCACAACAACAACAATGATAATAATAAGGAGAAGAATAGAAATAAACTCTGAAAATGGTGACCACATGTCTCTTTTAGTATTTTAGTGTTTCCTTTGTCAAACAAAATATAAATTTTTGCTCATGAAACTGTCCAAAATACCAGGAAACTGGACAGATTTCTGCCAAATCAAATAACAGACATACTGTGTTTACTGTATACAGTTATGTTTACTGCTGTGCCTTGTCATCCCTATAGACTGTATATATATAAAAAAGCTCCTGGGCTTAAAGCTAACCCAGCAACAGTAAACTTGCAATAAACTTGAATTCTTTTTAATAGCCACCAGGGGGCAACTACCTTTAATGCAAAGAAATCAAATTGTACAGAAATCCAAGGAAAAATGATCTTGTATCTCTCTTGACAGTTTTCGATTAGTTAACTAATATATTCTTAAAAAATAAATGACTTTGCAAATTATCTTTCCAAATGAAATCAAAAAGACCAATAATTTTTAGGTTAACGTTTTCTTAACTTCTTCCTTTTTATTTTTGGCCAGAGTTTACAACCATGCATGCATGTCTGTCGGTATGGCTGATTCTGTGTCTGTCTGCTTTAATAAGTACACTTAATATTGACTTTATTTGAACTGCAAAGCAATTTGTATTGTTTTTGTGCTTTGTTTTCAAAAGTGGAATATAAATACAGTCATCATCATTATTATTATTATTATTATGATGGCAAATTCTGACCCTACATCTGAATGTTGCAGTAGAGAATGGTCACTTCAGTCACAGACACACCCTCATCTCACAGCCTATTTATATCTACCATTAAGGAGCAAGACGCTGCCGCAGTATTCTCCTAAACAACAGTTTCCTGTTTTGCAACATCTCCCTCTGTATATTTGTATGTCTCTCAGCTTCTGTACTGGAATATAAGTATAATGGTTGTAAAAATCAACACGATCGTATGCTCGTATTTTCAGTCCAGCTGTGACGGCTGTGGTGCAACGTGCCAGGTTACAAAAACCGAGAGGTCCATGACTGACCGGTGCAACAAACAATGTGCTGCCAAAATCGCTGTGAGACACCGACGACACAATGAGGATAATGGCCCCCATAAGAGTCCCACACAACAGTAAAAAAAATAAAAAAAATAATCCCCACCGTGCTCTGGCCATTTAAATCTTTTAAGTTCTCATATATTTTTCTGAGCTCATTTATATCTAGTGTGATGTTATTATAAACAGAGACTATCTAAAATTACAAAACAAATAAAATGTACAGAAATGACTAAATAAAGAATGGAACATTGGAAAGTACATTACTGATACATTAGAGTAAATTCATGGTAGCTATTCAGTGCGATGGTTGTGTTTATGTAAGACAAAAGCAAAAAGATTACTGAAGGAACCAGAGAGAGAATCTTTACTTTCAGCTGTGTGTGTTATGCGAAATGCATTAAAAAAGTAAGTGAAGCAAGGCAAAGCAAAGGGACTTCTGAGATACAGAGAGACGTGACTGATTAAGGCAACGAATGGGGGGAATTTTACACTGGAATTAGAAGTGCTGTGCTCTCCTGCTAGTTTTACCTTTTTTGTGTAATTGCACCATGAGAATCATAAGCTCACAGGCCTTGATCAGTTTTTTAAAAAAAAATTTTCTTTGCCTATACTGACCTGAGAAACAAACCCAATTATCAGCAGCTATGACAGAGCAATATGATGTAGTTAAAGACAACTATAGCCTCCAGTGTCCTAATCCTATTTCCTTATTTGTGTGTATTTCTTCTTTTTGTCCATTATTGATGGATTCTGCTGCTTTTCAGTGCCCTTTATCCTTGGATCTGACTTTCTTCCCATGCAAATGCAACTTTATGTATTAATTATTCAAAGTCTTAAATATACCTCTATACATAACAAAATTATTATTACCAAAGATCTAAGTACATGTTTAGTAGGAATGATATTTTCACACATAATATAGACACAGAATTTAATTACATTTGATTAAGTGACACATTAACACATAGATGATTTTAAGCATTGGTTATTTCCACTGGTTCATTAATATCCATTGTAATAATACAAAGTTCAAATGTTTAAAGTTCACACTTAAAACACTTTTGTTATTAAGATATGATTTCAATGTATTTGTTTGAATAGGGTACAATTCTTTTCGTGGCTTGAAAAGCTTTTAAACCTATTATATAGACACAATTGTAAGTCAACACTGATGCATGATTTTTCCCAAAATACCTCTCTTAAAGCCATCTCATATTCTGTATTTGTACTGTAGTATATGGCCAGGATGACAGGCTAAATCAGAGGTACAGCTCACTGTGAAAAGAAAGAAAAGAAGAAAACAGAAACCTGCCTTCTCTGAAAGGACCTAACTTAAAGATGGGCCAGCTTTCAAAAATACTTAGAGTTACAACTGTCACACTAGAAAGTGTGAAGCAGAATTTTACAGAAATGCTTGGGTAAGTTTTTTATTAAAGAAATGTAGCAAAAACACACCTGACAGAGTAAATATAGGCATTAGGCCTAGTGTTGGGACCAGTTACTATCCCGAACCTATTTTAGCAAGTTATGTATAGAGGTGTGTTCATTAGATATTCACATCTCTGACACAACTAAGTTAAAACTAAAGCCAAACAGGGCAAACATCCATCAGCCAAATCTATCACAAGTATGTGCAGGCGACAGTCATATTAAGGCTGACTTCTGCCCTTGCTTAGAGGCTTGATAATGTGACAGAGCAGAATGAAATAATCCCATGAACGGTGCCCCACTAACTTCTTTTTGGCAAGCGGAGCTCCAAAAACCCACTCACTCAAAAACACATTCAGTCCTACAAGCCAAAAGGCAGTTAAATCTGTTTACGCGTTTGCTAAAAATAGGCCTCCAAAAAGTCTAACAGAAAGGCAAATGCAAATGCGTAGAATTCCTTAGTGTAAAATCTTTTTCTGTCAATGTCTTATTTTATTTTCTTCCATTTCTCTCTTAAGCAATACCTCAGGAGACAACTTAAAAGTGCCTTTCAGGAACCGAAAATCTACTAGTAAATCCATTTCTCCCCATCTTTTCCTTGACTGTGGATGCGTGTTTGTGTGTTCAGACAGCATGCAACACACGTCTATGATCACTGGCAAGTAGACATAGTTGCAAGAAAGTTTCTGAACTCTTTGGAATCTTCACTGATTAATCATAAATGGAACTCAAAACTGAACACTAAGAAACTGACTAAACTAATAACACACCACTATACTTTTCATGTCTTTATTGGACTCAGTCCAGTGCAAGCTGGAAAAAGTTCAGTGCTAATAGCTTCTTCAACAGCTACTTGCTGAGCTGGGAGAGAGTGGACTGTAGAGATGCACTACCTACAAATGAAGTAATAGAAAAACTGGCTACTGGTAAAGACTACTCTCTAAAAATGACTAGTTGTTTTGAACATCAATTGCAGTAATATAGACGAAGCATTACAGAAAAAAAACCCACCACAAAACACCCTGTAAGACATGGATTTTTATCAATCCACAGAGAAACAAAATCAACAAATGATGGAAATACTGAACAGCTGCAGCTCTCATGAAAGAAATGGGGTAGGCAAGGGTAACGACAAAAAGCACCTACAGTAATCTCTACAAAATCGAAAACACTGTAATTTTGTGCATTCATTCTGCTTCAACCATTTTGTGTTTCAATAATGGTGGAAATGCAGACAGCACAAGTGAATATACTTTCACTTTCCCTATGCTCTCCCACTTTTCATGAAAATCTGCAACAGGCAAGACAAACGACTGCTGAAAAGATACGGTTCTTTGCAGAAGTAATCAATGCAGAAATTCTGCTAATTGTCCAGGGTTTGCAAACTTTTTCTTCCAGTTTGTACATAGATAAGCTATGAAAGGGAGGTAAATGCCTATTAGCTTTAATTTAATAAATACTTGTAAAATTAAATTTATAAAACAGATACATTAAATGTCAAAGGCTGCAAGCATGAGATATTTCCACCTTTAAGCATTTATCTATGAGCACATGCAGCATATAAAACCACCAAAATTATTCATGAAGAGACTCTAAGAGATAAATTAGATAAATGACAACAAATAATGTTCCCATTCGCAAATCTGAATTCATACAAATATTACACTCAAAAAGCTTTGTATCCTTTAAATCCACACCAGACAAACACATATACAAACATATGTAAAAACTTAAAAGTCAGGAACAAGGGCTGGAATGGAGGCGCTCAGACTAAAGCTAAGGAATAAGAGTGAAATTTGCAATGCATCATATTAGAGCCAGCAGAGAAATGGTTGGGAGAAGGAGGAGGGAGCGAAGCAAGATTTATATTCAGAGGAGGACAAATCTTGGCAGGCATGGAGTACCTATGTTAAGCGGCTTGGGGAGAGGCAGGGGTTTGTATTGATGAGCAAGACCAGGAAAGATGTGTGTGGGTGCAGGATTGTGGTCCTACGGGAATGCTCTGTCTACGGCAGCGATATGGGGCTCAGACAGCGGATTAGTGTTTCTGCTCCATAATCAATTTGCTGTCTGGATCCCATTGCACATAACCCTAAACATCCTTTCCATGCTTGATCCTCTAAAATCTATTTTCTCTTTCTCTTTATTTCCTCCCTACACCTATTCCACTTCATCTCTTTTTCCTGCTTACCTTTTTGTTTGCTTCACCTTCAAGTTGTAAGATGAGTAAGCCCCCCCCCCCCCCCCCCAAAAAAAACACCCCAAAACACCCCAAAACAAACAAACACAGTCCTACATCAAGCTCTTTCAAACACACCTTTCTGTTTTTTTCCTTTCATTTCTCTCCAACTTGGTGCCATTTTTCACCAGCCATGATAAATTCTGCACACACTGCGTTTTAGTGTAATATGTCGGAGTAATTATATCAGGGTGTGTGTGTGTGTGTGTGTGTGTGTGCGCGCGCACAGAGATGTAGAGGTTAACCTTGACCAAAGGCAAACTATTAGCTTCATTTCACCCTCGAGTCCAAGCTTGCCGCCATCTGGTCTAGAACTTCAGGGTCATAATAGCGGCTGACCAATCAATAACACACTGCATGTTGGCACCATGCACCAGCCCTGGCCAATGTGTTCATTTCTTATTAAAAAGAACATTACACTCCAGGGAGAAAATAAAGTACATTTCCCACAATCAGGAAGCACAAATGTCAGCGGTACAAAGTTTAATTAAAAATTAAAGTTCTATTTGCTGGAAACAAGGATATTGTCCATCAAAAGTGTATTATACGACACATGACTATTTCTATATTTATATTCAGCCTTTATGTTAAATAAATACAGAAATGATTTTTCTTTAAAGACAGATCAACTGGCATTTGCTGTAACTGTCTGAATCTGTGTATTGTGTGTATTTGTGTATCTGTCTGTGTCTGTAGAGGGGAGGAGTGCTTTTGAGATGAAAGCCCACAGAGACAGCTAAGCAGGAAGGCAGAGACAACAGATGGTGTTAGGAGTGCTCCTGTTCTGGTGGAAGAAGGTGGAGAGGTTTTCATGTCAACAGATCAATAAGTGTGAGACTATCCATTTCAGATTGTCTGACACACACAGACAGAATGGTGAAAGAGAAAGTATAGACAAACCACCACGCAAATTGACACATAGTAGCTGAGAAAGAAATCTCCCTTCTACACGTCTGTAGGCACACCTTACCCGCTTTGAGACATTAGAGATGTAAATACAATGATGTATAAGATAGTGAGACTTGATCCTGCTGATGATGCAGCAATCCTGTCAGAAATGCATGCAAGCCGATACGCCCTAAAATTATCACTGATAATATTGTATTCAAGGATTAACTATGGATCCAGACATTAGTTAGGAACCATGTTAAAGATTGTGTGTTTGTTTGTTTTTTTAAAGACACTTCTGGGCTTTTTGAAATGGCTCAGATGAGGGAATGCATGCACATATGCACACACACATGCACACACGCATCTTGCCAGCAGCTGTTCTGAGCACTTTTATTGGACCAGGCAGACTGTCACCTCTTCTGATTCCAGGGGGACACTCAGAAGAGGACTACTAATTGCCTTGCTGGGGCACAGATGTGACTTGCATGTGACTGAATAGGTTTGGAGGCATGGAATGGCTTGATGTGTATGAGTTTGGGTGATGTTTGAGGGAGGAAATGACAGGTTGTTAGAGGGAAGGTAAAAAAAAAAAGAAAAAAAAAGTTGTAAGGTGTGTGACTGTATGTGAGATGAATGCTAGTTAGAGTCATAGTGGATGATGTTGGAGAAGGAGGAGGTACAGAGGGGTCTTCAGTCACAGTTAAACTATTCTGCTATAAAAAGCTGAACATGAATCATACGGGCAGTCTTACCTTGGCCTGGCCTCAATGTTGTGCTGAAAATAATAAATGGAGGGAAAGGGGGAGAAAGAAAAGAGTGAGACTGGGAGAAAGAAAAACATATTTAAAAACAAAACATTTGACATCTTTTTGCATGCATTTTGAGTAACAAAAAAATAACTCAATTTAAATCAGTGCAGTCCACAGATGGTGTGGCTTAAAATCTGACCCATTAATTTTTAGTTTCATTTTGCACTTGCTTTTAAAGGAACAAACTGGAACAAAGCTGCAAACATTAGTCATGTGCAGGCCGTTCTATTTAATTTTGATTGGAGCTTAAAAGATTTCTCAATGTCACACTGCCGGCGTGGAACACTCATATCATCATTGCAAGAAAAATCCCTTTTTTATGTGAATAACAACAAAGTAAATGAAATCTCATCCAATCCTAGAAGATGCAAATTCATTATTTCCTGAAGCAAATCTGTCACATTTAAATTACTGCTGGACTGTAGACATGAAATCTTTACAGTCAGAATTTAACATGTTTATACATGTGCTTATATTGAACACTCCTGTTTATACATTGATGAAGGTATAGACTTAAACAATGACACTCCTACCTCCTTGAAATGTTCTTGACTTGGCTAGATGTTTTATAACCCCCCCCCCCACCAAAACCATTTTTGTTGTCCTCTGTGATGTTTCATGCATTTTGGTGTTGCTTAACTGGCCAATATTCCTTTTGTTTAATAACGCACCAGATCGCTGACTTGGCCACTCCTAAAGGTTTTGCTTTCTCTCTGATAGGTTTATTTAGATTTTTCAGCCTAATGATCAACATCTCTTCGGACCTCATATGGAAAGCTCCAGTAAACAGCTGCAACTTCAGAACTTGGAATCAACTCTAGATCTTTTATCCCCTTAATTTGTCATGCAATACTGAGGGAACAAGCCTGGAACTGACTGCAAGTCAATTAATTTCTAGCCTCTGAAAATAAGGGACTGTGTATAAAAATGGCTGTAATTCCTAAACAGCTAATACAAAACTTGTTTTTTGTATCAATCCTTGAAATTAAAGTTGAAATGTTGCAATTTAATCGAATCTTGGTTGTCTGATTTAAAATCTACTGCGGTGATATACAAAATGATAAATTGCCTTTGTAGATGGCAGATGCTTATGAATCACTGGTAATCTTGTTTTGTCTGTGCCGTTAAAGCAAATATGGCTTTTTAATGAGGTAAATCGCATTTTAATAGAAACTTCCATTTCATTTTTTTATGAAATGGAAGTTTTATTTAAAAAGGCCTAATAGGGTTATGCATACTGGCTGTTAAAGGTAAAATATATCATATTCATGTCCGTTTCACATTTCACCTTATCATGCAAGTCTTTTTTTCATTGCAGGCCAACTGTCTATTAATAACACATAATGCATTTCTTTGTTTTGACTAGATCAGTTTATGAGTACAAACAAGGCTTGTGTTACACTGCTGTGTTCATCATTTTTATTTTGTCCAATTAAGAGTTTTTAATGGAACAAAATTAAAAGAAATGTGCAGTTTGAAAGAAGATCTCAGCTATAGGACTATGGTTACCTTTTCAATAGAAACAAAAATATCCCTCAAGGTCTGAATGAGCCCAGATTCAACATTTCCTACATTATTCACATGGCCTGGGGCAACTTAGTTATTATGTGCACACATAAAAACTGGTCTCTCAAAGCTGGAAAGAAACCACAGTCAGAGAATTTAAAACGAAAATATCCTAAAAGAATGACCTGTTTTTCAAATAACAACTTAATTGTATTTGAAGCTTTAAGCATCAACTGAAAAGTGTAAAAAATGATCTGAAGCAAAAAAAAATATATTTCATTTGACACCCCATTTGTACAGTCATATATAATAGATATAGAAAAAATGAAGTGAAAAAAAGAAAACTTATTGTTAAAATATTATTTCTTATCATTTTCAAATGGTTTAAACCAAAATCCTGCTAACATGTATAAAATATAAAAACCGAACAAAGCAGACTTGGGTCAGAACTAAGTGAGGGTTAGGTCACTTGTTCTGACTCAGATTGCCTGAATAATGAGGCTTCTTAGCTTTCTGTTCATGCTGCATCTTCTTTATAGCTTAGTGAGGCTCTGTGTCTGTTTTTCGAAGATATATTTCTGAGAACTTCGAAATCCAATTCAGTACTTATACGCTAAGCATTTCACATAAACTCTGTCTACACAGTATTAACCGTGTTTAGTCTACAGTCATGCACCTGTTGTGTACCATCTTCTACAGTCCTGTCGTTTTAGTGTGCATGTTCAGTTACAGTGTTTGCTGTGCTCTCTGTGTATCTGTATGGATATTTTAGCTGACACATATCGCCCTTTTAGCTGTAAGACTCCTGCCCAGGGGCATGTGTGTTTTTTTAATTACTCTATCATCAGTAATTGTTTAAGTAAACACAAATTTAATGATGATATAAATAAGTACCTACAGCCACTTTTTAATGAAAAGATGGAAATTGAGCAATGTGATAACAAACAGACTGTAACTTTTAATATTTTTGTCTAACTCCTTCCAATTGTTTAATTTTCATCCAAAGAATGTTAAAAGGATAAGTGCAAGATATATTTTACATCCTAGCTTATATATCTCACAGACTTGCAGTTACATGGCCACAGTATTTGGCCTTGATATGCATACAAAGCAGCAATTGTCTGAAAAAGTAAATCCTTCTTTTCTTGTAAAAAGTTTAACTCAGAGCACCAATTCCAAAAGGGCTGGAGGGTGAACTGTAGCTCCCGGGCTAGCAGGATTAGATTGAGCTTTACAAGAAGAGAAATAAACAGTAATCCAAAAAAGCAAACAGGGACCGCATACAGCATGTGAAAACTTTTCAGACCCCTTTCTAATTTTCCAAATCTTGTTAAAATGGATTCAACACATTTTCTTCCATATAAGTCTGGATGTAATTCTCCACAATGTCAAACCAAAGGAAGGCTATGGAAATATATTGTTAATTCATCACGGGAAATCCTTACAGAAGCACAATCAGTAGCACGGCCCTTCACCAATAAGATTTTTATAGAGGGATGGAGTGCTATAAAGCATCTGAAATGAACCATTTGGCCACATTTCCCAACCACATGAAACCAGGCACTGAGCCTCACTTCATTAGTATAATCCACACAATTGAAAACTGTGGTTGCAGCATCATGGTGTGGAAACTAGTCCCAAAAAAGGAAGAAAATAATGGATCCAAAGCACAACATCTAACAAACTACCTAAGGCACCAAGTAAACACAAGTGTGGTTTTCGGTAAATTCTATGAAATTCATAGTGTGACCCAACCAGATTCTGACCAGCAACCAACATACCATTTATCATCAGCCATCATGATACACAATGGTTGTGTACTAAGGCTCCCATCCAGCCTAGATAAAACTTTAAAAAGACTGATCCCAAATTTGCCTAAACATCCAGTGCTATCAATAATTGGTGGAGTCATCATAAATGTTAGTTTCATCCATGACAACATGAAAGGTTGTTACCCAACACACTGCAGGAGGACTACATGAAACATGCAACAGTTACAAGCGCTGTGGGAACACCAAAATGTTGTAGATAAACAAGTGAGTGATAGCGTCAGTGTATATTCGCTTGAGTACATAGCAAGATACGTAATAAGTGAGCAGCTACTTAACTTCTCTTTCTGTACTGACACGAATCTCCAGTGAACGAATAATGCTGCTTTTTAGTTACTCCATTAATAACTAACACATGACAACAAACAGCTTACCCATCGACATTCATTTAGGGCCATAAAGCAATCTACACATCAGCTACCGCTATTACTACAACCTACTTAGTTGTGCACAGAACCTCCAGAGAACACTCAAGCCTCCTCTCTTAACTGCAGTGACTGCAATATAGAGAGTGACAAATGGACCAATGCGATATTTTAATTTGGGGCCATGAGCAGTAAAAGCCTTCTCTTCAATTTTCAAATGAGACACGCAGTGAAGCGCCACAGAGTTTGATGCACATGTGAGGAGATGGGTTGCAACCCTTTACTGTGCAAGAGTTCACATACATGCAAACCTCTATAATATATAGTGTAGTTGCACACATGTGCAGGTGTGTGCAGTTCTTTGGCACAAGGTGTAAACTTTCACCAAGGGGCCAAGATGTAAAAAGACTAAATGTGTTTATAACTGCCAATACTATAGCAAAAGTATTACATTGCAGCCAAAAGCTTAGGCTTTATCTGCATCTATCTACATGCATCACATTAACAGAGGAGAGAACATTCTGAAAACATAATTTCAATATATATAAGTATAATGTATAATGAATAAATACTGTAGATCCAGTGTCTCTTTTCACTTGGAACAAAGCTGTGTATGATGGCACCTGTTCTCCTTATAAATGTTGCTGTTTGCAGAAGGTTTCTTAAGTACTTGGAAGAAAATCCTTTCAAGTGGACGACCTGGAATCAAGCACCCATGGCTGACAGCATTCATCTTTAAACAAAGACCTCATGCGCAAGACCATTTTCAGGCCTAACCACAAGCAAATAAACACAGCTTTATGTAACGCTGATAACTGTTCTGTGTTGCGGTTCTTGTTCTCTATTCATCCTACCTTAAAACTACCTATAACCTTTTTTAGATAAGAGCAATAGCACTGCTTTTACAAGCATGTTCTCATGTTACACGAGTTAATCATTCTTTCAAAATCTTCTCAACAGACCTTGTGCTGTGATGTTGCTAATTAGGGTGCCAAGTTCAATCAAACATGTAAGTAAGACACTGTCTTTTCATTAAATTTCTTGAGCACTTGGTTAATGTTCTAAGACTGGTATGTTAATGACATTTTTAGGTCTAGTTAGTAAACAAGCTTGTTTAAATATGCAAGTGGAAAGGCTCCAGTGTACTGGGTACGGTATAGTTTCTGTGGCTGCGAGCCTGCTGGCATGCTTCAATTCACGACATACATTTTGACGGTAAGTTTAACGCTCTAGGTAGATGTTAGTGTCTGAGACTGTGTGGACTCGTCTGGTGACTTTGGATTACAATGCATCAAGATGGGATGTGTCCCACAGGCAGATTTCATTATAGTAAAACAGGAATGACTGCTTTTATATAGTCTCTGCAACACTATAGTTCCTGCTTAACTGGTCAAACAAATAGGTAGCGTAAAAGTCTAAGAACATAAAGAAAATAGCTATAAAAATAATTAAATGAATTAATTAACAAAAATCAGATTTTGTTTAAAAGGCACCAACTTAGAGGAAACAATTATATTCCCCACTGCATTTAAAAGGTTTAAGAAGGTAAACATCCCTCATAAAAAGAAAATGTTATGAATGCTACTCTTACCAGCACTCTGTGAGCTGCTCCAGGCCCTGCTAAAAGGGCCTCTACTGCCACTACAGGAGCTATTGCCTGCGCCTCAGCCTGCTCCAGCAGGCATAGCTGGTGTGTTATGTTGGCCATTTCTTCCTGAAGCTTTTCAGTCTCAACAGTGATCTCTGCGATTTTCTCAGCAGCAGATGCTGTGAGGAATGCTTCTTTAAGGTCTACCAGGTGAAGGGTCCTCTTCTCTTCCAGTAGCACCAATTTGCGGAGCTCCTCGAACTGACTGTTCACATACTCCTCAAGTTCCTCAGTAGACATCTAAGATATGTAGAAAGAGTTCAAAGAGACAAAGAAGGAAACAATGAGAAAGAACGAATAAACAGGGCAAATTTAACTCACCACAAAACAGAGATATACAGCCGCCACAAATTAACCAGAATAAACCACAATGAGCTACTCAAAATCTGAATGCGGGGGGAAAAGCAATTAAAAGCAATGCATGTGAGGGTCAGATAGGGACTTTATACATTTAAATGTGAACATTATTCCAGCAAGCCTACAGGTCTCTGTCATGCATTAACTAATTGATAGCATATATTAGATTCCCCAAAGGCAAACTCCATGCATCCCATCTGCAGATAGAGATCTCAGAGGCTCCTTCTACCACAGCAAGCCATCTGTTTGGCTTTCAAGGCAGCAGAACTGCTCACTGAGATACCTTTTTAATTCCTTTGCCCATTCCCCAACGAGCCTCTCTTTAGCTATGACTCATTACGTTAAAACACCTCAATAAACAAACTCGTTCCTGCAGTTCTTCTGTCTAGACAAAACTCCACCTCCAATGAAGATACTGTCATGAGGTAAAATAACCCAAAATCCCTTGTCATGATCTCTGCTCCTGAATATAATTGCTTCAATCTATGAACATCAGCTGCTCTGTCTCCCGTTTTCCCTTGAGCAGAACTTCACTCTCTTCCTTTCCATCTATTTAATCTTGTTTCCCCTCAGTCTCCCTCTCTCCAGTGAAGCAAAGAATCATCAGTCTTTACTAAGGTTGGCAGAGCCATGGCCCCTGGGGCCCAAAGTTTTATCGTGTATTTGCCATTTCTGCACAAGCAATCAGATTCTCCAAATTGCCCATTAAACCAAGCGCAAGAAGTAACACTTTTAATTTACTTTCTTTGTGTGAGGAGAGAAAAACATGCACATTGCTCATTCTCTTATCTTCACCAAAATCAATGCCATGAATGTATTTCTCTCAGATAAAGAACAAAAAACTACAACTGGGTTAGACTAGTAACAAAGTTTCATTCATTGTCAAGACCTACTTGTATCAAAGCCCCCCATTGTAGACTACTGGAGAGAAAGGACCAGCATTGACTACATGACTCTCTCCGAGTTCATTTATTCTAAAATTCCAAAACAACTGTGTGCTCTGTGGAATGTAAATAAAAAGAAAATGCAATAGTTTTCAAATAATTTAAAGTTTATAGAAAATAGTACCAAGGAAACACACCAATGCTGAAACTGAGAAGCTGTATTACTTTTTATTTAAAAAAAAACAAAAAAACACTGAAGTTAATTCTAACAAGGCAAAATATTTAATATGTCAGGAAAGATGCAACAGAGTAAAGTTGAGACAGTGAGTGCCTCAGGACTAAATAGGCAGGGGTTCACAACTATGTGAGCAAAAACATGGACAGATGAAGGTTTTTCACTGTAGAATTTCGATTTTAAACATTCTAATAATCTGAGAAAATTCCTGTACACAAAAGGACTGTACACAGTCTTTTTTGCCACAGTGAGGAACCATAAAGAACAAACCTTCCCATAGCCAACGCTATGGTATGAATACACGGAATTAGGCGTCCTCTCTCTCAACCATCTCTGTTGGTTCTCTGTGAGGCCCCATGGCCTTTGAGGCAGATGGAGGCTGTGATCCTGGATCAGTTCTTTGTTTGTTGAGAAGCAAGAGCTCTCTGCCATTGGACCTTTCACTCAGCAATGAAGCTTCTCTGAGAATTTGTCCCGATTGGAAAGTAAGAAGGAAGAAGCACTCATGCGTGCTAATCTTCATTTCCAATGCTGCAAACTAAAGCCACAAAATGAGGCCTCAGGAGGGACAACAGTCCACTGCTTACTGGGAACTAGTTGGAGTAAAGATACAGCGTGAGCATTCATTTGTTTCTTAAGTGCCATTTTGAACCCTCGATATTAGAAAAAAATCCAAATCAAACAAACAAATAAATACATGAAAAAAGGAGAGGGACTGATTGTAAAATTGCAACCTACATGAATAACCCTCAATTCTGAAACAAAATTACCAAGATTTACAAAGTTAGAGGGAGAGAAAAAAAAGCTGTTTTTCCATAGACTTCCAAAGATCCGAAGTCTTTTTGGAACTACAGCTATCACCATCTGGTGGCCTATAAATAGAATGTAAGTTGAAAACACTTTCGCATTAGCTGATTTTTGTGACCCATAAGCTACGTCCATGTTTTACACCATTAGTGACTGAATTATAAAAGCAGCAGCTGTGTTAATAACAAAGGAGTTTTTAATCTTAACATTTTAAACCACAATGAAACTTCAGTAAATTCGTCATAAAAAAAATAAAAATAAAATGCCGTTTTAATGTGTAGTTAACTCCAAATGTTTCAAAAGACTGCTACGGTCTATCAGCACAATGATCAAAACATCTAAAATTAACCGACTGATACAAAGGTTCAAACTTTCCCTGTTTTTAACGGATGAAAAATAATCATCTCATTTTTTTTTGTAATGGTAAATGGCCTGTATTTATATAGCGCTTTACTAGTCCCTAAGGACCCCAAAGCGCTTTACATATCCAGTCATCCACCCATTCACGCACACTGGTGATGGCAAGCTACATTGTAGCCACAGCCACCCTGGGGCGCACTGACAGAGGCGAGGCTGCCGGACACTGGCGCTACCGGGCCCTCTGACCACCACCAGTAGGCAACGGGTGAAGTGTCTTGCCCAAGGACACAACGACCGAGACTGTCCAAGCCGGGGCTCGAACCGGCAACCTTCCGATTACAAGGCGAACTCCCAACTCTTGAGCCACGGTCGCCCTTGGAGTGGTAAAAAGGTTTGTGCTTTAGGGATTTATTTTAAGCGACAGAGTTCAGATAGATATGTTTCTCTGTTGTTCCAAATCACAGCAGACTCTACTGCCTATTCACAGCTCTGTTTGGTGTGATGCTTTTTTAAAAAGGCCTAAAAAGCATTAATAGAACATTAGGACTAAATGGATTTGAACTGTCCTTGCCCTTAGCAACAGTGGCCTTGTTCCAAGTGAACACTACTCTCCCTCGCTCTCCTTTATCTCTCCCAGAAACTAGATTTTCCAATTTAGCCTCTAACACAACAAAGCAAGGGACAGATAATTGATTTGAATAAAAACAGCTCTGCTATAGTCATATAAAACAATAAGAAAAAAGGGAAGTGGCGGAAGTTATAAAATGGTTTTACAATAGCATAGTTTCAATTTCCAACACCTTTTTATTTGTTTTCGACTAAAGGAATGTCAGCCAAGAAACTTTCTGGGGAATGATACATGATAAATTCAATTAAAATGGCAAAATAAAATGGGAGTGACAGCTCTAAAGAGCAAAAGGAGGTAGGAAGAGAAAGAATAGGACAAGGTAGAGAGGGGTGAATAAACCTAACACTACCAAGTCTGCCAAGTCTTTTCATGTCTCTCCTGTCTATTCCTCAACCTCAGCTTCCTAAGACACCTTTAATGTGTCTGCTGCTCTTGTAGATTTTATGAGGCAGGGAAAATGGATGTAGCCACTGCACACACATACACAGTTGTGACTGGGCTGATACTGCTGTGCTGCTAATGGACTCTTCTCTTTGTAGCTGAGAGGCTCTGTGGACTGCATGTGCCCTAGACGGCATCCTGGTTGGCAGAAACAAGTAAAAAGTAAATAAAACATGAGACGAGGTAAATATGCTGACTACGTACTGCTGTGGTTTGAAACCCCAACATGCCTCACCTGCACTCTTACTATAGTTAACTTCAGGTGACTGGCTGACTGACAGACGGCCATCTTTACTCCTCAAATTATGTTACGCCTCTGGCCCTCTATTAATATGTATGCAGCTTTATCACTGTTTTCCCCCCTTATATTCTAGTCCCCTGTGGAGAATTACAATATGAGCTCAGAGATTAAAATCCCCAAGCCTGTGGCAAAGTACATAAGCAGATTAGAATTAATAAGCAAATGCAAGCCAAGGGTTAAATCTTTCATCCACCTCTCACCTACACACAGACAGCCACTCAGACCCTCTTTCTCTCTGAAGTGTTTTAAGATGTCAATACCATGCAATTTAAACTCCTCCAGCTCCTCTTTTTCTTTACCCTCTATTTTATACGTGCACACACACACACACACACACAACTTTTCTCAGCACAGGTAGTCATTCTGACTTGCCTGTCATGCATAATAAGCGACGCTGACATTTGAGAGAGCCGAGAGGACATGCCGACATACCACATAATAGTCTCTAACACAGTGCCCTGTGAGCAAGCAGGTAAGAGGTTTTCAGTAAGCACACTGCAAATCCACAGTGAAACAACCCCAGACTAAATGTTCAGGAAGTCCTTGGGGTGGCACTGATATTTTACTATGATAATACACATGAACTTGGGTGGGGTGTAGGCTGCCAGAAAACGTGTTCTCTCTCACAGGCCACTCTAATTAACCGGTTACACTACGCCACTGTGCTTGGGTCACATCTCTGCATGTATTCAACAATGCTCTCGTGTGCCACGGCTCACCGATGGGTTCTGACACAGTTATAAAAGCAGAGCATACAGCAGAACAAGGACTGCAGAGGTGGTTGAGAGAGAGAACAGGTACTGCAGCTTTAAATGGTAAATAGCCGAGACCACGGACGCACATTCCCAATCCTGCCTTTGTTTGTCACACCTCTCAGTGCACAACTCCTAGGCATATGTGGTCAGGTTTTATTTTCAGTGGCAGAACATGCCCCCGCTATAGCATCTGTAATGGAAATACAGCAACTGCTTTCAAGGTTGACTTGTCATGAAAATTCAGTTTGAATAGCTTTTGTTTAGGCTGACATTAAGAAAAAGGTTACCATGTTTGTTTTTGGAGGGCAACCTGGAAAAGATTTGATGAAAATGGTAAAGTAAGGTTACAGCTGTGTCATGATGATTGAGACAATCTGAGAAGAAGAAACAAATCTATGTCACATATCCCGCCTCCCAATGCTTACACCAGCAGGTGCCTTTGCAGACGGCACTACCGACAGTAAGATGCTGGTACACAAAGCCAGCCCTGCATAGAATTTGAGTGGATTTAACAAGTAAACAAAAGTAGTGAAATAGCACAACAGTCCTGTAAAGATACGATCTTCATTATTATATTGGATAATTCGTCCCCCTTATTGCCTTAATTATGAATTATAAAATAATAAAAATTCATTGCAATGCAACATTGTATTTTACACCATATGCATATTCTGAGTCGAAGACTGAACACTTGATTTTTTTTTTTGTCAGCTTACCCAGTTCAAAAAGGGTTTAACAACAGCTACGGGGCATTCAGTATTCAGCACTCTTTATTTTTTTTACATGACAATGCCTAGATCACAGTCACTTTGAAAAATACAACCTCTGACTTGGCACAGAAGTGCTGAGTCAAAAAAGTGAAATCAACCGAAGTCTAAAAACGTCATGACTCAGTAATCACACAATGAAGCCACGCTTCAAGCTGACTTCTATCTGCAGAAACCTAACACAATAGGGAATATCTGTGGTCTGTGCATGGAGCAGCACAATGAATATACACAATGCTGAATCCCTTTATGACATAATCTACTTCTATTTTAGACTGCCGTTTCTGATACTACACTGTCTATATCATATTTATAACTGCACACAAAAAGATGTAACAGACTAATATCTTTTTGTCTTTTTCCTTGTTAGGGCTTCAAATAATGTTCGATCGTAGCTACAGAACCTACAAAATCAAACAAGTTGTTGCTACAGATATAACCTAGTTGATTTTTTAAAAAAAAAATCGCTATTCATCTTTTTTTTTTTCTTTTAAAAGAAGCCATGACAAAGAAATAATGCATACAAGGACTTCATATCAGTGACATCCCAACTGTGCCAGCATAAATATGCATTTGCATTTAAAATATAGAAATGCCCAGTGCCTGCAGCTTCAGTTTGTTAGGATGACTGACACTGCTTGCCCTAAATACGTCCATGGATATGACTTAAAATCGACCATCATTTTCTTGACTGTGGAGTCACTCCCAAGTAAGTAAAAAACCTTCAAGCAACTGGTTATTTGTATAACTACACTGTTGTTTGATCTCTAACTCAAACCTCTTATATCTATGTTCTGTAACACTTGGACACTTAATGTTAAATACACTGATTGTTCAGCTGTCTCTTAAATGTAAGCTTCAAAAATAATCTGCATATTCAAACTCAAAACACATGGCACAATCTCACTAAAATCCAAATTAATATACAAATGGTGCCCTGTCACCCCTTGCATGGAATTTAAAACCACCTTTTATCACCACAAATATATTCAAACTTCATTTAAATAGGTGCCGGTATGAGCTCATTAATTAAGAACAGATGCGTGCACCTTTTTTGGGAGAGGTTTTCTAAAAATGGTTCTTTGCTGTATAACAAGTGTTAGGCTTCTGTACACAGGAGTTAGCACTCACCTCAGGGTTGGTCCACTTGGTCTTGATCTTCTCAGCCATCTGTTGTGTACAGCCCAGCAGGTCATAACCCTGCCTGCTCTGCAGATACAACAGACAAACAAGCGGTAAACACAGCACAGTAGGCCACTATAAAAACAGCACAAACACAGATATTCTTTTTGTGCAAGTCAAACAAGACATGCAGCAGGCTAATTATTTGTTTACCTTAATCTTGCACTCATTCAAAAGAGTACCATTGAGTTTACATTTTAGTTTATAACTCTACACAAGGACAGTGCCAAAAAAACCTCATCTGGTAGTATGACAACATTTTGAGGAGACTACAGACTACAATATTCCATATTTTGATATGCAATATACAAGGTGTTAAAGTTTCTCCACAAGAGCACATTAACACAGGAAGCAGGATTAAAGCTAAGGGGTGTTTAGACTAAACACTGTGGCCTTGGGCTGTATGTCTGACCCTCTTTGTCTGTAATCAATCCATATGTGTCTGTAAATGTAAGTCAGTTAAGTGTGTTGCTCTACTTTTGTTTGTACCACCAAAGACAACACTGCAGTTCTAGACAGTTAAGTTTCACTGACTTTGCATGACCATTTTAAAATAAGGCTTCTGCTCAGACTTTCTAAATCAGTTTATTTCACCGCTCACAAACAAAAACCTCTTATGCTCATAACATTAATTCAAAACTAAGCCCTTGTTTCTGATCATATCACCTTGTCCTCTGTGCAATAGCACAGCCCAAATGTGATCAGTGTGCTGAACATCTGACCTGAAATGAAACTATAATAATCAGAAACACCAAGCTCTGCATAAATGAACCCAGATTTGATGGACCTTTTTTCCCCCCATAAATCCAACAGATTAACATGACTTACTAGACCAAATGCAGTGCTTCACTAAACAACTTGTGACTCAGTGGCTCTATTTAAAATGCCTGAAGAGAAAAGGCCATCTGGGAAAACGAAGTAAGGGTGAAGCCATAATTGGCACCAAACCAAAAGGGACATCGGGGTGTATTTTTAATGTTTCATTTCTCTTTCACAGCTTTCACAAGAATCAAAGTGTCTGTAAGAATTAATTTATTGATGAAGAACTGTGGGTTATCATGGGACATATATTTAAAATAGAGCACATAGCCCTCTCAAATTAACTTGAAGACAATGATTGGCACACTAACTAATACAAAATTAGAAATGCAAACTAGACATGTGACACTGTATGTTTCATAGCAGATATTGTTGGGGGGCATGCCATAAAGATTAGGTACACTATATATATATATATATATATAAACCTTACATAAGTGTGCATCTCACCTTCTGCCAAACGTAGGCTTCATGCAGAGTTATGATCTCATGTTCCTTGTGCTCACCTTGCACAGCACACACCACACAGATGATCTTTTCATCAGGTTTACAGTAGAGGGAGCCCTCCTGGCCATGCTCCTTGCAACGCAATCTCTCTACTGTCACGGTGTTTCTCTTCCCATTGTCTTCAGCAGCCCCAGCCTCTGGCCCTGCTTCTGCACCCTCAGCTCCCTCGCCGAGCTCTGCTTCCACAGGTGGAGAGTTATGGGCTCCTTCTCCTTCCTCAAGATCAACCCTCTCATTCCCATTAACTACTGCCACTCCAAGAGGTGCCATCCCACGATTTGCACCCATTTCAGCTGCCATCTCTCCCACAGCTTCATCCTCAGCTGCGCCTCCAACTCTGGAGTCCCTGTTTGTGCCAAGACCATTAGCCTGGGTGCCTTCGGGGTTATAGGGCAATAGCACATGATGCGTGCTACTGGCGTGTCTGTCTGCATGGATGGGGCAGAAGGCAAAACTGCAGATGGGGCACACTTGTGTCGCTGGCTGGGCCTCATCAGGCTCGCACGCATCACATGAACCGTCCATCTGCGGCAACTCTTCTTGTTTCAGTTCATTAGAACCTGTCTCAGGTTCTCCGTTGTGCTCCATGGTGGCTGAAAAAATTCAAGGTATCAGATAGCAAAGTCTGACAGGAGAGAAACAGTGAGAAGAAGACGGGTTATAAATAGCTGTGACCTTCTGTAAACACATCTCATCTTTGCACAAGGGAAAGTCCAAGATTCTCAGGACTAATCCCCTCTGATTTAATATTCCCGAAACAGATGTTGTCAGGCATCTAGACGAAATGCCATCGAGTGCCACATTACAGCACATCTGCAGTCACTGAACTGCCTTTGTGTGCAAACACACTCACATTGTTTACTGACTCACAAACAGAAAGTGCTGAGTGTGTATTCCTGTGCCCTCAGCATGACCAAACACTCCCCTGCTCTCCTTCCTTCACCTTCCTGGTTATGTCGTCAAGCCTTGACCTTTTCATATCTTGTTCTTTTTTGTCTTTATGTGCACTCACCACCACCCCCTTTCAGACCACTCTGCAGGAGTGAAGCTGAACAGAATGAAAAGAGCACAGATGCATGCCTGGCTGGTACACACTTTTTTGTCTCCTTTCTCTTTCTCCTCGAAGCCTTCCTCTCTTGGGCTCTGTTTGTGTACTCTCTCCACTGCTGACACAAACAACCGACAGAAAAAGTGCTGTAATGGAGAGAAAACTCCCCCTCTTTCGCTCTTCCACCGCCCCTCTCTGCCAGTTCTCTGTCTCTTACTCACATTCACACAGTGCCTCCTCACACAAATACACATACATTTTCTCCCTCATCCTGCAGGGCAGTTTGCAGCAGTCTGCAGAGTGTACTTACTCGTCTGTCTTCCTCTTCCCTCGTGTTTTCTCTCCAGGGCTTGTTCTGAGTTAATGTGGAGTCTGTGAAGAATTAGCTTGACGGCTAACTTCCTTAGCGCAGCCGTCGTACTTTGAATTCTGCTGCTGAGCTGTCGACTTATCTACTTTTACTTTACAGCACAAAGGGAGCTCCTGCTCTAAACCGACAACGTTTACTTCCTTATTTTTGTCAGCTGCTGTCTTCTTTTTTTCTACTTCCTGCTAGCAGTCTCCTGTGTGTTTGGGAACGGTAGAGACACACAGAGGCGGGAGAGAGAAAACTCGTTTGACGAGTAAAACCAAGACAGAGAAGCCTCGCATTTTTTGTGTTTGGGTTAACATTTTTCCGTGTTTTATTTATTCATATAAATATTTTATCTATTTATTTTTACATTACAAATGCACCCAAAAGCCAATGACCTTGTCATGTAGCTAATATATCACCGGTCAAGAGGTTAGATGAGATGAGGTCTTCAGGGAAATACTGTTTTGTGGTGAAATCTTTGCACAGCATACATCTTTAAGGGGTTTCAAAACAAGATCTACGTGGACTTTCACAAAGAGTCAAAATATACACATGCGCTGAAATGTATGCATACGTTAATGTAAATATTTTAATAAGTGGTTGTGATGACTTCACAAAGCCATGGCTCATTAACTTCTTGGTAGAGATCATAATTGACAACAACTGGCAGTTTCTGTTTGCCAGCATCAAAAGGATTTGTTTAACAGCGCTCACTGGACTGAAGTGAACTCAGAACAATGGGGAAGTCAAAGGAACTCACGGAAGATCTGAGAGGGAGATTTGCACAAGTTGGGAAGTTATCTTGGAGCCTTCATCAGTTCAAACAATTGTATGTACCGGTAAGTACAACTTATTTGGGTGTGTCACCACTGCCAAGGGCTGGGAGAAGACAGAGACTGCCACCTTTAAATGAGAAGTTGGTTAGGATGTTCAGGAACAGCTCAGCAACCACCAATACTCAAGTCTGCCGTGAACTGGAAACTGCAAGAACCCCAACATCAATGTCCACATTGAAGAGAGTTTTACATTGCTGCACAGGCTGACAATAAATCTCTTGGACGTCCCAACATAAAATGTATTGAAAATTTGTGGACTATACTTAAAAGCAAGGTCTGTGCCAGGAACCCAACCAATTCATATGAACTCAAACTTAAAAGCCCCAAATTCTGGGTTACGTGTAATGCATGCATTGCTGTAATCCCATTATATTTTTCAGTAATGTAATGTGTTACTGTACTAAATTTAATCATCACACTGTCATTACTTGCATTACATAGATTCAGTTACCTGAACGTAGGATGAATGGAAAGGGAAAGAGAAATCACAAACATGCTGTTTTCTTCCTACGCTCTACAAACAGCTGATGTTAGTTTGTGTTCAAGGAGAAATGGTGGGATGTGTACAACTTTAGAGGAGTAGCGATGTTCACATGTTTATTCATTTCTTTTTTGCATTAAATGACAAGCATGATGGTATAGGTACACTCCATCTATGATAGAAGCAACCATATTATACTGCTAACACAACTTTGACTCTTTTAGGCATCTCCACATGCTAACTTAAAGCTGCACAAAAATCTTCTAGTTCACAAGAAAGTTCCGCCGTTAAATCAGTTAAACACATAAATAAATGTATCTAAAATTAACTCGGTGCAGTAGGTTTAAAATGACAAATATTTACCAAAATATAGTGTTGTTGTATTGTAAGTATTGTAAGATAAGAAAGCCTATGCACACATTTGCATGTAAGTCATTTTTCCAACAAGTAAAAAACATTTTTAAGGTGTTAATTAAAACTGAGCATTTTTATAGCAGTAGCCTTGAAATTATGAATTGAATGCAAAAAAAACCCCTGAAAGCAACCTTATATTTTTATGTGTTTAGTTGGCTCCTATTGTAATCCTTTGCAGTGGCTCAAAATAGGGTGTGACGATGAGAAGACATTGCTAGTTAATTTTGTAGTTAACAGAAAGAATGGATGCCTTCCCTGTTCATCTAAAGGGCAGCAAAGGAAGGGTTCTTTACAGCTGATGCATACATTTGTAAAAAAAAAAAAAAAAAAATTACAAAAAAGTGAGTGGAAGCTATAAACTCCAATGTATTCATTATACAATACAGGAAAAGGTTCAGCTGGAAGAGTAGACAAATTGAGAATTTTAGCATGGGTGTTAATGGGGAGTTTCTAATTATAATGTCTGCTTTACCCTTCTGTTCATGTCCTTACCATCCATAAAACTGCACTGAGAGACAATGGAACCGGATTAGAGGTCTGGAGAGAGACACAGCGAGATGATGCAAAACAAGCTGTTCTCTGTAGAGAGAGCTAAAAAGGCTATTGAGCTGGGTTTCACACAAGCAATATTTGGCAAATAATTGTTGACTGTTAGTCCGATTTGAATGGCATGTCACAAATAGCCATAAACCGTGTTCCAAAAAAGCCTTCTGCATCCACTCAGTATGGATCCTGCTGCTGTTTTTGCCAAAGTTTGTGAGCTGCTTTGTCGAGGAGAGCTCTTGTCCCATATATCTTGTTACCAGAAAAGATTTCGTCTCAATGAAAATATATTTAACTGGCAAAATCATATTTGCCTTGGCATCTTGACATAAGGATTGAAAGTGAAGCTGTGTTTCAGAGGCCATTTAATCATAATCGGGATTAGATTTGTCGAAGGCTTGTAACTGTTAGCACAGACGTCACAGCAAAATCACATTCAGCTTTGTATGAATGTGTATATGACTGAGCCTCGCTGCATCGTCAGTGGGAAGTTTAATGGCGTCATTACTGTCTTGCAGCACAGCAAAAGACAGCATCATCTTGCATTCTGCATAAAACTGAGAACAATTAAAGGGCTCATTGACTTGCAATTCATTAGAATAAGCACTCAATATAACTACAATATGGGTCTGTGGTAGAGAGATCTGTTCTTTTTTTCTCTACCCAGGAACTGTAGTGAAACAAAATGTGACACGCGATAGGAGCTAAAATTATTTACCTAAAATGGGCTTGTGCAGCTCAGAAAAGCCTGCACATGGATGCTGGAAACACAAGGCACATTGAGCTCTCAGAAATGCCAGCCAAGAGTGAAGGAAGGAGCTTTGGCAGACAAGCAGAGCAGACAGAAAACACTTACCTAATTCCTCAGTTTTAACATTGTTTTATTGGCACGAGGTCAGCCTTGGGTCTTAAGATTAAATGTCCTTCAGTGCAACAGCACTGGTCTGTCAGAGGAGGAACTCTTAAAATGAGTTAGCGCCCCTCAACAGCACCCCCTCCCCCATGGCCCCCCTCTTATTCGCTAATATTTCATTCTGTCACCCTGCTCCTCATTTGCCCTCTGGATCATTCCCTAGATGCTCCTGACTTTGCCACAACTCTTTCCACCTGTCATAGGTGGAAAACATGAAAGAGAGTCAATAAGCTGTTTTGTGAGGTTGTCTGTACATCCCTGTAGTCTGTCTTATTAAGAAGGACAGCTAAATGTTCATGAATAAAACCTCTAACCCCTTCGACGCTGATCTGGAACACAGACTGCTGTGAAAAGAGACGTATTGGAGTTTTATTTTCATTCGAGTAGAGTTTTTCAGCTAAATTAGTATTTCGGCTTTATGAGATATGCCCCATTGGAGGAACTCTTTAATGTTTATTTTCTGTGTGTGCATCTGCGTGTTTGTGTGTGCGCGTGAGTGCAGGGCAAAGGAGCGACACCTGTCACGACTGATCGGAGGCAGCGAGGAGCGAGATTATGGTGAGGGAAGATGAAAATAAGCACAATTTGTGCAAGTAGAGCGCATATATGTGTGAAGGACTGAGATAACGGGCGGCATTTTTCAAAAGTGTTGTCATCCTAAATATTGTGCAGTCAAGAGCTCACAGCATTCGCCATGAATACAAAATGCCCTCAATTCCAACATTCAACTTGTCGATGTGCTTCAGTTTAAAGGAAAACTACATTATCTTAATATGGTACTTTAAACACCACATTCTCTAAAGCCAGTGAAAATACACGGCATTCACGCAGCATTATCTAAAACAGACTGCGCTGAATACATCAGCCCTACAAGAAAACATTTAAGCAGGCTTCAGTGTTTAGTTTTGTAGAGGTTGTTTTATAGAGATGTTTATTTGCCTTTAGAATTAATTTTGAGGTTTTATTGGACGTGTTACATTGATTTTTGTCCCCCCCCCCTTTTCCTCTTTAGACAGAGGGTAGAGATATTTTGTCTACTTTCACTAACATTTCATTTCAAGAGGAAGGAGAAAAACATATTTTGAAGGCTCCCTCCTGAAAGTGGAAATATTTTAGTTAGTGAGGAAGAGCGCCAGCATTTCCTCCAGCTGGATGCAAGTACTTTACCTAAAATAGTTACAATTACAAGACTGCGGCCTCACATTAATACATCATTTATTCAATAATCGCATGGGACTCCTGCCTCGTATTTGCTGTTCAAGCCTGTTTCCTGTCTTGGACGAGATTACTGGGTGCAGATGGACAGAATGAGAGCAATGGGTTATATCAAGTATAATTGGGAGTCTTTGGATTATTATACATTAGCAATAAAACAACACTACTTGATTATTCCCCTGTAATGCATTAGTAGTGCTTAACTTCTTAAAGAAGAATATGGCTTTTTCATGAAAAAAATCACAGAGCCTTATTAAATAATCTAAGGAAATTATTTTACACTTAAGTCAGCAACTGCTCTCATTCTTTTTTTCCTTGCCTTTTTATGCAATGTACACACAAAGCAATTGAACTAGCAAAGCACTGTCAGTGCCTGGCTCTTATCAGCCTCTTACACACGCTCTGTGACTAAAGTTACTGTCTTACACCAATAGAAGCGGCGCAGTCATGCGCAACCAGGTCTGCTTTTGCTCTGGACGGTGATGGTAATAATGTTGTACAGACTCAAACATCCAGCTCAGCTAATATGATGACACTGAATTCTCAATGCACAGTTTAGTGTGTGGAAGCAATTAAGTTTAAGCTTGTATTCCTAAAGCAATTTGAAATGTATCATACATCACTAGTCCTTTATTTGCTATGTGTGGGAGAACATTTCAGAAAGTATAGAGGGATTTAGTTTTTCTTAATTTGTTTTGTTTCTATAGCAGCTTGAGTGTCAGCTGGGACCTCTAAAGAGCTCAGCAACCCCATGCACCTGCACCTGATCAGCCTCTTTTAATTAGAGTGACATAAGAATGACTCATGAAGGTTACATGGTATAGGGTATATATATAAAACAACATTTATACTTGATGAAGTCTGTTTTTGTACTTTTCTTTCATTGTCTTTCAAGAGAGTAATGAGTAATCCAAGTTGAATTAATATAATAAATGTGAAAAAAAAAATAGAAAGAGGAAAAATAAATTATACTCTTGAAGAACAGAGAAAAAAAGAGGCAGTAATCATTGTAATTAACTGGGTAATTTAGGTGGTGCATGTTTATGCCAAATGGTCTTGATTAAGTATTTTACATAGTTTTTGTTTTTTTTTTGGTATTTGACTAATTTAACTTTTCGTGATGGTCACACGTGAAATATTAGATGTCTTTGTCTTTTCAAATAAATCAACAGATACAGTTGTGTTCTGGTTGTTTAGAAAAAATAAAAGTTTTCTCAGACTCAAAATAAAAAACTCTGAATAAAATATGTCAGCAGCTGGTCCACTCTTGTGTGTCGGCTGCATTCCCAAAGCACTGGGCCCTTGTATTTTTTCATTTGGTCAGCATAATTGTTCCACTGCAAGAGTTTGACCTTACAATACTATACATTTATTTTATGTTGCAGAAACATCTAGGACCTCATCTTTAATGTTTATGTTATCAGACGATTCCCCTGTATACATGCATAGAAACAGCTACAACGCTTATGGCTGAATGGTATATCAGTACATCAGTATTTATTACGGAACTATTTGATGACAAGCAATAGTGCTGAAGTTCTCTGGGCTCCAGAGAAAAAGAAACTTCCAAGAGAAACTTAATCTGCAAGGCTGAAAAGGTGATTTGTGTAGAGACTGATATCTTAGGAGGAGACCATCCTTGAAGTTATTATTGGATTCATGCCCAAAAGAGGGATTTTGGTAATGGACTGTGAGAACAGAAATGCATGTATTAAGAAAGGGTTTTTTTGTCAAGAAATCACAAGTGTGAACATACAGTGGAGGAGGCCTGGCATAGAAGACAGAGCCTGGTGACAAATTAAAGGAAAAAAAACAAACCAAATCATCCTTGTGAGGTACCAGAATGGCTTCAATGGACATTGGATCTACACATCTCTGAAACTCAGTTCGTCAAAAAGATAAATGGCGCTTTACTAGTCCCTAAGGACCCCAAAGCGCTTTACATATCCAGTCATCCACCCATTCACGCACACATTCACACACTGGTGATGGCAAGCTACATTGTAGCCACAGCCACCCTGGGGCGCACTGACAGAGGCGAGGCTGCCGGACACTGGCGCCACCGGGCCCTCTGACCACCACCAGTAGGCAACGGGTGAAGTGTCTTGCCCAAGGACACAATGACCAAGACTGTCCAAGCCGGGGCTCGAACCAGCAACCTTCCAATTACAAGGCAAACTCCCAACTCTTGAGCCACGATCGCCCAACTTGTGATGTTTTGAAGATGTTAGTACAGAGCTGCATTTTCCAAAGGTGTAGCTTGGCTGGGATCTGGCTCAGGCAAAAACCAAAGTGTCATTAATCACAGCCTCCCCTTTGCCCTACAGATAGGAGCATTACCCCATCAGGGTAAAAGGGTTTCACAACCAGGAAAAGGTGATCACAACAGCTTTGCAGTGACGTGCATGAATCGTCATGTGCATGAGAGCGCAAATAAATTGTCATATTTCATTTATATCTTAGTTTGAACTCATTTATGTTCTTGAAGGAAAATTCTGAGGGTTATTTTCCATGTGTCATAATGTTTGATTTGGCCTTTTCCACAAGCTGCCTCAAAAATAGCAGAAAACACAGATGCTCAGTAATGTTTACTTTGTGGAAGCAGTCAGACCTCCGCCGTGAAGCAACAACAAGGAAAAAAATTTCTATCACATGAAATGTTGCTACATTTTCTTATTTAGATGGTTCCCTACTATGTGTTAGAATTATCTGTACTTAATAGAAGAGTCTGCGGTTAATAAAGTAGACCTACCTATCTGTGCTTACACTCATTCTGTCTCTTTGCTCAGACCAAAATGTAAGAAAACAGTGTGTCATACACAACGGGTGCTTCGTCTGAGGTTGTTATGTCTTGGCTTTACTCACAACATGCTCATTTTTGTGCTACATCTGTGCTTCATCAATAGCAAACAAGTGTGTGCTTGCCACTGAGTCACACTCTGCAAAGTAGAGCACACGCCACTTGCATCTTTTCCACTTTGATTACTTTCCAAACTCTAGAACTTAGAAAGAAGTTGTGTGAATACAAATATGGTTGCAAAGTGATGTTAACATCTGATTAAGTAGCTTGCATGCAAGAATATTCAAGTGCATAATCATAGAGTGCTAAGATTAATGACCTTTTTCAATAGTCAAGCGTGCTTGGCCGCAGCTGGATTAGTGTCTGCCATGACATCATAGCTGAGGACACAGAACAGATCGTTGGCGCTACATAACAATGACATTCAGTGTTTTTCCCTCAGCAGGCCCCTAAATGTGGGCGCCAATTGACAATGCTCCTCTGTGCCCCCTGAAGTATGGCATCCTGGCATCGTTGTGGCCCTGGAAGGCTCTTGGGATGAATATTCGTGCCAAATGCATTCAAACCTTCCAAATCCCTAGATGGTATCCTCTGGGACTCATGCTTGATTGTCTGGGATTCAGCTTACAAAAATGCTGAAAGAAAAACTGCTTTAAGGTAAGTGTGTTTCGTGAGATAGACAAAGCAAGTGAGGAAAAGAAAGAAACACCTTTGAATAGTTAAAAAGTGCCATCTTGCAACAAGCAAAGGTAAGTCTACTCTGAAATGCATAATTTTGTAGATAAATTGGGCTGATAATGACTGAAATGGTTTTTACACACTTCTTGCTTGGAGAAGGAAACAGGAAATGTATTTCCCAAAGAAACCTCACCAAAAATAAATAAATCTTTAAAGCACATCCCATTATTTTTTGTACCCTCTGATCAAATTCTAGCATTGCTCCCCACGTACAGTAACACTACACCTGCCAGTCAAAAGGTGGCAACATAAACCTTATTATTTCTTTCTCTGACAGAGAGGAAAATTGGGGAGTGAGACTGCATTTGGCTCAATCACTGAGGTAATTACAGATTTAAAGACGAAAAGAGATTCACTCAAACAACTGTGCCTGAGGCCAGTGAAACGAAGAAGCGGTTTTTGTGTGTGTAATATGTGTGTATGAGTGTGTGTGCTGCTGCTGCTGTGAGTGACAGAATGGTGGGAAAGAATAAGAAAGATATGGAAAAGAAAAGCGAGAGAAGGAAGGGGAAACAGTTTAAGAGGGAGGGCAGAAGCAGAGAATAGTTTTAGCAAAAGGGCGGGATGATGTGAAGAGGGGACAGAAAAGCAGTGAGTGAAAGGATGAAGATTGAATTTCGTCTTCACAGGCGAGAACACTGTCTGCAAGCAAACAAAAGGATGAAAAGATGACCCGCCGTTGTTCTCAGACTGACAGTTGGATAGTCCCCCATCTTCCTGATGTCAGCTCCTCCCTTTAACGCTCTTTGTTGCTGCAAATGTCCTATTGCCACTGTGCAATATGAACTCCTGTGCTGAGTCAGCAAACAGTTGTGGAAGACTACCTGTCACAGACCGTGGAGAGGGTCCAGGAAAATGGCGCAGGGGAGGGAAAGAGGAAGGAAGGGGAAAAAAAGACGCAAGGAAGGAAGAATGGATGAATCATTTTAGAAATGGAACTCTAAAGACAGTTAAGCCGCTTAATAATTTGGCTGACGCTGCAGATGTGTGCGTGCGCATGTGTGCTCGCTTGTGCTGTCTGTTTGTCCTTTGAGGGAATACAACTTAAGTCACAGTAAAAGCAGATTATGAGATTAAGTGGTGTGCTGCTGGGAAATAAATAAATAATAATAAAAAAAGATGTATGTGAATGAATATAGCAAGTAGCCTACAATAGCACTACAAGAAATTTCTTCTTAATTGATTTTTTGTGTGTGATGCGTTGATGTAAAAGGAGGAACGTAGGAGTAAAGTATGACTGACATTGGAAGAGGCTATGCATTAATGTCATATTCACACATTATGTTCTGACAAAGAGAGAGCCGTGCAGGTTAACTTCACTTTATAAAAGCTTTACTGAGAACAGGGACATAAACTGATAAATCAAAGCATCGATGACGACTTTTGAAATGAAGTAACCTGCAGAGATTTTGCTTTTATCTCCTGTGCTTACAGAGTTGCGTGTCTTGCTTAAAATTTCCTCGCGAATATACCACATAATCCCATGGGATTATTTTTTATTTTAACTGTTTTTTTTTTTAAGGAACATGTGTAGCACGGCATCAGAGGAATCTTTAAACCATGTTAAATATGAAATCGAGGCTTTGATGTGAACCACTGCAGGGCCACTGCTTTTTTCATGCTTCCTCTGTGTTTATCTCTCTTTGCCCCCCTCTCTCATTTCCTCCCTGTGTTTAGAAATAGGATCTTATAGCCTGAAAGTGGGACTGCTTCGTAACACTCAACACATGGCAGCAGATGTGTAGCAATATGTGAGGAGAGTGTGAGGGCAAAGGGAATATAAGACAGAAGGAGGGTGAGACATAGAAGATGTAAGAAAGTAACGGAAAAAGGAGAGAGGGGGAGGGAATTGACAGACAGAGATATAGAGGAGGAAGAAAGATGAGAGGAAGAGGGGAGGGAAGAGAAATGGTGGGGAGTTTACAGGCTCTCAAACACTTTGCACTCCCAGCACAGCAGATGCCACATTCTGTCTGGCACAGTGATCTGTGGGCCTGCTCTATTTATACCCTCTCCGTGTCACTTCAGGGCCAGCATCACACTCACAATGTGCACACATCTAGTATGAGGCTTTTGCAGATCCCCTTACTGACTCAGATGAGGCAGGTAAGAGAGGCTCCCAGCATGGGGTAGAGATGAAAAATGATTTGAGAGCATGTGCAGAGACAAAAGTGGAGCAGGATATATGATGTGGCTCTATAGGAATGAATACTGGGTGTGTAGAAGTGTCTGAAATTCACATGTGTGAGAGAGGATAAAGAGCCTGTTTTTAATTTCTTATAATACCTGATTAGTTTTAGTTGGCAGGCAGGACCATGAGAAAAAGGAGATTGAACAAACAGTGGTCTGATTAAGCAGCGGGAGGATTGGAGCCTTTTGAGTCACCCTGGTTACTGGGAATAACAGCCACAATTTACTGCAGCTTTTCTACCTTAACAATGGATAGAACTGGAATGCTCAAAGAAGAAAAATTGAAAAGCAAAGTCAGAGGGAATGAGAAAAAGAAGCAACAATGTGAGCCTTTAAAGTTGAAACAATAAATATACTTGGAAATGCTTTCTTCCATAAAAAGTGAAAAGTGGCTTTGAAGAAATACATAAGATGGGAAAATTGTACATGAATCATCACACAGCTTCATTTTCATCCTGGGTGGTGCTTTCATGCGGGTGGAGAGAAAACTTGATAATGGCACAGCTTTAATTTAAAAAGCTGCACGCTGTGGACAAAAGCAGGGCGTCTTTACTCATATTTTATGTATAATCTCATCTATGAAGCTTTGTTGCATTGTTAAGAGACAGCACCCCTGCATATTAAATGGCATTTGTTTGTAATCAGTCAACCCAAATGTTACGGAAGCAAAGCAGGGTTCATTACACATCTGCTCAGAGAAACGACAGTATTCCACACATCCATCAACTTCACTCATGTGGGCCCCTGCGATGTAACACTAGCTGGATGGGAACGACAGCGTGCTCACGCGCAAATACAAACACACCCATTAGTCTGTGACCTATCGTATTATATCAAAGGCACACAAGCAAACTCTAATAGCGCAGAACAAGGTGGCTTTTAAGTGCAAGATATTATATGCAGGTGCACTAAAAAAAGATTTGAAGCAATCTTTGAAGGGTGACCTTTGATATGAAAAATAACAGGCTAAATCAGAGCTCTGTGTGCCTATCGATGTGTGGGGATGAGAAAGGTGGACTTCAAAAGGTGCAAACTGACATCTCTCTTCATACAGGAATCAAAAAAATTAAATGAAAGCTATCTGAACAGATAACAATGTGTAAACTAGGGACTGAACACTCCGGCTGTCTGACGTTCAGAGGGAGAGAGTGCTCATACATGTGCACCACTGAGCACCGCGGAGTAAAACAACAAACGCTTCCTCCTCTTTGAAGTGGACCCTGTCACCCTCCCAGCAGCAAGTCTGCCTCCCCCTCCAATGTCCATCAGCAAGCCATAAATCCAGGCTCTCATCTGCCGGTGTGCCTCTGAAGTTCTGGAATGCCCGTATAGGATTTGAGCCCGAGTGAGTTATGGGAACACCTGGGAGGGGTAAAGGGGAGCAGGAAGGGGTGGGGGAGTGGGGGTGGGGTTCATGCATGCTTACCTATGAGGGGCAACGTGTTGACAGCCAACAAAGCTAATGCATTAGTTCTGGCGGATCTTAGGTGTTATATGTAAAGCAATATGCCTTTGAAGACCGGATTAAGCATGGAAAACAGCCTGCTGAAAGCATGCACATTTGTACCCATGCACACAGCTACTGTTTTTACAAGATGACAACAACGGTGTGTGATACAGGCTTCCATGTCCAGCGGCAACCTTTTACGGAAAGAAGTTGCAGGGAAATAAATGATGACAGTGGGGTGTTTTGGAAAAGGCTGGGGGTTATAAAAACAAAACGTGGCCGGGGTCGTGGGACCTGGCCTAACTCTGTTGTTCTTGTGCTGGAAGCTGAGTTACCCATGTGTCTACCAGCAGAGACGCTACAGTGCCCTCCATTTGTGTCAATGTGAGCAGCAATTTGTTTTAATCTATGTACCAGATGTGTTGCCTTTAGGTCTCCCTTGGTATACTATAATATGTGACCAAATACAATTTGAATTTGTTTGTCTAGAACCACTGCTGATCTTTTGCATTACTGAGGAATCTGTGTTTATTTTTTTAGCCAGGATTTCTCCACCATTACCTACCTTTCCCCCCTCTGGTAGAGAAAAAAAAAAGCTTATTCAATTTAATTTTATTCCTGTCAAATTTTCATTCTCTATGGGCAATTTAGAATGATGATGATGATAAACATGTATGAAATCATCTCATTTCAAGTATCCAAAAAAAGGCTCATCTCTGTGATCTTTAGTTTCGGCAGTTGTTATTGCCAGCAAAGTAAACTAACGTTAATTCATAAATTCCCTGACAATGCTAGCTCATTTTAAAATGTGAAAAAGTGAGAACATTTGTTGTACTTTCAACAGCATGCTGAAGATTTAGACTACAGTTACAAATCCCTCTCTGGCCAAAAATCAATGGAAAAGACATGAAAATAGGAACATTCTTGTTATTCAACACAGAACTAATTAGCCCTGGGGCAGTACTGCGAAACAAGTTCAACATACCCAAATTATCAAAGAACAAATTTGTGCATATTTCTCATGAGAATAGCAGACAGAAACTCCAATCCACCCATTTATTTGATTGTCCAGCTTTGGGTCTCAGTACACCCTGAGCATGTTGCACGTTCCTCAAAGAGCATACACCCATCCTCACCCACGTATGCAGCCAGTTTAGAGTAACAATTAGCCTAGCATGCATGCCTTTAGACCAAGAAGTTTCAAAAAATTGGTGCCCAAGGCACACCAAAGGGCAAGCCAAAATTTCAAGGCACATCTGCATATCAGTGGATAACAGCTTCTGTATGATCTGAAATACAATCAGTTCTTCTCATTTATCAAATAATGACAGTATAGTAAATATGAAATCAAATAATCATACTGCCCAGCAGGACTCCTGTAGTGTTAATTATTTGTGCTTTGCTCCTCATAAAGTGATCTTTCTTACTGCTTTGCAAATGTTGCCCTTCTTGCTCTGCCTAAGCCCCTTTAAGGTCTGCTAATGTAAACTGCATGTAAATTTAGTTAATTACAATTTGTGCAACTCTAATAGAGTAATACATTTCAACTGACGCAAATTTCCAAGGCACAAAGGGGCATGCCCTAAAGCACCCTATACAACCTTTTTGTAGTGAATCAGCAGTGCTACCAACTGGACCACCATGCTGCTCCCTAAGCAAACAAGAGTTTAAATTCTTAATGTCAGCTAAAAGCTGAAGCCAGCTCAAGCCAGAAAGGATAGAAAGAAATATCAAACTGGGCAAATGCGCAAGTGAATTAATCAGAATCACTGGCCTGCCATAAAGGCATGTGCATGATTCATTAGTTTTTTGTTTCTTGGCTCCATTTTAAATCTTATAATGTGCTTTAACGAGTCTCTGATTTAGGGTTATATTTATATGAGAAGGATTATAGAACACTAAAACAGCAGCTTCCTCCCCTGAGAATCTATGTCACTTATACAGATGCTTGTCAGGGAAAGCCAAAGTCAGTCTCTAAGAGCTCTTGTCTTTTAAGAGATCTTCGCATTATTAATGCACTGATGCCCATGATGTCTTCTCGGTGAAAATGGTGATCTTATTTTCTTTGAAAAGCGAATGTTCATTTGGTGGCGAATTGTGATTTCTCTGTCCTCAAATGCAACCTGCTTCTTAGCGAGTTATTACGTGTACAGCTTAAATTACCGTGGTAATGTATCTCTGTAGGAAATTAACCGCAATCATTATGAAGGAGAAAGGGTGCAGTATGAAGCAAGATTAATGGATTAGTGAGATGTATGAGCCTAAAGCCAGGATTTTTAATATCACAAAGATGGCTTTCTTTTAACTTGGCTTATTTATCATGGTAACTAATGCACGTGAGGAGGAGGAGGTTACGTTCAGTGTCGCAAACATGCTGAGCCATAGGTTAGTAATTCCTCAGGACAAAGTTTTATTAATGAGAGGTAATCATTAAACATGATAACATGTAACACTGTTCTGGGAAGAATGCAGATTATACTTGTTAATAAAGAGAAGGTCAGTAGAAAAAAATGCCTTACTCATATATTTATATAAAAATTCGTATATTCGTATATGAATATACTCTGTATGAGACTATATATCATTTACATTGTGTAAATGTTGAGTATCTCTCTTATTACAGCATGATCACGCACACTCCCTCAACAGATGGAGAGATCCAAAGCTGGACAGACCTGCCGTGCCCCAGTTACAGCTGCTGTCCTATGAATGGATAATCACTGTTTGGGGGAGGGGTTCCACACACAGCCAGCTTCCTTGAACTCATCCCTGAATTGCTTGTTTTGCCTGACAAACAATCCACATCAATTTGCATAAATCAAAACGGACATCAGTGATTGATTCATTAGCAAAATTGTTGTCAGTTTATTGTCATTTCATCTGCTAATCATTTTACTATGCATGACCTTGTTTGTTGGGTCTGGAACGACAACTTGCAGGCGACATAACAAGTGTACTCTACGTCTATGCAAGAAGGCAAAACAGGAGGAAGATAAGTCAACACATTAATTGCCAAATTCATTTGAGTGCGCTCTGTAGATGGAAGTTTTCTGTACCTTTCTATTTCCTGGTTGGAAGCCATAATTTGTACCATTAAAATTGATTCATATGTAGTATACAATGCTTTGATGATGTATTTCAAATCCCAAGTATACAATAAATCTCCTTCTTTCTTTTTTAAAGGATAATGTAAAGAATAAATGAGGTGGTTCAAAAATCGAAGATGTAGGGAAAAAAAAAGAAGAGTCAAAATGTGAGAAAATAGATATTCCCCCTGTGGTAGACAGTGCTATATTACAAAGGTTTGTGGGAACCTAAGAAGATTTAGTTTCCCTTTCAGTGGCATTGATTATGGGGAAGATGTCTTTGTAACCAACCCAGATGATTAGACCCCACATACAGTCAGTCAATGCTCAGAGGATCTCACAGTGGCAATATTTGCAGGAGCCAAATAGATGTGAAGAAATAGACTGAGATGAGAAAATAGCGTTATTAATGGAAAAGGTAAAGAAGAAAACTTGAAAAGCGAGAGCCCTGAAAAAACTGGGACAAGGTCAGGAGCCACATCTTTATATCAAAGCTTTTGTTGTGTGTGTTTTTCATGAATTCAGACCTGCTGATTCATAAAATCGATATGTCTGTCTGAATTTCACATAACCGCATCTTTTCTGTCAAGTGCTCTTTTTCATATTTGAAACCTCCCGCTTTCCAGATTTCAGTTCTGATTGATTTTATGCAGAATAGCACAATGTAAGGCTAAAACAAAGGTTTGCTACTTGAACTGCCTCTTAGCATGGATCAACATGAACCACTACACCCTGTATTGTTTCCCCTCTGGTTTGGGTAATTTGAGGGTGTCGTGGAATGCTAGACACCAAGCCTCACCCTGTAGTTGTGTCAGAGTATAATTGCTGTTGCGGCATGTGTGGGAGGCCTGAATGCCTTCGTCTTGTTATCTGAGATGAGTCAGATTACAGGTGTGAAAGAAAAGAAACATCTCTGAGAGACACAAACATTTCTCAGTGCTCATATACATACATATATCATCCATTCTCTTGATTTTGTCCACTTTTCCAGCTACTTCATGATTCTTATATTGGCTGTTATGATACAGCAGTGCAGCAGTTAGCTCCGTCGCTTCACAGCGGATGTGGATGTTAGCATTAATGGTTGTTGGTTTCATGTTGTTACACAAGCAAATGCAAGAAGTCACCTTTGCAGGCAGCGGCTGTTTGACACTTCTCAAAAATCTATCAGTAAAGCTGCATATCTGAGGAAGACAGGGTGATCACGGTGTAGTTGCATGGAACTGTATTGGCTTTTTAAATTAAAGTTTTATGACACAAGAGGCAATAACAGCAGCAAATCTACTCTAACTTGCTGCCGTTAAAGTCAAACCACACGATCCACATGTTCACATAAAAATATTAATAAATCATCTTCGATAGGAAGCTGTTAGCGTATGAGGCAGTTCTTGAAATTGTCTGTCAGAGCAACACGATGTTGAAAAGATCTGCTTTAGTAGAGTGGGATACAGGTAGGAGAACTGAGTAGTGACAATGAAAAAGAGGAGACAAAAAAAGTTTCATAATTCATTTACATTGTGCTTGATTTGAAAAGAGTTTAAAGAAACCAAATTTTCTTTGGATAATTCAATATAGTGATGCCTTTAAGTGATACTGCTGTCAGCTACAAATGAGCAAGAAGTAATAAATATCACATTAAAATGTAAAAGTAAGTCTTCAATGGATTATCATGACATAAATATGTCTGTAGTTAAACAGGTTATTCTGAATATTGCTAGTCCCTTAACATATATCTGTAATTTATCATTTCAGTCCGGTTGTTTTCCAAAAAAAATGAAAACTGCGAAAGTAATACCACTATATAAAAGTAATGACAAACACAGTTTTACCAATTATAGGCCTATTTCTCTACTGCCTCAATTCTCAAAAATTCTAGAAAAACTTTTTAATTCAAGATTAGAAAAATTCCTTGAAAAACATCAAATAATAAATGTTGGTCAGTATGGTTTCAGAACGCAAAGAACCACTTCAATGGCGATAATTGAGGCAGTAGAAGAAATGACTGATACACTGGATAAAAATAAATATGCAGTTGGTATTTTTGTTGACCTCAAAAAGGCCTTCGACACAATCAATCACTCAATTTTACTGGATAAATTGGAAAGATATGGTATTCGAGGGAAAGCTGGTAACTGGTTAAAAAGTTACCTAACAGGTCGGGAACAATATGTTAGCATAGGGCATTACCATTCAGAGAAACTTGGTATTACATGTGGTGTTCCCCAAGGGTCAGTGTTGGGACCAAAACTTTTCAATGTATACATAAATGATATTTTTGATGTTTCTCAAGTACTTAAACTCATACTGTTCGCAGATGACACCAACATATTTTTCAGTAGCGATGATTATACTGATCTTGTAATGACTGTAAACAGGGAGCTAAAATTAATAAAAAAATGGATGGACATAAATAAATTATCATTAAATATAAATAAAACTAAAGCAATGTTTTTTGGTAATTTAAAATATAATATAGAATTACCAATTATCATTGAAGGTGTACCAATTGATAATGTGAGTGAAAACAAATTTTTGGGAGTTATAATTGATAACAAAATTTCGTGGAAACCCCACGTCAGACACATAAAAACCAAAATTTCCAGAAGCCTCGCAGTTTTGAACAAAGTGAAACAATTCCTTGATAAAGATGCACTTCGTACTCTGTACTGTACCCTGGTTCTTCCATATCTTACATATTGTGTGGAAGTGTGGGGAAATACATATAAAAATACAACTAATCCATTAGTCACAGTACAGAAACGAGCACTGCGTATTATTCACAAGGCTGGTTATCTAGATCATACTCACAAACTCTTTCTTCAGGCAAAGTTACTTAAATTCCAGGATCTGGTTAATTACAATACATCCATAATTTTGTATAAAGCTTTTACTAAACTTTTACCGGCAAATTTACAAACTAGATTTGAAATTCGAGAAAAGGTTTATAATGTGAGAGGCTTTGGAGAATTCAAATTACCCAGAACTCGAACAACCCGTAAAGGTTTTTGTGTGTCTGTATGTGGTGTGAAAATCTGGAACAGTCTGAGTTTACAATTGAAACAATGCAAAAATATTCATAGATTTAAATTTCTCTACAAACAGTTGGTCTGGTCACAGTATACTCAATGATGGGTTTTAGTGTGCTCTGTAATGTCTGTCCTCTTACCATTGCTGGTATGGATTCCAAAATAAAAAATAAAAAATAAAGTGTGCGTATGTATGTACATATATGTACTTGTGTGTGTAGATATATATGTATGTATATGTATGTGTGTCTGTTACTTGTAGTTATTACTGCCCGTTACCTGTGGTAATGCAATTTATAATTTATATATTCTGTATTCAGTTATGAAGGCTCTAATTGTTGGTTGCGAGCTGCCGCTTAGATGCTTGTATCTGCCCGGGGCTGTTGATGGGTCTGTATGCAATGATGGGCGTAGCTGCGGGAAGTTTATTGTTTTTTTTTGTTGATGAGTGAGTATAGGGGTGGGATTTAATAAGTTTTCTTCGTCCCACTCCTTTTTCAGGCAAGTTTTGTTTTTTGTTTTGTGTATTTTATGTTCAATATAGGTATTTGTTGTGCCTGAAAATGAATAAATAAATGAAATGAAATGAATGAAATGAAGGACACAGAGAAGTTAATATCTGTAAGAGACATGATTGCTTTGCTTACGTAAAGAGTGTTTGGTGGTATTAAAGAGTAAAAAAATCAGAATTTATGCAAAAAACATAAAAACTTTCTGAAAGAAAATCGGCCCCAGGCAGTTATAAGAGCAAAACTAGAAGTGATAATAAGCATAGTAAACAGAATAAGAGAGTGAAATGTTCTCACAGCTGATCTGGCTGTACCAGATGGCCAGGAGCACTACATAACCTACAGTGTAATTTTTCTTTCGCTCAGGCATGTCCAATCTTGTGCAAATGACAATGATACCGCAGAGTCAGCCATAAACCTCCCCTAATGTTTGTCTCCAGTGAGCTCTTCCCTCTTCCCCCATGTAAAGAGACACGCAAGCACCTGGATGCAACCCAAAAATGGCTGCTTGAATCTTATACCTGTCTTCAACGGCACATGGCTGAGTGCTTTCCTCTTCTTTCTATACTTATGTTGACCTATCTACTCAGCTGATTGACTGTCATGACATTTTCTCACAGTTAGCTTTAATCATTTCATTGTAACGGTGGACCATTATGGGATGAGGCAAGCCGCTGCATAAGCGAACAGAAAAGCCCACTATGGTGGCACAAAGCCCAATTTACATAGAAATGGCCAGATTACTGAGCCCAGCACAGGCAATAAGTGCTATAATTCAAAATGACTACTGTGAGTAGCCAAGTTCAGATCTCCGACAGGGTATAGCCTCCAGCTAACACTAACATTCAGAGAGCAAGTGGTCAGCAAGCAGGAAGGAATGTGTTGTTTCAGCAGGTTGTGGGTATTTTGTCATCAAGTATCACACGTCCTCGTGCCCTTCTGCGTATCGATTCTCCCTGTGCTTCAGGCATGGCAACTGTAAAGCCCTTATGGCAAGGTCACAACACATTAAAATACTCAACTGACAAAAAGTACACAAAGTAAAAAAGAAACGGCTACTTTAGGAGTAAGTATGCGCTTTAAAGTCTGAACAATAAGATACAAAGCTTGTTTGACGTGTTTCAGCATTTACATACAGCTTTGCAGAATTAGAAAAAGTCATCCCTCCCATTCAAAACATATGTCCAGCTTGCTAATTAGTCCGGTGCTGGGGTTGATTCATAGCCTCCCCATTTATAGCATTTGCACAGAAATATCTTAATTATGGTCAAAGCCTGAGCTAGGCTAATGCACATTCACTAACAAAATGATAGATTATCACCCCATGGATATGATCAGTTATTCCTTCCTAGCAAGAGATTGGGGTGGAAAGAAGTCATTTCCATGAGCATACTAATTCACATTTACATAGAGATAGAGATGAATCCAGATGCAAATGAGAAAAGCATGTTACTTAAAACTGGTCCGCTTTCTGTACTGACAAGCTTCACTAATATCGACTTTTATCAAGGATGTTGATCAAATGCTATGCAAGAGGGGAGAAGCAAAACAGTTCAACACAACAAGGCCCCCTACAAGGGAGCCAATGTCATGCAAAAGTAAACGAAAGAGATTAGAAATCTTAAGTTTCACTTCCTGGTTCGAAATTAAAACAAAACTCGCTAAAATGCTGGCATAAAGCATCATGGTGAAACTAGTTTAATTGCTTTTTTCCCATTTTGCACATCTGCTAAGTGAAGAAGGGAAGAAACGTTTATGATAAATGTGCTGTAGATATGTTGGACAGTAGACTTTCCTGCCTGTTCTCATATCTGTAGACATAGTGTTTATGATATCAAATAGAAATGTTGAACATGAAATCAACTCAAGCTTATGACTGTCTGCAGGCTACGGTGTGACATTCTGGAGACAGAGCTTGATGAGCGCAGCATGACAAACAGGATGGATTTAAGTGCTGAAATTAATCAGGATTTATTTTTATGTATCCTATGACTAGCGTGAAGCAAATCGCATTAAGGGAAAATAGAGGGAAACCAAATTGAGGCTAAACAGTTCTTGTTTCTAAAACTGTTAACGGATTATTTGCAGATCTGCATCTGTGTTCTGTAGGCTACAACATTGCTCCAAGCCTTATACTATCATTATATATAGACAATGACTTGTCTATATTTCTGTCTACGTAAACTATTGAGATCAAAGATTTGACTTAGGGTTTGTCATCACAGATTGAGGGGGAAAAAAGATGTTTGCAGTAGCGGTAACACACTTCTGTGATTGAAAAAAACAAGTTCGCTGTAATCTCTTCGACAATCTGCACGGGTGGCAGCTGCGGGAGAGTACAGAGATGACTGGAAAGGGACAAAGAATCCTTGTCTTTCAGCACCTGGGAGCCTAAAGCTCAATAGCGGTCAATGGCAGTGGTAATGTATTTTAAAAGTGTGGAAAAACAACAAGCAGGATCAGCAAACTTTAGTAAGTAGTAGTAGTAGCAGTGTGCAGCCACCATGGAGACACCAGGGATCACCTCAAATTGTAAGTCAGTGCCTTGGTCAAGGGCACAGTGGCAGAAGAAATTAACCTGGCATGGTTTTAATGGTGGGAAAACCTGGACAGAGGGGTTATAGCTTGGATCTGAGGTCTCATGAATTGTTACCCAAAGAACTTCAAAATCATAGAGCAAATTAAGACATTTTTAACTAGTGATAAAACTAGCAAATGTTCAACATAACATAAAATAATATTTAACTTTTACTTCAGTTAATTTGCACATTCTCAGATATTTGACATATTTTTTCTCCATGATGCATGTGCATTCCCCTTCTCGCCTTAGTTTGTTTCTCATTACTTTCTGCTGTACAAGAATGCACAAAGCCTTTGGCCTCGCACTTCCAGCCCTGGATTGGACAAATTCAGTCTTTGTGCCAGCTCTTCAGGCACACCACAGCCTGCATGTCCAGTGCTTGCATTGTCAAAGGCCCTCGAGTCGTTGCCCCAACCCCCCCCCAGTTTAACCATCATGGCCCGAATCCACTCAGCTGTGACTAAGTGACTCTTCCTGAGTTTCATAATGAAATCATTCAGTCATGCGCAGGAAGTTCCTTGTACTGTGTAGCTGTGAAACAATGCAAGTTGTGTTCTTCCACTCACGGGCCACCAGTCAGTTTGTCACCTAGTGTCTGGGAAAATGCTCTTTTTTTGGCACGGTCTGACAAAAGCAGTCCTGTTTTCTTGAAATAAATAAAATAGAAAAAACATTTAAAGTCTATTAAATAACTCCAGAAGTCAGTATCTGATATGTTACGCCTTGTTTTTACTCTTAAATGCACAGCTCAACAAGTGTAGAAACAACAAGCAAATTTACAGGGTAGTGTGTGCCAGAATATTTCTTGGCAGGTGTTGTCATAGTCTTGTTGTCGCCATAGGTTCGCCAGGCAGTTGGCTGAGAATTTGGAGGAGTCACTCCTCTTGGCCAAAAGAAAAATTTAATCTTAAATCTTATTAAACCAGCACAGTCACATCATTTTACTCTTTCTTTAATGTATATGGACTCAGCAGACAAGATACAGTAAAAGGTTTATTTGTGAGATTTAGAAGAGCTGATAAGTAGATTTTCCTTTTAGTTAATAAGATTGTGGCTGTATAGCCTCCTGACGCCAAACTGACTAGACTCTCACTTACCTTACAGCAAGAAAGCAACAATAATTAGCATCTACTGAAATGTCTTTCTGTTCCTAATAAAATGTAGCATGCTGTAATTTATTTTTTTTAAAAAAAGATGAAAAAGGATCTGAGTCAACGTTGACAGCGGTTTGTGTACACAGCTGGGACGCTTCAGTGCCTGAGAAGTGTCTGTGTGTGCTGGTGTGTCCGTGGAGATGATCCTCCCTCAGCTCCTCAGGAATGTTTGAAATTTGCACAAAGAAGAACAAGATTGGCTCGAGTACCTGGGGTCTGTGCTCGGGCGTGCTGTTAGCCCCTGGCTGTCTGTACTTACACAGAAAAAAAACGAACACATCTGCAGGAAACAGAAGAAAACTGACACGTATTAACTTGTAAGTAAAATAATCTGCTGCACTGATGCCACAAGCTAGGACGGATTCCATTCATTACACAACTACACAAACTTATCTGTATGAAGATTTTGTTGGTGTTGGGTGGGGAAAAAAAGACCTCATGAAGTCTGTGTGGTTATCTGAAATAAGCAAGGCAGTAAGAGTGAAGGAAGAACATATGTGAACAGTTAAGGGTGTTTCAACAACCTCTTTGAAATACCCCATTAGTGTGATTACAGCTGGCAGGAAACCCGGGTTAAAAAATGACTTTCTTGTGCAAAGGAATCCACAAAAAAACTAATTAGGAAAATGAAACTTTCATTTTCAATTTAGGTAATAAATGAAGCTGACAGTGATGTTAAGAGCAAAGACAGATGCACAAAAAGATGGGCATGGTGTGGATGGAATACGGAAGGGGAAATCATGCGAGGCAAGAAAGGAGGAAAGGTCACAAGTCTGTCTTCGACATGCAGACCTTAGCTTTGCATTGTTTTTAATCCCCAGAGCCTGCAGCCGGTTGTAAATCTCTTTGCAGTGTTTGGTATTAACAGACATGCCTGGAGCACCATACCCAGCTGCAAGTGTAGATTTTGCAAGGGCCTTGAAACACATGTTCCTATTTTAACTGAAAAGGCAGCACATTAACGTGACCTTCTTTCGCCTACACACCAGTCAGTGCACATATTGATCCCCAAGTCCCTATTACAGCTGAAGCACAGCAGAATGCCTCCAGTTACACCTATTTACACCTTTGCTGCCTGTCTCCCTTTATGCAGTGACCTAGCAGGCAGAAGAACAATTCACTGAAACATGCCGTAAACCATGAAATAAAGTATAAGTACAAAGATCGAGCCACTATTTTACAAGGTGCATTCATCTCTCTTCGTGGAGTCACGCAAACAGTTTGTGGCATGTCCTGGAGTTGAACATATATAAAGAAATTTTAAAAGAAACCAGATGGGCTCTAGGATAGCAAAAGGCTGGAAAGAATTAGTCTGTCAAAAGTTTGATCACTGTCTTTCCCTTAGATGTGCTCATAAGTCTGGAACCAGAGATCACACACAGAAGTAGGCCTGTAGTGGAACGAATAAGAAAAGTATGGCTCTATAAGGTTCAAATTAAAAAAATTATGTGCTGATGTAAAGTGACAGCACAAACTATACAGCGAAATAACGCAGCTGGCCTTGAGGTTTTTCTCTTGAAAACCTTTCACGGTTACATTTCCAACCCATAAAAAGCCGTAAACAAGTCTCTCCACTGAGGGCAAAACACTCATTAACAGCACATGCAGCACATGCAACCAGTAAGGCAGACTGCTTATAGGTTGACCAATTTATATTATGCGAAAAATATTCTGCAATATACGGTATAGCTATGAAATGTCATAATATAGTTAGGGAACAGCAAATTCCTTTTCAAATGATGTCAAATAATGTCACTCGTCTCCTTCAGTTCATCATTCTGGGTGAGATTATAAAGGGGATTAGAGACGCCTGTTGTAGCGTGCCTGTGGCTGACAGAATGGCTCCTGGGGAAGTGTGCCAGTGCAAGATATTTCTACAGTACAATGAGAGCACTGTATGGGAAAGTACAGAGGCAACAGAGGCTTCAAAAACAAGGAAAAAAGAAAAAAAAACAGCACTCCACACAAAATAGGTAAATATTTGATGCGTTCTAATAAGGCAGTTAAGAACAAACTGCATACAAAATACGCATTAACAGAGAAGTTAAATTACAGCATATTTATAAAAAAAACTGAGTTTTTTGGAATGTTAAAAAGCACATTAAATTAGTTTAGCATCAAATTTCCAAAACAGGTTGGCAGACAGTATTTACATCAGACAAATGCACAAATGAATATGCTCCACCTGTGAAATTAAGGCTAAGTACGCTATCCAAACACAATTACAAGAGTGCAGGTGCTGGCAATGTGTGTGCAAAAGATCTTCTCTAAAAGAGCGAGCTGAACGTCAACAGAAATACAATATTCAAGAGTCAACTTACATTAAGGCTTAGGAGTTTATCATTGGGATTATTGAACACAAATCAACAATCCAAACCGCACATGAAGGGGTAGTTTATGATACCCACCACGCATAGTCTACTCTTTACATTTAGTCATATTCAGGTGAACATCAGAGGGGTGAAGTAAAGACAGGGTCATTCTTCACAGTGAGGCGAACAGTGAACATCTCAGCTTATAAACGTGTCAAACTGATTCATTGATAAACTAGGAAACACATTCTATTCACAGGAGGTAGTTCAGCTGGATATTCAAGACATTTTTTTCTGTGTAATGCGCATCAGCTTAGCACAGGTGTGCCAGCTGCGTTTGCAAAGCTCATTACTGTGCAGGCAGACAACAAATCCATCACCTGTGCATGCTGAATGTTCACAGCTGGCCGTATTTTCCTTTGCAATGCACAATGTGTGTATATAATCTGTCTATCCTGTCCTGGAGAACACCGGCGTGCTCATCTGAGAGAAATCCTAATTCCTGAGACAAAGGCTCGCTGTCTCTGTAGAGCTCCAGCAGCCTTTGCCTGGAGTCTCTGCGCGTGTGCAGCTCTGCCACGCGCTGCGTGGTCCTTTTTCTAAACACGCACACAGAGCTCAGGACTGTATTGTGATATTTCTCCCACATGTTTAACACTCGAAACCCGTGCACTAATCCGGCCTCGTTGTCTATGAATACGAGGTCACCGCGAGGGGTTTTCAGGAGATTGTTCGTGTCTCTCTCCATTACACGGGAGTCCCACTGCAGACTAAACAAATTGCTGACGAGCCTGTCAAAGTTTGCCGTCAGGTAGTCTAATACGATCAGGTCTGTCCACTGCATCAGCTCCAGCAGCTCCACCGCTGTCTTGTTCCAGAGCTCCTTGAGCGCAGGATGCAGCCCGCTGCTCTCCTGTCTCAGCGGCGCAGGTGTGATGACCCCTGTCAGGTTGGAGATCCACTGAGTTAGAGAAACCACGGCTCGGTCATTCCACTGTAAACCATCTATCCGCGTCCTCACACTTTCCCATTGCTCACTGTCACTGTCCAGCTGGGACAGTACGAGAGGGGGCAGGTTTGTGATGCCAAGCAAACGTGCAAGGTAATAAGTCAAAGTTTCACCCTGCACCTGGTCCGCGTTTATCCCGTAACGCACACAAGCTTTGGTCCCGTCTGCAAACGTGGCAAGCTGATTGGATATCCTGCCGCATCCCGGCTCCAGCTTCACCACCCGGTACGTCCTCGCTTTCTTTTGCCAAGCCAGAGCATATTCCTCCGTGAATCCCGCAGGAAGGGTATCTTCCAGCCATTCGTTCCAAAATATTCCGTCTTCCAATGGGGACAACTTGACCGGGCCCTCCCGCGGGGCTGACCTCTTGTTATCCCCATTCATATTGTAATCTCGATTTCCTGCAGAGACAGGTTGATTGGTGAGGTTGAGGCGAGTCTTTAGTCTGTCTCCAAAGTGCAGTCTCTGTGCCGCTGGGACAGCAAGCAATGCACGGAAAGTTTTGGCTGAAAGGTCCACTGGGAGAGCTTGGTGAAAGGACCCTGCACCTGGTACTGAGAACCTCCGTTTGTGTCGCTCCAAACGGTCCTCCAGTGCGCTCCAGACGTAGAAAACACTTGCGAGGGCGCACAGGAGGAGCAGAGAAAACAAGTTCGCTGAAAGAACCCTCATGGTGACGGCCACCATTCCTCTTGGCACACAGTACTCCAGCAGATTTTAATAAGATACAGGCAGAAAAAAAATTCTCCGATCCGCAGTTGAGCTGGAGCGGCTTTGTGCGGTGCGCTTTCTGTCCTCTACACGCCCGAAGCCCTGCGGCTCAAAGGCGTACTGGGTAAGATCACAAGGAGAAGAGGGTCTCCGAAACTGTGTGAAGCTCATCTCCCGTCCTGTTCACACGCCTTGTCATATTCCTACTCTATGGGAAAAAAATGAGCGCATTTCGCTTCACCCCGATAGCCGCTATTGGACGTTCTCCGTTACAGTCCACTGGCGTCGTAAGGGCTTTCTGTGCGTGCACGCCACACTCTTTCCCATCTGCCTTTATCTCTCCACCGGGCGCTGGGTGAGTTTGATTTGTGGTGGAGTCGGTTAGCAGAGACACACTAGGCGGTGAGACACGTGACTTTAGTCCCGAGATGGTGGGCGGATCGTGGGAAGGAGGGTTCCAAGAGGAGCGGAGCAAGTGCACCGCTGTGCGTTTTATGTGTTTGTGTGATGTCAGACGATTGTGTGTTATTACAAAAAAGGTAGCCATTATGATAATTGATATCCAGAGTATAAATACTCCGCATTTTAATACATTCGTATTCCGTATGCTGTGCTTGCATCAGCGAGGCAGACAAGAATGGAGTCCAGGCGAGAGAGTTTGCAGACCTCACTCTTTTTGCATAGCATTTTTCACTGTTTTCGAATGTATCTTCTAATTTATGTCCGTTAAGGAGTCATTATGAATAAGAGAAACCACTAAGTCGTGTCATCATATTTTACTTTGTTGTTTTACTTTGTATTTTTCAGCAGATTTCAGATTAAAGTCAAGGCAGTACTGAATTTCAGCTTTAACGCTTTTTTTTGGAGTATCTATATCTACATTGGCCACAAGACTCTTTGTTCCAGAGCACACAAACTAAGCAACAATATATGAACAAATAAACCAAATGATCTGATCACGATTTGATTGCCTCTCTGCCAAGAGCCAGAGTAACACAAAAAGCAGATACTTAAACGAAAAGCCTGGCAAAGGATTCAGTATATTCCAATTTATTGACTCAAGCAGTTTGTTGGGAGCCAAATGCAGTCTCCTTCTTTAAGAACAATGCAATCACAAGTAATAAACAATTTGAGCCTATTTTTTACATTCTGTTTTAATTCAATTGCGCTACAGTTCCCCCAGTTTCTATAACATACAGTTTTAACAATATTCCCTTAAGAGAAGGCCAAGTCCTTATTAGCAGATGAGACTTGCTCAGTTATGCATAGCAGATACAAATACACTATTCCAGTATTTTTAATAATTTCCACTCTTGATGAATATTTAAAAAGAGCACAGTTATTTCAATTTGTGCTGCTAAGCATTTGACCATTCTCCTATGAACACCAAAGGCACACTAAAGTGAACCCCTGCTTGTTTGCTCTTTGTTCATGGTTTTTGTTAAACCAGATGTAACATAAACTCCTTTATACACTTCTCCCTCACTAATATTCTCTCTCATTAACATCCCACTGCAACCTATACCATTCCACTCATGTTTTCACTCTCTGTATCTTGAACCTTGGTTTCCTAATCAAATTAATTGGGTCATTTTTATAGCAACATGCTGGCATGCTAAATCGCCTGAGTCGAAAAGACAGCCACGGACAAGAATACTCAATTACAGCCAGTAAACTTGATGTCCACTAATGTATGCTCGAAATGCCCAGAGCGCTTAAACTCTTATCTCCACTGACATTCATATTATATCATAGCTTGAACAGAGAAATAGTGAATTACAAAATAATAAAATAAATAAATCTAATTTATCTTTTATAATCCTATATAGAAGAAAAACTCCTACAGACAGGCAGGCGAAATGATTCTGATGCTTCTTGTGTGCTTTCATTAACATCAGCAGGATAATTTCCTTTCTGAGAGCATGTTTGATTCTGCATTGCAGCTTGATGGAGCAGTGTGGAGAGAGACTGAAAAACCTCTCGATTCTGTGCAAGCAAAGAGGAAATAATGAATGCAACAGTCTCAATAAATGGTTTGTGTAGCGGTGAGTGGTACGAGGCTGTTTTTTCTGACATGTTGACAAAAGAGTCACTCCTGGTAAAAGTGAGGCTTTTCCACCTGCTGTGTAGAACAAATTAGCCTTTCTTAATTGCATGCCGCCAATTGCTCGAGATTGCAGATAGTTAGGGCACTCAGCAGGTTTGCTAAATATATACAACTTTATAATTACGTTGAAAGGGTACCTTGAAGTAGTTTGAAATATCTCTCTCTTTGATCTCCAGTCATAACAATCCTTCACCACCTTGCCACTTCCCTTCAGTTCCACGTGAAAAGTGAGTAACAGCAAGATTTAAGACTTTCAGTGTCTAGACATAGAAAATGAAGAAGGCTTAAGTGCATTGCTGGAATTCTGTCTGATGGCTGTTACTTAAAAGGAGTGTGGACTAACAGTAATGGCTGGCTCTTGGTGTCGCTTTTCCCGAGCACAAGTGTGGGCATGTTCACATATCAAACCTATCTGTTTTCTTGCTATGTGTTATCTGCAGGTCACCTAACCCCTATGTCTCTCTCCTCATTACACCCCCATCCCCCACCCTCTTCCACACACACGCACACACAGACATCCCACTGCTGTCATGCCCCCTGCTGCTGCATTCCTCCCACAGCAGTCCCGGGGGGGCTGTAACTTATGGAAACCTTTTCTCCCCTTGGTCATGGCTGTCCGTAGTCAAGTGCCGTAGTGACACGGGAGAGCTCAGACCGTCTGTCATTCTGTCTGCAGCAACACAGTACACCCATCACTAGTCGCCTGACAACGCCACAGCTGTGATACAATCTCGTGGTGCCTGTGTGGTGCCTGTCTGCCAGCGCAGATGGACGCAGGGAGGGAAAGGAGATATTAAGGGACGGAGACAGTGGAAGAGAGAGTGCAGTGAGCTTCTATCACTTCCCCCGTAGTCTTAGGTTGTTCATGCTGAGTAATAACTCATGGGTCCCTTGACACTTTGTGGCACTCTGTTTCCTGGACTGAATAATGAATGTGCAGGACTTCCATTAGTGTTGAAAGCTACGATTATTTCACTAGGCCTTACAATTACTCATGCTCTGGGATTTAGGGACAGGGCGGAGGAGATCCATGGGGATGAATTTGTGTCTCCTGGTTTATGTATGTGCAGAGATGTCTGCATGTGGATGTATGTTTACAAGTGTTTATTCTAAAGAAGAGAGTGGAGCAGATAATACCAAGGGGATTAGAGGCTCACGTGATTATGTAATGTATATGTATATGTGAGGTGTCAATACTAGCTTTGAATCCAGGAGGAGGCACATTTTTATCTGTTCAAGAAACCCAACATGGTCTTCTCTTTCTCTCCCATCACATTAATATAGAATATTTTTGCAGAGTATTGTAATGAATACTTCAGAGAGACATAACACATTTATTTTATGTACTGGAGACACAGATCTTCTCAGTACTTGGTTGAAGTAATGCTTTGGAATTCTGCATACATTGCCCAAAATTGATTTTATCGTCAGCAGATTATCCTGACTTCAATTAGCCGGCAGATGTTGCTGGTCTTAATTCTCGGCTAGAGTCTTCCCAGAATCATGCCATTTTTAAAAGCAGTTTCACTCGTGGTTTCATTTAGACAGAAGTACAGGGAGTGAGCAGAAACAAGTAGCCTGTGCAGAATCAAACTAAAGCTGTTGCTACAACAAGCGATCCACTGCATTGCTGAACATGGCACACAGCCACCAAACGGCTGCCTTTTTTCCACTATTCACTGCAGTTTCGCTAGCCTGCCTTTGCCAATTTCCTGATACACAGGCCCAAGGTTTTTAAAAGAGTGGTTGGTTGCCATTTGCTAATAATGAATGGGTTATTGTTAATAAATGCTGAATTTATCCAGTAGTCACAGAAGAAAAGATGGTTGGGTTATTCATGTACTGCACCCTCGTCTCCGCCCGGCTTCCATGCAGCAGAAGTTAGAGAGGGGAGATTTGAACGAGCAGAGGAGTGGGCCATTGAAATTCAGCGCTACACAAGGGAGACCCTCTTACAAGAGTGAAATCAGGAGGGGAGGAAGGAGATGTACTGTGGAGCCACTTGATTAAAGAATCAGTGTCCAATCTCCTGGATTACACCCTCTGACCTGCCATGCCAAATCCCCTATTAAATAAGTCAAGAATTGAATTCTTTTTCTTTCCTTTCTGCTAACTGGCTTATTGACTCAAGTGTGCTCAGTGCCTTGTGGTGAGGTCCGCCTTTCAATTGGCTAAAAGGAGGGTTTAGGAACATCTGATCATTATTTACAAAGTCATGACTTTCCAAGCCTTGGTATTTTTTCAGATGAAATGCATGTGATGCTGCGATCTGGTTCCCCTCCCCTCCCCAGTGCTCGAGGGGGTCATATGGTCAGTTAAGATTAGAGATGGAGGTTGAATGTCTTCCTAGCATTTCAGCGAAAAATTTAGCAGCTTCAAATTTAATGGGCAAACAGCGTGAAGTGCTTGCTCTCATATCACACTGGAATGAATCTGCTGCATGTGTGAGGGAAGAGTGCAGCGGTCTAAATGCATCTTCTCTCCTAACTCCTCCCCACCCTCCCAGGATTTCAAACCAGTTTAAAGCAACCACTAATGAAAAACATGGGACCTTTTCAGCATATGGCCCAAGCTTACACAGAGAGAGGGGACACAGTCACATTTCGTTTTAAACTGATGCATCCAGATATGCATATTAACATGATTTATTTCACATCATAAAAAACTCCAAATTAAGTTATGTTTTTCTAACCTGTACTCCAGATAGAGTACAAACAGTGTTTTCAATTACTTATTTAAGCTCAAATTCAAAGGCTAAAGTCCACAGGACAGTGCAGATCTGTAATGTTATTAATTTACCATATGGAGCACACTGCAAACACACATACACACTTACACAGTAACTATAGCTTGCACATTTATTTCATCTTGTCACTTCAAAATACACATTAGATGTAGCAGCTGGACATTGGGCAGAAAGAAAAATTGCAATATGCTACCAATGTGTGAGGTTGCCACAGATCTGCTGATCACAAACTGCCAGATTCAATGAAGGCACATTAGGCACATACTTTAGTTGAATACAAACCTTGTGGTCAGTAACATCTGAAAAAGCTTCTGTTATTTCAACCTTATGTTTTGCGTTTCCCAGTGGTAGTCTTGTTTTTATGGTTCCTCAGCTGTAGTAATAGTACTGTTGGGGCATTAAGAGAGGGAAAAGGCCAAATACCCGGGCACGAGCTTGACCCCTTTGCATTTTGACCTTTTTTTTTCTACCCATGAGGCTGGTAGTGTTGACAGGACGCTAGTGGGGGAGGGTAGGCAAACAAGCCACATGGAAAAGGCTAGCAGGCAAGTGCTGCAAGGCCAACAAGACTATGGAAAACCTTTCTCAAAGCTGGCTCAGTCCTCTGCTCTAAATTAGCATGCATTATAGGCTGTTTGCAACTTGACTCAAAGGACTGGCTGGTTTTGTGAGACTTTTCACAGCACAGGGTGTCTAAATCAGGAATAATCCCTTTACTGTTATCTTGTAATCTTTGTTCTATATTTTTACATGTGCTGCATCAACAAATATTTGGTAGAACTGAAAGAGATGTTAGATAGTTTTTGTCATTTTAAACTACGAAGAGAAGGCTCAAAATGCTGGCAATTTTCTCTGAAGCTGGCTATGGAGTGAAAGCCTGATCATTTATGGCTGTGGCCTTGCAGAGCGAGTCTTTTCCACAGGCCTTGATGCTCAGTGTATTTTACTTGCCTATGCTTCACTGCTGCTGGGAATCACTAATGTAGCTGATAGCACCCACCACTGATAGATTTGTGTCCCTCAGGACAGGTTTGTATCACTGCTGGCTGTCAGCACATACATTATGTGGTTTAAAGAAGAATGATCACTGCTATTAACAACAAAGCAGGCCCAATTGAATAATTTAGCACAGTGGGTATTCACAGTGGCTCGCTGCTGATAAAGAAGTGGAGAACTGATCAAACAGCTCTCACGCAAGGCTTGGAAATAAAAATAAGAAAATAAGATCAGAGTAATTAGTTGAGGTGCCCCGTTCCAGTCCAGTGCCTAGTGCTTACATCCCTCTCGCTCTGACATTTAGTCAAAATTGTGATTCTGCTTTTCTGCCTGCAATGGCAAATCAATATGTTCCATAACAGATGGAAGTAGGAATGATGGGATGTGTTTTCTGTGTAATGCAAAAGCTGATGTTGGTTCTTCTTCTCTCCTTGATCTGGTTTTTGTGATGTTGCTGCAGAAGTTACAATAAAATAAAAAATAAATAAATAGAATAAAACACCCTACATTTCCTGTTAGCCTATTATGGGCTACTTGAGATTGATCTCATCTTCTTGGAGAAGAAATAAATAGATTTGCAGGCTCTGACTCCCTCTAGAGGCCCTGATGATTAACAGCAACACACACATTTTTGTGATGGACATTAATTATTTTGTACTCATATTTATATCAACACACTAACATGCTGTTGCTAAGAATTCAAGTGCTTTAAAAATATATCAGTTTACTGGTGAGTTCAGTATTGGCTTGGTGTTCTGGGGGGTTTGGCTTACTTTTGCAGCTGCTTCTGTCTTAAAATGTATTCATAAATTAATTTTAAACACTTTTTCAGTGACACAGTGGCATTCTACCAATAAGTTAAGTCTCATCCACACTGGTGACTCAATTTGCACAATTTAGACATCTGAAATGTCCTTTTCTATGGTCATGCTTTGAGATTATTTGCAGCATTTTTGTCAATTTGCTGTCACAGTCACAACCGAGTAAGTGATGAGAAAACAATATATTTGCATCAACATCAGAAGGCTCAGTCAGACCACAGCCGATGTTGCACGCTCTGTGCTTCAGCTGCCTGCACTGTAAGAGCTTAGACATCCGCATGAGCAACACATGATGTAACAGGTCTGTAAGGATAACTTTAGGGAGAAACAGATCCTCAGCTATCAGCAGGGTTTATCAGGATCATGGTGCTTTTTTTGATTAAAGTCTTAAAAGTCTTAAAATATTTTGATCCAAGATCAATGATAGATAAGTGATCTTCTGATATTTTACTCATTTAGATCTAGCCTTTTAACATTATGGAGTTTTCTCTCCAAAGTTTGCAGTGAGAGACAACACATGTGAAGATCAAAGGTCTTTTGAAGTTAAATAGTAGAATGACACCAACAGTTACAAGTGCAGAGGTACGAACGTTAGAAAATAGAAGTGCAATTTCATTTTTTTCAGCAACTTACACACGTTTTCACACTTTTTGTTCTTTGTTAGATTCATTTTTAGATTTTAGATGTGTTAATTATGCCTCATTGTTCTCACAGATCCTTTGTTTTTTTTTAATTGACCAGGCTCTCTCTCTCGCAAGCACAGTCTGTCTCTTTCTGTTATGTCAGTTTTATTACAAATATAATACAGATGCTCCAAATGTGCCTTGCTTTTTATTTAAATAATGGTGGCCTTGAAATCATTTCATATTCTTCATATTTTACTAGGATAATGTGAAATACGTGCAGTAATTTTTTGGAAGATGTGCAAACATAAGTAGAAATACAGTATATACTGAAAACAAAAAACAGTTTGTACAATTCTAACAAGCTTGAAAGTCAATATTTGGTATTGCCACCTTCATTCTTCAACACAGCGAGAACTCTCTGAGTTCAGGCCTGAGGTGTGTTGTTATTTATTTAGGAATAGTTCTGCAGGCTTCTTGATGAATATTCCAAAGCTCTTCCTTGGATACTGGCTGCCTTTGATTCCATTTTCAGTCAAAATCCCACACTTTTTGTACAATGTTGAGGTGCACTTTCTGGGGAAGCCATTATGTGTTTTTCTACCCAGGTATGCAGGTATGTTTGGGATGACTGTAATGTTAAAAACATATGAAGCTGTTGTCAATCAATCCATGATAGTACTTTTAACTTTTAATAGTACTTTTAATTCCACCAGTTTCATAATTTAATGAATTCTCACAAGATCCCCAACACCAAAATGGTAAAATGGTAAATGGCCTGTATTTGTATAGCGCTTTACTAGTCCCTAAGGACCCCAAAGCGCTTTACACACTCAGTCATCCACCCCTTCACACACACATTCACACACTGGTGATGGCAAGGTACATTGTAGCCACAGCCACCCTAGGGCGCACTGACAGAGGCGAGGCTGCCGGACACTGGCGCCACCGGGCCCTCTGACCACCACCAGTAGGCAACGGGTGAAGTGTCTTGCCCAAGGACACAACGACAGAGACTAGCTGAAATGCTGTCCCAAAATATGACAGAGTCTCCACCATGTTATATAGATACATGCAGACAGTTACTGCTGTGCCTCTCTCTTGATGACCTCCAAATGTATTAATTTGGAGTCAACATGACTGATTTTCAGTCAGGTTTTTCTAGAACTTTGTATAGCTCAGCCCTTTATCCCTGTTCATTCATCTGCATATTCAGTTTTAAGCCTCTGAGTGGAGAATGGAGAGCCTATTGTTCCCCACTCCTCCAGTTTCCGAAGGTTTTTTCTTCTTCTTTTTTAAGGACTTATTTGACACAATTTTTTTCTTATGTTTTATGTATATAGATTTTTATTTACTAGGTCTTTGGGAATAACATTCATTGTCCAAACATTCTATTAGATGATTTAACTAAAGAAATCGGAAAAGCTATGAGTTTTTTTATGTTTAGGTTATAGTCTGTTAGTAACATACAATTTAAAATAGTTTATTTTTCTAAGTTGTCTGTTACGTGTAGACACGGCACTAGTTCATCTCCTGAATTACTACATTGTAACTGAACGTACACACTGAATATACACACACTTTTCCCTCGAGTACAAGCATGCTGTGCACTTTCCTGTCTGGCCACACGAGGCCGCTGCACACATGTATCTCAAGAAACTGATTTAAAGAACACAGTTGCTCTTTAAGCTATTGTGCTCCTTATTTATTTATTTATTTATTTATTTATTTTGCAAAGATAAGTATAGAAAAAGAGTGGACATGTCCATACACTACCAGTCAAAGTTTGGGCATGCCTTCTCATTTAATGGTTTTTCTTTATTTTGACTACTTTCTACATTGACAACATCAAATATATGAATATATATATTACTAAATATATGGAATTGTGTAGCAAAAAAAAAAAAAAGATAAATAACTCTAAATTGTTTTATATTTTAGATTCCTCAAAGTAGCCACCCTTTGTTTTGTTGACAGCGCTACAAACCCTTGGCCTTCTCTCAATGAGCTTCATGATGTAGTCACCTGATATAGTTTTCACTTGACAGGTGTGCCTGTCAGGGTTCATTTGTGGAATTACTTACCTTCTTAATGGGTTGGGACCATCAGTTGTGTTGTTTAAAGGTCAGGTTGGTACACAGCTGATGGCCCTATTTGACAACTGTTAGAATTCATATTATGTCAAGAACCAATGATCAAAGTAAAGAGAAATGACAGTTCGTTATTACTTTAAGAACTGAAGGTTAGTCAGTCCAGAACATTGCAAAACTGGCTCACATGAGGACTGCCCCAGGAAAGGAAGACAAAGAGTCACCTCTGCTGTTGAGGAAAAATTCATCCGAGTCATCAGCCTCAGAAATCACAAGTTAACAGCACCTCAGATCGGAGCCCAGATAAATGCCACACAGAGTTCCAGTAGCAGACACATCTCTACATCAACTGTTCAGAGGAGACTGTGTGAATCTTGCCTTGATGGTCAAATAGCTGCTAAGAAACCACTAGTAAGGAAAAGCAACAAGCAGAAGAGATTTGTTTGGGCAAAGAAACACAAGGAATGGACATTAGACCAGTGGAAATCTGTGCTTTGGTCTCATAAGTTCAAATTTGAGATCTTTGGTTCCACCTCTTTATGCAATCCAGAAAAGGTGAACAGATGAACTCTACATGCATGGTTTCGCCATGAAACATGGAGGAGGAGGTGTGATGGGGATGCCTTGCTGTTGGGAATTTATTCAAAACTGATAGCACACTGAACCAAGGTGGCTACCACAGTATCCTACAGCAACGTGCCATCCCATCCCATTTGCATTTAGTTGGACAATCATTTATTTTTCAAAAGGACAATGACCCCAAACACACCTCCATGCTGTGTAAGGACTATTTGACCAAGGAGGAGAGTGATGGAGTGCTGTGCCAGATAGACCTGGCCTCCAGAGTCACCTCACCTAAACCCAATCAAGAGCAAAAGGGCCAACAAGTGTTCAGCATCTCTGGGAACTTCTTCAAGACTGTTGAAAAACCATTTCAGGTGACGACCTAATGAAACTCATCGAGATATGCCAAGAGTGTGCAAAGCAGTAATTAAAGCAAAGGGTGGCTATTTTGAAGAATCTAAAATATAAAACATGTTTTGAGTTATTTCACACTTTTTGTTTACTACATAATTCCATATGTGTTCATTCTTAGTTTTGATGCCTTCAGTGAAAATCTACAAAGTAAATAGACATGAAAAAAAAAACATTAAATGAAAAGGTGTGTATATATGTATATTGTATGAAAGAACAATGGCAACAAGAACACTTCTTCTTGTGTATGATTTTGGGAATGGGATGTTGCTAATGGATCCTTTGGGCTAGGTGTTGGAGTGGGTGGGCCCTCTTTGGATCAGGCTTGTTCCAGCACATCAGAAATTTGGTGCATTTGAAAGCCGGGTCAACGCCTTGTGCTCTGTGTCATGTTCTTGGCTGCTTCGGAGCACTTTCTGGGACGTGGCATGGTTCATTAACCTGCCGAAGGAGACTGCTCCCATTAAGGTGTGCTGTTGCTATTGTTTGTGATGTGCTTGGACTGCAACAGTGATTAGGTGGATGAAAGTCATAATTTATGGTTTAATAGTAGAATATCTGTGTGTAAGCACAGAGATAATATTTTTCTCCCTATGCTAAATCTCTTTAAGTGTGCTCTTGCATGATACATGGTAGGTTCATATTTAGCTCAGTGAAAAAAGATACCAACCTGGTCCACTGTTATGATGATGGCTGCGAAGCAACAAACCCGCCCATAAAACATAATGCCAAATTAATACCTCTATAAATACACACGACAGATCAAGTGTTGAGAGTGCATAGCTTCATGTCCATACCTCACCCCCTGACTGGTAGCACCTGTTTCTTTTTCCCAATAAGAGGTTATATTTTATAAAAATCTAAATTCCTCTTGTCAGTTGTTCCATTCCTTATATAAAATCCAAATTATGCCACTGAGAAGATGTTGACATCACGAGCTCCTGTCTGGAGACTCTTCAAGCACTATAACCAATGGAAACCGACAACAAAACACTGAGAGATCAGAAGGAAAAACTGCTCTCTAAGCAGCAAAGCTGGAGAGGAGGTGCTGTTAAATGTTGGGCTGTCTCTTAATGGGTTCTGGGTTGCTGTGGTTCACTTTAAAGTAGCTTAGTGGTTCCAATTGTGGTGTCTCATGCTGACCTCATTCAGCCTCACATTTTGAGTCTGGCCTCTCCTTTCTCTTGCCTCCCCTGTATCTCGCTGACCAAATTATTTCCACCGTAGTGGCATAGACTTGGTGCTCCACTGAGTGCACTGACAGGAAGGGGATAAAAACAGAAACCTTGTTTCCATGGCACACCAAAACAAACTCTCAGCGTGAGACAGTTGTGTGGCTATTATTTAGTGGCAATGACACGACAAAGGTCACTCCAGGGAAACACAGATGAAGGGAAGGAAATGCAGTTGTCTAATGCAAAAGGCAGAGATGTCAGAGAGACTTCAAAATTCCCACTTGGAGCCCAGAATAGATTCCTTCCTTCGGCATGCCAAACTTTCCTTCTTTCTCTCCTTGCATGTCCCTCTGAGATTTCCATTATATGATTTCTTTTAATTTATTTATTTTTCTTTATCCCAGCTCTCCAAGCAGGAGAGCTTTGTCTGCAATTACTGGATAAGCTTCCAGTGCTACTGCCACCAGCTCCGGTTGTTCTTCCCCATTCAATAATTCAGTTGTCACGACATGAAACTATGATCAGAAGAGAGCGTCTTCAGCCTTCCTATAAACTTAACCGGACAGGATTTATGATCTTGAGAGCCATTTAGATGATGGTGCACGGCCCTTTGAGAGACAACTCCCTCTCAGAGCGCAGAAAGACAAGGTGACCTTGTGGAAACCTGGTCAGCTAAAGATTTATTATTAAAAAGAAGCATCTTTGCTTTAGTAATTAAAATGAGGGATGAGGTGATCTGATTGATAGAATTCTGTAAGTTATTAATAAAAAAAGAGGGGAATAAGGATAATAATAAAAATTAATGCTTAGTATCACACAAGCACACACTATATTCACATAATATAAATCTAATGACATGTAACACATCCCAGGACATGAATGGGTCAGCCAAAGCCAAAGCTTATTAAGGCTGCACCAGATTTTCCCTTATTTGAGCATATACAGCATCTGGTTTCAAGTTTTTAAATCTTGAATAAATAGTTAAAGATCGAAAGAGTATGTTTAATGCTGCTTTATAAGTAATTACTAGCAGATTTTATATTCTGCTCTGCGTGAGTTAGCACAGAAAGCTGAGGCTTGCAGATATTTTTCATATGCCACAATTTAGATGGTGTTGTTTTCCATTAAAATAAATTGCTTCTTTTAAAAACATCACCAGTACGGCTCAGCTTTGTTCTCGTTCAGTAAAACAAAAAAAATCAACAACCCCCCCCCCCCCCCCCCCCCCCCCCACATATGGGAACATATGCATATGCTCAGACAGGCATCCACCTTTCCAGCATTCTGTCTATAGATGACTCTAAGTGTGCTGTAATGGTATTAACTTTAATGTAGTTCCTTGCTATTACAAATATCCCACAGATGGCTCTTTTGTTCTGGGATTAATAAGATGAAATCCAAGTCTTTGTCATTTACAGACAGAGCAGCTATAGCTGTATAACGTCACTGGGTGGAGACTAAAGAGGGCAGATTTAGAGCTTCATGTAAAGTCGTGTGTAAATGTTGACCTGAAATATGGATTCAAGTAAATCAAAAACAGACCGTGACAATTTGGAGAGTGACTTAAACGCAACAAGTAAGAATGTGTGAGTCAAAGGTATGTTAGATGTGTCTAACATAGCTTGTATGCATTTCAGTCATGGAAAATGCTGAAGTATGAATCAGACTTTGACAGACATTAAAGCACTGAATCTGGTATGACACACATGTAGTTGATCAGATATTAGAGTATTGGCTTTATGGACTTCATGCAAGCAGAGAGTGAAATCAGGAAAATGTACACATAAGCATATATAAATGGGTAGGGCACTTCATTCATTCAAAATGCTAACTAATCCATCCATCCATCCTCTTAGTGATAATATCCATGGGTTACTTTTCACCTATTCTTTAGCTGAATATATATTATATAAAAAAAGGAAATGATCGATAAGTGAAAAGAACAGAAATGGCACTGCTCCTTCACAGCAGCTGTGAAGAGTAGAGTGCTTAACATTAAAAGAGTTCACAAAAAGTTCAGCAAATACATGAGAGTGTATTTTTAAAAGGTCATGTCCTCAAACTGTTCTGCTGCGTTAAGTTACTAAACTGCACCTTATTATTACATTCTACTGGAAAACATTGTCACTAGCTTTGCGTAAAAGCTCCTACTGGCATCTTGGCCTACCTGCGAAGCAGATGGCTTAAATTCCACATACTGAAAGTAAGGTAATGGACATGGCAGGCTGGGACATGATAAGGCCAGACAGTTAATTGTTGGGGGGATGGGAGGGCTGTCTTTGTCCACTGCGTAACCATAGAAATGAAATGTGATGTCATGATTAAATCAGCTCATATTAAAACCACATGTCTCCGCAGTCAGACACCTTCCTAATGTCTGACCTCACGAGAACCCTCAGACCTCAAACACAAGTTAATGCTACTGTTAATGAACCAATTAGACACCAGTCTGAGACTGAACTTTTACAAATAACATTGAAAAGATTTAGTAACATAACTGCAGCCAACATGGGAATTCTCGTAATGCCCCCTAGAAAAAGCACCCCCATTACACTGCTTCCTTTATGTACTTGGTAATGAGATTTTTCTATGTGCTGTGGGCATTCATAAACAACAATCACTGTGGAGCTACCTGAGAAAAATGCAGCTCAGAATAAACTTAGGTCATGAGAAATTGTTTACTTTTGTGAAAATGCCTTGACTACAGTAACATGACGGATGGAGCAGGCTTCTGTTTGTCAGGCAGTGTGACCAAAATGAAATTAAACATATCACCTTATCAAATTTTATTTTATTTTATTTTTTACTGAAAGTTTTTCAGTGGTTTCAGACTCCAAAACGTTTATACAGGATATAGCACAGAAGGAAACATTTTAAATGTTTTCTACTGCACTGTAAACCCAAACACTCAGAGTACTTTTAAGTAATGTAACTTTTTAAAAACAGTCTTACCAACTCAATTAGCTTAAGTTTATCTTACATTTTCTTTCATTTGAGTTAGTTCAATTTATTATTTTTGATCAATTTCAAATATTTTGCATATTAAGTACCTACTACTTAAAAAATATTATTACTCATAAACATAAACAATCATAAACAAACATAAAAGATATTTGTCTTTGATCTGATATAACAGCTGACATTATTTAGCTTCTGAGAAAAGCCAACAGAGTAAAAGTAAAATGTTCTTGTCTTTTATCGGTTGCTCACAGGTTGTTGCACTAATATTATGCATAAAGTTTAACAAATTCTTTTTGCTCTTTTTGGTTGATTTTATTTCTTTGTGAAATATTACATAAATAAAATAAAAAAAACATTACAAAATCTGCATTATTTTCAAGCTGTAAAAACAATCAACTGGCCTTTAGATTTTTAATTTTGTTCATGTCCAGTCACATATGAAGATCCGCCCTGCACGTGGTTTGATTTTGAAATGTGAGCAAGTGGGATTAAAGACTCATTGAAAAGCCAGAAACACCAGCTGTCAGGTGGCTCAGTCTTCATCACTGTTGACCAATAATGACATCGTTTGTATCACAGTAAATATTCTAATTTTCTTTAGATTTGTCTTTTTTCCAAGCCATTATGGTGAAAAGCAAAGCAAAGCAGTTCTCATTCTCATACGGTTAGCAAACAGTTAATAAGCTAACATGGAATAAGCTAATGAAGCTGCTTCACTAAATTAGCTGACTGAGTTAGCAGCGGTAGCTGAGACAGACTACTAAATCTACTTTGCCACTATCCCTCCTCTGCACATATCTAAACCATCTCAGCCCGTTTACTTGTCACTTGGATTCGGTGGACACAGAACAGGTTACTGTCTAGAACACAGATAATCTGTTTATCTGTTACCTACCCATATATAGTTTGTTCTAAAAAACAAAACAAAAAACTACAAAAATACAGAGTTATAACTAAAATAATACACAGCTTTCAAACATAACTCTTGCTGGGTGAGTCTTAAACACACAAAAGTGTTATAATGATTTGCAGAATCAGTATTATTCAGTATTAGACTTGAGTTATTTTCTTTATGTAAAAAAATAGTAATTTAAATACCACATCTAGTGTGTGCTCTCTAGAGAGAGAAGACTGCAGCTGTAGTAGGTCTCTACAATCAAAGCCTTGGGTTTCACATAATAAACTATTATGCATCTGGATAAACAGAAGAGGGGTGGTGGAAGGTGGATAGAAACTGCACTCAGGCAAATACATTTCCTTTTACTCTCTTCTCCTGCTTTCCTCCTTCTGCTACTTTTCCCTCTTCATCCCACTGCCGTTATACTTTTTTCTTCACAAACTATTTCCATTTCAGTCTTTATTCAGTTTTCCTACCAAAGAAATACATAGACTACAGTTTGTGTGCACTCTGTGGTTTAAGCCCTGCTGTTTCAGGAAACTGCCAGAGATATTTGATTCACTTTCTCTGAGTTGTTTGATCTGTGCTCCCCAAGGGCTCTCACATGCAGCTTTCCATGTGGGAAAAGAACAACAAATGAATTAATTCCAGTGTCACATCCAGCAGAAATAAACACACCCACCCAGCAGACCCAAATAGATACAAAATAAAAGCAATGGTAAACAGACACAAAAAATGTTTTCATTGGCTACCTTTCTGTTGTTTTCAAGTGTCAAATAAGGGTATTTGCAACCTGATTTAAATAAAGTTTATTTAAGTAATCCTGTAAAAAACAAATTACAACCTTACTGATTTTATAGGAAGCAAGAGAATAAGTAACAACAAGGTTTTGCTAATCAAATACACTCCATTAATTAAACATCAGCAAGTGTGACCACCTCTGTAAAAGTAGAGGTTTTGGCAGTTTGCTGGTCTGGACCATTGAAGTGTGTTAACACAATGTTACAGTCTTACCAGGAGTAGATTTCCTGGCAAATTCACCCCAAGGTCAGACCGTGCAAAGCTCAGAAACTGCAAAAAACCCAAGAACTACATTTCAGACTCCACAGGCATCAATTACTATGTTAAATGTTGAAGTTCATTGTAGTGCAATTAGAAGAAGCCTGAAGAAGTATGCTTTATTTGGAAGGGTGGCCAGAAGGAAGCCTCTTGTCTCTCAAAAGAACATGCAAGCATGGCTTCAGTTTACAAAGTTGAGTTTGAACAAACCACTAAACTTCTGGGACAAAGTCCTTTAACCAGATGAGACAAAAGTAGAGATGCCTGGCTCATCCAAGTAACTTGGGTTAACTCTGAAGAAGGCAGTTCACTTCTAACTGAGGTATATTGTCATTATACTGTGAACCTAACCTGCTCCAGAGTAGGCTCTGTTCCAGATGGGAAATAACCTTCAGTTCTCCAGATAATAGCATCACCATTCCTGTAAGATCTCTTTTGTAAGTATCTGCACCTATACTGTATTTGCATACCTCATATCAAATTTGTATGTACACCAAGCCTATTTTTGAAACCTGTTTTTATATTTAAACTTTACTCTCAAACTGCAGAGGATAGTAAACCTTGATGCTTAAATGTATCCAAAAATAAAGATTTAAAAGCTCTAATCATCGCAGAAATAAACAACGGCGCCAAGAGGGCACTCAGTGATAAAATAAGTAATTCATTAAAATGTTTATTGAACAGGTCTGTACGTTAAATAATCAGATTATTAATTTTCGGTAGCATTAATGTGTCTTTTTGCAACATTGTCGCATTTTGCTCTTTTTTATTTATCTCAATTTTATCATCATCTAACAATGTCTCTGACAGTAGTTGGAGTAGGTGGCACTCAAAGGTATAATTTTGTGTTGAAGAAGAGTCGTATAAACTGTCAGACATTAGACGTTGCTAACACCACCCATTTCATATGAATGCGCAGGGCCAACTTAGCACATTAGTAACGAGCTTGATGTGATTGTTTTTCCTGATTGCTAATGTTAAGGTAAGTGAATCCTGATAACAGAAAGATAACCTGAGTGTCACTGAATTGGTAGTACAGGCCCAGGGAACCTTGTAGTCACTGAGTTGACCATTAACTCTTCTGTATTCCACAGAAACACACCAGCAAATCTGGAGGAGAATTTCTGTAAGAAAAAGTCCAGACCTCAACCTGTGTAAAATGCTGTGGTGGGACATTAAGACAGCTGCACATTAACAAATGTCCACAAACCTTAATAAAAGTAACAATGGAAGTGGAGACAGCTTCGGCAAACAAGCACAGGTGAAGGCAATTAATACAATCAAACACTGGAGGAAGTAAAACTGAATACAAGAGGTGGGATACAAAAGACTATCAAAATAAAACCAGGAGTGAGAATAGCACTAAAGAGGAAATGTAGATGCATAAATTAAAACTAGGGGAACTGACACATGATAAGACTGAAAACACTCAGGAAACAAATGCAAATGGTACTAAAATATAATCAGAATTGAAAACTCAAAATGTTAGGAATAACTGAGAATGTAAAACCAAACAACACATGAAACTAAGAACAGTAGACTCCGAATAATTTCAACAATCAGAAAGTTTAAAGTATGGAATGTGTAACAAGATTTATCCTGCCCAAAAACAGTATTAATATGGGCCCAATATTCCAAACAACATAGAAATGGGATGCTTGTGTTTGGAATATTTAGGGTATTATTGTGTCACAGAAGTGAAATTTCCCTTCAATCACATCCTCACACTCACAATCCCACACTCCCTGTTTTTCCCATTTATTTAGGTGTGATAATAATGACATCAACATTTTTTAAGCCTGAGCCTGAGTGAAGCTGACATCAATTGTAGCACATAACTGATCACTACTTTGTTTGTCACATTTCATGCCACCAGAAAGAGCAAAACACGCTCACTTTCATTCATGAGCAGTGACGTCATCTCCCAAGTGCGGCGAGGGGAGTTTTCAGGAGACCACTGGTAGTGGAACTCCTTGCAAGGCTGGGCTGAAACCTGAAGCCTAAGAGAAGTGAGAGAGGGAAATTGAGGAAGAAAGAAAGTTAAGAGAAAAAGAGAGAGAGAAGAATGGAGGGAGGGGGAGGAATGAAGGGCAGAGAGAAGGTGATGTCAGCTGAGTTCAGAAAGTAAACAGAGTTCCAGACTGAAGCATGCTTTCTGCGGGACGGAGATTGCAGCTGGGGAAAACCTATGGGGGTATCCAAACAATCCCCTGGATCACCATCTTTGTCTTTGGGAAGGGGCACTGGCTTCTCTTCATCTCTGTCTTCATTTCCATCTCCTTGCCCCAAGGGACAGCCTGGCCCTACGGTAAAGAATGGCAATTAATTTACCTTCACCACTCTTCCGTTTTACTCCCTCTCCTATCTCTGTGTTTGGCGCAGCCTCTTGGCTCTTTGTTCTTAAAAAGCCGGCATCAGCACTCTTGCCATCCCCTCTTCCTTTCCGAGTGCAGCGGCGCTCAGCAACATTTGTTGAACAGTGACAGAGAGCAACCCAGTGATTTATACCGTTTTTTTAGGCAAGCAAAGAAAAACACAGCTGATCAGCTTGTGTAATGTTTGTTTTTAAAGTTCTTGTTATGAAATACAGAGGAAGGCACTGTCCTGTGTGGCTTTGTTTATTGTCTCATAAAAAATGGGAAACTCTAGGAGTCTTCATATATTTTCCTTCTCACTGTGATTGTTGTTTTGTTACTAAATAAAAACAAAACAAAACAAGAGTTGCATGTTGCCACACATTCCTTGTGGTGAAGGGAGACTGTTGCAGTTCTAATAGAGCAGCTGAATCTTGCCAACATTTTCTCCTTTGTGCAAAAGCTTCCCTTTAACGTGTTATCTGAGGGAGTTCTCCTAGAGACTGAGATTTACTCTGCGTGTTTACCCTTGAACTGCTGCAGGAAGACATGAGTCATGTTTGAGACAATCATGCTGACCGTGGTAATGTGTATACCATACGCCGTCTCCAAGGCTCCGAAACCAAACCTCTGCCCTCTGTTTGATTCTTCGTTGCGTGGCTCATGCAGTAAAACACTCCCTTCAATTTGTAATATTGGTAAATGTGGCAAAGGGCTTGGCAGAGTGCAACTGCATTCTGCTGTAGTGATTAAAAGAGTTTCCACTGACTGATTTACCAACTTTGTTGTTGTCAGTCAGCTGAATCATTGTCAGCACGGCCTGTTATATAATCGTGTCTAATCAGCTGATGAGAGATGTTTTCTACTGAGAAACCTAAAATAATTTCAAGATTTTTGCATGCAAGTCCTGTCTTTGTGGTTTGTTTACACTCATGCTCGCATGCGTGCGTGAGTGTATTTTTTATTTTCGCATGTTTTGGCGTTCCCTCTGAATGTTTCTGAATTGTGCAAGGCTTCCTGTTTAGGATCTTCTGCCCACCAAACACCCTCCCCTTACTGTGTGTTAAGCTAAAACATACAACATTTAAGAGCTTCTGAGTACTGGGCAGTAGGACATAATGGTGAAAGCAAGCAGTTGTAAAACTCATATTAGTGTGTGTGTGTGTGTGTGTGTGTAGGGGTGGGGGTGTGGTGGGGGGGATATGGCACAAACTTCAAATTACATGATGAAAAACACTGGCCTCTGGCTTTGGAAAATTAGTGTGACATGTCAGATTCAAGTTTCATAGTTAAATGCTTAAAACAAATGTGCACACCTCAGACTCCATTCACCACAGTTGATGACAGGATTGGGCTATAGTGCACGAGTTGTGCTACAAACTACCAATTACATCACGCTGGAAAAGGTCAAACTACAACAAAACTACCCCAAGGAGTCCAATTTTAGAAAACTATTTAGAAAAAGGAGAATATCCATCTATTCGTAAGTGCGTGTTCAAAACGTGTCACTGTCGGCTATTAAGTGGTTCTTTCTCAGGCTGAGATGGGCAAGTTTGGGGAGCAAATGAGCAACACCCACCCTTTTTGCACATGTACCATACAGTGTGTGTGGTAGTGGTTGCCTGACAACTGTATTGCCTGTGCATGCCTTCACAGCTGTCTGGATAAAAGAATAAAAGCAGTGGGGCTTGTCAGAGAGGGCTAAATTAGATTAGGTAAGTAATGGTCAAATCTTTTTTTGTAGTTGCAGTAAAAAAAAAAAAGGACTAACTGTATAGTTATAAATGTCTTTGAACTTTCAGAAAACTACTGTTGATAATAGAATAATAGTGTATTTCTTTGGGGTTGTGGTTTCCAATTATAGGAAAGTTTATTCAAAGCTATTTCCAGAATGACCACTGGGATCAGCACTCCAGGATCAGGATGTATTCAAGGTCACAGCGACCACAGAGCTCCCCAGGGAGTTTCCTTGTTCCATGATAGCTTAATGCATCCAACCTCAAAATACAAAAAAGACAGCTGCTGTGGGCAGTAAGGAAATGAATTACACAGTCACAAATACTGTACATACACATACACTCACAGCTGCTGTAGAAACAACTGTTATTACCGTGTGAAATAAGCTCCATTTTGTCAAGAGGAAACTAACTATTTACTCTAATACTGTCACCCTTAAACACAATCAGCACATTCTATCTTCTTTACATTTTCTCAAATGTTAAACTATTCTATTAAAAAAACATCTGTCAAAACATGAGAGTAAAGATATACCATGTATAACAGATGTGACTAACCCATATTATTATGCAATGATTTTCCTAAGCATGTCAGATTCATCCTGAAGTTCCCAACTGGTGTCCCGTCTGTATTGTGGTCCTGCTTGGTTTAGAATGAAAACAGAGTGAAGCAAGACTCAAGCTGATAAGAGTTCCAGAGTAGTAAACAAAGGAAAAAAATAGACAGTAATTGGCTTAAATTCCACAGCTAGCATTGTGCCCAGTTGCATCTATGATAGTGTCTTGAGATCAGATTAAATCTTTATTGGATAAGTTATCTGAAACTCTGAAGGCAGCAATTAATTTGTTCATGTCAACGAGAGTATAAAAAAGTGCTGCAAGAAACGCTTTTAATGCAACAAATGCAGATGCTTTTATTTTTAGCTCAAGTCAAAGGAAAATGCTTCCAAAACCATGGAATAGTTTAAGAGCAGATGGGGTTTCTGAGTCACTTGCGAGCCATCAGTCTTGCTGGTTCTGCATTTTAAAATCTGTGAATATATTTTTAATATAAAACATAGAATGAAACTGAACAATATCATCACAGTTATATATTTTCTAAGTGGCAATAATCACAGGTTGTTGTGGATAAGCCTCAGGTAAGTATGCCAGCAGGGCATTAAGTCCAGACGCAAGGTCACAGGAAGGCTTTCTACCCCTGATCTTACTGCTGTCACTGTAAGGATACACATAAATACAGTGAGCAGCAGAGTCAGCTTCCTTGAAAATGCAAAGCACTTGAAAGTGCCATATGACGCATAAAGTTATGACTGTTTATTGTTATAACTATTACTATTTTTATTTCTGTAGCATCGCTAAATGTTGGAGAGTACATTTAAGAGCCTAACATATGGGATGGAAAAGACAAATTAAAATGTCTTTCTATGTCTGCATATCTTCTGTCACAGAAAATGCTAGTTATGCACAGGGAAAATATGTAACAATGTAGAAATGTTCGAAAATACCATAATACATATTTGGCACGCTGGATGAAAATTGTGGAAGGCAGCCTTAAAGCATTACACAAAAGCAAACCTTGTTTTCAGATAGATTTCTTCTGAGCCTTCCTACCCTCTCTGACAACTACTGTCATCACCTACAGTTTGTGATTAGAGACAAGGGGTAGATAAAATAACCACAGTCTTGGGTTTAATTATAGGGGTCTTTGCATGTTGCAACATTCATTGCTTGTGTTTGTGTAAAACAGCTAGAGGAGACAGGATTATGCAATGGAAGACATTAGTAAAACCCTTCCAAACCTGTTCAGACCTTCCTAAACTGCTGTTAAAAAATAAAAAAACACATTAAATTTTTACTCTTGAGTCTTTGGTTCCCTGCTAAAATGAACAAATTCATCTCAGAGCCATGTAAAAAATAGCTTTGCTAAATGCATCTTAAAGAAAGGACATAGCAGTCCAGAAAAATATCGATGCTTTCCAGCATGTGTCCTACCGCCGCGGGAGATTCCTCGGAGTCATGGTTCAGTGAAAACATAACAGCCTTATCAATAGAGCTGGAGGTCAGCAAACTGAATTCAGTCACAGTGTATAAACACTGAAAACATGGCTGCCCGAGTTTAGTTTCCTCAAGTAGGCACAGAAAGAACACAGCTTATGGAAATCTGGGAACCGATCCTGTCATAAATGCATGCACAGTGATGTCACTGGACTGCTGAGGTGAGAGGGAGTAATGTTTTCCAGACTTGGCTGAAGAAATAAAAAAATATTTTTGTTGTATTCCACTGTAAATGATTGTATTCTTGTGAAAGTGCGCTAAGGGCAGATGACGGACGTTTCTACAGTATATCAAAGGCAAGACAAATGGCAGTGATCCATGTAATGACATTACCAAGACCACTCATAAGTGCTTCTGTGTCTTTTATGTTTATGTCCTGTGAATCAGATTTCATGGTCTTTTTGGCCACTGTCCTTAACATGAAAGCAGAAAAGCTGTCCTGTAAGAGGGAGTGATAGTGTCAGCAACTCTTAATCTACACATGGCAGGCATTAAACTTTGACAAATCCCAGTGTATGAATTTTGTGGTCTGGGTCATATTGTAATCATAACTGAAGTGATTCTTGAAATATAGTTACTTATAGCTTGGATGGAGTCGTGTTATGCAGTAGCAACAGCTGTGAGCCATTGGCTACTGAATGCAGAAGGTTACAGATACTTCTAACATAGCCATTTATTTTCACAGAAGGCTACATAAACAACACAACCAATCACATTGCGGATCTTTTCAGTTGTTTTGATCAAGTGTCTGGGGATCTCCGCTGATTTAAACAACCATAGTTCACAGGAATTAGAGGGTTCTCCTTCTTATGCAGTAAAAAAAAAGGATGAACTTTTGTATCGAAAAAGGTGATTCGTTCCAGTTTTTGTTAAAAAACAACAACAAGCATGCAGTAAATGAAAGAAACAATTTGGATTCTTTTTAAGGGCGTTTGAGCAAAAGCTACCCAATAAAACATGCGCAATACCTTTTTGAAAACATTCTTATGAAACAGCAGTTTTCAATTAGAGTATCATAAAGTTGTTTGCTTATTGTGGCTAAAAACATGTCTTTGTGACTGTCCTAATGAGTGTTAAACCCATCGAATTTTGTGGTTCTCACATTTGGTCAAAAGAAATCCACAAACATGTCAGTCTGAGAGGAAAGAAGGAGACTTTTTCTTTTTCCCCCTTTTCTATTTTTTTCTTTTTGTCTCTGGGTGACAGTCCAAGTTAAACAAAGAAGATCATGCATAAACATCAGCTTTGATTTACAAGGACAGTGTTGAAGGGATGGAACTTGGCATTCTTTCCTCAAGAAAGCTTTATTGGTAGCTGGAGTGGTAACACAATCAAAGGACTGATTGAAAATGAGCCCAGTGGCCCAAACATTTTTATTATCTTTGTTTTTAGATCTGTAGCAGTTTAAGTAGGCCTCAGAAGACCATGTTCTTTCAGGACTTTTGAACATCCTTTCACTTCTAATACACAAATCCAGCTGAGCCCATATACTAAAACATAAAAGAGTCAAAAAACTGCAATGGCTTTATGAAGATGAAACTCTGTCCTTTAAAAACGTCCGCTGGGATTCCACTGCCCAACCTGCTTTCTGTTTGATTAATATCACCATGTATGCCATATCTCTTCTAGTTGGAGAGGAAGCCAGACCGGTGATGGACAGAGCGACATTTTATGATATCATTAGAGAAAAGAAAGTAGAGATGAGTCTAAACATCTGTGCTTCTTGCCTCTCGACTGCCAGCCACTGAGAGATTAAACACTTGTAGTTGCTTTTGTGTGTCTGTGCACTTAGGTCTGTGTATTAGAGTCCCGGTTTGACATATAAACAACAATTAGAGCCAGTGTTCAGCTATCACTTTATAAATAAAAAGTCAGTGATTGAGAGCAAAGAAGCTATTATGACTGCAGGCTGGGGAGAGGGCACAAAATGTTGTAGTGACAATGTGCCAAGTTTAAAGTGCAGCTTTGGTTTGTTCTCCACATCTGCCACAAGAGAATTTCCACTTGTCTGTTTCAGCATTTAAATCCACTATTACATAATCATAACCGCTCTAACTCAAAGGTCTTTGAATCAGTGTTTTCCAGTCCAATAAAACGTCACATTTATTAGGTAAAAACTTTACAAAGAGGAAGGCTGTTGTTTACACTGGAGTTAATATATCACTTTCTGATTAATGATTTGGTATTGTTTTCCATGACAGTGATTTAACCATTTTGGCATGTCGTCTGACGTAATAACACACAGTGGTGGTAAACTGCTGAGACTTTTGTGGTTTCCTAAAAAGGAGCGAGAAACCGTGTGACAGTGGAAATAACTAGAGAGACAGTGGCTCAAATAAACACTAAACTGAATCCTTCCAGTAACCCTTTTCTGCTCACATTTTGCAAAAAGGTGAACTATTAATTTTGACTCATCGTCACTGCTAATGAAATGAAGGTTACACAAACAAATTGCTTTTTGCTGAGATATCGTCTTCTTTAGATTACAGGCACTTGTACAACCACTGTCCAGGTCCGGAGTGGAATGTTATGTGCAGAGGATGCTGCGAGTATGATGTGATTCGCTGTAAGTGTCCCCTCCAAGGGACTCCAGTAGGCTATGCAGTACCCTGTTGCCGGAATGCCATCAACGAGTGTGATCCCTGCATTATCCACCCAGGTAAAACCAATGTCATTCTGATTAAATAATACTATGAATCTAATAAAATCTCGAATTATTTCTTTTCACTGAAAGAAGCTGTTAAAACATCGAGCATTGCCTTATAAGTATGCATCTGTTGGAGCGACCTTCGTGAATATCTTGAGTATCTGCCATGTTGTTTGTGCAAGACCAAGTGCTATCTATCATCTGTGCAGCTGTTTGCACTGTAGCATGACAGCGTGACAGAAAGACTGAAAAGAACTTCTGTATTTGTGTGTAAAATAATTTGTTTCCAGGCTAGCTTCACACTGGCTTCTTCTCTTGACTGACTGGCAGAATCCTCTGAAAGCTGACAGGATTCAGGAGTGAATGAGCACACTCAAAGCTTTGATTTGTGAATGAAATCAGACTAGAGCCTTTTGTTTTTTATTCACATAGATGAGTTTGCATTTGCTGCAGCTCCAAATCCTCTTTTTTCCTTACATGCCATTTGCCTGTAGAGGTATGTCATGCCTTTTTTCATAGTTCAAGCATGCAGAGTTTTTCCTTTATGGGGAAGAAAGCAGCTGTTCAGAATTAAATGGATGCCTGTACATTACTTTTTAACTGTTGAACACACACAAAAAGTGTTCCAACCTCAGCGTACGACCATAAATCTCCACATGCACATCCCCGGCCCGTGCGTTGTTAAAATCCATGCCTCCGCTTGGGTCAGATGTTGCTCTTCACAACCCCATGGACGGGACAGCTTCTTAAGTGAAAATCCAGCCTCAAAGAAAACTGTTTCAACAGGTTTTCTCCACATTTCTATTTCAGGAAGCAGCGATATGTTTTCACATTCTATTGCAGTGAAAGAGGACCTTAACGAGTTCAGCAGAGTTGATGCAAAGGGAACATTTTAGGGGTTGGTGGGTTTGTTAAAATTCAACAATACAGCATAAGCCATTCAGATAAAGGCTTCTTTATTCTTACATACAAACACATCTTCGGGAGATAATTAATGTTATTTGCTTTCATTTATCCACCTTTATCTTCTACTTTACTGTAGTTTTGTTTCTGGCTCTCGTCTTTCAGGTTGCAGCATATTTGAGAACTGTAAACGCTGCAACAATGGGACATGGGGCCCCAGGGATGATTTCTTCATTAATGGCAAATACTGCGCAGAATGTCGACCTGGCTGGTCTGGTGGAGACTGCATGAGTAAGTTTTTTCATCCTTCCCATTAACAGATCCTACGGCTTCACTCTAAATCATTTGTTTTACTTTAAGTGAAATGAATACCACGTACTATGTGGTTTTTCCATCTCTGCTGATTTATCTCCATCTTGGGAAAGCTGTGCCAACTTGGAATGCAGTCATGCCCAGGAGGTTTTCCATAAGGAGCTAAATGACAAGTCAGGAATCCTATAGAACTATTTAAGATGTTAGTTTTGGACACTGGGTCTAGCTTTTAAATGCAAATATTCTACCAGCGGGCACAACAAACATACATTTAATTAAAAGCAGAAACCTTCCAAAGCTGCTGAATGCCTTTGTTCAACTTGTGTGTGTGTGTGTGTTGTGATCATCCTTATTTATGTTGCTTGTAGGCTCTCTGCAGTGACTTTGAAAGTCTAAATGCAATTACTGTTGTCTTAATGCTAAGCAAAGCATTTGAAAGTGGCTCTTCAAAACAATAATTAAAGCAACTGAAGTAGCTGCCCAAATCAATATTTTCAAAATTAACTTTCTGTGTTTTCCAGAGTGTGGAGGGGTGATCCATAAACGACAGGGCCACTTGGTCCTGGAGAGCTACCCCAACAATGCTAGGTGTGAGTGGACCATACAGGTGGACAGGCCATTTACTATTGAACTCAGGTAAGATATTAAGATACTTTCCTCTGTAGGTAGTTACTGGTGTTCATTTTCCTCTGTGTTATTTTAGAATAGTTAGTAGTACCTTTGTTATAGAACTATGCAAAAGCCTTAAGCTACTCTTCTTTGTATTTTAATTGAATATATGAAAAATGTCAAAGATAACACAGTTTTCCAGTCATAAGCTAGAGCTTCTGAACCAACTATAGTTGGTTTAGAAGTTGGTTCATTGAGAATCAACTATGAGATGTTTACAGAAAACCTGGCAAACCTCAGCATGATGCAGTGTGTCCTAAAAAATGAGGAAACTGGACAAGTGGAGGGCAGCAAAAGAAGTGGCAGGCCTAAAAAGAAATCTCTCTGCAGCAGATGAAAAGTATCTGGAAAGTCCATGTCTTAAGGGATAAGAACAAATCCACTAAAGACCAGACACGTGCAACAGAATGTGGAAAACATCTGACTGGCAATTGTTTTGAGCATTTTTCCTAAACAGAATCAATACAGTAAAATCATACCTGGATAAAACACAAAGAAACACTATTAGTCACAGATTGGCCCAGACCTCAATTTTATTGCTGCAATGTGATCATCTTGACAGAGAAAGGTAGCCAACATCAAAAAAAAATATATGAATAAAATAAAAGCTTTCAAGTGTCTTTCAAGAAGCCTGGAGAACTACTCTCATTGTTTTTGCCTTATACACTGTATTTCCTTATACGCTTGTACAAATTTCAATAAATTGCAGCACCTATTTTCCATTTTTCTAGCCACTTAAAGGGTGGCTCGAGACTTTTTCAGATAGGTTGTGATTATATTTTGTGATGGCAGTCTTATTCATCTGAAATAATGACCTGTAAATCCACCGGTGGCCCTGGTTTTAGCTTCACTTCCATAAATACTGTATCTGATAAATATAGTGACATTTTTATCGTGAAGATGCTAATATGTTGATTTTAAGCAGTTAAAATTTGTATGATGTGCCAACATTAGTGCCAAGCACAGTAATACATTTTAAATGAAATTCTTTAGAATTGATGATTGTTGGTGGGTCATAATTACCCTTCCTAGAGACAGCCTGCAGCAGTGCTACAATAATAAATTTAAGGGCTCAAAAGCAAAGGTGTTAAATAGCAAACAACAAAACAAAAAACAATGACCCAGTTATTATGAATAATTTTCAGATTGTCAACAGTAGTGAAGTGCTTCCTACCTGAAAGTCCTTGGAAAACCATCCTACTGTTGCACACCAGCTTGTAAAAAAAATAATTAATATCAATTTAACCATTGATTATAAATACAGAAAAGCTTTGAGTCTGTCAAGTCAAGTCTGATTGGCTCTCAATCCTCAGTTATCTTCATTGTCCATCTGCAGTAAATATTATCAACTGGCCTGGTTAAGTCAAATTTCCACTCAGCTGGAAGATGTATGTTGAGGATTGATGGCAAAGAGTTTGGAGGTTTGGAAACCATAACACCATTTTTTTTGGTAAGATTATGGCCTCTCAGTCCTGTGATAAATTTCTATTTCTGTTATTTTCTCCATTACACATACAGATTTTATGGGCAAGTGTTTGTGCAGGTTTTTAGAAGAACAAAAGCTCCATACAGCTAGGTTCAGACCGAGCACGCAGTTCCTGATGTCTGGGCTTGAAGTGTGTGTGAAAGAGACTTAATGATTGCAAGGATTTTTTTTAAAGCTATGTATGAAGTGCTTCATTAAAATTTACAGCCATGATGCATGTGACAAACTAAAGAGAAGGGCCAAATCCTTCTTGAAGGGCAATATAAGTGCAGCCATTGTCACATTTTAATAACTTTAACCAAAGTGCGTTTCTATTTTTAAACCGACTGTTGGAAAATGTGTTTCTGCCTGACCAACTTAGTAATTTCCTCTCTGAAAAAAACAAACAAACAAAACAGTATGTTGATTTGAAATGGAATGGGTTACACTGTTTATTAGCAATACATCCTGCCTATTACAATAATGAAATGGCACTGATATATGCAAATAATGAGCATTCACAATACACTGAACTTTACTATTTCAAACATTCTTTAGAGGTTTCAAGGCTCACCCAAACCACAAAGTTAATAATAGGCATCTCATTTGATTTGCTTTTGCCTGTATCCGACATGACCTCTAGTGATCCCTTTACTTTAAAATCTTTTTTTAGTTATTATGCATGAACACAAAGATGAAAACACAAAAATAAATTTTAAAACTAGCCTAAAGATAATTCAAAGCAAATGCCACAGTGATTCTACTGTATAAAAATGAACAGGAAGAAATGTAGGCTGTGAGCTCATTGCTGCCTCTGCTGCCTATTGAAGTTCAGGCTCTGGCTGCTGGGCTGGGGTCAGCACGCACTCAGCTTTATCATCAGTCTGGGTTCTTGACTAGCTTTGTGTTAGCATGCTGTCTGTACAGAAGCTCGCAAAGAGCTGAAGTTCTGTTAGCAGTACAATGCAGTTGCTTCTGCCCTGGATGTGGTTTGCACTTTATTTTTGTTGCACTCTGGTCCTGATATCAGCTGACTGTAGCAAAAATGTGCAGGGAGAAAAAAGCATGTTTGGTTGATTTTTCTTCTTTCTATCTGCCGGGCATGCAAATAACTGAAGAAGATTTTTCACACAAGATTGTAACACAAGTAGCAAGATTTGTAACTGTAATGTGATTACTGAATTCAGTACAGCAATGCGTTAAATTACTGTATTTATGAAAAGTTAAATGTAAAACACAGTAATGTGTTACTTTGGAAAACGTTAAATCCAACACTGGCTACAACAAAGCTTTTTAATCTGACTTAGCTGCATCTGACAACAAAAAACAAAACAAAAACAGTTCAGAAATCTAGCTTTCTAAATGCTGTGCTACCTTGTAAATATAAGATTCAGTGAGATGGAAAGGAAAACCATTAAGAACTGTAATTATTTTGTTAACTTTATTCACATCATCAGCATCATGTGGACACAAATAGCATCAAGACAAAAATAATGAATACCAAATTTTAAGTCTAATGTTGAAGCAAATCCCGACCCTTGATTGGATACGCAGTAGAGAATAGATGGTTGGATAGCCTTGGGTCATTTGTTCTACTCTCTGCCATTTCAATCTGCCACGATTCTTGTATTTGCAGGTTCATGATGCTGAGTCTGGAGTTTCACCATTCTTGTCATTATGACTATGTGGAAGTCCGAGATGGAGACAGTATCCACTCGCGTGTTATCGGTAGATACTGTGGGAATAACAGACCTGCACCAGTTCACAGCTCTGGCAACAGTTTGCATGTTCTCTTTGTGTCTGATGGTTACAAGAATTTTGATGGATTCTTTGCCACTTTCCAAGAGAACTCAGGTAGGTTACATAACAAAGTAATATCTCTTCTACTATAAGAACAGTGCTTTTCTCCTTTGCTTTAAAGTACCCTTGCCAATGTACCATACTTCCCAGCTGCAAATCTTAAGCCCTCTTAAATGAGTCGTCATGAAAGAAAACTATTTTCTTTAAACCTAAAACAAAATCTTGATATTTAGATTGACCTGGAATCTTTGCTTTTGTATAGGGAATAGATAAGAAGTTGTTTATAAACCCTTCATGAACAATGGGGTTCTTTGGAATCACAACAAATACAAACAAGAAAGACGTTTCCATGGTATTTAGTGTCCAGTACCTAATAAAAGCTCCTAATAGTGCATGACTAGCACCTACATTTTCTGGCAAAAGACTTTGTCATGGGTGTTGAGTCTGTTAACAGCCTGTTTACAAACCAAAATGCCCTCACTTCACAGAAATGCCCTCGTTCTCAAGGTCTAGAACTCAAAAACAGACACACACACATGTTACCAATGCCTAAGCCAGATGTAGTAAAAGTAAACAGTGGGCTTTGGAAATGAAGTTTTAATTATTTCAGCTTTGAGTATGATTCCTGGATGTAGCCTGACGTCTGCAGCCACACATTTCAGCTTTCTATGTTTTTATTTTGATAAAGACAGTCTTTCTGTTTGTACCCTAATGTTGTCTGTATGTTCACAGCTTGCAGCTCTTCCCCTTGCCTGCATGATGGGACATGTATCCTAGACAGTTCTTACTCTTACCACTGTGCCTGTCTGGCTGGCTACACAGGCAAGAGGTGTGAAAATGGTGAGTCTGTAACATAATAGGGGACTTTGGTGAGCAAAATACTGATATTTTGGAGAAAATATATTAAAGTTGGAAATTAAAATAAAATCCATGCATGTTTTAATCACAGGAAAGACTAAACCAGTCTATTTTCCATCTTATGAGGCATTGGAAAGACATGCGTCTTAATGTACTGAGGCTTACAAAATCCCTAAATTATTTCAGTAATTTTCATCTGAAAATCGGCACGCCTAGTCACAACAAATTTACAGAGAATTGATTTCTTCCCTGAGGCTTTTCTTTACTGTTGTTGCTGCCCCAAAGCAGGCAGTGATTCATTTTCACAAGGGAGAGGTTTGTGGTCTGGACTGAGATCAGGCCAGCTGCCTGCTACAGTCATACGGTCAGGACTGTCTGTGTTCATATGTGTTGATTTCAAGTTTCACTGGAAGAAACAGCAAAACCCAAATGGCCACCTAACACATATAGATGTGCAAAATTAAGCAATTTTCTTCTGTTGACAGATAAATAGGGTAAATGACAAGAAACTAACTGAGGAAAGAAGGCAGCAAGAGGAAGTGGACAAGGAGAAGAAACACAGAATAGGTTTTGTCGAGTGGTTATTGTCAAGACATTTTGTTACTGTACTGCCACTTTATACCACCTAAGTTACCAAACCTTAAGTTTGCCTACAAGGCACTACAAGGTCTTTTAGTTATAGATGTCTGGTGTGTTTTTGTATTCAATACACCTCTTTTAAGATTCTGCAAAAGCAGACTTGGTGAATTCCACATTTTTTCCTTTGGTGTTGTTTTTCAGGGCTACATTCAAGTCCATAAAACTAATGGTGAAACAATTCGACTTATATAACAACAGAGAGTATTTTCCACTGGAGGAGACACCCATTAAAAAAAAAAAAAAAGGCTGTTTGATTTCACACAGCGTGCATTCATCTGTATTCTCACGAGGAATCCTCAGCTGTTAATTTGAATGGAAAAGAGCTGCAGCAACGTTAATGCCTTACATTTTGTGGTGATAATGTAGTCTGTATTTCTGCCTGAGTCAGATGGAGAATTTCAAATATGAACCTGACCTTAGCCATATTTTATGCCTTCTGTAATCACCCTGTCATCTGTCGAAAGCTAAAAACTCATTTGGTACGAGACAGTGTGACACTTTATCATAAAAAACAGGAAATGCTTTCTCTTCTTTTTCTTTTCCCTCTCAGCGTCAGTTGAATTTATCTTTGACAATAATCAGTTTCAGTATGCAGTAAGTAACTCACTTTCCAGAGAACTTGTGAAAGAAACGATGATTTACTTACAGTACATGTTGTGATGTGTAATATGTTAGCATTCCACTCTAATGACTCCACATTTATTTTGATTTGTCTTTGAAAACATTCCTATATAAAAGACATGGGAAAAGAGCAACAATGCACACGGCACCTCTGGGCACTTCATGGTTTTTTATACATATTCAAAAGAGGTCAGCTACAGTTTATTTCTCTACTTTTGGTTTGCCAAGCGCATTCCTTATCCCCTAAAAGACTGAAGGTTGGAAATGCCGTTCAGTTATAAAGATTATAGGGAGGGTTCTTTGGTTTGGAGCTTAAAAACCACAGACAGTGCCTTTCATGGATCTGATCCCACTTAAAGTCAACAACATAACAAATCTCCCAAGACAGCCTCATAGAGATATGATAACTGTTGTCTTAACACATGCTTTGCGAACCCATTCGCAGGCCTTTATCACAACATTTGTGTGCATATGTGCAGCTGTGCTTAATGATTAAGGATTACAGTGCACATGCAGAAGAGTTTTCCCCAGACTGTTTTATTTTTGCAAGAGGTTCTTCCATGGGACAGTTGCACACAGTATTCCATAAACACATTACCAGTCTCTACTATCCGACTTCCTAAAAATCTCTTTTACGGCAGTGGAAAATTGAACATTTTGACTAAAAGGGCTTTTATTGCATCTATTTCTTCCTTATTTACAAGCCATGTGTTAAAGTCATGCTGTTAACTGTTCGCACTTTGCGATGATGAGTGAAATTATTTATTAATGAGTCTCTGAGGTAGCAGGCAGTGCTTTTAAATCTCAGGAAACTTTTGAATTAGAAAAATCGAGTCTTTGCTTTATGGACTACCTGTCTGACCTGTAAATAGATAGGAAAAGAAAGAACTTGCTGAAACTGTTTGTGGGGTCTCAACTGATTGTTGAGGTATGTTTGAGATGCCTCCTATGCGTTGTAATTTTGATGACTGGACATTTAGTTCGGAAAAAGGGAAACTTTGTGTGTATATAAATAAACCCCACATGTCTGTATTTCTCGTCAGTGGTGGGCTGCCGCAGGCCTCCGGTGCCCACCCACGGATCTACAGAGGGTCTGTTTCATCACTCTGGTGCACGCATCACTTTTCGTTGTGACCCTGGGTTTGAGCTGAAGGGGTTTCGTCATGCCATCTGCCTGAGTGACGGAACATGGAGTGCGCCTGCTCCAGACTGTGGTAGGATAATAATACAAATAGGTTTTTTCCCTCTTCAAAATAATTACAATTTCATATCTGGGAAAGTCATACAGTATGCGTGTCTTTAGCTTGCATCTGGATGCCATACATATTGCCTCAAAAATGGTTTAGCTCATGGAAAATAAATATGATTTTTTTTCCTTTCTTCCTTCAGTTCCAGTGGAAAGAGTCTGTGCTCTGCCACCCAAGCCAGCCAATGGGGACCACTTCTTGGTTTATGGGCCCAATGATGTTCTCATCGCCTTACAGTACTTGTGCCACCAGCCATATGAACTCAGTGGGGGCTCTCAGAGAACCTGCCTCCCCAATAACACCTGGAGTGGGACTTCTCCTGTTTGCATTAAAGGTTGGAAAATATGTCTTAATAACTGTAGACTGGAGATGGATGAGTCATTTTGGGGGTTTTTTAATAGTAAGCTGTTAATAGATGAGAGAAAATGACTCAATGCCTTAGAGCTATTCATTGTACAGGCCAATGTACAATGAATAGCTATGACTATGAGCTCTTAATAATCTCTTTTATGTTTTTCTTCACAGTGAATAACACTCTTAATGAAGCAGAAAAGGACAAAGTAAAAGAAAAGGGCAAAGAGACAGATATTTACAGTAACAAAGATAAAAGTAAAACTAAAGAGAAAGAAGAAGAGAACACAACTAGCGAAAACGAAAGTGTTGCCGGAAAAGATGTAAACACTGAGCAGGAGAACACAACAGCAGTCGACGGGGAAGATAAATATAATGGGACCACTCCTGGGAAAACTGTGGTTGAGGGCAGGAATGAAGGAGAGGTAGATGAGAGAAATACTGGCCCAGAGAAGCCATCTGGAGGTGGGGAAGATAAAGTGACTAGCGAAAGCCCAGATAACAGCCTAGATTACATGGTTGAAGAGAAAGAACCAAAACAACCTGAAAAAAAAGAAGACACAAACTTTGACAAGGGAAAGACAGATGTTACAGAGGTCCCTGTGACAAAAGACAAAGGACAGGAAGAAAGTGAAAGAAAAGAAAAACAGGTGAATGGGAAAAGAGATCCTGACAAAGTGGGCCCCAATGACACCAAGCTCAGGACGGTCATATCTGAGGGTGAAAACACAGTGGAAATGCCTGAACTGGAAATGACAAAGAACAACACTGTTTCACATGATACCGAGAGCACAAGTAAAGAAAATAATACCATAGGGTCTCTACCGCCAGGGAGGAAAATAATTCCAACTCGTGTCAACATCACCCTGTACAGAGCCGAAAGTGGGAAACCGAAGGAAAAATCAACAACTGCGAAGGATGAAAAGGAGAAGGATTCAACTGAGAAAACAAAGGAGGTGGAAAGAGAGAAGAAAGAAAAAGAGAAAGAAAGGGAGCGAGAAGACAACCAAAGCTTCACCGGTAAGAGAACCAATGACGACACTATGAATAATTGAGTGAATGATTATCTGCTTTTATTTGGCCTTCACTCTCACCCACTCTCTGTTGTCCAGAAAAAAGCTGCCCAACTCTACCTCGCCTTTACCATGGCTACCACCAGGTGGTGCCAGGTTTGGAGCCTGAAACAGTAGAGTTCAAGTGCAATCAATCTTATGCGCTCAGTGGTGATGACCGACGCACATGCCAGCCGGATGGCACATGGAGTGGCAAACAGCCCCTCTGTGTCAGAGGTACCAGTGCCTGCTTTGCCTTTTTATGGAATTAATTATTAAGATTTTGTTGTTTGGAGATTTGTGAAAAAAAATTTTTTAAGCATATACAAACAGCATTTTTTCTTTCTTTTTTTACTGGACTGGTGTGTAGGTTTCAGACATATTGAAGCATTAGAGGACACTGTAGTGTTTGAGAACAAAATGAACAGTTAATAGATGGTTGTGGATGTTATATCAGTCTATTAAAGTTGTAGATATACAGGCTTGTATGTCAATAATCTGAAAATGCTGAATAAACGCTAATGCTAAATGTTATTAATGAAAGGGTTCTGGCAGTAAAATGATCCATCAGGGCTAGAGCTGTAAATATTAATTAGTTCTTAATAGATTTTGGCCTGGGTGCCCTGTAGCTCTTTGCCAAGAGGTAAGTGGAGAAACTGTCCACTGGCACAGCTTTAATGAATAAATTAAAGAAACAAGCACAGCCAAAGTAGGCCATGTGAAACAGCATGCAAAACATGCCTCTATTAATACAATTTAAAGGCTTTTAGGTGAAAAGCATTTAGAAATGAATTTCTAAGAAGATGGTTTAACGTTGTGGGAAAAGCTCCTATTTTATTTTTGGCTAAGTGTTACATATACAGATAGATTCCACATGCATCTTTAGCAGAAAAAATACTGCAACCAGCAGCCGGTTGGCTTGCATGTAGTGTCACTTTTCCGAATTTTTTGTGCATATTTCATATGAATGGGTTTTTTAAACATATTTGTTTATTTGCAGCATGTCGTGAGCCCAAAGTCTCAGAGCTGGTGAAACAAAAAGTTCTGCCCCCTCAGGTACCATCCAGGTATGATTATTAAAACATCATTTTATATAGAATAACTGACAACCAGAAATATATAGTATTGTGTAGGTATGTATGCCATTTAGCTGAAGAATTAATATTAAGGACTCATATAATGCATTTACTACATACCTTTGGCATATTTTCCCCCTCAGAAAGACACCCGTGCACAAGCTCTACTCCTCAGTCATGGGCCAGCAGCCACAGTTGCACAGTCCCACTAAAGCCCCCCTGGTGCTTTCGCAGTTGCCCCAGGGTTTCCATCATCTTTACACACATATAGAATATGAGTGTGCATCTCAGTACTACCACCACTTTGGCAGTCCACGTCGGACTTGCTTGAAGACAGGGAAATGGAGCGGGCGCCATGTCTCCTGTTCACCAGGTGAGGGCAGCAGAGGACCACTAGTTGTCAGACATTTTTAATACAGTGATTTACACCCACATAACAATCCTGTGCAGACATTAAAAATGATGATGTGGTAACTTAGACATAGCGTTTTGATGGCAATTTATATAATGAAGTAATATTTGATGATCATATACAAAAGCACCTTCTAAAAGCATTCTTGTCTCTAATTGCTGACATTGATGAAAGCATTTTTGCACAGCCTTTTTACTCCTCAGTGAAAGCTTGCTAAGAAGCTAAGCTCAAATTCATAAGCTGGTATGTACAGCACAGCTGTGACATCGGTGCAATGACAGAATTTTCAATAAAAGACGTCAGATGTAGCACTAATGCCTCTTGTTTCCATAAACAGTTAGAGTGGAAAAGACTATAACAGCAAAGTTAAAACACAGCTGATGTAATGTTGCTATCTACACATTATTATTTCATCATATTAAACAGTGAAGATGAGCTGGTTATATTAAATATATATATATGTATCATGCATTATTAAAGTTGTTAATATTTCTAGCTGTTAATTAAATACTGAATATAGTGAATATACGCCTATATAAACAACTTATTATCTTACTATTCAAGATTATTACTCTTTATTTTCTTTACTGCATTCTTAAATTGAATTCCCTCTCTATGGGATATGAGATTTGTACGGTAACAATCACAAAATGGACTGCCCTTTTTTAAAACAACTTTCCTTATTACTAATGTGAAAAAAAGCAATGTTGTGAGCACTGTTAAATAAAACACATCAATAAATACTGGAGGAAGGTTCATTTTTATATGGTGCTATATGGTACTGAGCTAAGAAACAACACCAGATCAATGAATAAAATCCTTGAATAGTCTGCTTCTTTGGTCTGATTTTGTAATTCTGGTGAATTGGTATTAGTGTTTAGTGTTTAAGTGTATACAGACAAGGTACCATTCTATGTTATGTGCAAATTGTGTACTTAAAGATGACGTTTTCTCACTTCTTCTTTCAGGGAGTCACATTTCACATGGCTCTGTAACCCTTAAGTGTTTTATATTCTGCTCCATCAATGCTACTACTTTAAATAAAAGCAGTCCCACAGCTCAAAATGTTGACTTAACCTCAGTGCAATTTCAATTTCTCCTGTCTTGTTTTTCCTGCTGTCCCGTTGATAATGGTCTCACCTCTCATCCTCTTTGGCAGTGTGTGGGAAGCATCCAACCTTTGACACAGAGAGGCCAGAAGAGGCTCACTGGCCTTGGCTGGCTGCCATCTACCGCCGCTCCACCAAGGGTACAGAGACCAAGGTGACCAAGGCAGACAGCCAGACAGGGTCCCTGAAGAAGGATGGTGGAGCAGGAACTGGCAAACACAATCAGGCTTTTCACTGGCAGCTGGTCTGCAGTGCAGCTCTGGTTAACCAAAGGGTTCTGGTCGTAGCTGCTCACTGTGTGACAGATCTGGGCAAGGTTTTTCCCCTGGACACTGCCACAATAAAGGTGGTTGTGGGGAAGCACTATCGTGATGATGACAGGGAAACCAAAGGTGTTCAACACCTGCGGGTAAGCACTTGGAAGTCTTGTTATTCACACAATCCCTTTTGATAAAACTAAGCATGTCTTTTCTCCTTTCAGGTGGCCTCCATTGTTATTCATCCAAACTATGACCCCAATATTCTTGACTCTGACATTGCTGTGATCAAATTACTGGACAAGGCAAGGATTGGAGAAAAAGTCCTGCCTCTGTGCCTGTCAGAAAACCAGGAAGAAGATTTGACATCAACTCAAGGACTTGTGACGGGCTGGTCTCCAATGCCCGAGTCAAGTTTAGGCCCTGATGAGAAGGCTAGGGTTGGGCTCGTTCACCTTGCTGATGTAGTCCCATGTGAGCAGCAATATGCTCGTAATGGTGTGCCAGTCAGTGTAACAGACAATATGCTGTGTGCCAGCCAAAAGCCCGACTATGGACCATCTAACATATGTCCCTCTGACACTGGGGGAATTCTTGTCCTCCCTGCCCTCTCTGAGAATCAAGTCAATGATAACCGAAAGCCTGGTTATACACAGGCGCAAGGGGAGAGCAAAAGGCTGTGGAGACTCCTGGGACTGGTGAGCTTTGGCTATGACCAAGGGGAGTGTGATCCTGACCTCTACACAGTCTACACACATGTAGCCAGCTTTAAAGACTGGATTGAGAGCAATATGAAATAAACATCTTACAGTCCTCTCCTCTGCTTAATCTCTATTTTAGTGAATTCATTCTGTCTAATCTATTTTTATGCACAAGGGCATTTTCCTACTAAACGCAGAACCAACACTGGACATCACAGTGCTCAAACTGAAGGGGGTGCTAGCACATTAGATGTGCTGATGCATCGGTCCTTTATCTGAAGACTTTAGTGTTCAGGTCTTTCAACCTGAGATTAAACACTTGAAACTGATAAGAAAATCATTCATCTGAGTATTTGACTGTTAATGGTTTAGACTGTAACCTCTGTTATGTATATATGTTGTAATGTACTGAATTATTATATCAATTCAAGTGACTCCAGAGATGTACATATTTTATTGAAAGAGAAAAATCATGACATTTTTATTAAAGGAAAGGTTGGTGTGGTGAAGTTTATGAGACTGGTTATTCTTATCCTTTCACACGGTGTAAAAGTCTTTATGACAAATATATTCCATAGACAGATTCGGGTACATTGAAAAAGCACCTTATATTTGCTTCATGAAGTACACAATGGAATGAATCTGGGTCAGAGCAGCACCATTTTCACAACCATAAACATAACAAGTTATTCACAGATCATTTCCCAAATCAATTACCTCCATTGTGACTTTTCTCCATTATACAACTTCCAAGTGAGTTTGCATAGACAAAAGACCTGCAGCTTATAATGAGTTAGAAAACGGGACAGTAAGCAATGCATTACTGTAGTTTTATTCCATTTATGCACACGGTGAAGCTGGTGAAACACTGCAGTCTTACAGCATAGACAAAAATGACCTGAGCTTTCATTTCCAGCTGGCTGCAATTGCTTTGTGTCATTCCACCCAATATAATGTTTTAGCAAACACGTTTGTGTTTAGTATAACATCTACTTATTACTTTTCAAAAACTATTTGGCCTTTTACAGTTCAACAGGAGATATTAATAATGCAAGGTCACAACTGGAATGCCGAACTGGTGGAATTCCCTTTTTCTCTTCACAGGAACATCTTCTATCAAAGACTTTCTGTTTTCTCTTCAACCATTTACCAAAGCTGAACAACAGCTTAGCAATAGTCCCATGTTTCCCAGAGGACAGTCCTATCCACTTGTGCTGGGAGACCGTCTGTTCACAGGCCCTTGTAAGCTCACAGGGCATCATCAATAGAGACACAGGCAACGTTGAACCATAAGCTGACTGGCCTGGGAACAGAGGTGTAGCTCTGAACAAAGTACTGGGATAATGATGAGAAAATGCTACCATGAGAAAATAGTTTACACTGGAGAGCCAGAGGGGTAAAATACTTAACACCAGACTTAAAGAAAATGTTTAGGTGTTGATCCAGTTTCCCAGTTAGGCTGATGAGCTTTCTGTGCTTGCTTCTCAGCATGAGAGGAAGCCTTTGAGCTGAAAAAGATGCCCACATACTCCACTGTTAGCATTGTTGTCATAACAAAATGGGACTTCTTCTGTAATGTCCAGAAATGTCTTCTGCATTTACAGTTCAAGCTTTGCTCCTCACATTTTTCTCATAGACCTCCCTAGCTCTCAGTCATAAAGCTTATTTGCTGGTACTAAAGGTAAATTTGAAAAATGTTTGTCAATGTTTAAAACAAATCTTGCTAATGTTACACTATTATTAATTAAACCGTAATTTCCACCTGTATTTATGATTTACTCAGTCTAAACTGCAGTGTCCACACACTACAACAGTTACATGTCAGTCAGTGCAAACATTGAACTTCTGTGTTTTTTGTTATTGTATCTGTAACAATAATAGATGCATAAAGATGGAAAGCTGAATTGCGCTTACTTGTCTTATTGACTCAATGTTGCACTTCACAACTTACCATGCTATCTCTATCAAATCTTATTTCAGCTTCAGCCTAAATGGTCAATACAATACTGTGTACAGGGTAGTTAACAAATCATTGTGTTTAAAGCATGATACAAATAAATAAAAATAAATTACTTAAACTGTTCCATAAACTAGCTAATATGTCATTCCTTGAGGTCACACTGAAGTCACAGTCGAGTAATCTTGGGTAACAGATTTGTGCAGAAATATCTGTACGTGAAAACCAAGCAGCTTAAGAAATTCTTAATGTAAGACCCAGACTGAGACAAGTTAAAAGGACAGGGTGGGAAGGCTGAGAGGACAAGAGACATTCAAAGGAAAAAAAATTAATTCCAAGCTCTCGTCCACTTTCCTTTAAGATTTTAAGGACACAACAGTACTCCATCCTGAGATATGCTAAGTTTTCAAATAATAGATTATTAGGAATCACATCACTCATGCAAAAATAATATTTTATGTTGGACTAATTGTGTCATCATTAGCATTTTTCATAGATTTGGCTGAAGCAACATTGGTTCATTCCTTGAGTTAGGAACCTTTTCAATAGTACATTATTGAAGCAGCATGTTTTCATCGTGACAGAGAACGGAAAAAAAGTCAGCAAAAAGGCTCTCTTCAAAAAACTTGGAAACGATTCATATACTTTAAGGAAGTACAAGAAAGCCTGCTTAAGAGAGTTTAGGCTGTGTCAAGAAAAAAGATAACCATACCAAATATGACTCGGGATAATCAATTTTTGGGCCATTCCTAATGCTGAGTAAGCCTTTGAGTTTGTTTATTTTCTATAAGGTATATTGCACTCACAATCACACCTATGGACAAGTTAACCTGACATGCATATCTTTGACTAAAGGAGAAACCTTGAATACCTGGAGATAACTGGCAATGCCACACAGATGGGCATTAGCTGGCTAGTGAGTTTAAGCCAGGAATCCCTTACTCTATGCACTGTCATGCCTTCCTACATTACATAGGTATAACTCAAATAAATGGCATTCCTAGAAACCAACAGCCCACAGCTAGTAGAAGTGGGGCTAATTTCAAAAGGAAGAATACCATATTGCAGATAATCTACATGATGCATGTGTGAAAGATTGGTGAGTTTCTTGCGGTAAGCCCCTCGATTGTCAATATCATCAATGGCTCTCCCAAAGAGACAAGCTTCTTATTATTTTTCTCAAAGCTATCACCCTGTCCATACCGCTCATTCTGTTCCTGTCAGCAGTGCTGCTCATCAGACACCCCAGACACATTTTCTTTTCTTGTCTGCTCTCTCTTTTTTATATCTACACAATAGAAGAGATAATACTGATACAGTCTTGGTGTAACTTTGATGGTTTTCTGGTTTACATTGAATTTTCCAGCAGATCCCTCTTTTTGATCTTCAGTTTTCCCTAAACTTTTCAATTTGAAGATGTGAAAAGCGAAACATTAAAATTAAGACTACCTGTGTTAAAAATCAAAAATGTATTTCTGTTATTTCCATTCAATTAGTCTTTACTTTTCCACATCCATGGTGGCAAAGCTGCAAATAGAATTTGTAGAGACTAATTAGTGCTGCTCACACAAATGCCTTTCTGTTTCCAAGCTAGTGGGCTGCTGCATACATACCGAAAGGGTCCCTCAACTGAAAACATGCAATCATTGTATTGAGTCATGTGTGCAGAAGTGTGGAGCACTTTTTCAAATCAGTTGAAAAAGTGCTCCACCAACCCCTCATACCTGACAATTCTTGATCAGCACTCTGCGTTTGGGATTTTTCTTGCATTACGCCACATGCACTTATTTGTTGCTTAACCTCTTAAGCCTCAAGCCTAACTCATCTCCTGCCTTTTCCCCCCGTATCAGGGAGCATTGGGCTTAAGAGGTTAATAAGCTTTAAATGCAAAGACCATATTTATCTAAATGTACAGTAACTTCAATGATAATTCAGTGTGATCTATCACATGCTGTCAGAGAAACAGTAACCTTAAGCACTGCTTCATCACTATGTCCCCACTCAAACTAGAGTATTCCCTAACAGATCAGCTTAAAGGGGATTTATGGATTTCAAGGGCTTTGAACTGACAGGAAACAGCATGCAAACAGCACTCTCATGAGTCAAATCCCACTCTTTAAAGATCAGTCCATTGATCGCAAACTCATCTCAAAGGTATTTTGTAGCCAGTGAATTTTGAAAGTTCATTGGCTTTGAAAACAAACTTGTTACAAAGCCAGTTTTTGACATCATGTTTGAAATATGCTACTTGTACTCGATCAGGCAAGCCAGACCTATGGAGGGGTGAAAAGCCTTCTCTCATAGAGTCCTGTTGAAGCTGAGCAAAGAAAAAAAAATCTAAATAAAAAAAAAAACCCTAAAAATTGTACATGAAAGCAAGAAATCTTGATAAATAAACAGAAAGACAGAGTTTAAGAAAAATCTGTTTTCAAATTCCAGAGTGAGAAAGGTTGCTGTTTGACAGTCCCACAGAATCATTAATAGCCCATGGTCTGGAACACTGTAACTATACGTCTTTATCAGCTACACTGAGGCAAAAACATTAAATTGAGGATGTGTCACGATGCCTTGTGAAAGTAAAATATTGACCTACTTACTTTATATTTCTATAATGTCTTGTCTTTCAATGGAATCAATAGGAGAATTTTATTTTAGCATTTCTGACATTTTAACTCTTTATTCCTTTCAGAAAAAGGTCTCACACCACCTTGCATAATCAAAACATTTAGAAAGGTAGAATTGTTTATGCTGTCTGGGTTAAGTCTGAGATGAGTTATTTAACTTCTTTAACTATGTTGTAACTTTAGAGGTTTATTTTAGCATTGAAAATCAGTGTGGGAGATATCACTTTTACAACACTGTGCCCAAACTGCAATGGTTCATGAATAATTGGAAACTTGACACCTTTGTGGGCTTTAACCTCCTAGGACCTGGCGTCCACATATGTGGACATCACATTTTGGGTTATTTACACCAAAATACTAAATTTTGCTCTACAAGGACCTGATATCCACTTACGAGGACATTATACTGCTACTGTTCTATCAAAATTTTAAACGAATATCTTCATATGTGGCTCTCATTTTTCTTAGAAACAAAAATTAGGTAAAAAAAAAATCTGGTAATTCTTTGTTTTTACATTCATCAGGTCCCAATCAGCCCAAATATCAAAGATAAATTAAAAATGCATGTCGTGAAAGAGTTCGGGTCTTAGGAGGTTAAAGCAGTTCAATCAGGTCATCTCAGTATAGAAACAATGTTAGTGAAGGTCACAAATGATATTCGTATGGCCTCTTATCTTTGTGTTTGTCCTGCTAGACCTCAGCACAGCATTCAATACTGTTGATCTTGATTTTTTTCTTACAACCATTAGAGCATACCATAGATATTAAAGCTATTACATTGCAGTTGTTTGAATTATATCTGAGACTCAAATTTGTTCATGCAAATGGTGAGTCTTTCTCATATGCTAAGGTTCATTATGGAGTTCCACAGGGTTCCGTGCTAGAACCAGTTCTATTTACATTATACAGGCAGTATGAAGGCGAAATATACATCTTCACTTCTATGCAGATGATACCCAGATTTCATCCATGAAGCCAGATGACACACACTACTTTATATCCATCACCAGAATGAAGGCAGTATTTTTGATTTGGACTTCAGGGTAATCTTAAATGTATTATCCCACTCAGAATTAATGGACTACTTCTTTGCCAACAATTGATCATTGCAGTCATTTTCAAGAGAAAGAAAATGAGAGTTCATCGTGTACTCCATTGTAAAGATTGTATACTTTTTTTTCTCATACTACTACCTTATTAAATTTAATTTTAGCTTTGGGTTGAAGATTCTCTGCGTCATTCTTTGAATCTTACATGAAGCTAAATACTAACTAATAACACCTTCTTCTTACTTTAGACTTAGACTGGATATATATTTCACTTTTCTTTCATTTATCTAATAAATATGCTGCAAGTTAGACCGACAACATATAAAATGTAGTGCAGGTCTAATATAACCTCGAGCCTGTGTAAAAATAGGTAATAAAACCTCACATCACCAATAATGCCATTGGTGTAGATCAGAAAAATCCGCAGATCACCTCATGGCTATCAAAGAATGACTTAATTAGGACACTTTTTGAGGTTAGGTTGGTATTAGTGGGCTTCACTTTAAGGAAATCTAGCTCACTTAACCAATGTCCTTATGAGGAAGGTTTTGCGTGTCCTTGCCGGTAAATCGCGCGCGTGCTCCTATGCATACGTGTGAAAGAAAACTAGAGACTGAGTGGGGTAGAGAGGGTCACAGGGAGACACGGAGAGAAAAAGGGGTACGGTACAGGCTGCATCTTCAGCCAACGAGAGTTGGCATTCCCATGCAGAAGGAACAAAGAGGGGGGAAACGGGTGGAGGTGGGTGGGGGAGTAAAGCGCCGAAGAGTGAGGTGAGGCAGAGCTCATTCAGTGGGATCGTTGAGCTGCGGAGCTCCTCGGATTTTACTAACAGAAAATCCCTGTTTGGTCTGTGAAGCGCTCCTGTCTTGGAACGCGGTGCGCTCTGAATCTCGCGGTGGCAGCCCCTCTCTGAAGCTGATGAAATAAGGTCCTGTACGGGGACAGCACCAAAAACTTTTTTTCGCCGCGATTTGCTGCAAAGGTAAGACAATGATTGGCATTTATTTTAAACATGCAAATAGCATACGTAAACACAAACAGGTTGATTATTAACGAGTGAGTGGCTTTTCTTTGGCGTCACATCCAGTTGGTTGTTCATCACCACAACTTACAGGTAAACATAAGTAATTGCTTTGGCTAGTAGGTAAACCATTTCAAAAAGCTAATTGGTTGACAGATTTCCATCTCTCCCCCTTTTCATTAACATTTTTGTTTGTTTGTTTGTTTGTTTTTACATTCATATCGCAGCTACTCCAAAGGTAAACTGACAACCTGCAGTGAAAAGTCCCACAAGGCCGACCGTCAACAATAAGCTTGAGCTGCAGATTAAATTGCAGCAGTGAAAAGGGCTAAATATGCTCATATTTCTCTTCGGATCGCGAAAATGCCAAATGTTAAATGAAAGTCGGTTGGACGAGATGTAGATAAACGATGTAAAGAAACATTACAGTGGACGGTTAAAAATAAACCCGGCTTTGCGATGGTCAACACTTTGATACCTAACATTTCTGGACACAATTCTGAGGATGGCCCGTGATTATTCTAATAATAATTATTCTAATTAACTGGCAGCTGAGCCAAAAACAGCACTCTGTGAAGGTGGCTGCCCTTGTTTTCCTTCATCCAAACGCAAAACGATTCCCATTTTATTATTGTTTAGAGAAATTCAGATGGGTTAAGCGCAAATCACATAGAAAAAGTAGATTTTATTAGGTGCTGTGACATATTTTTTACAGTTCCATTATAAATTTTGGTTTGACACCAGGTGTAACTGCGTACTAATGAACAAACCGTGTTTTTCTTGTGTGGCCTGTGTAGTGATTCTGAAGATAAAGCCAACAAGTTGTAGCCTGTGTTGCAGCTTCTTATAAAGTATTTTATTGTGGAAAATCTATTCGTAGCCTCGTAGAGGTGTCATGTGTCGGCAGCCTCTTGCATTTACAAGACGACCATGCATTTGAGTAATATATGAACTCCTCCCTTAAAAAAAAACAAAAAACAAAAAACCCGAAAATATCTTATAGCGAGCTGTCGCCTCCCACCCCTTTCCCCCCTTCTTACCTTTGGATACAAACGCCACCCCATCTGAAACCAATCCTTGCAGCACTCTTCCTTATGATATTAAAAGGAATGCACATGGGCGTTGGGGTGTGAGCACACACAAACACACAGTTTTCCAATCGCACCATCAATGTCACCATGGAAACCAATTCTCTTGGCACTCTCAGTTGATCGCCTTCTGCATTAATCTTGGATGGTCTTGAAAACGGTTACAGGGTTGTTTATGGATGCTTCTGTCAAAAGCATGTTGATCAAACCTAGACAGGGTTTGGCGCTTCGCCTGAGTGCAGATAAGTCTATATGTTTGGGTTTAATGGGCATGTTTTCTTCCATCGGTGGGCCTTGTGAGAGGAACTGGCTGTACCATGAGGAGACATGATCGCTGAGGTCTTGACCTTCATTGTAATTGCTACGAGAATCTGTAAAGCAACTGTTCATGCAGCTGATCCATATTGGCAAACTATTGCACTGTGGCATTTTTCTGCCTTACATGACTGAACCTGACACACATTCAAGGCAAACCCACACATGCAGCTGGGGGAGGGAGGGGGGATCATTTATATTTGCAAGCATATGTCTTTATCATGTCATGCAGTTTCACACTGTGAAGTGCAGCCATAGCATTTCACATAAATGAAAATTTGCATCCACATCAATGTTTGTATGATGCATATATTTAGCATCCACTCATACAGAAGAAATTAATTACACGTTTTGTAGGCACTGTATCTGTCAGTTCAATTTTGAATCTTCCTTTCCTGCATTTGTTAGGAATTAATTAGGATCAAAAACTAATTATTTCTAGGGTGTTTATGATTTTTTGTTACAAGACAGGAAAAGGAATTTTCTCTCTTTCTGTGCTTTTCAGCTTATAGAAATGGTCAAAGTAACACTGTTGAAAAGACAAATATTGCAACTTTAAAGACAATTTTGCAATGACTATCAAAAATGTAAAATTTTAATAAATATGTTTAAAATATGTTTTAACTCTCGGAAGTTTGGAAGCTCAAAACATGTAACAAAGGAGTTGCCAGTTGTCATGCATGTGCACGCACACACAAAAAACACGCAGTACAGACACACACATGCACATCAAAGTTCCTGCAGCATGGCCAATCTTGCTCTAGAAGTGAAACAAGTCAAAAGTATATTTTGCCAAAGCTGTTATCCTTAACATCTGTCAAGTGCTACTTTAATTAGTGAAGACAACATTCGTTGCCCTCAGGGCAGGACAGATGTTTAGGTTAACACTCACATACACATACACGCTCACTTTGTTGTGGAGAAACCGGCTGAAGGCAAATCATGGCGCCTTGTCAAAAAATCCATGCGTCGATTGACTGATATCTTCTTCAGGGACTATCCTCTTTAGTGCAAATTAAATTCCACCAATCAATCTCAATAGTTTTGAAACTTGATAAAGATCTGTTGTGCTTCAGAATTATTAGAGAAGGAATCCAGTAGATAGATTTTTTTAATGTACTCAGTTGACTGGGAACAGTGGACCAACTAAGCAGTCAGCAGTATTTAGACATGAACTGATTCAAAGAAAATTCAAGCTATGTGGTGGAATAAATAAAAACAAACAAAAACAAACAAACAAACAGGTGAAAAATCACCCACTGAAATCCAAAGCACTTTAGTTTTTGCCAGACAAACTGAGGTTTTACACTGTGAGAAGTGTGAGGTAGAGTGCGAGAGAGTTAACATGTGGGAGTAATAGGAAGATAAAATGCTGGGGAGGACAGAGAGTAATACATAGAAGTCTTTGTTTTTAAATTGATAAATGATGGAGTGGGTGAGCAAGGGAGAAGGTGGGGTTGTTTCCCCTCCTTGAGACCGAGATACATTTTAAAATGTATCTCGAAGCACTTGTTACCTGTCTGGGGCTGGGCAAGTCAGACCTGTTCTCTTATCTGTTTGGAAAGGCTTGATTGAAGACACTGAGAACAAGTGTGATTTAGAATGGGATGAAAAAGGAGGTGGAGAACGTGATGAGAAATGTGGAAGAATGAAGGAAAACTGATGGTAGATGAAGAAAAAAGAAAGAGAGGAAACAGGTGAACTAGAGACCAGTCCACAGCAGGAGGACATCCACAGAGATGTGTACCTGTGTCCATGTGTGGTTGTGTGTCTCCATTCACCCAGCTTCTCTGTGGTCTCGCTGGCAGTCTGTGGCATCTAGTGCTTGAGTAATCCTCCTGGGAACATTCAAAAGCTGCCAAAGTGCCATCCAGCTCCTCTTTTCACTCTTTACCACCCGTGCTTGTCTATCTCTATCTCTCTATCTCTCTTTTTACACTCATTCAGCACTCCCCCTTTTCTTTCTCTAGCTGTTGCTTTTATTCCAGTCCTTCCAAATTACAGTAATATCACCCAATTTCATTTTTTTACTCAATTTTACTGTATTTGTTTGCCAACTTTTCTCTCGGGGCTTTGAATCGTGATTTGTCTTTTTCTTGTAACTCTATCACAGCTGTGAGTCTTCCCAATATGGGGAAGAAGGTGATTCATCATCTGTTTTTTTTCCTTTCCCTCTTGTAGTTCTGCCTATAGAACCAATGTTTTGGTTCTCAGAGAGCTGGACAGTTAAGCCTTTCCCATGGGATGACCAAACAAAGAGCCCAGCTCCCTTCACTTCTGTATGACTGCACAGGAACACAATCATAGGCATTCACTAGCGGGACTGCTGCTGGGCAGCAAAATGATAGATCTCTGCTGGCCACGAATGAGGCACTTCTTCATTTTTGCAATAAGACACCAATATAAACTGCCCAATTAATCTCTGATGATGTGCAGGAGAAGAAGCAAAACCACCCACGTGGTGCCATTTAAGTTTACAGTTTATCTCATGTAATGTAAATTTTGTCTCAGAATAATATTTTGTACTGCTGGACTAGAATTCTCCTTAATGAGGGTTCTGACAGCAGAGGTAAAGAAAGACACCTTAACTCCATCATACAAAAACAATACAGTGAAAAAAGTTTACATTTATTTAAATATAGTAAAATTAATTGTACAGTATTATTAGAATTTCTGCCATCACAGCGTAAGGCCTCTGTATATGTGCTGGAAAGGTGCTCTATAGGCTACTCATAAACAGCAACAAAGTAAAATGGTGCTACTTTATGTACTTTTTTGTGCTTTGCAGGCTGGTACATTGCCTCATTGCTACACTATTGTGAAATAAAAAAATTGTAATAGTGGCTTATTAAAATTCATATCATGTAATTAGATGTCATTTTAGCCTTCTAGTGTAATTTAGTGCTTGCAATGTTCTTGGCCCTGTGGCCCATTACTAAACTATCTGAATTTTGGGTTTGGTCCCATCTGGTAGACATGGGTCAGAAGTTATTGTTAGATTATCAAGGATGCGTACTGAAAGTCTGCCAGTGCCATCACATTCTGAAAGTTACATAAATACAGATAAGTTTCCTCACATACTGACTTGATCTGCTCTGCCTATTATATGCAAATCTGCAGTTTTCGATTCCTGTTTTGACCTATATTCTGCATCATATTAGATAACTGCTCATAATTAATATTGGAGGTCACCACACTAGCTGGGGGGGGGGGGGGGGGGGGGGCCGCACATGAGGTTTGAGTCAGCATTTACTGGTACAGCAAAGGCCTCATCCCTCCCACTCGCTTCATCACTGCCACTGTCCTCCTCCTTGCAAAAACTTCAAACCACCCACATCCCATTGGCACCTGCTACACTGCAATTCAGGTCAGCAGGGGGAGTCACAAAATTACTCCAATAGTGATTGGTAAAGGGAAGAAGAGGCAGGATAGATGGGGTCTCATTTTCTTTCTTTTTTTTTTCCTTCCTGGCACCAAAGACCATGCCACTATGAACAATCATCCCATTGTGTGGCGACAAAAGAAACATAATTGAAGCAGATTTAGAGCTCAAAACAAATAAAAGACTTCATCTGAACAGTGATTTATCGTGACAGATTCACACTGATTATCAGATGGAGCTCCTTTTGGTTTATACAACAGCTTTGTTAACTTGATGTCAGATGCCTTTGCATTTTGCAGAAAGTAGCATCCAATCACAAAAATGCTCTACTTTCAATAACAATAATAGAGCTATTCCATTAATCTGTAGATTGAGACTTTCAAAAACAGTTATGTGTAACTGAAAATATGCCAAAGGGCCTTCTAACTGTTAAAATACATTAATAACAAACATTTTTGTTTAACCTGTCTTTAGGTTTAGGAAAAGTCTCTCGTATCCCACTGGATGCTCCTTTTGCTGTTTACATTTGTCTACCTATCATTTCTATGTTTGATACTTGAAATCCATGTTTTGGAAATCAAATCTTACTGAAACTCAAAGGGGGAAAAACATAAAAATAACACAAAAACAACAAAGAAATTGTTTAATTGCCCATTTCACCCACTACCCCTCCCAGTCTCACCCACCTTCCTCTTCCTTTGCCCCTTTTTACTATTCCACAAATCCTCAATTAAGTGCGTAATGGGCCTCAGAGGCAGGTTTGTGTGCTTCTTTGTTCAGCCTTGGGGGATCGACTGGCATTAATGTTCCTCTTGAGTATGTAAATAGCCTGAGCTGTGGGAGCGCAAAGCAGAGCTGCTACTTGTCTACTTAATCGCAGCGAGCTCCATCACTTTCGGACATTTTAGGGAGCTGAAGCAAGACATGCATGAGAACTTCAGCACTAAATACAATACCCACACTTAGAAGAGTAACCTCAGCACCCATGTCCACCCCCCAATTCTTCCGGAACCCCCCCTTCTTTTTTTTGCTCTCTCTCTCCTGATTCCCTCAGGACCCTTTACTCTCACCCTTTCTACCTAACTCCCCCCCAGACCTGGCAGTGGCCCTCACCCCTCCTACTTACACAACTCCCTGACCAATCCTTCCTCTGCATGTGTGCTGCTCCCCACTGCTCAGCCTATCCCATCTTGACAAGCTCCAGTCGATAGACCCTACAGTCTAGTTTTGTTTACTTCACCCACTTGTCCAGCGGAACACACAACAATTGTGTCCATTGCCTGTTTGTCAGCCCCCTTTTCAGAACTAAGAGAGGAGAAAGAGAGGGTGGGGGGGGGATGAAAAACAAAAATGGAGGCAACAATTAAGTTTTCCCTCCTCCCCATGAACCCTGTGCGAGCGGTTTCCCAGCTCTATATTCTGTGAACTAACTTGGAGGCCTGTAAAGTGGCCCATTATTCTAGTAGGGTTGGCGTGTTCCAAGAGCGGATTGCCTCAATGGCCGATGAGCACAGAGAGGGTTTTGTTAGCAGCGTTTGGCTCACCACATTATGCACTGGTTAATTAGGAGCTCTATCTATCTATCTATCTATCTATCTATCTATCTATCTATCTATCTATCTATCTATCTATCTATCTATCTATCTATCTATCTATCTATCTATCTATCTATCTATCTATCTATCTATCTATCTATCTATCTATCTATCTATCTATCTATCTATCTATCTATCTATCTATCTATCTATCTATCTATCTATCTATCTATCTATCTATCTATCTAGTCTTCTAGATATATAGACATATAACCTGAAATCAACGTCTACCATGTAACATTTATGGATTACACAGACCTGTTGGTACATTCCCACTGACATCTTTGGGAATCCTTGTTTCCTCGTCCTGAAATCCAAAGCAAGTTTACGATCTTCTCGCAGGCTACGATTTTTATGCATGTGGGATTTATGACAGTGGAAAATTGCTGAAAATTATTTTGCCCAGAGCCTATGATAATGATTGACTGCCACTATATGCTGGCTTCAATAATTAGGTTGTGGAAAAAGTCTATGAGAGAGTGCTCACCCTCTACGGCATTCCTTTGCTGCCTGTGACTGAATACATATTTACATAAGTTTGACAAAGTGTGCATGACTTTAAAGGAAAAAAGATGAACCAAAGAGTAGCAGGAGACTCCATGTGGCTTCACGTGTAAAAAGTGTAGTAAGCAACAGCTAGCTCCTGCTTTTCAGATTCAAAGACATGGCTCTGAAAGAAGAGCGATAGTAAAGTGCTTCTTTATCTTTACTAATTGTAAATTTGTAAAATTCTGTTTATTTCAAAAAATACCTAAAATACTCCAGTTCATGGAACCAGGACCAAAAAAAGCTCAAGATAATCTGCCTTGGCTGAAAATATCCCGTACTGTATCAGTATCTTGTATGTGTGTGAGGAAGAAAAGAAGAGAGAAACTTAGGTAGAGACAGAGGCCGATGACAGGAAAACAGATATATGCTGAGACACTGAAAGTGAGCAGCTGACAGCTCGGTCACACTTCCCTGCTCTCCTGATACGCTTCCATATTGCGTCCCTGATGATGTGCATTTTCCTCTGGACACACACAAACATAGAATGTTCTTAGTAGATTATTACATTTTCAACTAATGAGCACATCTTACCGAAATGTGATTTTGCTAAGAACACTGTAACGGCCATGTGTACATACATCTATTTCAAGTTTTATATGCAGATAACATATGGCACATATCCAAGAAGTACAAGCATTTCATTTGGTTGCACAGATACTAGGCACTGGTTTCATTGTTGAAGACAGTTATACCTGCGGTATTATTATCTTACTGTTAGAGGTTAAAATGATTTCCATGCTGTTTTTAAGCAAAATTTAATATAGACTTCTAAAATTTTAACCAGACTTTTCTTGTTATTTAAATGATCCAATTCATATAACATATAAAAATCTACACAAAATATTTGTCTTTAGGACTGAGTCATATGCTAGCGTAGGTACAAAATGTGCACGTGGTATCTTGGCTGAGCTGGATGATGTAATGAGCTGTATGTGTGCAGGCATGCCCTTTCAGGCAACGCTGCAGGGTGGTGTGGGGAAATCAGGGTAATGGCTACTGTTTCAGGCTATGCTCAGTCCCTATAGGCTGCACTGTTTAATTAGAGAGAGAACATCCATCCTCCTTTGTCCTCTTATTGGCAAATCCAGACCCGGACTTTAACCCCCCTCACCCAGCCTTTGATTCATGGAACATGACCAGCAGACGTTTTCATTGTTGACAATGGCATTCCATATTCAAAAACAATTTTACGTGCATCCTGTCATTTTAATTCATTTCAATTTTAGAGTGTGTCAGGTGAGTCTAGTGATGTATGAAACATGATTTGCGCAGTAATCCAATTTCACAGGGCCAGCTGCCTAACACAGATGTCAGCTCGTCATGTGTCCACAGATAACGTGCTAACAAAAAAGCCCCTTGCCTACAGTAAATGTGGAGACATGCTGCTCTTCAAGTGATTACTCTCCCCTTCACCTTTGCTGTTTTCTTATTCGCTTGCCATTCCTTTCCTTTGTCTCCATCCTTACCTCCATCAGTGACGCCCCCCGTTCCCTCGCCCTTCCCCCACTGCATTGTTATGGATCCATCTCGATGTGGCATTCTTGCCATTTAACCCCTCCCCTCTTCCCTGTCATCTGCCTCTCAGCCATGTAGCGGGTACATTATAGCTGTTTGTAGTAGGGGGTGGGGTTGTCCTGCCTTACTGGCTCATTTAATGAGCTCCGGTGGGGATCGGACCAACGGCATGAAAAGCTGTGTGTTGAAAAATGGGATGTTCTGTTAAACAGATGCGCCTCTGCTAATGATAGTGCTGTAGCCTCACTTCATATACAGCATGAACACAGAAACACTCTTAGGAGGCGGGAAATGTGTGTAACCCATCATCTGGGAGGTTTGGAGCGGTAGAGTGAGAGCATCTCAGGTGACTCTTCTTTTTTTGTGAACTTAGAAAAGAGTTGGAGAGTTGGATAGCTTGTAATGAAGGAGCGGTCACTACATAGCTGAAATTTTCACAGTTAAGAGTCTAAGAAGAATGTGAGTCATAAAAACTGAGACTTGGGTTATGAATGTGAGAGGTTTGAGAATAGCTGTTTGATGTTCGGCCTTTTTAAATAATAAAAATCATCCAACATACTCTGGGGTGTCACTACGTGTCCTGTAGCTCCAGCAGTAAAGAGGTTGGGTGAAATAGATACCATCAGACTAAATTCCCTGTCAGATATTATCCAGATGAATTGAAGTCACCTCATTCATTCCTGTGACAACCATGATTCTGCATAATGGGCCGTTAGGACTTAATTACAGTGGGACTTTTTCGCATGTGCGATCTATAGAGACTCCAACACAAGCTTCGGGATTCTCAGAGACTCTCTAATGACTGCCTCATTATGGACACAGAGTTGTGCTAAACAAAAGGAAACCTTAGGGAATGCTCCTTTATGCACTGCCAAGATGGCGATACACTGTGATTTTAAAATATAATGAGAAAAATGGGAAATTTGAAAAGAGAAAATCTGTCTTACAGCTACTGAATACAAGAAATTGAGAATTGTATCTCTCAGGAAGGACATTAATTGAAGAGGAGAGTCATCACTGTATTTGTTGGAAGCACTGAAAGACAAAAGCTCCAGTCTGTGAATTCACGTAAAAATATTGGTACAATTATGACAAGTATGACTTTTTTGAGCTCCTTATAGTTTCAGTATGGGCAGTAACACCATGTGACAATCTCAGGGTCAGCTGTGGTAAGTACTTGGTAGTCTGTCAGTATTTGGGAGATCTGTGCTAAGACCGGAGGCTGGGTCACTGACCGTGGTACTGAATACCAGTGCTTAGGCCTACAAAGGCAGGATGCCCATATGTTTTTAAGGATACCCCTGTTATTGTCACCAGATCTGCAGCACTATATTGATAACAACACGCTTTACATTTCTGTTGCTTTTCTCTTATTTGACTGTGAGTAAAACTTCACAATTGCAGAAAAGTTTCCTCAGAATTTCCTTTAGAACACGTCACCTGCTTTCCAGTTAGTGATTAGTGACTTTGATGAATTTCAGCATAAATATATTTTATTCATGTTCACATACATTTACCTTTGTGTCTTTCTTGTGACTATAAGCTCACTGCAGGGTTAAATTTGAATAGGCCTAACACAACTTTTTAAGTGTCCCACTGAGTGACTGTACACCTACTCTCTTAAATTAACAGAATTGAGAAAATTTAGGATCACCAACACTAAAATGGGAATGTCAGAGGTGTAGCATGCTTTGGAAAACAACATTCAGAAACAGCTGAGACACACAAATATGTAAAAAGACGATGTATAAAGATATTATGCAGAAAATACATAATCTTTAAAAATGTTTATTTGTTGGAGAATAGCATACTGACTGTGGAAGGAAAGCACAGTGTCAGTTGTGATTTGGGATTTGATATTTAACACATGCAGTTTTGCATCAGTATTGTTTTATTGGAACTTCCACTGATTACTTTTCCCTCTGTGGACATCTCTATCGATACCTGTCCCTGAACATATTAATCCCAACCATGTAGGGATGCATAATCTAGAGGTGCAGTGTGATAAAGCCTCTCTTTCTTTAGAGTCCTGGAAATTATCTCCCTCTTCTTATGCACAGCACAACCTGGAGTGTTTGCTGAGAGCTTCCTTTTGAGGGGCTGGTGGTGGTCACAGCTCCTAGGCAGCCAGTATGTGTGAGCTCATTTCTTCCCACTGTAATGCAAGTGACTGTGAGGCCCAAAGGGGGCAGATATATCCGGAGCCTGGCCCTGCTCTAGTTGCCTTTATATCACAACATATTGTGATGCACCAATCAAGAGAATGGGGATCGGGCTCCTCGAGAAACCAGTGGGAAACGTGTATAATGGGCCGTCTGTGCTATCACATGGATGATAACAGCCTGAATTTGACCAGTAATCACACAACCAGCCTCTAATGCAAACTTCTTTAGTTATTAGGTAGACATATTTTATGACTGGCACCATATGTCCACACTTACCGCAGTAGCTCAAAAATTATGAAGCAGCACAAAACACCTCATGAAGTTTGTTTAAATTTTTTTTGAATGCATGAATTTGTATTTTCTTTTAGGAGATAAAGATAAAACTTAAATCTTTTGAGCCATACATTCTCTTTATAGGGTGTTTGTGCAGGCAGTGTGTTTGTATGCTATGTATGTGTGTGGCTGTGAGCTTCCTCCTTCCCCTTCATCCTCTTCTCTAAACCACAGAGTGTTGCCAGGACAACCCCTCGTGGTCCTTGCTGCATCGCAGCAGCCCTCAATGCCAGCGCTCAGGGAACCTCCTTGCACTGGGAAGGCTGCATAAAATTGGGATAATCGCCGTCGATTATGGGACACAATGAGCTGCTGCTTCTGAAAGATTCATTCATCCTGGAAAAAGAGACTGTGGAGGGGGGCAAGAGAAAGGGGCGCCTTGGTCCCTCCGCTGCTCTCCCACGGTGGGCACAGGCATGACATCAGTGGCCTGAAAGAACTGGCATTCTGGACATGCCCACTGCACTCCCCTCTTGCTATACCCTTGCACCCCCTCTCATCTGAACCCCCCCCCCTCCTTTTCTTGCTCCTGCCAGTTTGGATGCAGCGCTTGGCCGGACGAGTTGGGGCCACTGCCACTGTTTGCGTGTGAAACAAAGCCCCTCAGAAGGAAGAGAGAGGAAGCAGAGAGCTTCACATGGTACCAGCCAAAAGCGGGGATGGCTGCCTCGGCCTTCCCCTCACAGGCCCCTCTTTTGGCTGAGAAGTGATGGTGCGACCCCAGTACCCCCTTCTCCCCTAGTGTCCCTCTTACTCCCCCTTGTAACCCCTTCTTCTCTGTCCTAGCCCCTTGCTCTCACCCCGAAACTGCACTCTTTTCGCGGGAGAGCCCTTTGAATGAGGATGACATGTTAAGGGATTTAGGATGAGTGATTTCTCATGACACAACCTTTACAGACAGAGATGGCATTCCTCTCGCTTTTGTTGTGTAGCTGGTCATTTGTTTGAAGAGGAAATAGCTTTCCAACACATTTCCCTAATTAGAATAATGTGATACTGCTCAATGCCATGTGAAGTCTCATGCTGCTGGGAGACTAGAGGGAAATCAGCGTGACAGCATCCTCACATGAATCACATAGGTCAATTGTGCTTTGGAGTTCAGTTTGGAGTTTTATTGACTATAGTCAATTAGATAGATAGATAGATAGATAGATAGATAGATAGATAGATAGATAGATAGATAGATAGATAGATAGATAGATAGATAGATAGATAGATAGATAGATTGATTGATTAACCAGTGTATAATGTGGTGAACCACATATCCATCTGGTACTTGGATGTGTCTAGAAGCATGCTCTCTGTGGGGATTACAGTGTTTAGGGGATTTGAAACATAGGCTCTGATACTAGCTCCTCCTTCCATTTCTTCTTCTTAGTTATTTATTTACTTTTAGGTTTGTTGGCTGTGCGTCTGTGTATGATATGTGTGCACGTGTGAGATTCGTGAGTAGCTGGCCGTGGGTGTTGGTGGCAGTGGAGTCAAGGGGTAGGAGGTGGTGGTGGTGGAGGGGGGGTGGGCGGTGGGGGATGTAGCAGACATCAGGATGGGGCCATTCAGGTTGCTGTGTCTGTGACTAAGTCTGTCGTCTGGACTGTGTTGACTCGCTCCTCTCTGGATGCTGCGGAGGAGTTTGTGGACAGCTGAAAGCAGGTTGCCGTCAGCAGAGCAGAGGTGTTTTTAGCCACCGGCTGTACCTGGGATCTTATCTGCTGACATCAGGCAACATATTTGGATGGAGCACTTGCACGCCTGCTAACACTTTCTTGTGCCGACTCCCTCTTAAATACCAAAGACTGAAGATTTGATCCTGGTCAATGTATATAGCACTTACCTCAACTCCCCCAGAAATGAAGTAAGTACTATGTATTTCCATTCATATCATAAATATTTACTCCTTTTACTTTTTTTCTCTTTTTTTACTCCAGCCACTTATTGATTTTTAAGTTTTGTTTTTATATATAATGAAAAAAATATAGTTTTATAGTTTTCATTTTATTCACAACTCCAGTAACTCTTCATGGCTTTACAGTCCTGTAATGCAATTAATCTGACTAAGCTCTCAGCCAAGATTAACCGGTTTACAACATGATCCCATTAGTGACTGAGAGGAAGAAGCTGTTTGTGGGTGTGTGGGCTTGTACAGGTCTGAAGGTCTGAAATATGGTTTTGTACTGAACATTTAGTAAAATCTGATTATACTGAAACAAAAGTAACTTTTTAACATTTACACTTCCTGAAACAAGATGCCCAGTCCCATCTGATTGTGGACTTAAGTGTGAAGCTTCTCAGAATTATTTGTTAGGGCACAGTAATTAATTCGAAGCTCATGAAATGTTAATAACAAGAAGGATGTTCCATCCAACAAAATGACTCTATAACACAAAAACACCTTGCTATTTCCTCCTGGTGCAAATTGATAATAAATAATGCAGCTGCTGCAGTGGCTGTAACTCTTAGCTATATTTTTTCACATTCATCCATCACTGGGTCACACAAACCTGCTCTCTCATTTGTCTCTGACTTGGTGAGAGAAGTGTTAATGAGAGGATTATGGCAGAGTATCGCCTGCTTCCTCTCATAGTGCTAAAAATAATGACAGGGAGAGAAAAAGGGGGACATTCAATTAGCAGCACTCATCTCTCCCGTGGAATAGGATTTTTATATAATGGTAATTTTTTAATTTCTGGGGTTTTATGAATTCCTCGAGTTTTTATCTAAAGTATGCAATCACGCCACAATAGAGTGCAATGTGGCTGCTACTTGCCTGCTGTTTGCGTGTATTTTCTGTATTTCACACGTAGAAATTAATAAGAGGAGCTAGGAATCATCCATCTGTGTGCCTGGAAGGTGACCAGGTGGTCTTGTTATAGTCTTTCAACATCACAATGCACACACAATGGGGGAGGTGCGTGTAACTTAGAAAGTGTGTGTTTTATGTGGAATTGTATGCATACACAAAAAACTAAAACCTAAAAAATCATAATAATAACAAGGCTGGCTGTGAGGTTCCTCTCCCAAAACAACCTCTTGATTCAAGCTCTCTGTTGCATTTGGTAAAAGCTTTAGCTTTGACAAAGAAAGAAAAAAAATACTTGACATCATCATTAATATCTCCAAATAACATAATCTTCACCACTGAAGCTTCCATTTGTGTTTTTTAGACTGTGAACCCCACGGCAAGGGGGAAGGTGAGGGTCACTTTATTTCATTTTTTCTGTTCTTGGTTGTCCATCACACCAGAATTTGTAATGGGCTCATTGAATAGCAACAAAGTCCATAAGCAGACAAAAGATATATCAAGCCAAGCTAGTTAATTGTGTATATTTTTTCTTTAACTTGATGCTGAGGGATTAGCATAAAGCTATAGTGCCTGTTATTTTCTCTTTTCTTACACATACCTAACTGTCACATAACAGACACAGCTGGCTCCCTTCTCATTAAACAAATGCATTAACACCTCAGTGGGACTACAGAAAGCTACTCAGGGCTGCTCATTATGGAAAATTGTGTTTTATTCAACACAAAGCTGCTCTCAAAGCATTACCTGTGAATGTGAAAACTGAAATGATAACTGAGAGATAGAAAGATCAAGTCTAAACAGATATATTATTTGATAGTTAGGCATTTTTTGTCTCGTACTCTTTTTTTTTTTCAGTGCAACAACATTGTAAAATTAAGGCTCTGTTTAATCTGTGCATTGTAACAATTCCTGAAAAGTCTACCAACATTTTCCACAATTAATTTTATTTTATCAGAAAAAAGGTTTCATAGTTTCTGCAAAAATCTAACAAAAGTCTGCTCTGAGAAAATTGGGGCTACACAATCACCCTTCAGTAAACTGAGATGAGATACCCCAAAGGACTGTGATTTCAGAAGCAGCAGCTTGTAGTCAGCTTGCTTCTTTTGGAATGCTCTCTTAACCATGAACAAACAGTGTTCGAGTGACAGCTTGGCAACGCTTGAATGCTAAACATTTTTCATCACACAGTGTTTTGATTTGAGCTATAAACAGTTTTCAAAGGCTCCTGTATGTTGTTGTGGAATCAACAGTCTTCTTTCTCACAGTGACTGTCACATGACAGAATATGACCACAGCATGATCACCACAGCATGGTCATCAAAAATGTTCTGTGGTCAAGTGTGTACTTTTCACATTGTCTGACTTGATGGCTTTGATTTTAACAAAAATCACTTGTTCTTTCTTCATATCACAGTGCCAACAGTATGCCTAAACAAGTGGAGGTGAGGATGCACGAGAGTCACCTGGAGCCCATTGAGGCCAGGCCCCAGTCGAAATGTGCCCTAATCTGCTCCAAAATGTTCAAGAACCTTCTTCTCACTCTCACTGTCCTTGGTAAGCCCCCTCACGCTGTTTTTTCTTTCTTTCAATTACTTATTATTATTATTATTATGTTTTGGTTTTGGGTTTTTTTATCTCGAGAGCCTAATAAAAAGTAAGGAGGGCTAAACACAGATACTAACTACCACTGAGTTCAGTCTTATGCTAGCTCAATTATATGTGCGGAGGAGATGCCATCTGTGCTCAGACAGAAAGATGACTGAGTGTTCTGAACTTTCCCAATTCTGTGCCACCTGTTGCTATCAAAAGCTGTGCTGTACTGGACATAAAAACAGCCTCTGGTGATGCATGAAAAGTGCTGTCATCTTACCACATGCTGATTAGGGTCCAAAGAAAAAAAGTTTTTAATAAAGGAAGAGATGTAAGGTCTTAAATTAGATTTGTTTAAACTGTAGTTCTTTCTGATGGTTTGTTTTTATGTCGGCTCTCCCAGTCATACAGTCTATAATTACAGGACTCTTTAAACTGTAAATTAAAAAATATGTGTACATTTGACTTATTCAGTTACTGCATTGCACTTGTATGGATGTGGGCTTGTGTGAGCATGCGTACTGTGTACTTCCAATGGCACCCGGCTGGACGCTCACAAAGCAAGTGAGCCAGCATGATCATTGATCATCTGTCACTTGGCAGATGAAACCTTGAAAGGGAACTTGCAATTGCTCCAAAGGGAAAGCACAGGAAATCAAGTGCCATCCAAAACCATCGGGTGTGCAGAATCCACTGGATGCTGTTAGACTGGGGGATAGATTAAAGCGCTGAAGACAACTTAGGTTTAAAAAAAAAACAAACAAAAAAAAAACGCTGGAGGCCTTGTGATCAGTTTGTGTTATGAAACAATATATTGGGCTGTGTTATCTTTGGCAGCGGAAGTGCAGCCCCAGGAGGATGTTGGAGTTTTGTCTTGCCTAAGACAGACAGACACAGAGGCCAACCACCAGGCCTGGTAGGCAGGGGAGTGGGGGGTGGGAGCATACAGAGGTCAGCTTTACTTAATGGCAGGAACAGTGTGTGGCAGGAAAAGAGCTGTTGGTTAGAAGAGACATTGTGGCTTTAAGGGTCAACAACGATTTTGTTTGAGAATAGAGGATCTTTCAAATGTCACAATATTCAGGCTATTAAAGAATGGAGATCAGAGGAAAGGTAAGGTTGCACACGCAAAAAAGATAATGTGAAAATAATCCAAGTATCTCAGTGAGACAAAATTTGTGCCTGAGATTAGAGTGAAACATATCTTTTTATCCATCATTTATTGAAGCTTTTGAAAAAATAAAAATTTTAAAAGAGTTTGCTGAGATGACAGATGCTTCACCAGTGAGTCGGACATGCTGCTCCTCCTCTCTGCTTCAAAGGAATCTGATTTTAATCCTCCACGAGCTTTGCTCACTGTCAGCAGGTTTGCATTTTATCTTCACAACCCATTGCCCTCCCTAAGTGTCCAGCAGATCCCTTCTCACCAAACAACTGAAATTATAAGGCTGGAAGCTAAGATGTTACTAAGATGTTAATACGATGTCTTTGACAACAAATCATTTGAGAATTATTTATTTCATAGTTTGAATTGATACTATTTTCAAGTAGCAAATGATTAAAATCATAGCATTTTGTTATAGTTTATTTGCATGTAATATCTGACTTACTTAAAGTTGGCTTGGCTTGGCCACTTTGTTTCTGTATTTCACGTTGTTTCTCTCACACAATTTCATATTTTGGGATTTTACACCTTTTTATTTTTCTTGTTGCACTTCAGGTGTGATCTTGGGGGCTGTATCAGGGATGCTGCTTCGTGTTGCTTCCCCAATCCACCCAGACATTGTCATGGTGATTGCTTTTCCTGGAGACATCCTAATGAGGATGCTGAAGATGTTGATCCTGCCACTCATTATCTCCAGTTTAATCACAGGTGCAGTGTAATTTATCACACTCAAATATATTAGGAATTTTAAGTTCTTGATTTACACCTTTTGCTGCTCTAATACACTAAAATAGACTTGGTGAAAAAGTCATAATGCAATAAGAAAATACCCTTATATAATCTACTAATTGTCTTTGCATAGCACAGCCTTCATGTCTTGCAGCATTGAGTCAACATTTCCATTGGATACGTCCTAGCAATTAACAGGCAAACATGATCTTGCTTGCTTTGGGTGCAGGTCTAGCCGGTCTTGATGCCAAATCTAGCGGTCGCCTGGGCACCAGAGCTATGGTCTACTACATGACAACCACAATTATTGCTGCTATCCTGGGAGTTATCCTGGTGTTAGTCATCCACCCTGGCAACCCCAAACTGAAGGAGAATCTTGGCGAGGGCGAGAAAAATGATGATGTGTCTAGTCTGGATGCCTTCTTTGATCTGATCAGGAACCTTTTCCCAGAGAATCTTGTGCAGGCTTGTTTCCAACAGGTAACAGATTAAAAGGATTTATTCACAGTTTGAAAATCTTTGTGAGATATCTGAACACATGAATGCCATCCCATCACTTGTTAGGGAATATTACATAAAGTCATAGAAAATAAACTTGTGTATTGGGACATGTGTAGGCTTACATTCATAAAGTGTTCGGAAGAGGCTACCAACAGAGAACTACAGGGGTTGATGCCTGATAAACCAAAACAATTGCACACACAATACAAACTTTATTTATATAATGCCAAATCAAAACAACAGTTGCCCCAATGCTATTATATTGTAAAGTAAATAGCTTTCAATAATAGAAAGGAAACATAGAAAATTCAAGCAACCCCTCCTCGAGCAAGTGCTTTGGGGACAGTGGGAAGAAAAAACTACCCTTTAACAGGAAGAAGCAGAATCAGGCTCAGGGAGAGGCAGCCATCTGTTGGAAGAGAGCCAGAGATTAATAACTAATTAATTACTAATGGTTAAATGCAGAGTGGTGTATAAACATATAATGAGTGAAAAAGGTTATTGAAGAAGAAACACATCATGGGAATCCCCCAGCAGCCTAGAGCTAGAGGATTCAGGGTCTCCTGATCCAGCCCTAAAAATATACTTTATCAAAATGAGAAGTTTTAAGCCTTATCTTAAAAGAAGAAAAGTGTCTATCTGCTAAATCCAAATTTAGAGCTGATTCCACAGAAGAGGGGCCTGAAAGGTGAAGACTATAACTCTCATTCTACTTTCAAATACTAAAGGAACAACTAGTAGGCTCGCGGTCTAGAGCAAAGTGCTCTAATGTGATGTTATTGTACTATAAGGTCATTAAGATAAGATTATCCAAGACCTTGTACATTATAAGAAAGATATTAAATCTGATTCTAGATTTAACAGAGAGCCAATGAAGAGAAGTCAGTGTAGAAGATATATCTTGCTATATATATATATGTTGCTATATATCTTCCTAGTCCCTGTCAATACTCTTGTTGCAGCATTTTGAATCAACTAAAGGCTTTTTTAGGACATTCGAATAATAATGAACAAATCCAGCCTAGAAGTAATAAATGAATGAACAGTTTTTCAACATCACTTTGAGACATGTTTCTAATTTTAGAGATATGCTTCAAGTGGGAAAAAAAAGTCCTACATAATTGTTTAATATATGCATTGAATATCCTGGTAAAAAACAATTCCAAGAATTGGTGGTAAAGGTAATGCTATCCAGAGTGAGAATTTGCTTACTCTGGATAGCACTATGTCTTTAAGACATACCTGCAGTTTAACTAACTGGTGTGTGTTATGGTGTATGTTCATGGACAGATAAAGTTTAGTATCATCTGTATAGTAGTGAAAATGTTTGCCAATGCCTTCTGATGATACTGCCTAAGGGAAGCATGTATAATGTTAACAGAATTGGTCCTAGCATGGAACCCTGTGGAACTCCATAGTTAACCTTAGTGTGTGAAGAGGACTCTCCATTTACACGAGCAAACTGGAGTCTTTTAGAGAGATCTGATTCAGAACCACTGCAGTGCATTACCTTTAATACCACAAAAGAATTCTTAAAGAAAAATATTTTAAATGTCATTAGCTCATTAATATTTATGCTTAATGCTTAATTTCTTTCAGATTCAGACAGTCACAAAGAAGGTGGAGGTGGTTATTGAGGAGGATGTCAATGCCACCACTATGGAGGGCCTAGTGGCTAACATTACAAAGGAGCCTCAGTACATCATCAAAAAGTCACTGCAGTTCAAAAGTGGCATGAATGTTTTGGGTATGTAAAACTCACTGCAACTGAAAACACAGTAATATAGCTGCAGTATGTGGCCTAGTAACATTAAGCAATATTACGAATGGTGCTAAGCGCTAACATCAGCATGCTAAAATGAAGACAATGATGAAGCTAAGATGCAAATGCTAAGCTGGTAGCAGGTAACAGAACATGTATACATGTTGAGAACATTCATCATCTTAGCCAGCTTAGCCATCACCATCACAGCATTTGCTAACTAGCGCAATACACAGAAATACAGATCGCTGCCTGATGGAAATGTTCTGAATGTTTTGCAGTTGAGACATTTCCATCGAAACCACAATGCAAAGAGAACAAGTCGGGGAATAATCAAAGTCATTTAGATTAATTCCCTCGGCCCCATATTGATTTAATATCATGGAAAATAGATGTTCAGGTATTTCAGATATTCCAGTCATACTCTAGAGTCATGCCTGGGAATCGGTTTTGAATGTTGCAAATATCTGGACAGGCCTATTGGTTTTTAAATGGAAACCCTATCATCTTATAAGAATTCCCTGATGCTGGACACATCTCACCCTTCAGCACTGGTGGCATTCAAAATGTGACACATTTATGATTTTTTGTCACAGGTCTGATTGGTTTCTTTATTGCATTTGGCATCTGCATGGGCAAGATGGGAGAGAAGGCCAGGCTCATGATTGAATTCTTCAATATCCTCAATGAGATTGTGATGAAACTTGTCATCATGATCATGTGGTTAGTGTCACTCAAGATTCCCATTGACTCATTTTAAAACTCATTTAAGTCATTTGAATCAGAAATGGCTTAATTTAATGTGTTTGTTGTTCATTCCAAGTTATTTGTCAAGTAACTGTAATGCTTTAAAAGATAAAGGCTTGCTTGTACGTAATAGGAAGATTTTATGAGGGTTAACTAATTTAATATGTTGCTAAATGATTAAACATATACTTTTTCTTCTCATCAGGTACTCTCCTTTTGGTATTGCCTGTTTGATTTGTGGCAAGATCATTTCCATTAAGGATCTGGAGGTCGTGGCTAGGCAGCTGGGCATGTACATGGTGACAGTGATCATTGGCCTCATTATCCACGGAGCAATTTTCCTCCCCAGCATTTACTTCGTTATCACCAGGAAAAACCCCTTCACCTTCTTCCTGGGCATCTTCCAGGCCTGGATTACTGCTCTGGGGACAGCCTCCAGGTTAGCATCAGAATGGAAAAGGAATTGCTGTCTTAATATTTGTGCAAATTATTATACATTTATAATCCAACTTGTTTTGCTTTTCCCTTCCAGTGCTGGTACACTACCTGTCACCTTCCGTTGTCTGGAAGAGAATTTGGGTATTGACAAAAGAGTCACTCGTTTTGTGCTCCCAGTCGGTGCCACCATCAACATGGATGGAACTGCTCTGTATGAGGCTGTGGCTGCCATTTTCATTGCCCAGATGAACGGTGTCAACCTTGACCCTGGTCAAATTATCACTGTCAGGTCAGAAAAAACATGGCTTTGCACTTAATATTTAACATCCCATCCTAGCTTACATATATATAAGAATGGGTTTTAGAAATGGAGTCCTACAGAATGGCTGCATATGTGTGCAGTTCTTCCATTGAAGCTATTCTTAGTCACCAAAGTAAGACTTGCAGTTCCCACTGTTTAAATTGTTTAAACTGAGATAAATGCAGCTCCCACAGTTAGATCATTACAATAAAGACAAACTCAGCAGAAGTGTTGTGGCATTTAGTGGTGAGCTGAAAAGAAATTTAGAGTACAGCAAATTAAGCACCCAGAGGAAGCAGCCATATGCCCCAGTCCCTTGTCTCATGCTAAGGAGGAAGCTAAGCAAGAATTACCAGTCACTCGCTGTTTTCATCGCAACAATCTTTCCAAAATACTCTTATAATCCAGTGATCTGCACATAGATGACATTGACTCTGACATTTTTATTGGATATAAATCCATGGACCTTCAAATTAAATATCCAATCTCTCTTTCATCTCTGTGAGCCTCTGTTCATAAAGATGAAGAACCTACTCGGGTGCGCCTCAGCCTAAGCACAGCAGAAACTGAGTGCCTCCTTTTAACTGTGAGATGCAGAGGATGTAATGTTCATTGGTGTTTGGGGAAGTGCATCAGGGTGTGAAGAATGAGGTTAGGCAAGTGGTTTTGGAGAATGTTATTGAGTGCCGCTTTCCCATATCTTCACCCAGTCTGACAGCCACCTTGGCCAGTGTCGGGGCCGCCAGTATTCCCAGTGCTGGCCTGGTGACTATGTTGCTGATCCTAACTGCTGTAGGCCTGCCAACCCAAGATATCAGTCTCCTGGTTGCTGTCGACTGGCTGCTGTGAGTTTGATAAAAGAAAAAATTATATTGTGGTTACACTGTACAAGGTAATTTTGCCTTTGCTTTTGTATTAGGGTTTTTCAAACCCTTTACTAGCATGCAAAGCCATCTTTCATGCTGATTTGTGTCTCATCAGTGATCGATTCAGGACCTCAGTGAACGTGGTGGGTGACTCCTACGGTGCAGGCATCGTGTACCACATGTCGAAGGCAGAGCTGGATGAGCTGGATGCACACACGGCAAAGTCGGACGACATTGAAATGATGACAAAGACCCAGTCTTATTACGATGACATGAAGAACCACCACGAAAATAATTCCAACCAGTGCGTCTTAACCGCTACCGATACCACAACTGCTAGCGCCACTGCTAACAATTCTGTTGTAGTAGATGAATGCAAGGTACATTTAATGCTTACAAACATAGAGACCTGTATATAACCCTCTCTCGTGTTGCATGCTCACCCTGCACCTTGCTTGAATCTGTTTGAGTTTTAAGCATTGCGTCTTTGTTTACATCATTGTAAATACACCCGCTGTTATTTTATTTCAGAAGTGAAGCAATGGAACAATAGTTGGATGTATGCATGTGTTCATTTCTCTGGAATAGCAGCTTTGCTGTTGAAAAACAACAACAAAAAATTATAGTTTATGTCAAAATATTATTCAGCATCGGTACATATGAATAAAGGATCAAATTTCTCTCCCTCAACAGCTAGCCTAATCTGATTACTGGAGCCAATTGGGGGTCGGCTCCAGTTCAAAAGGCAGAGCAGGATAATCCTCATTATGACACAGAGGAATTATTTACCAGCCACCTTTATCAAAACTTCAGAATACATGTATTAATAAACACTTTAAAGAAATGTCTTTTGACATAATTTTAAATATTGCTTATGTTCAAATTATTGTCCAGTATGGCGTGTTTTGCTTTTTCTTAGAATACAGCAGATTTTAACTGTTAAATGGGAACATTTCCAAAGGTTTCCCATTTTCTGTAGGATTTTAAGATACAGAAATGAAGTGCTAGAGCTAATTAGCAGTTCATATGTTCCCTACACACCAACTACGAAACTGTCAGTGAGTCATTCCCTACAAGGGTTTTTTTTTTTTTTTTTTTTTGCATTTTGACACCATCTATTTCTGTCCAGTGTGAGAAATATTCTGTGAAATCTAGAGGGGAGAAGGAGCTCCGGAAATGTAAAACATTTTAAATCCAATATCTGAATGTATTCCAGTCTTTTAGAATATTATATGTAAGTTCATAATGCTTGTTCTCTGACACACACAGACGGGCGGCAAAGGCCTACTGATGAGCCTATTCATTTATTAAAGGATGAAGGGCGTTACCTAGCAACGCTGGTAATCTGTCGCACAAGCAATCTGCCCATGGCAAAAAGTTATATCCTCCTTTCTCAGACTTGCTTTATTAATGGACACTTACATATGAATGTTAAACAAAACCTTGCTGCTTCCAGTACCTTCCACACCACTTTTCCCTGTTTTCTGTTCTGCTTTGCCTCACATACATTTCTAACCCATTTCAAGTCTAATGAAACGTCGTAGATGCTTGCAGAATAGCTAAAACGTAACTATGCATTCATTTGGTAGTGTTCTTTCCTTTTTTGTGTTATTTGTATATTCTGAATTTAAAATGTATTCATTTGTCTTTTTTTTACTGCCTCTTAAGTTGGTTTTCATCATAAATTTGTGGTCTATTCCCAGGTCATTAAAAGAAACTGTCTAACTCATGTTAGGACTACCACGAGCATGCATGGACATCAGTGGTTTTCCTGCAGTTCCAGTGTTCCTTATTGCAAAATAGCAATTCTGTCTTTGTAGGTTTCAAGTGCTAAAGAGGGCTGTAGTCAACCAAAGAAAATCTCCATTAACTGAAATTGGTTCTACCCTAAAACCTATTCATTGGTCTTGGGGAGAATAATCTTTCTAAATCAGCTCCACTGTACTGAGTGCATTTTGCCTTATTAGCCAAAATTATTTATAGATAAACAAAAATGTTATTAAACAAAACATTGTTTAAATTATTCCAAACTCTTCATTTTGTACTAAAATAAAAACAACAGATTTGCAGTCAACCAGCATATACCAGTGTGCATCCACACAAACCATATTAACTGGTGATCCCAGGACAAAAATGCAAACAAGCAACATGCTCTGACCAATAGGTTTGACACCTCTCCGATTGTAATATAATTCTACTGTATTGATGAAAGTGAAAGATTCATATTTGCTTTGGTCTTGGTGAATATGGTCTGGCTTTGTTGGTCTTACTGCAACTGGCAGATGTTGGTCCCAAACTTTTTGCTTTAATGCACATACCAGTTACAATTTCTAACATGCACATACTTATAGTCTCAAGCATTTAACATGAAAGATGTGTGAAAAATTTAGCCTTAATAAAAATGAATCCACACTGCCGACCTTTTTGACAGGTATTACAGAGCTAATGCTGAGCAAATGTTAAAAAGCTACTCTTTTCAAAGTCTCTATCCAAAGTGATCCTAACTGTAAGTTTTTGCTCCAACCATTAAAAATGAGGGAATAGTATTGGAACGACATTCTCCTTATGAAAGTAACATCAATTAGAAAACTAGTAATTATTTGGTCAGTTAACTAGTTGTTCTGGAGACTACAGCCCTACAAAGCGCTATAGCTAAAAGTAGTCAAATTTAAATAAGAATGTTGTATACAACATTTTAGTTTATAGACATCATATAACAATGCAGTAGTTGATCTGATGCATTATAAGCTTTAAGAATGTGGTGTTATTCTAAGGTCTTTTGACCAGAATTTTCTTTTTTTCTTGGATCCACTGTTTAGATCTTCTGCTAACTTCTTACAGGTAACCTCAGCCACTAATGGCTCTGCTGCGGAGTGCACGCTTGTTGAGGAGGAACCATGGAAACATGAATAATGGCAGCACAGAGATCCCCTGCTTCTGGGCTCCACAAGCTTTCCTGTCTGGTGATATACAAGAATGAATGAAAAATCACATGAACAGAACTACTAATTGTTCTTTTTTATGTAGCTTACATTTCTTTTCTTTTTAAAAAAAATTTAGTCCCTATAAAATTTTAACTGTCTATCTGACTGATATATATGATACTAATTCACTTAATTGTGAAATGATAACATAGGCATACCTCACATGTTAGAGCGCAGTTACGTCCTGTATAGCAGACACTTGCACAACATACTTCAAGACTTGGAGGGTGAAGGAAGGGAGGAAAACAATGGTTAGATAAGCTATTCTTAGCAATACATCCTGGTCCTTTATTTGTATGAGGAGCGAAGAAGCGGAGATGCACTGAGTGTCTTACAAGTTTCTTAAAGGTGACACGTTATTATAGTGTCAAAGACAAGTGGGAGTTGGAACATTATTCACGACAGCAATGCAATTTGTAATGAAATCCCCTTCTTTCCATCCCTGTCAGTACTATCACAATGTGTGCACACGGCCACTGCTTTTTGTTTTCATCCCAGCCTCTCATCTAAGAACAAAAGTGTCTCTAAAGTGCTTCTTACTGCAATTATAGTTACCCAATATTACTCAGTATCCCTGTGGACCAGAAAACTGATAAAGGGTTCAGTGAGAACAATAGTGAACAGGAAAAACATGCTGAGCCTCAAAGCACCCAATGGTTTTATTTTATTTTATTTTGTCTACTGTGTAGAAAGGGGATCTTTTTCTTTGTGTCACGCATTCAGTGATATTTAAAGCTAATTTGTGTGTGTGATAGAGAGAGAGAGTGCTAAGGTCAAAACATGACCAAGTCAATTAAAGGGACCAAACAGGCAGAAAATCAATCAGCTCACAGAGGCCTTTGAACTGTCACCATGACATCCATTTTCTTAAACTATCCATTTATAGCACAACAAGAGATAAAACCTCAAAATCTAAAGCGTTGCCCTAAAATTACAATGTATAGAGTATCGGTTTTCACCAAAAATAGTAATTCTTTAATACCAATGAAAAAGACATTTCAATAGTTTAAAACTAAATGTAAATCTAAATGGCATACCTACATAAAATATTGAATAAAATATATTGAAAAAATATATTTTTTAAAGCACAAATCGGGCCAGAATGTGAGTGCAGACAATAATCTTTCCAACTTAAAAAAGAAACTACTTTAAAATAAGTGAGATCAAAAGATACTCAGGCTTGTCATGTTTACTCTTACAGGGAAACATATTTTAATCCTAAAATGTTTACTTGTTTGTAAGACCAGTGTTTCCTTGAGAATGGCCTCTTAAGAGCACAACTTTAAAAGCTTTGTCTATGAAAAATGACAGCAAAAGTCTTTGTCGAAAGAAAGTTATTCTATAATATATGAAAATACAGTGAGCACACGTTTATTATTTCAAACTACATTCCAGTGGCTGAGTGAGCCTGTGAACCAGTGTACTAGAAAGCACAGTTATTACTAAACACTGGCATAGCACAAAAGGTGAACAGCTAGAAACGTTTATAAAAAGAAATTGAGAAGGAAGAGCGGCTCGGCTGTCAGATGGATTCTTGGCTTACACGAACAGAGACAGATCCTCTCTGGGAACACCTGCCAGCTTCTTGTTTTAGCCAGATCTAAAAAGGTAAACAATATATTTTTGCCACCAGAGCTCAAGACTGTTTCTACAAACCCTAAATGCTGCAGCTGTTTATCCATAAAGTGGGAAGGTAGTTGATGAAACCAGAATATGAGAACGGACACGCACAGTTATATGCCAGGATGTTCCAGTTATCAGGTAATACACATATAATCATCTCATAGAACTAAATGATTAAAAACACTATATGGCAAATACACAAACAAAGCAGGAATGCTGTCTGTTATCGTTTTCTGGGTGCATGTGTGAGGGAGGTGAAGCTGATGTCAATGTGAATTTGATTTCTTTGCACTGTATTCTTCTCTCCTCTCTTGTTTCTTTTCATCCGTGCTGAATGACCTTGCCTTGAAGGTGTTCGATTCAAACAAATGCCAATTAAAGTAACAGTAGGAAACTTAACACAACATCTAGTGCAGCGCTCTGTCATTTGTCTACTTTTATACATCACGATGAGCGTGCAGCGTTCTGCTCAACATACTGCATAGACTGATGTATATATGCACCATCTTCACACTTTTCTCCAAATGCACACGTAACAAAAATGCAAAAATAAGTAAACAAACAAACACACGGAAGGTCAGTACATTTGTAATTGTTATGAGTGAGTACAGCACTGACACTCTAACCTCTTATGATCTTCACAACACACACAAACACACACATACACATACATATCTTTATATACATATACAGTGAGTAGCCGACAGTGTCACCGATGGGGATTGTGTGTTGGACCAATATTATGTTCAAACTCACGGTTTTAGAAGCATGAATTAAAATAATATGATAATTATTTTTTGCACCACTATCTTAAAAGCATGATGTTTTGAAGTGCCTCCTTGCACTTTGTGTACATATTGTAGGTAACAGATGCTTTTTGTTTGTTTGGGGGCTTTTTTCCAGGGGATGTGGGGGTATCAAAATGGTACGTAGAAATATAGTTTCATTGCTGTGACATTTATAAATGTAATCCTCTAGAGAGAAAAAAATCATCCATGTCACGAGTAAAATTAGATTAGACAAAATGTATAGAGAGGAAAATATGTCATAAATTGCTTGTTCTTTTTTATTCTCTAATACCTGTTAACTAGCTGTTTTAATTAACTGTCACATTCCAGCATATAAATATCTTTTTTTAATCTAATGTAAGTGTTTTGAATGTTTCCTCCATGAAGATATAAGCAGTGTGAATTCATTTTCATTGTACATACATAAATATATAATTGTTCTGTTCAGTGACAATGCAGAATTCTCTGGAAATTATAGTAATCCTGCAAAAAAAAAAAAAAAAAAATTCTATTTGCATGAAGAAGAGAAAGAAAAAGACTGAGAAAGAGTGAGATGAGATAAAAAAATAGGCATGAGGAAGTTTCTGGTTTGATGAGGGGGTCAACACGAGTTATTTGGGTGGGAAATTATTATTATAAAGGTTAGTGATAAGACACAAAAACAGGGGAAAAGGTCATATTTGCTCTGTGTGTAGGACAGTGATGAATCAAACATAGCCTAAGAGTTGATATAAGAGAAAGCTCAAACTTCAATTGTATTCAAATGCCTGTTACAGGATACAGCAACATTCCTCAGGTGACTCATCTAAACACATTTTGTCTTTACAAAGGAAAAAAACTGGTTTAGTCTCAGACATGTTTGTTTACCTGGTGCATTTGAAGACATGGACATCTATATCATTTAGATTCCATGTTAGCATTTCCATAAATCACATCTTCACACATTTGAACTGTGTCATGTCATCAGTCTAGGATGTTTTTAGGAATACTACTTAGTAAGCTGCCTTCACTTGACTTGCCTTTTTACTTTCTGCACAGAAATGATATGCACGCACAAACACCTGGAATCGCTTACCTAAATGGTACTGACTACATGGAAAATAATTGGCACAGCAAAGAGCCAGTATATCTTGAAGCCTGTGCTTTTCTCCTGAAATGTTTTTTTGAAGAAACTCATACACTGAGCTGATAACCTGTTACACTCCTGCCTACAATGTGCTTTGAAGAATTTACTTTTCTAGGCCTTCCCTCTTTGTAAAGCTGTTGTTATCTTGATGTAAAGGCAGAGGTTATGTGTGGGTGAAATTCACTGTTGAGAAAAAAAAATGAATTCTTTTCTCAGTTTATGGTATACATAAAAATCTGTTTCTACATATCAATAAGTGTTGTACCTTTGGTGTACATATACAAATATAACTAATAAATGTTGATTGATAACTAAATTGCAGCTGTTTTGAGACTTTCTTTCTTTCTTTGTTTTACAACAATTTTTGCACAAAAAAGAAATACATGTATGCTATATTGTGTTTAGTTTTTATTAACTAGTTGTTTTAGTGTAGTATTACTGTATAAACATTTCTAGTAGATTTTATCTTTTATTATTTTTGATTAAGAAGGTAAGGGAGAAAACAGACAGTGAAGTATTTACTGCTTGTTTAAGCTACTCTATCCCATTTTGCTATTAATATTGATCGTATTAATCTTCATTAAGGCAACAAACGGTACACATTTTGTTTAGGTGGTGAACTTGCTAAAGAAAAAAAAGGAACGGATTTGTTGACCCCATTATGCATTGTGAACAAACTCCAAAGCGTCATTGCTTCTAAGCTAATGTGGGAATCCATCAGATAGCCTACTGAATTAGCCTCTGGGCAACTGGTGATTCTGTCGGGCTTCCAGTATAACTAGCTGATGTCTGGAGCCAAGATTTCAATTTATGCCAGTTTTTATCTTCCAGCTGAATACAGATAAATGTGATAAAAGCTAATGAAAAGCTAAATCATTGGCAGAAGATTATTGGTGGCAGTCCCACATCCCAATAGTCTTTATAGACATTAGTTCCATATTGGGTTTTACATAGAGAAATGTTGTATGTTCCTTTATAAGTAAGTCATTGCTTTTGAAAATTGGCCATTAAATAGAGTGACAGTAAATTTCTGTGGCTTTTTTTTTTTTTGTTGAAATATAGAGAATTAAACACATAAAATATGACATTTGTGTTGCAGAATGTGGCACAATTCCTCTTTCTGTTCTTAAATATTGGGTGAATTAAAAAAAAGAGAATGCACCTGATTAAGGCTAGAAATGGTTTACTACAAATAAACATAGACTGTATATAAAAGATGAACACTTTCCCCTCTTTTCAATGTTTTTTCTTTTTGCATATTCGTTACATTTACATGATTCAGATCATCAAACAAGTTTTGATATTAGATAAAATATACGATAACCCAAGTAACTATAAAATGCCATTTATAAATTATAAGTTCATGTCTTCAGGAGGAAAAACTATCCTACCTGGCCCTATGCATAATCAATAATTGCCCCATAACCTAAAAACTCGTGCCACCAACATGAAACTCCAATCAAGTATTTGTGATAACTAGCAAACTTTTTCACATCTTCACCTTTGAACTCTCCCACGGATGCCATTTTTCCACTGCCTTTCTTAAAGTTGACTCATGAATGCTGACCTTAACTGAGAGAAGTAAGTTCTTTAGATGTTGTTCTGGATTCTTTTGTGACCTTCAGGATTAGTTGTCTGTTTTGGAGGAATTCTGGTAGGCTGGCCACTCCTGGGAAGGTTCACTAAAGTTTTCTCCATTTGTGGAGAATGCCTCTAATCAGGGTTCCCTGGAGTCCCAGAGCCTTAGAAATTGCTTTGTAACACATTCCAGACTGCTAGATGGGTTATTCCATCTCAATCAGCAAATTTTTAGAACATTTTCTGCTCGACCTTCTCCACTTTGCATAAAAATCATAAAACAAGTTGCTGTGAAATTTTACTTTTCAAGGACTATAAAGATAAAAGCCTGAAATTTTCATTGGCCTGTATCAGTATTTCTAATGGGAAAAGACACTAAAAAATTATTTGCTGGCTGGGTAAATAAAATATGAAAAAAGTAATCAAGTTGTTCTGTCTAGTATTTGAACCTAGACTAATAAAAAGATATTACATGTACAGGTAGGTTTGAATAGTATATTTTTTTTACCCCTTAAAAAAGAAATCATTGTTTAAAAACGACAGTTAATATTTACTCAAACTATTTTTGTCTGTTATTAACATTTTCTTTATGATCTAAAACATGCAAGTGTAACAAATATGCAAAAAAAAAAAAATGAAATCAGGATGGGGCAAATACTTTATACAACACTGTAAATAGATGAACCACCCCTTGCTAACTATTAAAACTAATTCTGATTCAAGGGCTTCTCCATTATCCATCAGTGTCAGTGAATTAGACAGTGTACTGTGCAATAAATGCATGGAAAAAAAAACAGTAATACTTCTCTGTTGTCATTGTGACTACACTGCTTGCATTTTAATCCAGGAAAGAATCCTTCTCTGCCTTTCAAAATGGCCGTCTTTTTCTCTTTCTGACTTCTGTGTAAACATGTTCTCTCGTCACAGTGCTGGTACCATGGAAACTTCTCTTCCTGTTATGCAGCGCAGTGTAACCACTTGCATTTCCTTTCTGGCTACACCGATCGATTGCTCCCCTTGTCACTACACAAAAAGCAACAGCAATTACAGAGGGAACACCCTATTCCAGCAAATCTGTTTATGTACACATTTATTATTTAATTCAGGACTTTAGAAATTATTTCAATGACATGCGTTATTCTGTCATAAAGCTGGCTACTCTAATGCATTTACTACTTCTCTTCAAAGCAAATCATTTTAGAGAAAAAAGGAGGAATTCACAAACCTAAATCAGTTTACAATTCAAAAAAAGGTTGGCGGACAGGAATTGATCTCGATAGGAAACAATGTATATTTTAGCTTTGAGAAGGTCAGTAGAAAAGAATGCAGCATTTGGTTTACATGTTTGAGCAACTGGCACATCAGGCTTGAGCAAAGCACATAAGTGTCATCATTACAAACCCCTCTCTTGGGAACACATAGACAGTATTGTTGCAGTCTTTTTCTCTTGAAACAACCTTTCACATACAGTACAAGCATATGTTATTATGTGCAATTTGGTTCAGTATACAAAGACAAGCACCTGTCACTTGTGTGGCAAATTTGGCATTGGAAATGGTTAATGTGCTATAGATAGAGTCAAATTGTTTCTTTTGTGCTGTCCTTTAGCCCCAATGAATGTACACACTGTGTATATAGTATGGTTACATCTTTACTATGATTCTTCTTATCCTCAGGATAACATCAAGGTATCCTCATATTTGCAACTCAGTATAAATGTACATTATTTTAACTGACTTCAGTGATGCATAAATTTTGGATGCCTTAAATTATGACTGTTGCAAAATCACAATTGTTTCATAATTGCATCCTCAGTGGTTTTTTTTTTTTAGATATAGCTTCTAATTAAATGACCCTTGGAAACCTCCTTAAAACAGGTACTAAACCCTTACTATAAAAAAACAAAACAAAACAAAAACACACATGGAGCTATTGCTAAATCATTTTCAACATACATACTTTATATACAGAGATCAAGAAAAAGCTGCATAAATTAAGGTAGTGACATCCCCAGTTTTCTTGAACATGGAAAATAACTTTTCAGTTCTCAGGAAATGTTTGAAATATACACAAGCCATTAACAATAGCAAAGAAAATAAATTAAATACTTGGGGGGCTGGTGGCTTAACATTGTTGATGTAAGTTAAAGAAGATAAATCAGTTCGCATTGCTGATTTCATCTTTTCCATTTAGGCTGAATTGCAAATTTTGGGATCCATCTCATCTAAAAGAGGTGAACATTATCTAAATTTGCTGTCACTCCTCATGCCCCCTATAAACACTTGCGCCTATGGCTTTATCATCAATAAAGCATACAAATGTACAAATGCGAAAACTAACAAAAAATACATTTACAACCCCTGAGCAACATTCAGTCTGTGCTACCAGACAAAATGTTGCCCGTAAAAGACATGGTCCTACCTAGAATCAGCTGCTTCAGACCCACTGGAGTACTGAAGCCAAGCCTCAGCTAGACAGTCTCTGTAACTGGACTTTGACAGTGCTTGCCACCAAAAGCAATTTTATCCCCTTGAAACTGGAGCCCCTGCCCCCACCCATCTACTGTCTCGATCATCTCCTCACTTTGACACTCCTCCTCTAACTGACTATCGTCTTCATGCGCTCATCCCTCATGCCAGCTGCTCTTTATCTGTCGACTCTCCCAGAGTGATGGCAGTGAACTCCTCTGTGTTGCCGTTCTCCTGGACCTTCTCCTTGCTCATGAGGGTCACCATTTCCTGGTTCTGGGAGCCAGATGCTGCTGCTCCATTGCCTTCACCTGTGTCTTTTGTGATCATCAGGGTTTGCGTCTTGCCGCATAAGCTGCCAAAACACATTTAGATACATATATAATTAATGTCAGTTTTTGCAATGCCTCACTGTATATAGAGGGGTGTTTTACTAGGTCTTAATTGTCAGTCCTATTATGATGGTAATCCAAGTCATACCTTTTTCTCTTGGCGACAGCTGCACATAGAAGAATAATAATGATGACTGCCAAAATCACTAGAATAATAACAATCCAATCTAGAAGGAGACATAAAAGTTAGGATTAAAAGGGGTAAAAATTACTGTCAGTCCAGAGTGTAAATAGGATTGCATAGTATTACATAGCTGCAATGACTCTTTATATGGTATATGTGAAATAATTTGCTTACTTGAGTCACTGCCGCTCGGTGACTTAGGTTTTTCAGTAGAAACTGCCATGCGGCCTTTGCCATCTTTTGGGGGCGCTGATATCAACAAAACAAGAGATATTCAGTTTATATCATCCTAAAATAAACCATTTATTGGCATATAGATGTCTCAAAAATAAATATATCTTAAATATTACCATTCCCATTTAATTTCCTTTTCTCTCTGAGTGGACCAGACTGGTGTGCATTACTAGATACTACAAACTGCAAAAATATCAATAAAGCTGCTTCCCCCTCTGCATTATCTCTCCCAAAGTGTCACTTATAATACTTTAATAAAACTTATTTGAGTTAAGGTGTCAGTGCCTTCAGCAAATTAAATTGTACAACTCAAACTAACACAAGGGGGCATCCTAAGTTCTAAAACTTACTTTAGCCATCCCCAGACCTGTTGCATGAGATGTCATCATGGTGCATTATGACAGTATTTTTCTATGTTAAGTTATAAAATTATAAACAATTTGACATTATTGAAATTAAACATTATCATTTTTCATTATTCTATCTTTGGAATATACAAAAATAGAAGAATGTAGGGCAAATAACACATGACCTGAGTTCAGTACAGTCTCTAGGAGAAATCGGCCTTGTATACTATGGCAAAGCATTATACTGTCATTATATTTTATCAGTATAGATTACCAAAATCATGAAGAGTACATCTCAATCCTGAACTGAACTGCATTCATATAAAAATCTCTTTGTTCTGAGTTTTGTGCTGTATGTTTTTCTTACATTTTGTTGTGGAAGAATATTCGTCATTTGTCTCATCCCCAAGAGGAGTTTGCATTTCCTTAGTTGTTGAAACTGTTGTAAACTGTTCCAACTCGTTTGACACCCCCCCTGATCCACTGTCGATTTCTGCAGGACTGGAAGTGGACTGGACTGGAAATGTACCCATACTGATGGTCTCAGTCTCTTCAGTAGTCTCTGCATCAGGACCTTTAAATAAATCCTCTGTAGTATTAAAAGTTGAGAGAGTTGTGTCTGTCTCATTTTCAAGAGCTTGAGGTGTAGTTGTCATCGTTTTAACTGTGGTTGATGTTGGGTTTTCAGGATGCAGGGAGGAATCAGAAAAGAAAGATTCATGCATGGTTTAATGGTTATAACGAAACACAATTTTTACATTTGATAATATACTATATTACTTTGATAATATTGACTATTAATGGACATCAAAAGTAACTTAAAGTGACTTAGCAAGAAGCAAGAAGAATATTCGTTTTGTTTCAAGGATTTCAATTTTCTTTGCTTACAGTTTTTCAAATAATTATGCAATGCTACAAAATGATCTTTCATGTTAATGATATCCCACATTCACACATGTATCCTGCCTCTCATTCTATAGGAGCTGGGATGGTCTCAAGCTCCTTAGTGCCTTTAACTGGATAAGTGGAAAAATTGGTGAATGATTGGATGCTAATGATATATGCCAAAATGTATTGTGACAATTAAAGGCATTCTATTCTATTGTTCTGTTTCACTACATCCCAAAAGTGCTCTATTGGACTGAGATCCGGTGACTGGTGACCTCGTTGCCATGCTTAGGAACCAGATTAAGATGATTAACAACATGCTACGTTATCCTGCTGGAAACAGGCATCAGAAGATCTGTATACTGTGGTCATAAAAGAATGGACATGGGCAGCAAAAACACTCAGGTAGCCTGTGATGTTTAAATAATATTCAATTGGTACCAAAGGACCCAGAGTGCCAAGAAAATATCAGGGGTGGAACATGGGGTGTTCTTCTGCTTCTGTAGCCCATCTGTTTCTAGGTGAACAGTTGTACCTAATTAAATAGTTCTTGAGTTCATCGTACATTCCAGATACAGATTATCATACAAGGCAATAATGATTTAGCCTTCACCATTATCATTACTAATATGACTTTGGTCATTATACACTATATTGTCAAAAGTATTCACTTGTCTACATACATATGAACTTGAGTGACATCCCACCCTTATTCCATAGGCGTGCTTTAAATCTCAGTGCTCTTCTGTCATTCTGCCTTTCAGACTTTGATTAATGCAACCCGCCTCCTCCCAATCTCCTCCTCACCCTGGTCACTCAGAACAACACCTCACCACCTCATTTTCATCTTCATCACCACCAGCTTCAACACTCTGAGGGTTCCTCTCCTAATTCCTTTCACCAATGGGATTCTGCTCTGCTGTGATGGATCATCGGAGGCTAATCACCAAATTTCTTAATTAAATTCTGTATCATAAAAAATGTTCACGTTCACTTTTTGCAAATAACCTCTCCTTATTAAACTATGGATGCTAGATGTATTAAAGCAAGGAGAGAGGGAATGGGTTTACTTCGCTTACCTGGTGGATTTTTGATTCTTTTCAAATCAAATTCTTTGGTGCAGTTCCTCTTTGGTCCAGCTGAAAACATCACCAAAAAGCCAAGTTCAATTAAATCTAGACTGAAAATTTACAAGACAATTTGTATGCTATCGTTTGACTGCAGCTGGGTAACAGCTTAATTCATTTTGGTAAAGTTACCATTTTCATCAAAGCAGTAGACATCATATTTCTCATTAGGCTGTACATTTGGATTTATAATTAAACCAATCAAGTTATGTGAACAATTTTCGTGGCTCTCTTGTCTGAGGATGACGATGCTCATATTGCCGGTCCAGCCGTTCCTAAACAGATACAATAATATTGTTAGTAATATTCTGATATTAAAATGATTGTACATTTGTTAATGGTGGATGCAAACTATCAAATTAAATCATGCTAAAACACATCCCACAACTAATAGAATTGATGGGAAGGTGGTTTCCTCAACTGAAGGATGGTCAATGGTGGTAACTTTTAATTGTGCATATTTTAGCTAAAGGGACACACACAAAAAACACAAGAGGACCCAAAAGCATCACCTGATTTAAATTAGGGTCTATATTGCAAAATCAAAACCAAAAATGAAAAAAATAAATCCCCAAAAAGGGGGGATCCGAGAAGGAAGAAAATAAATTTCAGTTACAACAATTTAGCTCGTAATCGTGAATACAAATACACATTTTTAGAAAAATGCTTGTTGATGCACCTGCAGGTTTGCATAGATGCATTATAGGCCTCCTGGACTTCTTCTAGGGTTGCAATGGTGCTCGTCTGTTGCTCACACACTTTTTTAGCCATGTCAAAGTCCAAAGAGTAACGTTCCTTTCCTTCAGCCAGGAAAACTCCAGCAATGCTGCAGGATCGGACAGTCACTACAGGGAGAAACAGAAAAAAAAATTGAATCGGTTTTACTGGTTTGATCTCTATTCACTACACAGGCCACTTGCAGTAACACATAGAGAAGACTTGTTATTTGGGTGAAGGGATTTGGAGAAAATTACAGCAAATCAAACAGAATCGCAATTCAACATGTAGTGATAATAATAATAAACTACTAAGACTAACAACAAAAACATAATTAAGTAACCGCTTCGTTAAAAGAACACTTTTTTTTTGGCATAAACATGCTTTATGTCCTTACAATGAATCCACAAAAGTAAGTGTCACAGAGTGCCACACACTATGTGTTCTGTGTCATGTGAGGTAATTTGTATAAGTGAGTCTACAGCAAAATGAAGCAAACACACACAATGTAACCGTTGGTATTGGCAAAAAATCAATTTTAGAATTTAAGCACCTGGAGATTTTCCTGCCATGAGCACGACTGATAATGAGGGAGATACTTGCACACAAAAAATCCTGTGTAAGTTTTTGAAAGTTAGCCTGAAATTTTGTTTATGAGAAATTACAATCTCAACATCAAAATAATCATCAACACCATGAGAAACAAAAGCTTGAACAGCTGATTCAGACTAAAGAACAACAACAACAAAAAAGATAGGAGATTTGTGCAGCAAGAGTCACAAAATACGAATGCAGTATCTATTTAAATCCATGTTGTTCATGTACGTATTTTTTCTGTTTTTCTTCTGTTTGATGCTTGTTTAAATTTGTTGCCATGGTAGGTTTCATAATGCCTTAATCACACATCACACAGGAAAATGATGCACATGATTTACTATCTTAACTTCCTGCAGTCAAGTGTGAAAGCGTAAAACTGATCATACTGTTGCTCCTTGTTCCTTCTTTCAGAGCAAATGGGTCTCTTGGAGGAGAAATATGCAATAACCAAAGTTAGCTGATCAGAAACTTGTTGAAACTGTTCCACAAAACTAAAAATGAGACCACACCTTCCTTGTTAGTTGGAGTAAAAAAGTAAAAACGGACAAACGGACAAACCAGAAAATCTTCTCTATAGTGAAAATCAGTAAAATACTCTGGATAGACCCCAAAACACTCTTTGGCAACACAAAATGCAACTTTAAAAATGTCTTTATACAGCAATACAATTCCCCTGCAATCAATACAACATGAAATAAACCAGATCACATTTTAGCTGTAGTACAGGGGTTTCCAACACCAGGCCTCGAGGGCCGGTGTCCTGCAGAATTTAGATCTCACCCTGGGTCAGCACACCTGAATCAAAGATTAGTTCATTACCAGGCCTCTGGAGACCCTAAAGACATGTTGAAGAGCAATTTAGCCATTTATATTACTGTGTTGGATCAAGGACACATCTAAAACCTGCTGGACACCGTCCCTTGAGGCCTAGAGTTAAACACCTCTGCTGTACTATGAAAAAATTAATGAAGTTGTTTATTTAGAGGCAGTAAAGAATAATTGTAAGGATTTCTGAGACTTATATTGCAGTATATAAACGGACAAAGACATACAACCAGGAAATATCTAAGGTATATAAATTCTTCAAAATGTATCGAAAAGCATCATGTGAAACCTCATCAACCATAGCTTGATGATTATTAATTGAAATAAATTAATAATCAATCAATCAAGCTTTATCTTTCATAGTGACGTGAGTGCACAGATTAACAGCATCTCAGACATAATACTTGGTGCAGTGCTTAATGTAGCAGCAATAATCATAAATCAGATTCCTATTCTATTTAATGCATTATCAGTGAAGCAAAATGTGATGTCTGCATCTTCAAATCATTTGGAGTAAACTGCCCATAAGTAGCCTAATGTCAATACGTTCAATGATTAGGGAGTATATCTGCAAACATTAACCAGCATTAAACTATAAAGTTATATAACTCATAAATCATTTTCATTAAAACAACTTGATTCTAAGCCATGCTTGATAAGAGAACATGTTAATCATTCAATTTTTCATGTAACTGTACTGTAAAGAGTTACCAAAAAGACAAATATTAATTTTGCTTTAGTGTAATCTTCCTTTTCTCCATTCCAAACATTGAGATGCATATAAAAATGTTATTTTTAATTTGATAGCATGCTCATCTCCTTGAAATAAAGACAGGAGTCTTATAAACCGCCGGATATGATTAAAAAATAGGTCCACCTACTTTCCACTGGCTGTTATGAGTAAACAGAGCACTAGCAACAAACGGAAGTTGAGATCTCTGCTGTTATAAGCAGTTAGGCAAAAAACAAAAGGCAGTGCAACTTTTATTGCAGAGCAATTTCTGATCTTTGCCCTCGCTAACTCCCTCGCCACCACCACTTTTTTATCTCTCACTTTCACACATATGCACACACACCTGAAAGAACTTCAACGTTTGCTGCCACACTGTGTTTCTCGCAAAAACACACAACTGCCCTGCCCAGAGAGATCAAAGCGGGCATGGCTCTGTGCGATGAAAAAGAGGCTGACATGAATCTTAGAAGTAATCATTAGTATGCAGAGAGAACAGTCATGGGTGTTTTTATACAGCCCAGAAACCTGTTGTGCCAAGGCACTGACTCTCCCAAAGGCTCTATTGTCACCTAATGGAGTTGAAACCAAGGAGACTGAGAAGTCTGTAGATACAAAGCCTAAGAGAAAGAGAGCTTTAGCACAGCTTCTTGCCAAAACCTCCAGCTGCTGTAGAAGTAATTGACAAGCCTGACTCTCAACCCTCACTTTTTTCCTGCTCTCTCTCATTCTGTCTTGTTTTCTTTCATTACTCTCTGCTTGTCTTTTCTAGGGCAGCAATAAAGTACAATTTGCCCCCTGCGCACAGGTGCGCAAACAGACAAGCGCATCACAGACACACATGCGCAGGAACAGTCACTGATAATTTCTTCTTGGTTTCACGTGGCACGCCATGGAAAACAGGAACACACACACACGGGTTGTGTTTATTTTTATTCTCTTATCCACATTTTCTGAGGTGCACTTTACTGAAAAGGGAAGCAGCAAAGTCGTGCAGTGGTTAGCGCTGGCACTTCACAACAAGAACACTGTGGTTAGCTGGGGGCTTTCTGTGTGGAGTGTACATGTCCAAATTTGTGCACGACAGGTTGATTTGTGATTCTATACTGGCCGTAGTTTTCTTTTGTCAGGCCCGTGACACACTGGCGGTGTGTCCTGAGTTTACCTTTCCTCTCACTCTGTGACAGCTGAGATAGGCTCCAGCCTCCTGTGATCCTAAGTGAGATAAGTAATGAAACCTTGCACATAAAGTATGACTCACAACATTTCTAAAAATATTAATTTATACGTGGGAATTCAATGCTTGAACAGAAAATCAGCTGCACGTGTCCCACAACCACATTAACATTCATTTTATTCATCAGCTATTTGTGAGAGAGGGTCCTTCAGGTCATAGCTCCCACAATGCTCCAGTATCCTACATTCTCACACTAAAGTGAAGTTGCTCTGTAAGCAGATGTGTCTTTCCCTCCATTCGTCACACCAAAAGTCCAATGGGCCAGTGGGACAGGTGAAACACAAGCTCTTATGAAAATATGCCTGTGTGCATGCACACACACAAACACATCAAGGTCACAAGGACTGTTATTATCTGACTTTCACTCTAAACTGTCATTTCCTTTCCCACCTCCAGGCTTCCTGCACCACCTACCCAATTCATTTTCCTTTTCTCAACAAAAATACCATATTTATCAGATTTATCAACTCTGTCAGATGTACTTTCATACCCTTTCACAGCCTTTTTCTAAACTTTAAATCTAAATAAAAAAACAAATAAATAAAGTTGAATAGTAAAGTTAAAAAAGTGGAAGTACCACATTATCTCTTGCAGACGTCCTTTTGATTGGCTGACAAAGGTATAAACCATCAAACTGATACATTTACAAGAGGAAAGATCAATTTTAAACACATTTTCATGAATACCAACATTTTTATTTTTCATTCAAGAGTTTTACTTGAGCTTTTTTCAAGAGCTTTCTGTTACTCCTGAAAAAAACAACAACCTTTGTCTCACATTATGGGAAGTAAGTGGAAGTCACTTCTTAGCTTACAAACTGTATGATGTAACAGGGAAATTCATTTAGCTTCCTCTAAAAGTCAAGAAATAACTGTCATCAGTTATTCTTTTTGTTTTAATGAAATGTTAGCCTAGCTTCACTCAGCAAACAAGAATCACATCAACCTTATTTCCTAATTTTGCAAAGGCACAACTTACTTTATCTCTCAAAATCTCGGATTCGAGTATTATTCACATTTCCATTTCCTGTGTGGTACAAGTTTCAGCTGAACCACAGATTACCAGAACTTTTTCTAAGAAAGCATGCTTGTAACACAGACTTTGATGCATAAAAGAAAGACAAAGAGCAGAGGTCACATACTAATAGGAAGGTTGAAACATGCAAAACAGGAAAAAAAAGGTGAGCAACTCTAAAACTTATAACAAACTGTAATGATGCATGGACACGGAAACTCATTCATACCAGAGGTTATATTGGTGGAAGAGACACGTGTCTGGTGGTACTCAGAGCCTACAGATTACAAGCCCTCTTTGTGAGTGCCTGCACTGGAGCTTTGACCATCCTTCACCTCAAAACCTAACACAAGTACGGCAGCAGGGGTTTCTAATCCAAAGAGGCAAATACTCAGCCACAATCCACTTTAGGCCAAGACCATGTACATTATGGAGACTGATCTTGCTCTTTAACAAAGGCTACAGTGTTTCTCTAACTGAGTGCCTTATTGTTTCATTAGGATCAATTATCGATCTTTACCTATTGATAGATATTTACGAATGATCACATATGAAAGATTTCACACACTCTCACCGCTGGATGAATTATTGGAAAGTAGCAATAGATTTGATTCAATTTAAATATGGGTCTTACTGCATCCCTGGCAAAAGGCCGTGCAGTTATATATTAATTTAAACTGATCAAATAAATTACATGAACTGCTGGGTAAAAAATTAATATGACAGCCTTTAGGGCATTTGCAGCCGTTACTACGGACTATTTATATGATATATTACTTATAAATCTTCACAGAACCATTTCCTGAAGCCACGTAATAACTATCTTTAAAACTATCTAGATATCTTGTGGATGTCTGGGGTGGTCACTGGTCCACAAGACCTGCTCTCATTTCTGTGCTTGTGGCAAAAAAGATGTTGTCTGGATCAGGATGAGTAGTAACCACTGCAGGACACTTAAGTTTCCAGACACCAATTACTCTGACACTCAGACACTGAGATACAGACGCAGACACACATGCACGCAGCTACACAATCCACAACGAGTCTTGAGGGGCAAACACATGTTGAAGCACTATGGGGGAAAGTGGATCCACCCCCCTCCTCCTTCCTACATGCACTTGACTTCACATACATGAGCGATTCAGGTAGGTAGACTCATATTTGCCTTTAAATCCGGGTCAAATTCATGGCTTGGTGTTGATTGTTCTCTGGTGCAGTGCCAAAGGCAGTCTCTATGAACAACCTCACCACCAGCTCCTGAGAGAATAAGCCAGACAAGCCCCAGACCTGTTTGATTCTGTACCAGCTTCACCTCCTGAGATATACCGCTCCAAGCAACAAATCCAATCAAAACCTTACACAGAAATAGCATGTGTGACAGAGACAAAGAAAAAAGAGACAGACAGAGAGACATTGCCAGGGTGATTACATCCTTTGTGTTAGAGGATGTAGCATTAAGCATGGCAGCAAAGAAAAAAAAACTCCTTCTGCTTCTACTTTAAAGCTAAACTGGTCATCCAAAACCGCGATAAGGTTCACTTGCCAGCGTGCGAACAGAGAGTGAGCAAGAGCGCCTATCTCCTTTGTGTCTATCAGGAGTCTCGGACTGCCAGACTGTCTGTGCTGGTGTTGCTCACACTGTCTCGCCGGCATCTACACATGCATTCTACAAGCAGCAGAGCAGAGTCTCTTTCTTTTAAGTGGTGTCTTTTTCCACAGAGTAATAACAGTGTCTGGTTAAAATCTTTTCAGAAATTCCTGCTGCCTGAGAGACCGGTACAATTTAGGCAAAATAAGAAAAATAAATCCCCATACAAAGCGAAATCCACTGGGAAAAGGCACAATCTCCTCACCTTGAATTTCTGACCTGGAGGAGGCCAGTAATCCCAACATGACCCCCAAGATAAGCGTCCACATCCTGGGCATTGCGATTGCTGATGAGCTGGGTGAGTAGCAGTAAAGGTGTTTAACAGTTCTCCTGTGGTCCCGTCTTCTTTCAGCCAGGAGTGACGGTTGGTGTGTGTGTGTGTGTGTGTGTTTGTGCGTGTGGGTGTGTGTCAGAGTAAAAGAGAGCAAATGAGTAAGAGAACAGAAAAGAGAGACAGAGAGGAAACCTGGTGCTGTGGAGGAGAGTTGCTGTGAGTGTCTGGTAGCTGGTGGAGCTGACTCAGATTTTACCCCAACTTTTCGATTCTCTGCCTGAGAGACCAGTGGCACACCACGTAGAAGAGTGATTCATTTGAGCACACACCCTTGTGCCTCTCCCACACTTGCCCCACCCCCCTGCTGCCCCACCTCACACAGACTCCCCCCCTCTTCCTCTCACATGCTTCCCGTTTCTACAGTTTGCAATGAATAAGATGAACGTCACCTCTTCTTCTGTCTGGCTGCTTATCCTCTCCCTGCTTCCCTACCGCTCCGCTGCCTTGTCTCCTAGCACACACCCCCCCCCCCCCCAACTTCCCCTTTTCATGTTCTTGACAGTTTTAAAAGAGCCCATCTGTTTTCTCTTTAATCCTCACTCTATTGTCATCAGATTTTTTGCTTCCTTTTTTGTCTTGTGCTCCTTTGCACTTTTTCTGTCTCTATGTCTATTTTTTTTTTTTGCCTGCGTGACCAATTATAAGAGGTCAAATCCATTTCACAGACACACCTCATCATCAGCTTCAACTTCTTACTGCACCTTTATCTCTCTGTGTGTGTGTCCGACATCTGCCTTGAACATTGCAAACACTGCAAAGATACAGATCCATCAACGGAAATGTGTTCAAGACACAACTTTGTCAAAAATCTGCATACAGAAAGCACCTTGAAACTTTTCACTTTTCATGCAATGGTGCCTGTTAACGCAGAACAATGTGTGGTTCTATCTCAACAACTAGAGGTTTCACTACCATCATGAGGACCCTGTCTCAAATCTATCTTTAGGTTTAACATTTCACTTCTTCTTTTTTTTTTTTTCTTTTTTTTTTCTTTTCTTTCTCTTTCCTCTTCTTTATCTTGAAGAGGTGTTTAAAATGTCTGTGATCATATTTGTCCGGACCTCTCCAAGTCTCCCGAAGACGCTCCACCTCTCATCCGAGAAGCCTCCCCAGCTCAGAATTTCTTCAGAGTACTAAAGAAGCTTCTCGAATGAGAGGCGAAACGCTCCTCAAGAAACCCAAAGAAGTCCAGACACTTTTCTTTCCAAGCTCCTTATTTTTTTTTTTTTTTTTTTTACCAAGTGGATCATCATGGCCTTGCCATATTGGTCCATTTGATTGACCTTTATTATAATTATGAATTTATTTTATTTTCAGTTGCAAACGGGACAGACACAACTGTGGGATAGGACAGGAGGAAAGAATGAAAGAAAACCAAAGGGGAGAAGAGACGGTGAGAAGGGGGGGAAGAGAGAAAAAAAAAAAAGAAAAAAAAAGAAAAAAAAAACTCCTGGGTCACCTGTATGGAGAAAAAAAAAACAAAGGAGACAGCAAACAACAAAGAGCAACATAATAATAAAAAAAAAAGCACCATCACAATAAACTAGCTAGCCATAGATATCAATAGTTACTAAATAATAAACGATATTGTGCAACACTCAAGATAGACAGCGCACAGTGTGCTTTGAGGCAGCAGCCAAGAAAGCTGTAGTCCGCGTCTGTGAATACCCATGTGTACACCTGTGTGCATACCTGTGTGGATCAGCATGCTTGCATTCCAAAGGTTTCTCCATGTAACGATCTGCTAGGGAGTGTGGGGAGCCACAGCCCTGTCCTTTATGGTATCAAGCAGGTATGGAGGAGATCAAAACTCCAGACATCCAGAGGCCCCCAGAACACAAGAGACCAAGGAAGAACAACAGAGGGGCAGCTGCGCCACTGTCCCAGTAAGAGCTGAGGAGAGTCCCAGATGAGGGCTCATTCAGCAGCCGCGGAGCAGAAGCCAGGGGGAGTTGCAGTGACGCGCCCGCGAGCTCCGCCGGCAGCCAGCTGTGCCTGAGTGACCGAGCCCCAGGCCGAGAGGCCGGGGGCACCCCAACTCCGAAATGGCCCGAGCGAGCCCCAATAAGCGGCCGCCAAGGAGTGAGCTGGTGTGTACCCGGACGCCCACCCCCAGATACAAAGAACCACCAACGCACCGACACCTGAGGGAGTCCGCCACCGGCCGGGGAAGTGGTGGTGGGTGGAGATAGGCCTCCAAACCTTGGAAGGCCCGAGATGTCCCCAGAGAGGTGGCGTCTGATACCCAACCTGACATATAGACACAAACATACAGGCACACACAGACACAAACATCCATTCCCACCCTCATGCTCTCATGTGCACTTCACACTCAACCGACGTGGAGACAGACATAAAGAGACGCTGTATACACGATCACACTCCCCAAGCATACTCTACAAACCGGGTCTAGGTACCCCCGCCCCTGGAGGGGGCAACCGCACCCAGACCCAGGTGGTGTTACCCTTTTCCCTGCGGTGGGGAGAGGCAGACCGCCCCGACTCCGCAGCAGCAGGGAGGCCCCACACCCCAGACCACAGCCGGACGGCCAACTCCTCCTAGCCCCCCCGCTCCAGCAGGCCGCAGAGAACGGGGGTGAGAGAAGACTCCAAACCTCCCTCCACCCGCTCATAGTAGTGTTGATGCATGTGTGTTCTAAGGTGCAATTTAACATTTAACATTTCACTTCATCAGGATGATGGATAAAGCCACCTCACCGGAATCTCCCCAGTGACACATCTTGTGATTTTGCATGTGATTGCGCAATATCTCAAGTAAACAGTGCGGTGAGAAAGCACAAGTGACTGTCTGTGTTCCCGGGAGTTCCATATCAACCATAAAGTATGTCTAACGGCTCAGCATGGCCAGTAACCCTGTAGTAATGGGAACAGAATTCAAATAATAAGTGACCTGGCCCTTCAGTTGAAAACCGTTATTAGTGCATTACTTTATTACTTTAGCTTTTATTTCTTACATCTCAGCATTTTCCCACTCATTTAAATCACAATTTGCCTCACAGTTGAGGCACACACAGGAAGTGTAAGGTTACCATTGTACCAAGGTTAAGTGTCAACAGCTCTAGTAAGGGTGCAAGTGAGGCAACAGTTGGCACAGCAGCACAGTGTACTGAGTAAAATGCTCACCAATCATTCCAACATGCCTGAAATAAAACTCTACATCTTAACCAGCTCATTATTCGTACCGTCATTGTACAAAAAGCACAGTCCATTGTAAGCACCTGTGAGTTATTCTTGCATTCGAGAACCATTTAAAGTTTCATCTGAAATACTGACTTGGAGACAGCATTAACTCAAAAGTTAAGAGATTACTAAAGAAGTTCCTAGGAGTTGGCTGACATACCAAAAATGTGAGCATCGTGCCAGAGTAGGGGGATCCCCATTCGGAATTGTCCCATAGTTCAAGTTAAGTGAAAAAGGAGACTGAGGTGCAAAAGAAAACATACAGTAAACATCACTATCACGATCACCCTGTGCTTCGAACCCATAGTTCATGGCCATTCATGTAATAGGTTTTGAAATATCTTTGTAATTGGCAATTAAGCTGAGTGATTAACCAACTGGATGTTGCCATCCCTAGAGTCAAGTGTCCAACATATGCAAAAGCACAGAATACACCAAGGACACACAAATATCTGCTTCAAAGTCTTAATTATAATCTCTAAACGACATCTCATGATTTGTATTAAATGATTTGTATAGGTATAATCTCATGATTTGTATATGATTAGCATGTAAGAGAAGCATCAGTTGGACTTATTTTTGAGCAATGCTACTGCTACATCTGATGGAGAAAAGCTGAGAACTGAGCCCATCCTTGAATATATATATATAAATTAAATTATTAAGTTATTAAGTTTTTGCTGCTTATCTATGCAAAAAATAAATAAACAAATGTAACTAGGTATCTGAGTTATTCACACTCCTACATCACAAATATAGCTTACTTCCTGTTTTACTGTTGCCATAGTGACATGACAGTTTATCCTACAAGACAGAATGCAAGTAAACATGTTTGCAATACTAGAAACCATAAAAACCCCTATTTATTTCAACTTCCTTTTTTACACCTCATAACACAGATGCATTTCCTGCCTTTCCTAGTGTGATTAGTATATCTTGCTCTTAACCTTTGACTGGAAATGGGCTATACTGACATTTAAAAAATGAAACATCACTCAAATAATCTGAAAAAGGTCCCCCCCCCCCCAAAGAAAGAAAGAAAGAAAGAAAAAGAACAGGAGAAACAATGACAACAAGCTTCTGAAGACCAAATGTTTGTATAGAATGATCAAGAGCTGTCTAGCATGTTTCCTTCTCAGCACAATGTCTGCCCCAGTCTCACAGGAGAAACAACAATGATTTAAACTGAAATGATGATCCACTGCTTTAATGAATAGTTGGGTCAATGAGTAACATTTGCCACGACTGCTGAAGCCTCTCTTAAACAGCTGTACATACACAGTCCCATATAAGCTAGACTGAGCCAAGGAGAGGCTAACTTGGTCAACACTCCAGCACAATGGAATGCACAAAACTCTCAATCACCGTCAGTTTATACAAGTAAAATAAACTTGCTCTTCCTAGTTGAACCCATCGTGTTTAAGAGCTCGTATGAACATGAAAATGGGCTAATGACTAAGTGGGTCATATTTCCCATTCAACCGTGATTTAGGTTGTAAACCCTATTCATAACCACATAGGCTGCAATGATGGCTTGAAAAATAACAAATTGCAGATAACCTTCAAGGGTTATCATGTGGCTACTGCTGGTGTATGGCAGTGAAAAGAAAAGCAAAGAACACAAAGGAACACTGGGGGATACAATATATGAGTAAATCCCTAATTAAACATCAGACTCCTGAGTCACTGATTATAAAAAAAAGGAACTTTCCCATGATGTTAACTAAATGAGATCACACACATACGCTGACACCGTGTTTGGGAATCCTTGTGGTAATTTAGGCTGCATATTGGCAACTCCTTAGAATTCCTTTTAGGCAGTGTGCCTTTTTCCTTTCGACCAGAGCCGTTACTGGAATTTGAGCTAAAAGAGACTGCAAGATGTCCAAATAAGTGCAGAGCAGTGAGACAAACATTCAACATTCACAGTCTAAACATGTGATGAATATGAGTGATGTAAAGTATGTGGTGTAGTGAGGCTGTACAGTATGACGACCACAGGAACTCTTTCTATATTTGTGTGTGTTGTCTCAGCATGATGAAGCTCATCTCCTGGTTGCCTGGAGCTGAACTCTGTCAAATAATAAAAAGCAACTTGCCAATAACTTGCCAATTCTGCAGTCAAAAGGGCCCTTCATCCCTGGTACCACCACTTTGTAATATGTTGAACCAATTTTTGTACAGCTTATTTTGACACTAAGGTTCTGTCGGTCTCATTTATCAATATTGCTTTTATATATTTAGTATTTTCTTAGTTATCCCCTTGAAACTGTTGAATATTTGTACAAATTATCTGCGAGTGACAAAAATAGCAAGTTTGTGTTTTTACCCAATTCTCCCCAAAACAACTATTCTTTGCCTTTGTCTAATAAACTTAATAAAGTTAGGAGGTTGCTAGGACTGTGTCCTCATTGTGTATCTCTGGCCGAGCTCTGCCTCACACTGCAGAGTGTCGAGCTGAGTGAGCTCTCCCAGCATCACGGGACCATGACTGGACCGCTTCAAAAGGCTGGGCTTTGCAACAACAACAAAGCAAGGGCCTTGCTTCTGTTTGGGTGCTGGGACAGCAGAGACCGTGTTTGGATAGTGAGTGTCACAGCATACTGTAAAGCCAAATGGAATGTCCTGTGTCACCTGTACCCTCAGTTTGCATAAAGATAAGCCTCAGTAAGTCTCATTTGAAATGTTTGCAGATATCTCTCGGTTTCTGGGAACGCTACATGTGTTTCCTTTCAGAAGAAAGAAACAGGATGCTTTAAGCTCAGCAGCAACTTACGCCTTTCGAAAGAAATGACATCAAGTTCTAAATGTGGCATAACTCAGAAAAAAGAAGGGGAAGTATAGAGTAGTAGTGTTACAGCTGGGTTAAGCAAACAAAACGTATCATATTTAAAAGAGGATTGAATAAAGAAGTCCTGGTCGTAAGGGGAAATGGGGAGACCAGAGGAAATCCTGTCAACAATGGTTGAACAAACTTGAGCATGAGATAATGTGGATGAGAGCAACCCTCTTGCCAGCTGCGGTGATTAGCCTGCCTGCTTGTACAATGTAAATCTGCACTGCATGTGGCCCTCCCTATATAAATGACCAGAATAAAGCAGGCAAAAGAATAGTGCATTACAGAAGATGTAACCTTAACGGTTTGCTTTAAATCATGGTTTCTGTTAAAATTTTTTTAAAAAAAAGTCTTAATTTATACTTCCAATAATTATCTATTTCTTGACTTGATGAAGAAATCTACATCTCCAGGATTGAATGGCTTGGGGAAAGAGTGGGATTCAAACTGAAGAGACTGCAGTTCCCCCTATGCCTTTTTTTTCTAATATAAACAAGATCTGGTCCCAATCCCTCATTATATGCAGCTGAAAACCCTCAAACATGGAATTCAGCCATTACAGCTTTTGGACCAACACATTTTTTGGACCAAGTGCCTGAAGGACATCCAAGAGGTGCACACTTGTTCTCTTTGGTCTCCATAGCAACTGCCTCCAGCACTCAGTACCATGCTGTGTGTCCATTGGCCTGACCTACACATATGCCTGAGCCCCTGTATTATCTTCAAGACCCTGAAAACTGTTCAGCAAAACCTTAGTGGGAACAAATCTAATTCTTGCTGTCAATGCAGCTCCCTTATCCAGCTGTTACATATAATAAGATCGTTGGGCAGAGACTGGCGGGGTGGCTATCAGAGGACTAAATGTCAAACTGTGCAAAGAAAGCCAAGGAAATCTCAGACTCTGTTTTGCTGCAGAGCTGATATCTCGAAGTGCGTTGTTCAGCTGCTTTATTTAACAGATCCAGCAGTTGTCAAACTGATCGCAATCTGCAATAGCACGAAGGCCGAACACAGCAAGATTTCCCCTCATTGACATTCAGTTCTGTAACAGTGAGGCACATATAAAAAGATACATCATAACATTATAGCCCAATTTATCAATGCATTCATTCTATACAAATATTTGTATAGATGCTGGTGCTTTTTATGGATCAGTTGTGCTGCATTGGACTTGATATTTAATGATCTGTAAAGGCACATCATCTCTTCTCAGCATACGGGTAAATTGTGCATAGTGATAAATACTCAGCAGTGAGATCAGCACAGATGACATGCAAAACTATTTATATTCATCATCATTCATACATTAAAAAGTAATGGAGATGAAGAATGGGTTCGACTGAGGCTGAAATACTATCAGATGTGGTGATATAGTATTCAGTTCCCTAATAACCTAAATGTAACTGACAAAACTAAATTAGTCAATAGTGTTTGTATATTAGTCCTGCATGTCATTTATTTCTGTTGTTTTACTATTTATGTTTCCTGCACAGTTGGTGTGGAGCACCCACAATTTTATGGTACATGTACAATAATAACAATAGGCCACTCTATTCTAATGTTGACTGTCACAACTAGTACATCTCTGTGAGAATGTTGATGAAAAGTAAAGTTTATATCCACATGCTGAAACAAGAAATGTTAACAACTACCACTTTATCTAATACTCTCTTTGTGCTTAAGTGCATTTTCTGTTGCCTTGGTAACTAATGAAAGGGAGTGTGTGTGCAGAGGTGAGCATAGTGGATAAAACAGTTGGGCTATGCCAACCAACCCCCTGTTCCTAAGTACCCCTTTCTGTGTCTATGTCTCCCTCTCAATCTGATGCCACAGCAACCATAGCACGAAATGTCCTTGCTTGTTATTAGGAAAAGGTTGTAAAGGGCCGGAAGACTTGCAGTGAAGGAAAAATGAGAAAGGAAAGGCTGGTATTAGAGTTTGTGTTCACTGTTCTCCTGAATCCTCCATTGGTTATGCCACGATAGGTGTAGGCTGCTGGGAATCCCCCAGCAGCCTACACCTTGTCGCTATATAAATAAAATTGAATTCCCCCCCCCTCTGTCTTTAATCCTGGCCATAGCAACATCAAATCAAGTCTGCTTTGGTACCGTTGCAACCTGCCTATTCCACAATTCACCTCGGGTAATTTACATTCAGACTTAAAATCTATCTGAATTCAGCTGAACAGGTGCAAGGCAACCGTTTTTTTTTTTTGTTGTTTTTTTAACCCTTTCAAGGCTGATAGTGGATAAAATGGAAATCTAACCCACAGTGGATGTTTGAAACCACAGCTTTTTTCCTCCTGCTTTAAAAATATTAGAATATGCTTTTGCATATTTAGGATAAGCTTTGTCTTACTGGTAGTATATAAAGAGACAGCTGTTCTTCCCACGCTTAAAGCAAAGATAAGCATCTGCCATGAGAACCTGACCTGTACACTCAACCCAGCAAATTATCCTAATTGGCTTTTAAAAAATAATTACTATGTAATCTCTTTGGATTCTAATTATACAGAAACACACACTTGTGTAATCAAGTTTGTGAATCTGCTACTTTCTGAAAATCTGGAAAAAACATTAATGACACACACACACACACAAACATTTTAAGACTGAACAATGTGTTTTATTGGCAACCTTGATTTGTATACAGCTGAATTTGAAGGACTTGTTCTCCAGTGTAGTTGATTTTAAATAAGTTAAAACATATTAATAGGAAAATTAATAATAAATCAATTAGATTCTTACATTTTGTAACAGAAACCATTTTACGTGGGTTTTGCAATCTAAATGGAAATTATACTGCCAGTTGTATTGTTCAGTAATGTATAGCTTTGTTGTAGAAATGTATAGTGAAGTTTTGAGAGAACTATTTGCATGTTTACCAACAGTGACATCGAGCAGATACACTTGACTGCGAAACAGCAGTTGAGCTGGACTTGAAACACTTTATGTACACAACGCTAGTGTGGCAGAATAATCTTTTTCTTGGTAATTTGGCACCAAGAATGTTCCTCCACTCTAGCTGAGTCCCCATAACTCCTACATCACAAAGCCTGGTTGATCATCAGTCAGAAGTAGTCCAAAAAATGAACTTTTAATTATGTACAATTCTAACTCTGTAAGCCTTAATTGGAAACCAACCGTTTAAGAGCTCTCTGGCTGTGAAAACCATGAGCCAGGCTTTGTCATGTAGGTGTTTCTTCCTATATCTATAAAGTGCCTTTTATAAAGCTCTCTCTGTTTGTTTTTTCACACCAGGGCCATGCGTTGTGGTTTTTCTAGGTTGGCTCGAAATTTATCAAGAAACCGTGATGCTAATTCGTCGTCCACTAGTCTCCCGTCACTGGACAACGTAATTGTCATCAGCTGCTTGGTGCATAGGGTCTGATCATCCTCACAGAGGTGCAGTTCAGCCCTGGACGTCCCAACAGCAAGGATACATGCCTGAGGCGGGTTAATCACAGCACTGAAGCCACTGATTCCAAACATCCCTAGGTTAGATATACTGTGGGATAAAAAGAGAAAAAGATAGCACGCATATTAGCACGTCAAAGTTAGCTGAAGATAATAAAAGGTCAAGACGATAAATAAAAACTAAGCAGGCATTAGTGGCTATAAAACAAATTTATTTAGGTTAAAAAAAAAAAGAAAAAAAAGAATATTATCACTTTTAATGAATGACTTTTTGTCAACATCTGATAGACAGCTGCTAAAATAAAACGCTAAGCAGTTAAGATTACTACAGCAAAATTCAGCTCAAGAACTGCCCCTAAATATTGTGCAAAAATGACCTGAGGGCTTTCTGATGTTTGCATTAATGGGAGTTCTGGTTCAGGGGAATGGAAAACTAATAGGTGAAGGATATAGACATAATGTATATCCTCAGGAGGACGAAGAAAGTGGTCTCCGTAGGAATCCATTGCTTCTGCCTGACACAGAAACCCCATTTGTTTCTAAATGACACCATTAATTCTAATGAGTTAAAAAGCCCCCCTCCTTCACACTTCTGCAATTGATGAACAGTAACTGATGGTCTTTGTCGCCCAAGAACACATTCAGCTCAGGCTCACACGAAATGTAGAATATGCATAATATATTGGCTCACTGTGAAACCAGATTTTAATCATAAATGCGGAAATGTATAATGGCTTATTCTTATAACTGAGTTTCAAAGGAACATTGGGGAAATAGTATTAATAGATCACAGGAACCACTTTTTGACACATTACAAAAAAGTCTATTGAATAGCAATTAACTGAGACAGCAGTACTAAAAATAAAAAGGAAAACCTGGTAAAAATACTGACTATAATAATGACTTTACCTAAATGAGCCTCCCTGGTATTCCTCAGGAAGCAGTTTCCCATCTCGAGCCTTCTGGGCCAGAGCCTATAAAAACACAAGATGGATATTCTTAAAGAAATAAATACATTTGATGTATAAAATAGATCAAATACACAATAGCCAGAATACATGTGTGATATACACAACAGACTTGGAAATGTAGATAAAACCATAAGCATGTGCAGTACTAATTAACTGTTAGTTATTGTACAGTCTGCAACACAAAATACAGAAAAGAATGTTTTCCTAATAAGGTTCAGCTCCTCACAAATGCAACTAGAAAAATTTGCATTTCCTGCGAAAATGCTGTGTGGATGCCTTAACGCGTAAGACGTCTGCTGAAAAAAGCTGAAAAAGTTAAAAAATTGCAAAAAGTTGTCTGGCGGTGAAGAAACTGAAAATTTTGCAGAAAACAGGTGAAGAAGCAGAATTTTTTTGCTGAAAAGTGGTGAAAAGCAAAAAAATTCTACTGAAAGGGGTAAAGACGGAGAAATTTTTGCTGAAAAGTGGTGGGAAAAAAATGTAGCCCTGAGCAGGATTCGAACCTGGCCCTTTTGGTCTCAAGGTAGCCACTTGTCTCACTAAGGCAAGCTCATTCTCACAAAGAAGAGGTGGAGAGACTGACAGTTTTGATGAAATGAGCAGAAGCTGCTGAGAATTGTGCTGATAAAAGGTGAAAAGGCTGAAAATTTTGCAGAAAAGAGGTCAATCAGCAGAATTCTGCTGAAAAGAGGTTTTTGCTGAAAACGGCTGAAAAAGATTGGAGAGACTGACAATTCTGCTAAAATGAGCAGAAGCTGCTGAGAATTGTTATGAAAAGAGGTGAAAAGGCTGAAAATTCTGCAAAAAAAGAAGTGAATCAGCAGAATTTCTGCTGAAAAGAGGTAAAGAAGCAGAAAGTTGCGCTGAAAAGAGATGAATCAGCAGAATTTCTGCTCAAAGGAGGTTTTTTTCTTAAAACAGCTGAGATTTATGCTGATAAGAGGTGAAAAGGCGGAAAATTTTTGCAGCAGAGGTGAATAAGCAGAATTTCTGCTGAAAAGAGGTGAATGAGCAGAATTCTGCTGAAAAGAGCAGAAGCTGCTGAGAATTATGCTGATAAGAGGTGAAATGTTTGAAGATTTGGCAGAAAAATATGTCTGTGAAGGTTCTCAGTCATCCAGGTCATCGTAGTCAAAGGAGCTTGCAAAGAAAAGCGTCTGGACTTCTTTAAGTTGCTTGAAGACGTTTCACCTCTCATCCGAGAAGCTTCTTCAGTTCTTCAGTTCTCCACCATTTGACCTTAGAACTGAAGAAGCTTCTCGGATGAGAGGTGAAACGTCTTCAAGTAACTTAAAGAAGTCCAGACGCTTTTCTTTGCAAGCTCCTTTGACAATTTGGCAGAAAAGAGGTAAATCAGTAGAATTTCATCTCATACTCATCTCACTGAGCCAAACTGGTTCTCATATACCTGAAAAAAGGTGAAAAAGCTGAAAATTCTTATTAAAAACAGCAGAAGAGGCCGAGAAAACACTGAACTTTCTGGTGAAAAGAGGCAGAACAACCTGGTTCTGCTCAATTTCAGTCCACCAATCAGAGGTACTGCTTCTGTCTGCTTCATCAGGCTGTGTACTTGTATGTATTTCTGCCATGGAGCGTTAACAAGAATCTGAGATCCATATTAGAAAAGCTGCCAAAATCATAAAATGTTGCCGAATTGTAATAAATTATCAATATGAATTACAGGTCTGTGATAGTGTATTAATTTGTAGTGGATGAAAACATGTGGACAAGGTGGAATTGAACCCACGACCTTTGGGCTCCAGACCCGTGTCATTACCAACTGCGCCACTGGGAAAGAGCCCGGGGCGCCTGGAAAACAGGATGATGAGCAGTCAGAATTAGATCGCGGTAAGAGGCGAAAAACGCCGTTTTTTGGAGTTACAAAACGTCATGTAACTCAATAACTAGGTGGGATAGAAGCATAATTCTTGTACTGGGTGAATCAGCGGACTTTGGTTTACTTTGACTGCGATTTTCATAGCTCTTTGTAACTCCGTCGCGGAGATATGACGAGAGAAGAAACGGATTCATTTTCGGAGTTTGAAAAATGAAAGGAGGACAGATTTCCACCCCTCAAACAAACGTAATTTATGGTTCAACGGTAAGATGACTGTAAAAACAGCTTAGACCGTGAGTGTCAGCACTGTCTGAAGATGAATTGGCACAAGCCCCATGTCTTAACTTCGCTTCGTTAAGGAGAAATGACGATTTGAAAATGCCTTCAGTTTCAGTATTTCAGCTCTGAGTTTCACAACCTCCCCATAGACTTTGAATGGGGAGTTTTGAGACCTTGTGTCACTTCGAGGCAAATTGTGAAAAAACCGTAACTCACACAATAATTATAGTGACACTGTCTTAAAGCCAGCAAAAATACCTACATTTTGATGTATAATTTGTGGGGGATGAGTGGAAATTGAGCAAGTAGCAAGAAGTTGTTCAGACATGAAGAGAAAATTCAGAACGGACGAGCACTCTGAGTTAATTGCATAGCAACCATAACAACGCATGTATTTTGTGAAAAATCACAAAGCTGCAACTGAAAACTTAAAGAGGCATTAAATGAAAACGGTAACAGATATGAAAAAGCTGAAACACACAGGAATAGCCCAATCATTTGAGAACGTTTTAAAGTTTGAATGGTGTTTCTATGTGAAAGTATGAGCATGTAGTTAAGTTTCAAAAACAAGAAAGTTTTAGCAGAATTTCTGAAGTTTTCCATTCATTTCAATGGGACAAATTAAAGGAAAAAAGTGTAATATTTTAAATAGTATAATAGCAATAAACACCAAAAGATATAGCCGGAAAGAGCAGAACAGTTTAGAGTTTGAACTGAGAAAATCGGCTGAAAACTGAGGGAGTAGTTAAGGTGCAAAAAACGTACGGAAGCGACAAGAATAAAGGATAAAGAATAAAGAGAAACAGGAACTCAATGCCCTTGAGGGCATCCACACAACTAATGAAAATAATATTAAAATCAATGTCTGACATTGAAAAAAACGAAAAGACAGAATAAAGAAACGCAAATGGAATTCAAAACTGAAATTGCACTTTTAAAATGTTCACCATGGTCCTCACAGAAATAAATTACTATCCTAATGTGCATGGGTAAATTAAAGAAACGGGAATGAAAAGCACCCAGAACTGCAGATGAGGCATCTGGTAATACATTAGTTCAGCTAGGTTATGCGAATCCTTGCTCTCTCACAGCATGAATGCTGTCTGAAAAGCTTGGAGAAAACCCAATATAACTGAGAAACAAAGCGTGAAAAAGGTATTGTTTCTAGTGCAAACACATGGCTCATTCAACCTTCTCAAAGAAGGATGGTGATATCAAGCAGTAAAACATTATAAAAGTACATGCTCCACATTATACCACAGACTGTGTTGAAATAATGAAGAGCTTATTGTTAAAATGTAGCACTGAACTTATCTTCTTCTAAGTTATTGGCTTATTTGAATAGAAATGTTCTTAAAAGGTTAATGGTGGGATATAACCATCACGGAAACTTGAGAGTGACTCACAAGACACAATAGAGTATGGTCGGTACAATTATGATAAGAGCCCTAAGTGCAAAAACAGTCATGTTCGTCTGCATCAAATCAACGGCCAGCAGTGCTCTATTCAGACATTGTGTTAATTTTAATTCGAGACCTATGAAAACCAGCAAATGCACATTTACCTCAAAGCAGCAGCACAAATAAATTGAATAGCTGTGGGTGGTAAAGAGCATTTTGAAGGCTTAGGTGGAGTGACATGTGTGCAGTGTTACTACTCATGCTTTAAAGCAGCTGTTGTGTATGCAAGTATGTTAGTACTGAAACATTCTGATCTGGCATCTGAACAACTGACAAATATTACATTATTTGAACTAAAATAATCAAAATAGGTTAAGACAATCACTATAAAAGTAATACATTGTCTTCTGGGAGTCACAACAAATCATTAGCAATATAATTAGAAAGAACAGAACACTTTGACCACTTTAATTTTAGTTCTCTAAAGAAAAAAAAAAAACAAACGAAAACAATTGTTTTTCAATATAATGAAAAAGGAAGGAACGCAAAAAGGAACAAAAGATAAAAAAGGAACTGTTAGTGATGCAAAAGTGTTTAACAAACATAGCAGCGCTTCTGGTCTGAGCTGGACCACCACGGCAGCCAGTGGAGACAAACTATATAATAATACATGTACATATTTCAAAGCAAGCAGCTATGTGTATTCAATAGGTTGATGAAAAATGTAAAATTGTATTGTGTACACAACTGTTTACACATATTCACCTCTGGTTTTGGTAGTCAAAGTCAAAGTGAAAGTCAACAGAAACAGAAGCACCCGATCTTGAGCAATCACATTTGTTGCAAAAACTGATCACATGGGTTTAGGCAGTTACAGTAATAGTATGTCTAAAACCTAATCACACACCCACTGCTAAATCCAACCACCTGCTGACTATCACTGGCATACACAGATATGCACCGTGAATCAAACGTACTTTCACCCCTCTCAAGTTTAAATTAGCACTCTTGCATGAACAAATGCTATTATACTAATACGGTTTCCACCACTGTCACTGCAACAGCTAAGGTTACATGTGTTGACACTGAGCTGTGATGTCGATAATGTGCAAGCAACACTGTGTCATTAGAGCCATAAGTGTTCTAAAAGTCAGCTCTACTTCTTGATTATGGAAAGAGTTTTGCATTTTCAGGTTTTATGACTGGTAGCTGATGAATCCAACATCAATGTGTACAAAGATAAGACAGTCATAAAAACAGGCTCTGAACTTTAGGGAATTTTACATGTCAAACATTATATTTTTTATTATCATCGTCTATTTCAAAGTCATTTATAATTCATCGATTTGTGATGCATGCGTCTTTGATAGAAGTGTGTGGCTCTTTTCATTAAGTATCTTTTTTGGTGCTTTACATTTTCAGAGCAACCTTGGAAACAAATTATTGTTCCCAGGTGTTTATGAGAAAGCAAAAAATGAAACAAAAAAAAGACCATTTTTACTTCATATACCATATCTGATCGATCTCTTCTCCAGATATCAAAAATCAAATTCCAAATCTACTGGCCTTTATATTAGATATAAAGTGCTTCTCCTTTTCAGTTGATTAACTTTGTACAACACTTGGGAGATATCAGGTTCATCTGGTTAGTTAGCTCTGCTATCTGCTGACTTGATGCTAACTTAACTACAAATACTGTTTTAGCCACCACCACTGAGCTGGTGCGTAGGTTGCCCAGAGTGCTAATTTGGACTTTTCCATGCAGTACTTTTTGCTTTGCATTTATTTATTTTTATCAAAGCAAGAAAAGAAGAAATATTCTGTTCAGGAAACATCATCTTTCAAGGGGTTTTCCAAGCTCCAGAGTACACAATGGTCAAAAACCATCTGCCCATGTTCCCAGATTTTGTTTCAGAACTAACCACCACATGGAGAAAACAACGTCTGCACGTGGCACTGCACTCTATGGATTTTGAGATTCTCCGTTTTCTCACTTCCCCCCTATGAGGAATAGAGGAGCTTGTCTTGTGTCTGGTGTGTGTGCTACGTACCTTCACTGACAGCACTCCGAATATGACCAGTTGTTTATTTGCTATGTTAATTCAGCTAGAGGTAAAGGACTGTCTAAACAGGGGTTGCCCCACTGAACCTCCACTGAACCTAGCACCAAAGGTTTGCCTTTGCCTCAGGGAGTGACAGCATAGTCCACCAGGGCAACCTCATGAGCCCTATTTAAGGAGGTTTCTGTGAATGATATTTGTATTGTAGCTAGTAAGTCATTACCACACTCTTGTTCAGATCTATTACTGGTGCTCTGACACTGGTTCAGTGGCTACTCTACAGGGCGTGTACATATACTCCATAATGTATTTGTTGTGATGAGTGAATCAACTCCAAGGAAACACAATGTTATTACTACAACTTCTGTTCCCTGAAGGAGTGGAAATGAGGATTGAATGATGCTACTCTGAATTAATTAAGTTCCAGCCAGAATCTGTTAGGGTCCAGTCAAGTCTAAATCTCACATTAACTCATAGCATGTCAGAACAATGATTACACATAGTTGTTTTTTGCCTTCAACTCTTTTATTTTCCAGTTCTTTACCTTAGCATTAGATGAGATCTCCTGGACTCCTTTGTTTGCAGCATCCTTGATGATTGGAGTAATGAGACCTTTGTCTGTCGCCACAGCAATAGAAATATGCACTGAATCAAGTGCACGGGCTCCATCACCAGACCACGTCACATTCACTTCTGGCATTTCCTAGGAAACAGGAGTCAAAGGTCACCTCATGTCCTCATGTTATCAGGGATAAATCAAGACAAAAAGAGATAAGCTCTCTTCAGTTGAGGTGTGTTAAGCTGCTTCCTTATTTCTACAGAGGTTGCTACGGATCCACATATTTGATTTGGCACAGATTTTACACTCACTTACACTCTCACTCTTGATGCAGCCCTCCTACTTTATCTGGGCTTGTGACTGGCACTAGAAGACCATTAGTTTGTGATCCCCTGAGGCTGAATTTGTATCTCCTCCTGCTCTAAACTGGGAATCTTTTGAGTGTTTTTAACAAATACTCATCAGAAGTGGAGCCCCTATAATAAAATATTAGTGGTAATGCAAATGAGCTTGACATTTGAGAGGTACACAAATACATTAGACCAACAGTAAAACACAGTGAATGTGACAGTGCCTGTGTTGCTTTGGTAGCTTTTGCAATCAGAATTAAGATATGAATTCACTATTGTGCCAAACACATTTTGCTTTTTCAAGATTTCCCCTTGTGGGACTAATAAAGGTATCTTATCTTATTAGCTCTATAATCTAAGGAGCTTGGAAAGAAAATCGTCTAGACTTCTTTAAGTTGCTTGAAAATGTTTCACCTTTCATCCGAGAAGCTTCTTCAGTTCTAAGATCAAACGGGTGAGAGTCCCAGATTTAAGCCCAATGGGAGTGTCACCCCAAGAGGGACAATGGACCCCCTAATGATCCTCTACCCAATTACACGAGCCTAAGTGTGAAAACGGGTGTAGGTCACTATCAGCCAATGTTTTGGGTGAGCTCATTGTGAAACCTGGCCCCACCCTATCATATGATTTCCTGAGGTCAAATGGCCCAGGATGTGAGTGGGCGTTAAGGCATCTGGGAAGGGATCCGGTGTTGAGATCCCTGACACTGTTCTTAGAACTGAAGAAGCTTCTCGGATGAGAGGTGAAACATCTTCAAGCAACTTAAAGAAGTCCAGACGCTTTTCTTTCCAAGCTCCTTAGACTACAATGACCTGGATGACTGAGAACCTGCACAGACATTAGCTCTATAAATTCTCTGTAGGTTCCTTTCGTTGAGGGTTCATCTTTTTATTTCTTCATTTCTATTCGTGTTATTAAAGTTATTACATATTATGTGGCATAGAATATGACAACATCTAAGGCACGACAGGAAGTCATAATAAAAGGATAGAGTGCAAACAGAAGTGCATTTATCACCAATTGGTGCACCTGTAAGAAAAAAAAACAATCATCTGGAACACAAAAATTCAAAACTGGGTACATAAATCAACATTCTTCTTGTGGGGGGAGTGTGTGTGTGACAGAGAGAGAAAGGGAGAGAGAGTGTCGAGTGGAAGTGTGTAGATGTGTGTGTCTTTGCCATGAAATGTACTTGAAAATGAGGATGGGAAGTGGCAATAATGTGACACAATATTTTATATTAGTATAATAAAATAGTATTTTAGAGTGTAAAATAAGTAAGTCATTATATTCTTATGAAATGTTGCTGGAATAACTACATTACCAGGAGGGCCACATCGTCCACAACGTCCTATGCCTTGCACATATTCTTTAAATCTAACAACACATCTTAGACACATGTGTCCAAATGGTTTATTGAGCACTGGAAGAGATCAAAGTTATGGATAACACTGCAATGTTCTAAAAAATACAGGGTTAGAGATGAACAGATGACCCATCTTTAGCAATTACACACACTGAAGGAACAAATGACAACAAATGAGGAGTACTTACTCTGAGTGTAACAGCTGCTGCCTTGATGATGAAGTCATTAACAGACACTTTAATCTGTTCTGAAAGGACAAAGGAGGATTTATGAGAATAACCTAATCTCTGCTTATTATTATCAGATCTAAGCCAAGCGGAAAGCTGGATAAGCTAAAAACCTATGGTTCCAAATGCCAAGGCACAGTGAAAGTCGAGTATCTTGTACAAGACCTGCAATGTTTCAGTTATCAAAAAACATTCAGTTAAAGAGGGGAAATTCTAAATGAATTAATTTCCATGTAAACAAACTGCAAGTGCATGACATTACACATGCTATTGCATAGGGAAAAATGCAATATATTGTTGTTGTTCACTCCAGCTGATCAGAAGAGGCCCTCTATGCCAAACTCACTGATGCGAATTTGCTTCATTCCCTGCTTGATGTGTAACACACATTGGGGCAGTCAGGCTTGGCATCAGAGCCAACTTTTACTAGTGGCCAATAATGCAGTACCAGACAGTTCTGAATGCTGTGAGCAGTATGATTAATGAGCTAACCGTGAAATCGCACTGGTCGAGAACAATGAGAGTCCACAAAAACAACCGGTGAGAGAATCCCTCCGTACACACACAACCTTGCTAATAGGTCTGGAATGGCCATCCCATTTCCTCTATCACAGAGACAGGACCCAAAGAGATTTACTGTTTGTTTGACTGTGCTGAAAAGTTGAGCTAAATAAGGCCAATTACGTGACACAGCATTAAACTAAGTGTTTTAAAATTGGAATCTGACATAGTACTCTTACTTAATCAACATGAAAAAATGTCCTGAAGTAGTCACAGGATCCATTTAGAAAATCAAGCCATTAAGGATAGATATTTTTCTTTTTATGTGCAAAAGTGAATGGTTTGTAGTGGAAACTGTCCTTCAAATTACACACCCAAAATTCTGTTTCACAAGCAGTAGCTGTTTGCTCAATAACCGTTGTTAGGGAAGGTTGTGAAGCTGAGGAAGTAATGACCACACTGCTAGTTTCAACCAATGCTTCATTTGATATTAGAATTGCATCAGACTTACAGTATTCAATGTGTATAGTGTGTATTTTTTTTAAAAAAATTATAAGATTGTAACAATCTATCTTCCCTGTGGTATTCACTGCCCCTACATTTACTGTTAAACCCACATTTATTCCTTGGCTTTCAGTTCTGACTACCTTTATTTTGTCATTTCTTACTCAAGTTTTCTCATTTTATACTTCAGTTCTTAAATGTCACTTGATTATTTGAAATGCACAACACTTTGGTCAACGGCTATTGGTTTAAATGTGCTATATAAATAAATTTGACTTGTATTTAGAGGCCTTTAATAGCATTTTTTTTAAATTCAGTAATACTGTCATTTATCACATGGTACACAACAACAGATTAAACATGTTTAAGTATTAATACTATGCTGTAGAAAATTAAGAAATGGCTTTGGTAGACATGGCTCTTTCCTAGATCTCATCAGTAGAAGTCAGCCCTGTGAATCCAACTTCAGCCATTCACAAATCCCCTCTTAAGAATCCATACAGCATGTGCACACTCATCATGCTGAGTAAGTAAAATGTGGCAAGTACAATAATTTACCTGTCCATAAAACAAAAGTCACCACCCCTGTGGAACACAGATGTGTGTATTGATTTGAAACACAGGAACGGACATGAACTACGAGCTGAATGCTTGAATGAAGCGTCACATTAATCTTCTGAAATCCACAACTTCACAGATAAGCTGTCTTACAAATGTACCTGTCAGTATGCATTAAGGGAGATACCACTTGCAGGACAACAACAGTGTTAATAAAAAGACAAGTTTTTTCATTTCATTGTTTTTACCTTTGGCCAGATCTTTGCGGAGTTGCATGACAGCAGCCATGTCACAGTCGATGGATGCATATGAATGGGGGATGGTGGTCTTTGACTGGGTAAGCCTTTGAGCAATCACACGACGGACATTTGAAGCTGGAACCTCAGTGAAAGTTCCCTGGAGATATGAAGGAGGAAGAAGGGGAGGTAAATAATTCAGTGAAGGATAAAAAAAAAAAGACATTTTGAGAGAGCCAACACTGATATGGTGGACACATCTTCACTGCTGTGTCTGCTAATGACTCCAAAAACCCATGAAATGAATAAATGTTGACGGCAGCCTTGATAGTTAATGGCTGGTTAAAAAGAATCCTCAATCTTTGAGATGAACAGGCAATACCTTACGGGATACCACTAACTATACCAAATGAAACTGATAAATATCTACAGCAGCAATGTAAAAGTTAACCATGCAGAAATAGTGATTGAGATGAGACAATCCCATTACATCCTCTTAGCCAAAAGCGACAAATCCACAAATGACTGAATGATATCTGGCAGTTTCTTAGTACGACCCGAAATAGAAACTGCGCCATGTAAGAGTATTTTTGAGAGGATGTGTGAGGAGTGATCACCGGTGCTCCTGGTTTTCCCGGTACAGACAATGGAGGTATGTTTGGTCTGCTTCCTGGAGGTAGAGGACTGGCTGCTGGAGCAGAGATGGGACTTGGAGGAGTTGAGGCTACCACAGATGGCACTGCTTTGGGAGCAGGAGATGCTTTCAGAAGATTCAGTGCATCCCTGTTAAGAAAAAAAAGGGACCATTTTAACATTAAATGTGAGAAAGACACTTTTAGAAGAAAAAAAACCAAAAAAACAAACTACATCCACGAACCTCCACTGAAGCTGGAAGCACCATATTCAACACCTTTTTGTCCAACAAATACACTATCCTGCCTCTGAACATGACCAAACCATCTCAGCCTTATCTCTTTCTTCTTTCTAAGTATGAAGCCATACTACTGCTCACTGATCATTGCCGCTCCTCTTAGCCTAGCTTCAACAGCAATCCTAGTGATTTTCCATTCACTGAGGCCACCTGGAAGAGTGTCAAAACTGTTTTGGATGCAGGGAAAACCAGACACCTCAAACTAGGCACAATAAACACATTGGACTGGGTCAGAAGTTTGTCAAATACTACTCAAGATAAAACTTTATATAAAATTATCAATATTTATGATTGCACCACATGACAATCCAAATAGACAATGAAAACATGCTTCGTTTGAAGAAAAAAAAAAAAAACATGATTATTTTTCAGCTTTAGTTGACTCAGTCTTTGTTGAACTGCACCTGATTTTCAGTTCCAGCCTGTTAAAGAGATAACAGACATCATTTATTACTTCTAATAACCATTTTCTTTTTCATTTATCAAATGACCTAATTTTTTTATGTAAAAAACAAATCAAAATATTTTCTTCTTCATGAAAAAGTGCTCCAATGCCATTATCTCTGCCTTGACTGTTATTAACACAATTTCATCTGTGTGAAACAACACTTACATAACTAAAGTTAGTATAAAAATGCATTATTCATCCACATCGTTCTATTTGCCCTACAAGTAACAGTCATCTGGTTTTTGTTTGTGTCAGATTTCTGGAAAGGTAACATTCAGTTTCTTCTGGAGAAAAGGAGTCATGAGAATCGTCCGTTAGTCAAACACCACCATCAGCACGGGTAGGATCCGGTGCCAACTGCAGGAAAGCTTATTCAAAACCTTTGGTCTAAGTGGACTTCCCTCTAGCATAGTGAGTCATGGACAGCCTGACTTTAACCAGAAAAAAAAAAACAAAAAACAAAACAAAACACTACATCCATGAACCTCCTCTGGAGTTGGAAGAACCGTTTTCAACACCTTTTGTCCAACATATACACTATCCTGCCTCTGAACATGACCAAACCATCTCAGCCTTATCTCTTTCTTCTTTAAAGGAAGTATGAAGCCATACTGCTGCTCACTGATCATCACCTCTCCTCTTAGCCTAGCTTCAACAACTCTTTCCCATAAACTCACAGTATGGCTCATCAACTTAAAATAAATAAATAAATAAAAATATGCTTGAGTAAATATAAGTTAAAAAAAAAAAAGGAAATAAAGTTAAAAGTAAGAGTCATCTGGTTATTGTTTTTGTGAGCTTTTTGGAAAGGTAACATTCAGTTTCTTCTGGAGAAAAGGAGTCATGAGAATCATCCGTTAGTCACAAACACCATCAGCACGGGTAGGATCCGGTGCCAACTGCAGGAAAGCTTATTCAAAACCTTTGGTCTAAGTGGACTTCCCTCTAGCATAGTGAGTCATGAACAGCCAGACTTTAACCATGAAAAAAACACTATCAAATGCTGTATACTAATTATTTTGATGTAACACTGCATTCACATTAAAGAACTGTTTGTATACAACTTGCAAGTCATCCTGCACCAACTTGATACAACATAATAACACAGTCCCTTCATTAAGGCTCATAGTTCACCCTTTAAAGTTAAGGATTACAATCACGCTATCTCGAGGAGTCATTTGAACAAGCAGATGTAAAATGTGGATGTGGAATTGTCACTATGGTAACCCAGGAAATGAAAATTTCCAACATGTGGCTAATGTGCTAAAGCAAGCAAAAGCTAAAGCAATTTATTCAAATAGCATTTCCTTAGACAAGAGTGCCTGGTTTACAAAAGTTAACAAACAGCACGAGAAACTAGAATTAATAAAAACGTAATTCTGAAAAGGACAAACAATAAAATCCATGTAATAACTGAAGGCATTTAAAGGCAGGATGAAAAAAATGTAAATATAGCTTTAAATCAAGTTGCTGTTTTGGGCCTTTTAGTCAAAATTGAATGGTTCCACATTAGTCTCCAGGCCATAGGTCCTGCCACATGCCTTCAGCAGCCCTCCAATTTACAGGCCTTGCAGCTCTGTTTCAAACTGAAAAAAAAAAGTCTCAATACGTTTGTTCTGCAAGGCTTTTGTGGGCAATATCAGACAATCAAGACAGCCGATTAAATTGGACAACTTGTGAAACTTGAGGTAATAATATTACCTTAAACACAGAATCTTTACTCTATAATTACATCAATCACTGAGCATGATATGGACATTTTTCTCTAACAGCCTACAGTTTCATAAAGGTTGTAGAGAAAGTGATTGAAGATATTAAAGACTGCTATGCTAAGAACTAAAATGGGAAGAGAAAGGCAATAAAAGAGAGGAGGTACTAAGAAAACCGCTCTGGATAATTTTGATCCTACTAGTAAGAGCTGGAAGGAGCAGGTATCAGGTGTACTTGTTTCTAGCTCTTTAGTTCTAGTTCATCGGATATGTAAGGGGTCTTTTGTCTGGACCAGCTGCCTCTCACCCCTAGCATAGCGCTAGGAATAGCCAAAGCACCACAGCTGCCAATTTGTTCCGTCTGGCACATTCACTCCTCCCTTTCTCTTACCTATAAAAGTATGTGTTTGTGGAGGGAAAGGGGCAGTTTGCAAGTCCCTCAGCTAACCACAAAGGACGACAGAGAGTGTTTATTGATTACAGAGGGCTATCAATTTCAATACCACAAAGTATTATGAAAGTCCCATATAAGAATCAATAAAGCCTTTATGTTCTTGAATAAATTCAAGTCAAGTCAACAGCAACCTGGAGGGGCCACTAAAAGATGACACCGCAGATACCTCTTTTTTTTTTTTTTTTTTTTTAAATGTGGCTTTCTGCCATGCCTTTTTCAGACCAACCATTTATATCATTACTGACAGCCAAGGAAAAGGAGCTGTGGAAAGACTAGGAGAAGGTGACCAGAATATTAAAAAGGCACAGAAGCAGCACTCACATGCACGCATGAAAAGACAAGTCTGAACACACTGCAGGGATCATGAATTTAAAATAAACAAACAAAAAGAAATCAATGCTTTTAAATTCAGAGGGAATCAAAATGATGTATTACAAAAAATAAGTGTAGTGTAGTCTGACTAGCGTTTTCTTAATGCTTTCAGCTTTAAAAAATAACATCAGTGCAGAAGCACACATTAAACAGCACATTTCCACTACAAAACTCAGAAATAAAACAACAATATTATTAACAATATTATTGTTTAGAATATTGTTTACAATTCAGGGTGTAACAAAAAGGGTGTAGATTTACATCTAGGTGTTAACAAGATCAAAAAGGGGTTAAATTTAAAAGTATAGGCCTCCCAAACTAAAGATACTTCAAATGCACAGCAATGTGAAAGCTTCAGAATTACTGTCTATCCTTTTCACTAATACAATCAAAATGAACATAAATGATATCTCCCCTGGATTATCACAGGGTTAATATATTCCTGTTGTGAAAATATAGCAAACACAGCTGGTGCTGGTTTTTAATTAGCTGTCACAGCATTGGACGAGTCAATCGTTGTTAATGACAATGGTGATAAAAATGGTGAAAAAGAGCAAAAAATGCATTTGCCTTTACACGTTCTGTTTTAAAGCTCTGCTTTTGATTATTGACCAGTACTTACACAGTACTTTTCTAATCTATTTCAGCACTCAAAGTGCTTTCTTACTATAAGCCTCAATTACCTGTTCACACACAATCACGTTTTTCTAAAAGGTGCGTTTTAAGCTAACATTCACACACTCACGCTTTAATGGATACATCACGGGAAACTCGTGCAGAATATATTGCCAACACACCGACTTTCTGACAGTTACACAACGTGCTCTACGTTCTACGCCACAACTGGCTAGCACTGAAATTGAATGCGAATTTGTGTCTGTTTTTACTCAAGAAAGTACAAAGCTTATGTCAAAGCGATATGAAAACATTTGGTTTTAGTCTCCCTAAATATTTATTCATTTCCTAAATATATACCAAATACTTGGAATATGCCTTTCTGTGATACTGCTCCAACCAAAAAAAGTCACTGATGGGAAGTAAAGGGCTAAAAACATAAGCAAAGAAACCACTTGTTAAACATTTCCTCTAGCTGGTAAATCCCACGACAATGAGTAGGGAAATTGTAAGTCTGGTAAGTCAAACTGGCCGGGCCTCCCAAGCTTTTACTGATATTATCACTAAGTAAACAACATAGTATGCCTCTGTACCAATATTTTGTATCACCCCTGGCAGTGACAGCCTTGCCTGCAGAGTTTTAGTAGATACCAGCTAGGTAATGCCTTAGAAATAAAGCTTTGTATTTGTAGCTTTTTGCTTGTTTGCTTTGATTTTCTGGTTGCTCTTTGAAGAGCACATTGTTCAATAACAGGGGGATGGTTAGCCTTTTAATTTTTAATTAAAAGAGTCCCTCTTCCTTTGATATGTTTTCAGCCTCAGCCTTTCCTTTCTGAGGATCAGCTTAAGTTTCATCAAGTGAATATTCCGCTAAAGCATTCAAGCAAATCTGGAGCCCAGCTGAAGGTTTAAAGAGGAGGTCTCTGAGCAACCACATGAAATACAATTAAAACTGCATCACTAATCGAACAATTTAAAACCTTGAAATGTTGACACACAAAACACCCAGCATGTTTATGCTTATAACCTAGAAAATTAATGTAGATTTGTATTAAAAATACATATCTAAATGTACCTAGTGTAGAACAGCATATCGTACTTGCTTGTTTGTTGTTAAGAAACATTTACATATGATTTTTAGTTTGCGATCAAGATGTACATCTACAGAACGGGATTGCTAAAACAAAACAAGTGCCTAACAGGTTTTCTAGGCTTTCTTGCAGCCTTAAACTCACTTGTTAATAAAATTGGTGACATGTTGAAAACATTTAACGTAAATCACAGTGGTGAAATTATGAGAAGGTTTATCTTATGAGAAAAGAAAAACCCACCCTAGTTCTAGGAGTAATCATTCTTTACAGCATTTAGTTTAAAAGACTTCGTGCATACTTCCCTTACTGTCTAACACATACACACCCTTGAAAGCATATGGTCTGTATTTCTATGGTCACCAGTGTGTCCCAGAGACTGGGTTGCTATGGCAACAGAAGTTTCTTAATGAGATCCCTCAGCAGGGTGTTAGTTGGGTAACGAGAGCATTCAATCAAGTCCCCACTGACAGCAGGTAGCCATTAGATCCTTGTCTGTTTGCCACTTTCTGTTGCATGAAGATTTAAATACCTGATACTTTAAACCATGTTAGAGAAATTTCTCCAACATTACTGTCCACATTGACCTGTTCTTCTAACATCTCCTTCCTTTAGAGATTCTGCAATATTATGGTGACTGATTACCATACCAAACAATCCTTTTTAAGCTGATACACCACTAACAGTGTAAACAAACAGAGTACAGTGCATGCAAAAACTGAGACTGATAATTTTACTTTAAACTCTTGACCTTTCAGACTGACCTGCATATGATTATGTCTAGCATCTGAATCTATAGAGATTTTAGCAAACATAATAATCATTGGCCATCTCAAGGTTTGTGTGCAAACACTCAAACAACCGTAAGTCAAAGATTAAAACATAAGCTATAAGGGTATTATGTGACCTTCAACAAAAATAAGAAAAAAAAAAGTCTTAAATTTGCCACCATAAATAAGCCTGACAGCTTGTTTGCACTTTTTACAACCTCCAGCATAACTGATGCACAGATGTTTATTATTATAGGAAGGTATATATCCCATATGCTTGCCTTAAGCATGATATATCTTGCAAAAAAAAAGAAAAAGACAAAAGAAAGTTAAGCCAGTTAAGTGAAAAAACAAACAAACAAACAAACAAACAAAAAAAAAAAAACAACTTGTGTCATTTAGGCACTTACTCCTTTGTGATTATTCCTCTAGGGCCTGTGGGTGTGGCCAGTTTTGGATCCAAACCATGAGTGTCCAGAATGTGTCGTGCTGCTGGGCTCAGACGTAACCTGGAAAAGAAAACGAGAGAGTGGCAAAACTTTTAGTTTTAAAGACCTCATCTGGTAGCTTCAAGGTAGTTGCAGAGAAACTTCAAATGAGTTTTACATGGGACAGCTTACCCAATACCATGTGGTGACACTGAACTCCATTGCTTAACTATAAAGACTAGTGTAATTTAACATCTTTCTTCTGACATATCAGTCAATGTTTTTTCATTTCTAGCACAAAAACATGAACAGATAAAGAAATTTCTCTAACATTTATTACGTCCAGTTATTCATGAGTCCCTGAGCACGCTCTGCTCAAAAGAGCTGGTTGTTCTGTTTCTGCATACAGACGTGTGCTGCCAACAGGGAATTTGTAGAGTCCCATCTGGTGGATAAACTATGGAAGATCACCAGTAATATGACGACTGAATTGTGTTTTTCCCCATATTTTTATTTTTTTACTTTTTACTTGTTCATTTATCAGATTTTGTAAAGGCCAATACTGATGTATCAGCTAATACATAATACCGTTTGGGCTCTATAGACACAGTCAGTTATATGGTTGACTTAACTAGTGCAACAATGTACACGATAACTTTAGTGAAATAAAAAAAAAAAATCTTCACATCTAAAAATATTTATACTGAAAAAAATAATGCATAAAAAAGTCTTTAACTGTCAATGTTGTTTTCCACTCTAGATCTCCACTCTAGATATATCCATGCTTAACCTTTTGGCCCTGCCACAGTGATGTTACCAAAGTTCAAATCTGAATATGAGAATGTGCTCAGCAAAAAATGTTTGCAAAACAAGTTCCGTTTGTCAGGGAGTGGTTCCTTTTCCTTTTACAACAGTATTTATTGTGTAAATAGGGACATTCTGAAATGTGAACAGAAAAAGATCATCTCATTCAGCATATTACATGGTGGTAGATACTGCAAAATCCAATCCGACCAGCACAATGTGCTCTAAACAAGAAAAGATAACCTCATTCATTCATTATGTATCTTAAGGCTACGGAATCTCTTTATCTACTTTTGATCAAATTGGAGTGCTAAAAACCACAATGGCCTACTGTGTAAGCACATTTAGCGCATGGAAAAACTCGTCATGTAACCAATAGGGGTCAAAAAGGATTGTTCTGTAGAGTGAATAAAGGTCTATGGACTCTACATCAGATTTATTAAACTAAATATTTGACAGATGTCATTTGATTAAGCAAAACAAACGAACAAAAAAACAAAAGCATGAAAGTGACACTCACTGTCCTGATGTGACTGGTTTTGGTGCAGAAGGTGGAGAGGGAGCAGAAGAGGTCACAACCGAGGTAGCAACTGCTTTTGTAGCAGGTGTAGCTTCAGATGGAGGTGCAGCATCTGAAGAGGGGATCTCTACTTGTTTCCAGTCCTGCCCTTCCTCCACCATGAGAGCAATGAGAGTGCCAAGGCGGATGTTGCGACTACCCTCTTCCATCTGCAGAGAGAGGGAAGTGTACTAATAAAATTGGCTCAATAATTTCATAATTACAGCAGAGACTGCTAGAACACAGGTGAAGGGCTATTTTGAAATAGATAAAGGGAAGGTGAAAGTGGGAAAGTGACATTCATCACTTAACCTGTGGTAACTGAACAGATGAACCTGCCAGGAATTATCAGAGGATCCCTTGAAAATGACGCCACCTTCTCAGTGACAACAACATCTACTGGAATAGGTTCGTCGAGGATGTGTCTTATGCTCTTCAAAGCTGTCAACCATTGATTTACCATGTTCTTATGAAGTAATCCAAATCCAGATCAAGCTTTTTCCTACTCTCCCGCGCCTGTGTAAGGTGTTGTTCCTCACATATTGATCAGTCTAAATGAAAGGCCAAAGCTTAACATAGTGTGCTCAGCTAGTGCATTGGATCTCATTTCAAACCATATGTCCTTATTGAGCTGCCCCTAAACATGTAGCACAATATGATGAGGAGGACAATCAGGAGGATGAAGAACTACCCATGTTGTTGTACTTAAATATCCAACAAGACCACGGGTAAGTTAAGGGGAAAAAAAAAAAAAAAAATCAGACCAAATGCAAAAAAGATAGATGAACAATAAATAGTCATTAAAGAAAATTAAAAATTATAATAATTAAATAATGCAATCTATGATCATAATGCCAACATTGTAAACATAATCCACCCCTCTCCTTTAGGCTTGCAAAAACAAAGTAGGATTAACAAAGAAAAGTAATATTAACTCACATCTACTAATCTGCCCCATATGGTAAAACATTAAAGTTTTAAAGGAAAACATAATCCTTAAATGACAGGTTGAAAATGTATTTTTTTTTGGCATTATATAAGTGTGCATTAAGCCTATGCTTGACTTATTCTTCACATTTAGTGACCCCACAGTGCCCTTGCTGGCCAGTGGGAGGTGAAAGATGAGGTAATATGTAAAGAGGTTTTCCAATAAATATGTTGTTCTGCAAATTTCCACAGCTATTCATCTTCAATCATGAAAAGGATTTTTCCATGCAAACAAAAACACACAACTTACAATGTGTAGGCTAAATAAAAGAACATAATGTATCAAGACAGAAACACAAATTCATTCATTCATTCATTCATTCATTCATTTGGATAACCTGTGTAAAAAACATAGTAGGCTATCTGCGAAAAAAGTGAAGCACGTGGCAATAATGTCTACAGCTTACAATGGTGCAGCAATTTAGGATTTTGCAGACACTCACTATTCTTACTGCCCAGTGAAAGAAGGTATAAATTTTACATAGAGCCCTTAAGAGACCTCTCATGAAACCTTCAGCACGGCTAAAGATATTACAAAACCAGACCATTTATGAGGCTTAACGTTCAACATAATATTTTTATACAACAATACAAGCCCTTTGAGACTTTCAACAGCTTATTGACAATAATCTCAAAATAACAGTTGTTAGATGCTATACCTGTACAACGTTTTACATACGTTACCTGATAACAACCATTTCAGGTCTGTTTTTAAATTGTTATAGTCTATACTGGCATACACAGTGTACAGAAGAAGATGAACACAAAGCTCAGAAGGACCCTCTGATTATACAGTGTATGAGCAGTTTACTTGGAAAAGGAACACAAAAATAACAGAGAAAATGAGACAGTTTTGTTTAGTTAGTAAGGCAAGGTTTGCTCCTGATCAATAGAGCATGATAGATAATGTAAAAAGAGGATGGCAGTTATATCTTTGACTTATCAAACAGACTGACAGTTGAATTTAAGCTCTTTCACATAAAATCACACATGTGGAGGGGTGATAAATGACAAACTTGACAGGTTAGCGCTGCAGAATGTTTGGACATCCTTATCAATTCATTGATTCATGAATCTTCCTCTAAATCTTTCCTGCAATTTACTTTTGGTCTTAATCACCAACTAATCAACTTTTAAATACCATCTGTCACCTTTTAATTAATTTCTAGACAAGGCCTCTTATTTCAATTTGCTGAACACAGGGGACCAACATGAATTTATCTTCAAAAATATTTGTTAGTTCACGAGTCGATGGGTCATTGTACGCTTGACTAAGTTTAGGATTGAAGTGCGAGGGTCAGGGTAGAGCAAAGCAGTAAGCGCTTAATAAGATGCAGTAATCCACGGTGCTAGTGTTCAATATCATAACACGAGCAGGATCCATGACTGATGGCTGGAAATTGGTAGTGTGCCATAGCAGTACTTGACCCCCATAAATAAACCCTGTGGTGCACAAGTTTCATGTCTGCTTTAGTCTGTACAGGATTGCACCAGCTGCAGGTAATTATTGTAGTCTATATATTAGAAACCCACTGTGTGTTTGGAGAGCCACAATTACACTTCTAAGGTGTTAATGCACTCTGACCCTGACAAAGTGCCATATTGTTTTGGCACTTTAAGACCAAAACACAAAACTCTGAAATGGCGCCAAAGTCTGCTGGTTTTTCCAATACACATGTTCTTTGTCACAGACCGAGAGAACGAAAGCTTGGGGGCTTATCTAATGCAGACCATCATTCTCCTCCAGCTAAAGCCCCTACCCCCAATTCTTCGATGGTTGCTATGGAAACTACTTCATCCCCACAGTGGCTAAGACAAGGATGGAGTAAGTGAATGTGAAAAAGTGCAACCAAATGAAAACATAAATATATTTCTAACTAAAAAAAATTAGTGTATCGTATACTCTGAATTGTCAGTATATGGCGTGGTCTGCTGGGGCGGCAGCATCTCTGCTGGGGACAGGAAGAGACTGAACAGGGTGATCCGAAGGGCCAGCTCTGTTCTAGGATGCCCTCTGGACCCAGTGGAGGTGGTGAGTGACAGGAGAACGGCGGCTAAGCTGTCATCCCTGATGGACAACATCTCCCACCCCATGCAGCAGACTGTGACAGCACTGAGCAGCTCCTTCAGTGGGAGACTGCGGCACCCACGGTGTGGGACGGAGAGATTTCGCAGGTCTTTCCTCCCCACTGCTGTCAGACTCCATAATAAAGACTTTAACTGATCAAGCACACACATCCATACATATGCAATAATACTAAGTGCAATAATCCTTTCTGTCATCGTTGTATTTTTACTCAGTTGTATATAGTATTTGTATTTGTATTCTATTTTTATCTTATTGTATATTTATTTTATTTTATTCTACTGTATATAGTATTTTATTGTATTCTATTCTGTACAGTTGTGTACTGTATTTATTCTTATTGTATTCTAATTTTTGCCTCATAACTTTTGCACTGTCCACTTCCTGCTGTGACAAAACAAATTTCCCACGTGTGGGACTAATAAAGGTTATCTTATCTTATCTTATCTTATCTTATATCTGTGTATATATTTGTGAGTACATCTGCTTGCGAGAACTGGCGGCATATTTGTTTTTGTTGTGGTTTCAAATACATTGCCTAATTGAACCCTCTTCCTCCCAGGCGTCATTACAACTTGAGCATGTCCAAAATTACATAGCCAGAGAACATGTTGTATAATAATTACATAAGGCACTCTTTATGACATGAAAGAATATTTTGGCTTTTGTGCATTTACAGGAACATACACAGAAAATACCCAACCACTATTCCTAATTTTTTTTTTTTTTTGTTAAATTAAGGCAAATCTTGCTGAAATTATAAGGAAATTACCTCAGATCCCCCTTGCACAAATTCATTAAATCACAAATATGTATTAATAAAGCAATAGAGATAAAATATTTTCATCATTCTTAGAGAAAAAAAAACCCATGTGGTGTAGTACTGATGAAAGACAACTGATTGCTTGGTCTTTGACAGCCTATTAAAAATTCATACAGCTACCAGACTTGGGGGATGGAAAGAAAGAAATATTTGTCAGTAAAGTGTCTGTGAAGGTTCTCAGTCACCTTGTCAAAGCTTTGCTGTCACTGGAAAGAGGAAGCTATTTAACAAGCACAGCCAATTAGCAAAATCAATGAAGGAGCCTTGAAAGATGATGATATCCTGCGTTATTTAAATGATTCCGTAACATAACATTAAGAACTGCACACACATCTAAACACATCCTCAGACCTTCCACTTAATAACTTATCTAAGAAAAAAGTACCCAAGGCCCAAGGATGCCTGCTCTTTGTAAATAAATTCACATTTCTATTAATCTCTGTCAGAACAGCACCATGTGTGTTTTTGCTCACTCACCAATATCTTCGCCAAGACGCCGTCATCATTAGATTCCATGGTAACCACAGCCTTGTCAGTCTCAATCTCGCAAAGGGCATCACCTGCTGCAACTGCCTCACCTGAAGATGTAAACAAACACATCTGAGAACTTTCAGATAATAAATTAAAATAAATACTTGTTTGGTATTTCAACACCAAATTTTATATTTTCTGGGAGTGTTTCGGACCTTTGTGGAAGTGCAGCTTATTCATTCTATCATGAATGCATGAGTCACAATCATCAGTAGCACTTTGAATCGCACTTTATACACAAAGAGAACAAATTTGTTGCATAAAGATGAAGGAATTCCACTGAAAGAACAAAAAGGTTATGCAAAAAAAGTTTATCCTCCAGCTTACATATCAAATAAAAGAACCAATCAATGTTTCATGGGAAAGAATGTGAGATCTGAAAATGCAGCAAGTCTGATAGAAGGCAAGATCGTTGGCTATCCCAGTAGGTTCTCACTAGTCCACTTCATGAAAGAGCTGGAATACATTATCATCTGATTTGCAAAGAAGTAGGATAGCAATTAGGAACCACTGGTTCTGTAATGCTCAGATACTTAAGAAATTCAAATTTTTTGCAACTTAAATGGTATTTCAGTCAAGACAGAAATAAATTGTTGTTGTCAGTTCTTTGGAAACTGAGTGAATCTTCTTATTGGCTGTGTGATAACAGGAAGTGGTAGGAACAGATAAGGTTTATAAAACGTAGTTCATTTTTGTGTTGCGCTATGGTTTCCTAAAGGCTGGGGCCTGAAAAAGGGTTACCCAAATTTGATATCTGGTCACATTTTAATCAGCTGTGAGATGATAGATAATATGGCAATGTAGCAAATTTTGAAAACAGGATGCCTAAAAAAATATTTTGCAAAATTGCAAATAATTTTCTAAATGTATAGGATTTATTACAGGTAGGATGAGGTGTAGGAAGAAAAAAAACAAACAAAAACAAAACAGGGTAGGTTAAGGTGGAAAGAAATGGGGGAAAGGTTGGAAGAGCAGAGGGAGTATTGATTTTGGAAGCCCCTGAGAGTTAATGCAGATTGGATTGGTATGAGGTTTTAACACCACATGACCCCTGGGGTGAGGTGCAATGTGTAGAAATAAAGATTAAAAAAGGTGACCCTGGACATTTTCACCTTTGCTCTACTCGAGTGCAATGGACATGATGACAAAACTAGCCTTGTGCCTTGCTGAAGAATTCATCTACCACCATTCAAGTTTCAGCATGTTTTTTTCAGGACATTATGATGTCATAGTCAATGTGACCTTTTAAATATAAATGTAATCGCCTAATCATTTACCCTCTTAAACACTGTGTACTGTCATAATTGGGACTTTATTCTAGGAGTTATGAACAGAGTGAGTGTGATCCTCAATCATCAAAATCTAATTAGTTGATCTGTCTAATCAAGCAAACATCTATGCCAAGTCCACCGAAATTTAAACCTTTTCACTGGCTACAATGGTATATAGAAAGATAAGCTTAAAATCTATTAACAACAACCAGGACTGTCAGTGATGCAGAGGCAACAAAGTACACAAATCCAAATATTGACTTTCAAGCTTGTTAGAATTGTACAAATATAGCACACCTCATATAGAGTTTTTGGAGACGTCTACATCACTGTTATTTCTGCACACTACTGTAAACAATATAGTAGACACGGTTTTAATGTTGTGGCTCACTTAAGAATACCTGTAAAAATAAATTCCCCTAAATTGAATCTTCTCACTACTGTTTCAATGTTTTGCTGAAAAAAAAAAATGATAAAGGATTCATTTGACCCTTTCAGGTGGATCCTGTTCAAATACCAGTTCAAGCAGCAGTTGATTAATTGAACATATTATCTTATGCAAATTGAGTGCTTTTAATCAGTCTCCCATAAACTCATTTTTAAAAAGCAAGAAAGTAGTAGTGTAGATATATTTTTCTCAAATAATTCATCTGTTTTTTCCCCACCTTTCTCACTCACTCACACACAAACAAACTCAAATCTAACCTCAAGTCACAGCACATAGCAACACAGCAGAGAAGCCAATCAGAATTCAGCATCTGGCCTCTTGATAAATGAGTGTGCGACTAAGGATCCTGGCTATGCAGAGTTGCTAAACAGTGACTGATAATGACTGCCATGGTCCTTGAGCCAATTAGCCACCAGAGGCCCTCAGGTGACCCATTTCTCAGGCCTCTCTCTGTTACTTTAAGAACTGGAAACCAACTGAGCACTACAGGGGAGGATATTACAAGTATAAGAAAAGTGAAGCATCTATCCCTTTGGATAACATATTAAAACGCAAAGAGGTTTAAAATCTGACAAAGAAGCTCAGTACAAATGTGTGATGAGTGTCTGTTAAATTTTCTAATAAAGTCTTCTGTCAACGTGCTTTCTTTACCTTCCTTCTTCAGCCATTTGACTATGTTTCCCTCTTCCATGGTAGGAGAGAGTGCGGGCATCTGCACTTTGAGTGGACTGACGCCTAGAGGAGAGAAAGAAAATAACATATGATTTTCGACGGCACATAATGTCAAGGGTTTCATTAGGTTTAAATTTAAAACAAAAATCCCCCCTTTCTTTCAGAATAGGAAAAAAATTAGCCCTTCCAGTAAGGTTTTGCAATTTCATCTAAAATATTTGAATGTCAAAATGCATCAAGTAACATGCTCAGAAGTAGCACTGAATAGTTCGAATAAAGCCCTTGGGGGTCCGTATGTTCAACTTGCAGCAGAGCACAAGAGACAGCGGTACCATGAAAATGTTGCCATGTCACTTATACAACTGTGCTCCTGGATGACACCACACCAGAAGATGCAAAGGCATTTGTATCATTGTGGTCCCCAACTGTCACCATCTGTAGTCACACAGAAGGCCAGAGTTCACACTAGAGCTTCAGGCTGCCAGAAGAAAACATAAATCCAAGATAACAGCTTTACTACATATGGTAGTAAAGCTGAAAGCAACAAAAATAAGGTTTAGAGCTCAAACACGGTACAACTTAAAATGAATAGCCCTTTGTTTTACACATTCTTTATGTTTACTGAACAACACACATATTACAGTCATTTATAATAGAATTTTTTAATGCATGATACATATTTTAAAAAAGTTTCTGTTAGCAGTAAACAACATTAACCCAAACAGGTAAAAGAAAAAAAAAAAAAAAAAAGCCCTTTCCATTTGACGCCACACTTTAAATTAATCTTACATAATAAAAGTCAGGCAGCCAAGTTAGTCAGTTATATAACTATAAATCTATATACATTTAATTTAAAAGAGAAATGAAAAATGTAAATAATTTGGGGATTCAATTATTCAAATTCTTGGTGTGTTAGTTTTTATTTATTGTAACATGGCCTTTGTTTCATGTTGCATGGTCTCTGGCCAAACTGTGTGCTGCTGCCACCTGCTGTATGTTCAGCAGTGGTGCAAAACTTCAGTGTGTAAGTCAAAGGAGCTTGCAAAGAAAAGCGTCTGGACTTCTTTAAGTTACTTGAAGACGTTTCACCTCTCATCCGAGAAGCTTCTTCAGTTCTAAGGTCAAATGGTGGAGAGTCCCACATATAAGCCTAGTGGGAGTTTCCCCCCACAGAGGGACAAAAGGACCCCCTGATGATCCTCTAATCGCCTGAGCCAAGGTGTGAAACTGGGTGTGGGTCCCAATCAGCCAGAGTTTCGGGTGAGTTCATTGTGAAACCTGGCCCCACCTTATCATGCGAATTCCTGAGGTCAGTTGGCCCTGGATGAGAGTGGGCGTTAAGGCGTCTGGGAAGGGATCTCAAAACTGGATTATAGATGGCAGAGAGTTGGTGTCGTAAACCCCCGCCTCTGTTCAAAGATGGTCGCTCACAGTGGACATAGATGGCTTCTTTCACTCCTCTTTCAAACCATCTGTCCTCTCTGTCCAAAATGTGAACATTGGCATCCTCGAAAGAGTATCCTTTATCCTTAAGATGCAGATGGACTGCTGAGTCTTGTCCTGAGAACCTTCACAGACATATTCAGTGTGTAAGGAAGAGCTTGATGCACGCTCAATTATCCAGGTATGGTAAGTAAATCTCCAAAGGTTGATTCTATTCATCGGGACGTCCAGATGAACAGAATCAACCTTCAGAGATGTGTAAGGAAGAGTTGTGTATTTATATGGCATGCGTGTTGTTTCAGTACTCAAAAACAGAAAATCTGTCTGTTTACATTTTATCTTCTTCATGCTTAAAGTCCCAAAACATTTACTGGGCAGTTTTATTTCTGAATGAGATTCATTGACAAAGAATGACATCTGTGTAACTTTTCAAATTCATATACTCACACTGGATTTGGGACTGAACATTTTATTTTAATTACTGACATGTTTACATGTCACAACGGAAAAAAAAAAAAAATTAAGCACAGCAATCATGGGCATATGGGCATATCATGGGCACAACAAGTTCCACCAGAACAGCTTCAGTGCATCTCTTCAAATCTGCAAATAGTGAAGTACCAGTGCCCTAAAGCGCCATCATCCTGGAGAAGCTAGTTTAAGGTTTCTCAATAAGATCCCTTTAAATAAAGTTCTGATTAGGGCTGCACGATTTTGCATAAAATGAGAATCACGATTTTTTGGCTTAGAATTGAGATCACGATTCTCTCACGATTTTCTTTTCCAGTATAAATATTTATTGCACTTATTAACTGCACATCGACTTCGTAACAGTTGAGACTGAACATAAAAACAATAAATAAACATAAAAACAACAAATGTCTCACGTTTTGTTGTTGCCGCAAAATGTTGTACTGCTTGAAATTCCGTCTCCACCGTTGCTCGACACTGCGTGTATAGAGCAGGTAGTGCAACAATAGAAAAATAGTTGCAGGACGGCACTGTGTAGCGTTTGTCTAGGGTGTTGATCATTTTCCTAAATCCCTCGTTTTGCACAGTGTTGATGGGAGCCATATCTTTGGTCAGGTGATAAGTGATAGCCTCCGTAATTTCTTTGAGTTCGATGTGTATAGGAAAGCGCTGTATAAGTGTTGCCCTATCATATATGTATGTGCTCTTAACCTGAAAGGTATAAATACGGAAGTGTGTGTGCAATAAAAGATGGCGCAGAGGAAGGTGTGTCCCTCTGATGTAAAACTCTAAACAACGTGTGTATGGTTTATTCCTCCGTGAGATATGCGAGTAACCCCGGTATTTCTGCCCTAAAAATGGAACCTCCAACAGGTTATGGGCCCAGAAGGGATGTGGGAAGCCGGTGGAACCGTCTATGCTTCGACGGAGACGAGAGAAACTATGAACTGTGGGAAACAAAGTTCCTGGGATACCTGCGGCTACTTGGGCTAAAGGCTGCCATTCTGAACGAGCCCGGCGAGTCGGAGGAAGAAGACAAGGACTTGGATGAAAAGAATGAAGTAGCTTATGCAGAGCTAATCCAAGTATTGGATGATAGAAGTCTTTCACTCGTGATGAGAGATGCCAAGGATGACGGACGAAAAGCGTTGGAGATTCTGAGAGAGCACTACGCCGGTAAGGGTACACCACGTGTGATTAGCCTGTACACGGAGCTAACGTCGCTACAGAAAACTCCCAGTGAGAGCGTCACAGACTATATGATAAGGGCTGAGACTGCCATTACAGCTCTGAGGAATGCAGAAGAGACATTAAGTGATGGACTGCTTATTGCAATGGTGCTAAAAGGGTTGCCTGAATCTTTCAAGCCGTTTGCCATACATGTAACCCACAGTGACAAAGCAATGACATTTAGTGAATTCAAAGCTAAATTAAGAAGCTACGAGAGCACCGAAAAGGCCACATGTTCTGAAGACAATGTGATGAAGGCAAATAACTGGAAGAAAGAGAGAGACAATGCAGAAATAACATGTTACAACTGTGGAAAAGAGGGTCATATAGCACGTGAGTGTTACACAAAGACCGAAAGGAAAGAACAAAAAGTGAAGCAGTGGTGCGGTTACTGTAAAAGCTCAACGCATAAGGACAGCGACTGTCGCCGACGAAAGAAGATTACTGCTAAACACGTAACTGATGCAGAAGATCATAGTTTCGCGTTCAAAGCCAAAGACTGTGGAAATCAAGGGCTGAAACAGAGAGGCCTAATGGTTGATACAGGGGCCACTTCTCACATTATTACGGACATTCAGAGATTTAAGAGTTTTGATGAGACATTCACACCTGGAAGACACTTCATGGAATTAGCTGACGGAACGAGGACGAGTGGGGTCGCACTGAAGAGGGGAGATGTGGAGGTCTATCTACAAGACAGCGAGGGACGAAAGGTGAAGGCGACACTGGAGGGAGCACTTTACATTCCCTCTTACCCGCAAGATATCTTCTCGGTTCAGGCGGCAACGGCCAAAGGAGCCTCAGTAACCTTCAAGAAGGGCTGCAACCAGCTTATCCATAAGAACGGGACAAGGTTTAAGATAAGTGAATATGAACGCCTATACTATTTGAACAGTGTTACATCTGATCATTATGTTGACAACGACGAATGCAATGGCTGTCATGATGTAGAAACTTGGCACAAAATCCTCGGCCATTGCAACTATGAAGACTTGGTTAAACTAGAGGACATTACCGAGGGTATGAAAATAAAAGGTAAAGCTAAACATTACCAAGACTGTGAAGTGTGTACAAAAGGCAAATTTATCCAAACCAGGAATAGAGAGCCTGATGAAAGAGCAGAAGAAGCATTAGAGCTAGTGCACACTGACTTAGCTGGACCGATAGAACCAGAAGCTAAAGACGGGTTCAGGTACACGTTAGCATTTACTGACGATTACTCAGGCACAATGTTTGTGTACTTTCTAAAGGCTAAAAGTGACACCGTAAAAGCAACTGAAAAGTTTTTGGCAGACGTCGCCCCCTATGGGCAAGTAAAGAGAATCAGATCAGACAATGGAACTGAATTTACATCTAAAGAGTTTCAGACATTGTTAAATAAAAACACGATAAGGCATGAGACATCAGCGCCGTATTCACCTCATCAGAATGGGACTGCCGAGAGACAATGGCGAACACTTTTTGAAATGGCACGGTGTATGTTGATCGAAAGTAACCTGCCAAAAAGATTATGGACTTATGCTGTTATGACTGCCGCAGTAATTCGTAATAGGTGTTACAACAGACGCACAAAGCAAACCCCTTATTACATGCTGACAGGAAAGAAGCCAGACATGTCGAGGATGGGGATTTTTGGATCAGTTTGCTATGGTTACGGGCACAACAAAAAAAAGTTAGACGCAAGATGTGACGAAGGAGTTTTTGTGGGTTACGATAAAAACAGTCCGTCGTATCTAATCTACTACCCTAAAACAGGACGAGTTCTTAGACATAGGTTGGTCAAGTTCCTCACTAAAAGTGTAGTTGAGCACCAAACCCAGACCACTCAGGTTGATGACAATGGAGATGATGATTTGACTCCAGGGGACATCTTGAAGTACCCCGCTAGAAAGGACAAAACAGGGAATGACCAGAGATCAGATGAAAGTATGATCCTGGAACCTGAAAGTGACATTCAGGACAATGGCATAAATGATGCACAAAACTCAGACAAACAGAGTGATAGAACAGAGTCTGAACGATATCCCAAACGAAACAGGAGAAGGCCAGATTACCTGAAAGACTATGTCCAAACTGCAGAAGACGACCAAACATCACTGACTGTAGATTACTGTTACAGGGTGATGTACGACATACCAAAGACTTTTGAAGAAGCTATGCAGTCATCGAACTCTAAGTGTTGGTCAGATGCTATGGAAGATGAAATAAGATCCTTGAAAGACAATAATACGTTTACTTTGACCACGCTGCCAGAAGGTAAAAATGCAGTGGGGGGGAGATGGGTGTATGTGATAAAAGAGAACCCAAATCAGACTAAAACATTTAAAGCAAGATATGTTGCTAAAGGCTATAGCCAAGTTCAAGGCATTGATTACAAAGAAACCTTTTCGCCGACTGCAGATATGACGTCAGTGCGTACGCTGATGCAATTAGCAGTACAGCACAACTTTAAACTCCATCAAATGGACGTGAAGACTGCTTATTTGCACGCCCCAATCGATTGTGAGGTGTATATGCAGCAACCAGAAGGTTTTGAAGTAAAGTCAGACACAGGTGAAAAACTGGTCTGTAAACTAAACAAATCACTATATGGTTTGAAACAATCTGGCAGGAACTGGAATAAGATGTTACATGACCATTTATGTGAAAAAGGTTACAAACAAAATCCTGTAGACCATTGTGTATATTCCAGACAGACAGCGAGTGAGACAGTGATTCTTATCATCTGGGTTGATGATGTAATCATAGCTGCCAACAGTGAAGACGCTATCAGCAACGTGAAACAAATGTTGGATGAGAAATTTAAAATGAAGGATCTTGGTGAGCTCAAACATTTCTTGGGTATTGACTGTATACAAGAGAACCATGAGATAAGACTAAATCAGACACGGTACATCACAAAAATCCTGGAAAAGTTCAAAATGTCTGACTGTAAGCCACGTTCTACTCCTTGTGAACTCAAAAATGATTTTGGTGCACATGGTGAATCAGTTGATTCAGGAAAATATAGAGAATTAGTGGGCAGTTTGATTTACTTAATGACATGTACAAGACCAGATTTGAGTTGGATAGTGAGCAAACTGTCACAATCCCTTTCTGAGCCAAAAGAGCATCATTGGACAGCAGCAAAACATGTATTACGTTACCTTAAGGGGACACTAAACAAAGAGCTGTGCTATAAAAGGATAGAAGGAAACCTAAATCTTATAGCATACAGCGATGCAGATTGGGCCACAGACTTGAGTGACAGGAGAAGTACAACGGGTTATTGTTTTGTATTATCCAAAAATGGGCCAGTGATCTGCTGGAAAACCAGGAAGCAAGCTACAGTAGCTTTGTCAACGTGCGAGGCAGAGTACATGGCGATGGCCGCCACAGTACAAGAAAGCTTATACCTCTCACAGCTACTTAATGGCATGGACATTAAAAGGCAATATTCACCAGTTACCATTCTTGCAGACAATCAAGGTGCAATTGCATTGTCCAAAAATCCTATAAACCGTCAAAGATGTAAACACATCGATATCAAGTATCACTTTATTAGGTCTGCTATAACTGAGAAGGAAGTACAAGTTAAGTATTGTGCAACAGAAGACATGGTAGCAGACATCATGACTAAGTCTGTAAGTAAAGTGAAAATAGATAAATTTACGCATATTTTGTTTGGAACATAAAACGTTGATATGTGAATATCATGTAAATATGTATATCATGTGTAATGTATAGTGTTAAGAGCAAGTGGGGGTGTTGCCCTATCATATATGTATGTGCTCTTAACCTGAAAGGTATAAATACGGAAGTGTGTGTGCAATAAAAGATGGCGCAGAGGAAGGTGTGTCCCTCTGATGTAAAACTCTAAACAACGTGTGTATGGTTTATTCCTCCGTGAGATATGCGAGTAACCCCGGTATTTCTGCCCTAAAAATGGAACCTCCAACAATAAGGTTCCCGTCATTGGTGTTTGGGTGGTTGACCGGAACGGATTTTCTCCTGTCACTTTCTTGTCATCCCTGACGTGCTCTCAGTTGTTTTTTCCCTGCTAATTTTAGCATCACACAGCACGGCTTCTGTATCAGGTGGTATAAGGCTCCGCCCTTGTCATTTGTTGAGCAGGAAGAGTGAGCGCTTGTTTTCATGCAGAGTACGTCCCGGATCAAAATGCGGTACAATCGTCGTCGTCTTATTTTTTTTTTTTTTTTTTTTAAATCGTTGTCATTTGGAAATGAGATCGCACATAAGTATGAATCGAGATCGGGATTTTCTAACGATTAATCGTGCAGCCCTAGTTCTGATACACCGCATTTACACTCTTGGAACTTTTTGGAGCCCTCTTTTGTCACACCAACCGTCTGCATCTTCTCCTTCACTACATCCTCTGTGGTCTTTCCTCTTTTCCTCCTGCCAAGCAGCTCCATATTCAAGACCTTTTGCCGAACATATCCATGATTCTTTCTTTGAACATATCCAAACCCTCTCAGTCTCGCCTCTTTAACTTAAAGCGCTCAATCTGGGCTCTGATATACTGAGTGTTAATCTTGTCCATTCTTTGCACTCCCAATGGAAATCTTAGCATCTCCAAATCTGCTTCCTGTCTTTTAGTCAGTGTCACTGTCTCCAGACCTTAAATCACAGCAGGTCTGGCTGCCATCATGTAAACCTTGCCTTTCACTCTTTCTACTATCACATCTGACACTCAACTCCACCCTGCCCACACTCTCTTCACCTCTCTTATACACTGTTCATTGCTTTTGTTGTTTGACCTACGTGTTTAAACTCATCTACTATCACTCTTTCTCCTCCTTGCCGCTTCAGTGTTAGCACTTTTTGGAGCTAATACTCTTTTTTTTTAACATTTAATGATTCTGCTACAAATGTGACAGCTTTGATGACGCAAGTTCGTTTACAGGGAGAGAAACCAGACTGGTTGGAGACATGCAAGATAATCCAAGTGATTTAGAAAGCGGCATTAGCAGCTTTCCATACCGTTAACTGCAAAAAATAACCATTACATTTTTCGCTTAACACTCATGCCAACCCTCTGATTTACCAACACTCCTACTATTTGTCATGCCCTGACAAAACGAGAGCAAAGTAACGTTGCACCATTAAAGGGTAGTGACGATTGCAAATGCCAGCGATTGTCAGCACAGAAAGGGCAACAGCCATTTACCTGGTAAACTGTCAACACTTACCGAGTACCCATGGCGACTGAAAGAAGTGTCTGACTTGGTCTTGCCATTGGTGTGTCGACCTTAAACATTTATTAAAATTATTCAGTCTGAGGCCAAATAACATTCCCTGACGACCCAAACGCAAGGAGGCCGCCATGTTATCGTCCTCCGTCGGCAAGACGTGTCCATACAGATGCCTGACGACAAAAAAGGAGGGGGTGGGGTGAAGAAGGACAGAGCCGTTTTCTGCCATAAAATCCGTATTTTTAAAAGAAAAACATGAAGCACAGAAAAATCTTTAAACGCAAACACTGGACTAATGAAAAAAAAAGTTTACCCCGGTGATAAATGTATTATAAGCTCGTGTAGACATTAACGATCAGGCAACAAGAGTCTTACCTACATTGGTCCTTCAAGTGCCTTTACAATGTAGTTCTGTCGCTTTTAAATAGACTCAGTGAACTACTGCCCTCTGCTGTGAAGGTACTTTGTTAAAGGATGAAAAGGGTCGATGCTCGTGCTGAACTGCTGTTGTTGTTCATACTATATCGAAGAGAAGAGATATGTACGCAGAGCCAGACTTTGAGAAGAACAAATTCTTTCCCGTTACCACAACAAAACCATTTATTAATTTATCTATAAAAGCAAGTGTTGTCATTATTGAAGAGTGTGCTGTTGGTTATGTATTTCTCTCTGTAACTCAGAGACTTTTAGACAAGAATGTTTGTAATGAATGCATTGTAAATTGCACACTTATTACCAACATACATTCAAAGATACATAAGGACATATAATTCAAAATGTGTCTTTATCCATTTTTATTCTGCTTATTCAAGATTCGAGATCCCTTTTTTTGTCACACAGATAGTTATACAAGTATAACACGCAGTGAAACCTGATATGCTCCACGAAAGTAAGTAAAGTAGGTAGATATATACAAAGAGGACATTACGTGCAATAAGTGAGTGAATTACATACAAGTTAAATAGAATAAAACAATCTGGAAATTTACAATTTTAAAATTTGGGCATGTACATTGTGTGAGTGTGGTGTTAAAGTTGTGCTGCAAAGAAGTCAGAAGGATCAGGCATGATATGGGAATGTTTGTTTTTTGTCCTTGACACAGCTGTTCGCATACCAGGACATGATGTTCTGTGTGAGGATGCTCTCCACAGCGCCTATATAGAAAGTCCTGAGGATCTCTGGAGAGACCCTGAACTTCCTCAGTTGTCGTAGGTGGTACAGGCGCTGCCTAGCCTTTTTGTACTGGACCTGAATGTGGGCAGACCATGTCAGATCTGAGGGGTTGTGGACACAGAGGTACTTGAAGGACTGTATGTCACGATCCTGGGTCTTATGACCCAGTGTTTTGAGTTTTAGTTTATTTTGATGTTTATAGTATATGGTTAAGCTCATTAGTTTTTCTATTTAATTTGTTATTAGATTCCCCTTGTGTCTTCCAACCCCTGTTAAGTCTCCCTTGCCCTTCATGTGTTTCATGTCTGTGTCTTACGTTGTCAAGTTCAGGTTGTCATGTCTGCGTCTCATTATGTTTCCTGTTTTATTTTGAAGTGGTCCTGTGTTCCTATGTTCAATGTTTTTAGTTTTACTCTCCCCTTGTGACGTGGTTATGTTCATGTGTGTCAGCTGTTTCCCCATGTGTTTCCGTTTCCCTCATTATCCTCCTGTGTGTATTTAGTCCGTGTGTCTTCAGTCATTCCTTGTCAGGTCGTCTGTTGTTCACGCCATGTTCTCCATGCCATGTTTCTAGGTTTCATGTCCAGGTTTTTCCATGTTGTTTGTTTAGTTCTCCCAGTTTAGGTTAATGTTAGTTTTATTTCTGTTTGCCTTGCCCTTTATTTGTACCTTTTCTGCCAGCCTAATTAAACGGCTCGCTTTTTGTTGATACTCAAGTTTTGATCCAAGTTCCTTGGTGTCTGCATTTTGGGTCCACTCTTCACAATACATACAGTCTGCTTCTGCCAGACTGTAACAGAACAACCTGACCATGTTGGACCCAGCAGACATTTACTTCAGTAACTTTGTTGAATTTAAAATTCGTGTCACGCAACTTCGAGGACTCTGGATTATTTCCTGCGCAGGGAAGCAGGAGGAAGAGAAGGACTCCATTTGGGCCCAACCAGCTCGGATAGCAATGGCCAACCCAGGTTTTATGGACTACTTGCCTGTAGACTCTAAGAACTTTGTTTTTGCCACAATTGAGAAAGCCCCGGAGGTGAGCACAAGTGACACCATCGTCTCAGAACAGGACAATGTTTTAAGGGACTCCCTAGTTTCTGTATCTGTCCCTAGTGAACTATCCAAGGATGTGTATGATGTGACTGGTGAGAACGTTACAGATAACAAGGTGCCATCCACCATATTTAAACTGGCTAAACTACTTGGACTTACTGCCTCAGAGCTAATGGATCAAGTTAAGTTTTGTCTTCCACGGCCATTCATGTTTGAATCAGCTCACCATGGTGTGTGGGTTTTTTGTGTCGATATCCACTGAAACTGTTCATGTGACACCTCAAAAGACTGTTTTTCTGAGCCTGCATCCATGACTCCTGTCCCTGCTCCCAGGCCAGCTGAGGTTCTGCTAGTGAGCCCGTCCAGCCTTTTTCCTTGTGTTCAGGAAGCTCAGGAGAATTGGATCAGTTACCTTGTTGTCTGCCATTACTACAACCTCTACTTCAGTCATTAGCTCAGTCTCTAGCTCTGTCAGCTCTGCTACCTGCTCAGTTTTCAGCTTCAGCTTTGCCGTCGCCTGGTCCAGCTTCGGCTTCGCCGTGTCCAGCTTCAGCCTGGTCCAGCAAATTGCATTTAAAAAAAACCCCAAAAAAAACTGTTGCACAAATATTATATAGCCTAGGATTGATCTGTTTAGTATATTTATTTCACAGTTTTGACTGAATGGAAACATTTATGATTACACCAGAGTTTACGAAACTAACTTTTTGAAAACAATAGATTTTTGTAAAATGAAACCTGTCTAAAAAGAAAACAAGGCCAGAAAATGAGTAACTGTCAGATCTATCCGGAACTTTATTGTCATCTGTCATCAATCTCAGTTGTGCTGCTGATAACGAACTGTGTCCAAGACAGTATCATGAGTATTCTGGGGAAAAAAGAAAATACCAGTGTGGACATTTGATCCTGCAGTCTTTATTTTAATTTGATTTTTAAATGAAATGTAAAGATGGACACTCTTATTTAGCTGCTTTGGGTTTGCAGCAGTGGTAGAGCTGGTTTATATGCTTTTAATATTTTGATGTTCAAATTATTTTTGAACTTTGTTTTCACCTTTTATGCAAAAAATGTACACTTGACACTGACATTCTACCTGATTTTTTTTTTTTTTTTTTTTTTTGGGTTGAAACAAGGAAATTACAGCTTTAGTAATTGTCAAATGCAGACAAGGAAATCAACAGTAATGGGAACTCCAAAATCTTCAAAGGAAATTGGCTCCGTAACATACTGGAAACAAATAATTTGTGCATTTTCATGAATACTTCCTCATGTTTTTGGTTACAGCAAAAAATATGAACAAAGGTCATTTCTGAATTATTTTTTGTTTAATGCAAATGCAGAAGAAAAACCAAAATACTTTCTTCGTTCTTCACAAGTACTTTAAATGCTACTTTCCTTACCTATCATAAGACTATGATCTAGTGTGTCATTTTGTAATGGGTAATAAAATGCTAGATTGACCTCCCCATAACCCCAAAAAGCAAAGCTGCATCAGTAACAGAGCACTAATCTGTCCAACTCAGTGTTGGATTGGACGCCTCACAGGTCCATTTGAGTATGAGACAAAAATGATAAGAGGCCCAGATAAGCTGAGCCAGTGTATCCACTGAGAGAACACAATAGCCCCACTTATTGGCATGGGATGCAGACATAAAATCACATCTTGCTGTCTTCATGCCCATGCTTAGGCTATCTTTTATCACTTCCCTGTTCTTCCTCTTGCATCTATCTGATTGAATTAATGCTCTCCCTTTTTAAATAATAAAATACCCTTTGCTTGGTTTATTCAAATCAGAAAATCATTTTGTAACTATAAGAGATAAAGGTACTCGTGGGGAGGTATTGCATATGCTTTTTGGCCAAACAAAGGCAGCCATTGTCTAATAAATCAGAACAAGGAGGCCACTAGATAATTCTACCCCACGTAGAGTTTGTTGTCATCTTCCTAGACAATTGTCTGGACTGTTCTTATTATAATAGCATGTCTGTAAAAAAACAAAAAACTCACAAGAATTCAAAGTGCTAAAGTGAGGCACATGGATTAAATATCTCCTCAGGTGCAAATGTATTTTTTTCTTCCTTCCCAGATCTGTTACAACCGGTTTGGGTGCATGTTTGCCCGAATGCTTTCGTTACCAGCACTCGATAACTTAGAATCAAGTCCTGTAAATACATGTCACGCTGGTTTAACGGTGCTCTCTTGAATTCGTCAGATATGCTGTCTTGTCATATGTGCAGCTTGCTTCTGGGAGCCATTTCGGTCACATACAGCACTATTCGTGTCACAGTATCAGAAGTATGTAAAGCTATGATTTGTGATCACTGGGCAGTGGTCTGTTAGGAAAATCATGCTCATGTTTGCAGAGGTTACGTGAGTCTAACATTTGCATAACTGCTCAATCATCTTCAGTGACTCACATCAAAGTTTTGTCTTATCACAGCTCACAGCAGTGATATAATATGCTTAATATTATTACAAAGTCAAACTAAGGCTAAATGTGAGCTGTTGATGTATTCCTGTGCTTCTGGTCATTACATTCATTAATTTCTCGATTCATCTCTTTGTAATACAGTATATCAGCGTTCATGTGCAATGAGCCTTAGTTTGCCTTAAACCACTCACTGGTATGGTATCATGGGCAAATGCAGTAATGGTTACATAATACACAATTCAATATCTGCCTTGGTGTTTGCTTGACAGTTGGACTTTTCGCCATGAGTATCCAAAGCATTAGTTTTGTTAGTTAATTTTGAAATTTTCTTGTCACATAAACAGCACAGATTAATTTCATTATCATTTCTTTCTTCTTTAATTATATGTGTCTTATTTGTTAGAAGTAAATTTTAGGAAGTTCACAACGGATGCTACGACACAAAGCTGCTTTTAGAAAAATTATGTTAACTGATTTTGACACTTGATTTTAGACTTTTTTTTTTAACCATAGTTGACATTTTCCATTTTTCTTTTACTATTTAAGGATCATGTACAATCTAACTTTATATACATCGAGCCTTAAATACAACTAGGTTTGATTTTGTATACATTTCAAATGTATGTATGGATCGTAACAAGATCAGCTCCAGAGAAACTATAGAGTGTGATTTGTTGATAATAGCTCTGAAAAGAAACAATGGGATTTGATGAATAAACACTTCAGTTTGAATTACATTACTTCATGTAATACAACAATCGGACAATCACTAGCTATTATTTCAGTCCAATCAGGAAGATTCTGTTTGTACCACTTTACATTAATTCATTCACCCATCCTTGAAACGCCTCTACTCAGATATGTTTTTTCACCAATAAGGAGTGTTCTGTTTAGCTTTCATGCATTCCATCAGTTCTGATCACAACCTATTGACAATTTTGCTTTAAGAACAGGCCATGTTTTGTCTTTCAGTGTACAACATGCAATTATTGCCTTATGATGCATACGTATGAGACAGAATAGTGACTAAACTGAAAACAATGCAGTGTGGCGCAGTGCGAAAGTGCAAAAGATAACGACTGAACGTGGTGTCAGTCATCAATATGTAAAGAAGGCTTGCATAAGCCAGATAAATCAAATTTGAAGATTAGCAATGGATTTGCTTGCAAATGCAAGTCAAAGAAGGCAGTTTTTTACTGGCACTGCCTTTATCTTGCTGGCCATCAAGGCCCTCTCATTTGTCTGCTGCCTGCAGGAACCAGCTTGGCAGCTACAGCACACAGTGGCAAACAATTAACTGTGTGGCATTTCACACTGTCATGATAAAGCAGTAACTATCTTTAAGTGCATGGCTTTTCAGAGTCAAGCTTGTAACAGATTTAGTGGGAACAAGGCTTTCACTTGTGGATCTAAACAGCACTCTGTAGCTCATCAATATTGTTCAAGTTTGGGCAAGAATAGCTGCAGTTTGCATATTAGACTGAAGCCAAATGCTAAATTAATTGCAAGTGTCTAATGCTGACTCATATAACTAAAATTCTTGAATTAAGCCTCAGGTCCTGGGCCTTTTATATTTGGAATTTGATTGTTCTCCCTGTGCTCCCGAGGTTCACTCTGGCTTCCCAAAGACATGCTCGTTTGCTGGTGATTCTAAATTGGCCGTAGGTGTGAATGCTAGTGTGATTGTCCAGAGTATCTGCTCTCGCCTAATGACAGCTGGGACCGGCTCCAGTCCCTGACACCCTGAACTGAATAAGCAGTTAAAAAAAAATGGATGGATGGATTTCAGTTTCTTAATTTACATTCAGATCTTACACATGGAATTCATGAAAATAAAGAGTTTTATAAAATAAAAACAGTTACAAGCTTTATTTGTAATATCAACAAACATTTACACACTTTCTGGACAGTTCAATGGATGTAAAGTATGAAATAGTACAAACCATATTGTCACATTGTAAATATTTCTAGTTCATCACTAGTTTATGTATTCAGTGCTGTGCTTTGGCCTTATTATTTTCTTACTATTGTTTTTTTTTTTTTTTTTTGGTTGGTTGGTTGGTTTTTAAGCAGTGAACAATCATCCTTTCGTAAGTACACTTCACAGTATCAGTGTCAAAACACGCTACATACATTTCTTTGCCACATGTATTTTGAATGTGTTATCGACATGTGCTCTTTTGGTACTTGGAAAAAGTATCTGTTTGAAAAGAAACATCTGAAAACTCTTTAAAAAATTGGTTATTATAATTTTTTCATCTTTTTAAAGCAAGATTTTAAGGTTTGACTGCTATTAAGGCACAGTAAAGAATATTTCAGTGCAGTATCACAACATAGTTATAAATTGAAATAAAATAAAAAAACAGGAAGAAAAACAGTTTAGACATCATCAAAAACAGTCAATGCAAACTATAATAAAGCATTAAGCACACAACACCAAATAAAACATAAATTAATGAAACCGTCACTTGTCCGACTCTCTCCACCCTCTTGCATTTCTTCCAAACTTATAAACCAGCCTGCGGCCATCTACTCGTTCTAGGATTTCTCTTTTGTAGTAATATCTGTAAGACAGAACGGACAAATCAAGTAATTTTAGATTATGAAAAACATATGTATAAAAAAAGTCTTGCATATTTCACTTAGTTGGATTGACTGAATTAAGTAAAGTTTTACTGCTGTTTGTGTTTCACTCCACTTTCCCCCAGTCAGTTCAAAATAATCCGCAGTACTTTCTGATGACGTTTGCATTTCAACTGACAGTTGAAATGCAAAAGATTCTTTGCGTTCTTATCTGCCATTTGCTGGAAATGCCAGGAAACTTACTGACAATTCAGGTTCTATCACATCACAGTTTACAGGTTACTTGTTCTTAACTTTCTGTTTAGAAAAAGACTGGCAACTTCATACATATACTCGCTTGTGCTACTTTAGCTTTGTGCTTGCATTTCAGACAGAGTTTAAATTCTTGCACCCCATTAATTTAAAAAAATAACTCCTACACCAGTTTGTTCACACCTATTTACGCATTTAATATTCTCCATAACCTATTTAGAATTCAGCAGTCTACAGTATTGTGTCATTCTTTCATCAAATCAACTAACAGAACAAAGAGGTACTAAAAAGAAAACAACCTGTCGTTAAGGTAAGAGTCAGTTACACAAAGAGATGAATTAATGCATCAAATAGAAGCACAAAGTACACGTTTTCATCTTTATTCATGGTCATTCAAACAAAAGTTATTGTTTTCTGTTGCTGACAGCACCAATCTGAGAAAAACAACATCCCAACGTCTTAATCGTGATTGTGTGTTCATGGTATGCAAACATAAGGTTTATATTTTAATAAATAATGTAAGAGAGCTGTGAGGGGTTGTACCTCATTGCACGGCTTAGTTTCTCGTAAGTCATGCTGCTGTTATTTTTCTTCTTGCCCCATAATTGTGCCACTGCCTCTGACTTCAGGAAACGAAAAATACCCTCTGTCCGATCCTCCCACTTGATCAGTCCTGGGTTTCGCTCTGGATTCAGTAGAATGTCCCTGATAAACTCCCACAAATGGGTCCCCCTTGGGTCTTTGGTAAAAACAACAAAAGAGTAGATAGTGGTTGTTTAATAAACATCAAAATTACATAAAAGGCATTAGTTTAAAAAGATTTTTTCTATTACTTACTGTGTTTTTTGACTGGATGTGGACGGGTGAAAGATCGTTTGATGTCTGGGAAAGAGATTATTCATTGTGAAACATAATTTTCAGTTACACAGTTTGTTGCTCTCTATATAGTACAAATAAATCTTCACCTGGACTAGGAGCCCTGGGAGAGGCAACAGGTGCAAGGGGGTGAACCGAGGGGTCATAGATTTCTAAATAAAAAAGAAGTCAGGTCAGTATTTTTTGTCTGCGATGAATAAAACTTGAATAGACAATAGCAGAAATATCACAGCAGTACCTCCAGGTGGATAGCTGACATCTGGAAATGGACAAGAGAAGTCTACTGTGAAAGAAATAGGTAGGAGGCAGGCTTAATTAGGGCAATAACACAATGAGTACAATGAACAGGAAAATGTATTCATTATAATGCTGATGTTTGTGTTTTTGGCTAACATTTTGTGTGAAGGACTCTTACATTCAGGTTTGCTTTCCATTTGCCCTATATCCACGTGGTACTGGCCTGTGCAGAGATAAAGATGGAAAAATAAATGAAATAAGATAAGATAAGATAAGATAACCTTTATTAGTCCCACACGTGGGAAATTTGTTATATAATATAAATATAAGCATAAATTGCAAATTAATATTTAAGTCAGTACATTCACTATTTTCAAAATGGCTGGTATTGAGGGATTGGTCAACAAATTACTTTCTGCACTCCTCTCTCCCATTTCCCGGCTGTCTCAGTAGAAATGGGAAAAGCAACAGTGAAGCACCGACACACCTTTTTTGATCAAAAAAAGTAGTAACATCAGAAATGTATTCTAAATTCCAATAACCACCAATGACTTCAAACTCATATAGCAATAACACCCTGTGATCACAATCAGTGTGAGAACAATATTTGATGTATTAAAATGTGACACCTTATCTCAAGAAACTGAGCAGGTTTCTTACAGTTGGTTACAACAATAGCAGAACTGTTCTCTTGGTTCAGTTTACTTCGAAATTCTTTTTAACCTCAGGGTTAAACCTGTTGTGCAAGATCTATTGGTGCTACTCTTGAAAAGGTATTGGCTTTATTTGCTAGATAAAATATAGTCTGCTTGTGTAATTTACATAAATTTGTATTATTTTCTTTTCTTATTTAGCCACATGCTATACATACAGTTGCAACAGGTATAAGCCAAAAAATGAAGTATTAGGCCTAAGAAACAAAAAAGGCAAAGAAAAAAGAAAAACCTTTTGACTTTGTTTAAAAGCTCTAATTAAAAAACAATGGACGATCCAATTCTCAGCTTGTTTCTCAGCTTCACACCCCCTCTGTGCTTTGTTAGGAAACCCATTCTAGCAAGAGCAAACAACAAATCCATCATCTCCTTGGCTCTAAGCAATCCTTTGCCCCTCTACAGCAGCATGCTGTGCGACCCCCTGACCAGCTCTGCGATCCGTTCTCAACAACTCATCATCAAGACCTCGTTCCAGACACAACTCGGATCACCCAGCTTCTTTTTTATTGGCACTAATCATCTTCCTTTGCTGCCCCTTAAACCTCTCTCCCAGAGTTTTTAGACGTACCGCTCCACTTGAGCTCTGTGATGCTGTGGAAGAGAATGGGTCCCACGCTGCCAGCTGCACGGATGAAGTCCTGGTAGCTTAGGCTGCAAAGCTGATGGCCATCGATGTCAAAGTTTTGGAATGGGATGCTGGAGGCATCAATTTGGTGCATGTCCATAATTTGCTGCAGCCATTCCCACACTTGGTACTTACTCCAGAACTGAGGCTGGGACTCATGAGGCCACAGACGGCTCGTGTAACCAGCCATCACCAATGAACCTGCAGGCACAGACATAATTGCTCTTTTCTTAGACTTAACAGTGACTTCATTTAGTTTCATTGTAAAGGTGTATCTGATGAGGGAAGCATGACTCCCACAAGCAAAGGTATTTGTCAACAATTAAATAGCAAATTCATTTACTGTAACACTATTTCTCAGCTGGGTATGTCTAATTCACGCCTTGTGTTTCAGAGCTCTGGGCTCTCCAGGTGAACAATACATTAGCTGCTAATTGTTGAATTATTTACATTTTGAATTGCAGCTTTGTAACCATTGAGTGAACTGGAGTCTTCAGAATATAAGAGTAGGAATAAAAATACAGTAGGCCTCATTCTGATTGTGTCAATGTGTGCAATAATCCTCACCATCAGGATAGGGGTTAGCAGGGCCCCAGGCACTGGTCACCTGGCTGTCGAGGGTTGTGGATGTAGTTACACTCATACTGCTACTTCTATGCTCAGATGTACCATGGCCCAGGGGCTGAGGCAGGAGGGTAGTACTTTACTGTATAGACAGAGTCAAAAATAATCTGTCACTCATGTATGCACACATACTCGCATAGATAAAGGTAAAGAAAATTGAGCTTTTGACCTCGATGATGACATTCCATATTAAAAGATTATGTATACATCTCATGCATGACTGAATCTACTTTATTTACGCACAACAGATTCACAGGATGTCAGCACAGACGCTGTCCTCTTTACATTGCATCAAAGCTAAAGTAACGTGCTAATAATGCAGACAGCAAATGCTGCAGCTGCTGCTTCACATATCTGATGTAGCAGTATTCAGTGTATTCGAGCTAACTGCCATCTGGAAAGTAGCTGCTCTGGAAATGTTTTCCCTTATTTTTACATTCTTCTTGCTGTTATTGTGGTAACCACAGGTGTCAGAATTTCAGCAAAAAAAATCAAACACAGGTCTGATTGTTTGTTACCATCAAAGTGTGGTCACAAACTTATTCCGTGTCAGCACAGGTGGCAGGTTGGGCATGTTGTGTACTCGTTATGAAGAAAGGGTCTGTTGGGTTTTGTATTTTAATCAAGGTCTAATCTATTTGTTTTTACCCAGCTTAAAACATGAATTTTATTTGTTCTTCAGTGGTGTAATCATATTTTTGGTTTGCTTGTAGCATCATCCTTGAAGAAGTAAAGTAGCAGAAGACTAACAGAAAGGTACACTCCGCTTAATCATTAGATGCACTTAAAGTACAGCAGCTTATGTCGCCATTGAGTTGATGTTTATTAGCGTAATATCGACTCACTGAGGATTCGTTATTCACAGGTGCAGTTACTTTTGAAGGGTGAGCTGTTCACATATAAAAAATAAATAAAGACATGTTTCAAATGTAACCACAAGTATATTTGCATTCCATGTAAATAAAGTCAGTGTGAATTTCAGCACCTCCACTGTTTTGGTAGCACAAGTGTTGCATGTGCACAATAGCTTAGTCATATCTTCGATGGTCCAATGCCAGCATCTGGTTTTCTGTTACTGTTGCACTGAAATTCCCCTTGAATGCTCAGAACATAAGGCAGACATAGAAATCCAAACGTCCAGCTAATACTGCTGTTGTTAAAAGAAATAAAGTGTTGTCTGTATATGTAAAGTTTTGGGACGATCATTTATTATTTTTCTTAAAATCTTCTTTAAATCTGTATCTGCCCAAAATGACAAGAAGAGCTGCTTAGGTGTGAGTGCTGTTATTCTAAATTTTTCTGACTTACTAGATGATAATGAAACTATGAAAGGCTAGCAGATGAGATACCCGTTTTAAATGGCTACACATTAAACAGTGTAATACACAGTACTCTGACCGTTCCATAGAAAAACTTGGCTGCAGTTTTATGGTAGGTTATAAACAAAATAGCTCCAAGCCATGTCACACATTTCTTCAGTAAACACTGAGTCGCCAGTATAACACATCTGCATACAGTTAGAGAAATTTATCACTTTAAAGACCTAGCAAAACAGTTTTATAGCAAACAAAAGCCAAGATTTATGAATTCGATTTCTACAGAAGATAAGGTATACATTCGTCAAATCAAAGCAGAACATCTCATCAGCTGCCAATCAGCCCAAATCTCTTATGTGTTTATCTTCAATCTATGAGTACTACGAGTGCCAAGCACGTATCTTAACAAGAGAGTAGTTTCTGCAACAGAAAGTTGTTTCTGTCAATACAACGCGCACGCAGCAATTCAAGTCACAGTCATGAATCAATATGCTGTCGGCCAAGTCACAGAGAACAATCATTGCACTGGATATGTCATGATGCAAGGACACAAGCAGCAGTTGAAGAATAAGTTAACATGAACATTTTGTCTGCTCTTGACAAGACTGGCTGCTTTCCCTTTAAGTCAGAGCTAAAGCCTTGTGGTAGCACTGAAACATAACTGAAAGTAACTTGGTGGACTTTTAAAAATCTTATTTGTCTTTATTCTTAATTTTGCATTTAATTTTTATTTAAGTTAACTTCAAAGAGGAACCTCTTAAAGTTTAAGTTTTGTGAATTACACAATACAGCTTTCAGTGTCTTTAAAATTGACGATGTCCTGTATGACTGAAACAAATAATGTAGCCAATGCATAGCTAAAAATTACAGTAACAAGAGACAAACTGTGAAATGAAAATACCACATGCACAGCCAACCTGACTAAAACAAGGTAAAACATCAGCATATTAAAGCATATTGAGAATTCTTATTAGGATTTTGTACACTTAGTACACTTTGAGCCTTCGGGTTAATTATACTGCAACCAGTCATTAGTGCTGATTATCCAGAACCAGTGTGACAGCCTACCAGAGCAGTAGAATGGAGTCTGACCAGACCTGTTAGAGGTCTCGCGAAGATCCGCTTTCAGCAGTCTCCTGAGATTCCGACACCGTAGTTTACTAGAGTGTAAAGTCAGATAAGGTGAGTCCTTTTGCTAACGAAAGCTTAGAATTAACAGAAGCATGTAGAAACTGCAGGTGCTGCCCCACCACAATGGGTTTTTTATCCTGTTAACTTCCTTATCCCACTCCAATTGGCTACCTGTTCATGCTCATACCAGATAGGTATTTGCATAATGCACACCCACACACAGAAACATAAAACAGATCCACACACACACCTGACAAAACTTTTTATTATCTCTGTTGGCAGCATTTCCTCTCACGGAGTCAAGCACACAAACGCAAGCTCACTCACGCAGTTTAGCTTACACTTATGAGGAAACATATACACAGATACACATACAATAGACCACAAAGTTTAAATCCTCAAAGTTCATGTGGTTTCTTAAAATAGTGTTTAACCTTAGAGAAACTTCCCTCTGTGCTATTATGCAGGAAAACAGTTGCTTGCTTTATTTCATCATGATGAACGAGGTGCTGACAGTTTGGTAGGAGGGCCTGAGAGAATGTGTTCCTTTTACTCTTTTAAAGTTGCTGGAACTGACAAAGAAACATTAGTAACTGTGTGCCTGAAAAGACTGTAATAAAATGGGGTTATGGGGGTTAGACGTTTATAAATGTCTATAATTTTACACTGTGGCCTCTTTCACCTTTGAATTTGCATATTAAATTTGTCTCTGAGTGATGATCACTATTAGGGTGAGCTTGTTTCAGACTGACTCAGAGCAATGCGGGGCTTCACCATGTTGCAATCACATCCAACTTTGATCGTCTAGTAAACATACTAGCTAACAACATGCAGGGATCCACAGGTGTCTGAGTAAAGAGTGACAAATGCCAATTAGTTCCGGTATGTGTCCCAAAAATTCCAGTCAGTATCACAGCACTGTGACAACAGTGAGCCTCTTTAATGTGAATTATTTGCCAGTATGCTCCCTGCAGGTATTATGTATTTCCCTGTTGCAACATTTACAAAATTTCCTTTTGAAAAATGTGTCAAACAAGACTTAACTAAAAATGTGAAATACTGTTAGATGGAAAGCGTAAAATCTTGTGTCTAATTGAATGAGCCCTTGTACACTAGGAGAATGTATGGCAGTGGATCTGTTTGGTGTTTTCAAATTCCTCAAAACATGTTTGTCCTGTTTAGCTATTTTTTCCACTTGACATCAAACATGAGCGGAGCAGGTATTTCCAAAAAGACAACTGTAGTGTTCAAACAGCATACGTGCACAAGTTAGTGTGTCAAAAAAAACAAAAGCAACAAAAACCATTTTTACTGAACGTTGTCACCATTTATATCTGCTGTTGGCCCATACTGACAAAGATCAGAGGAAGTTCAAAAAGTCTATTTTTACTTGACGCCAATTAGAGTTTGGGCAAATTGTAACATCTTTGATCTGAGATCTAAATCGGATCTATAGCATTGTACTGTTACAATACCTCTTGGGACCAGAGGCACTCACAGTATCATGCTGATAATTGAAGTGACTTTGAGCAGGGTTGAACTGTATAATAGGCTGAAGCAGAGAGAAGTGAAAACCAGGGATGTCAGGGATTTCTCAGAGCTTCTTCAGCAGAGTCATGTGGAGGGAAACAATAGGTGACGCTGAACAAATTAATTTGCTTTTACGTAACATTGATCTATTGAGCATGTAATCATATAAAATCCCTTCAGAGTCTTAATATTCAATATTTTCAAGAATAAAACATGCATTGCACTATTACACCGAACATTGTGTTATCCCAACAGGCTGACTTTAATAGCCTAATTTCCTAGATCCTTATGATCAACATACTGCCTGTGTTCATACTATGCTCACTCTGGGAGCTCTCGCTCTCTGAGCGCGTGCAGTATGCGTATTTTTGTGTGACTTGGACTCTTGCCCATGGCTGAGCTTCAGAGGTAATGAGGGAATTCAGTGTAAGCATGATTATCTCTGAGAGTTCCCCTCATCTGCATGCCAGATCGCTACAGTCCTAATGGCAAAAATCACCACTCCTGATCTCCCCGCAGCCCTCCGACACCACCCTAGCTGCATGGGTTACAGATAACTTGCCTCCAGCCCTCCCGGCAGCCCGTCTACCGCCTACTTGTAACACAGGTGCTATTTTCTGGATTTTTTGCAGAACTTTCCTATCCTCTTTTTAAAGGGTAACATGCCTCCAGGGTGCAATTTGGGGCCTTAGCTGCATTTGGTGTCCTCCCGTTGTGAATGCCTGACCAGATTTTATTGCAGTAAGATTAATATGGCCATCAGCAGTGAACAGAAGTCACACACTTCTCATTACAGTCCGCTGTTTAGGCTGCCTCGCACCGCCTTCTTTTTTGTTCTCTCTCCATCAGGCTTTTCATTTGCCGTGTCACAAGGAGAGCCTAGTATTTGTCATCTCATTTCATGGATCTTCATTCTGCTTTTTCAGGGTGGTTGCGGGTCGACATGTGTAAAAGTCCACTGGGGGAACAGAAAAAAGCTGGAGAAACAGAGGGGGAGAGATCAAAGCCTGTCATCTCTGCTCCACTCTGTGTGAGTCAGCCCACCAACATTGCAAGACGCAGCGAAGACATCCTCCCAGACTCAAGAAAATGTCATCAAAATGCTGGCATTATAGACAGTGTCATCTATTTTTAAGTAGAGTCAAGTAGAGGCTTATGTCATCCTCCAATAATAGTACACTACTGATCCATTTATAAAGAGGCTTATAACTTGCTTAGTGCTGCTGTGAATTATTAACGTTTTATCTGAGCATGCGGTCAAAAGTTTCCCTTTGACAGGAAAGGCTGTCAGAACTGTCAGTCAGAAGAAACAGACAAGACAGGAGGAGGGTACAGTTGCATGCTCTAATGAACAGGAACTTATTAGCTGGAGTATGTCTATTACTGTCCCACTTGCCTCCCATCTTTCATTAACTGCTTATCACGCCTGTTAGTGTCATCTTTAATACTTCACATTTTGATTAGCATATGTTCCATGGGGAAAGAAGGAAAAATCATTTTATTAGTGTCAATTATTGCTACAAATGACAATTTCACTGCCTAAATTGTAATTTTACATTTCGTCCCTGTCAAAGAACAATGGCTGTGTAATTACAGTAATGAGAAGTGCAACAGAAAAATGAATTATTCAGAATCAGTTTTCTTTCATGTTCTTTTGAACTCCACTGTGTCTGTTTGTTTGACATCTGCCCGGCCTCATTAATGTCAGCGCGCTGAGAACACAGGTTCTGTCCATCTTGCAGGTAATATATACGAGGAGCAAGAGTGAGTATATGTTAAAAAACACACAAAACCCCCCACTTTTTCACCCATTTACTGTCCAGGAGTAAAAACTGCACTTGACTTGATAGGGTGCAGATCTATTATTAGCCCATAGGTGACACTGTTGTCCCGTGTAGTGCCAGAGAGCTCTGAAATCATGCTTATTGAATGAGTGCTGAATACAAATGTGATATGAGAAAGTGTAGGTGGAACATGCTTCCTAACAATTACTGACTACAGTGTCTACAGAGGGAGGTAGAATAACCTACATAAATTATTAGCTTTGTTACATACATGAGGAACAAAGAGAAGAAAGACCATGCAGGGAGGGCAGTGAAGACTTAAAACGGTGCACGGCCAGCTTGCTTTAACATAACATTTTTTCTATCAATAAATGGATCTCTGAGTTCATCTATCAGAACCGTCCTTTTTGTGCATCATTGTCTGCTTTTCTGACCAGAGGTGCAACACATCAGTGAAGCAGCCTGTCATTTAAAATGGGACGATGAAAGCTGCAAAATGATCATGTAGACTCCAGCATTTAACCAGCAGGACTGCAGTACAGCATGATCACTATTATAAGTTTGAAATGATTTAAATTGGCACAAGTTTTATAGCTGATCTTCTTAGTCTTTAATAATGTATTCAACTGAAAAGAGCTGTGCACAGGGACAAAACTAATGATTATTGTTACCAGACTCTGCATTTCCCCTGAGCTGTATCAAAATAAGCATTTTGTTTTTACACTTTCCTACTTAAAAGGTTCCTTCTGCTAGGCTTCATCTGTGTCATTTCAAAATGCAGTTTTCCAAAAAAGAAACCAGAAGAAAAAACCATTGCACAACCTACTGCACGCTCTGCCTCAAAAGGCACACAACCTAGAGATGCAAAACGCTGGAGCAAACAAAGTTCCATTTAGCAGCTAAAGAGCTAAATATTCCTGTCAGGAACTGGCAGAAAGCAAAATGTAACATACAGGACAGTGGATATGGGACCATTTATTAGGTGGTTGGAAATATGACACAGAATGAATGTTCATGTATTGTTCATGTTGATTTCCTGAATATGTACAACACAATAGGCTAAGTAACCTTTAACTAAACAGTGACATAATCTATAAAACTGTATTGCACCACATCTAAAAATTGCTGTTAGGTTAAGATCTGGAAGCCATTTGAGAACAAAAAACTCATTTTCATGTTCAAGGAACCAGTTTGAGATGATTTGAGCTTTGTGAAAGGTCATGCTGCTGAAAGCAACCATCATAAGATGGCTGAACTGTATGTGGTCGGGAACAATACTCAGGTACGCATTACAAGTTAAGTGGGCTAAAACACCACGATAAAGAAAGTGTCTGAAAGAGGTTCCCTTCACTCCTTCTGAATAGATGACAAATATACATATGTTCAATTCTTATCACCAACATGTGTAACTAATGATTTTCTGGGGATAATGATAAAGTCAGTGAGTGAAGAGGTTCAGAGACAAACTGGCTGGTTCAGCAACAAAAGACAACAGCCACTAGTTGCTGTGATGGATAAGGTGGAAAGAAAACATCCAGTCTGCTTTCCACTTGCATTCTTCAAACTGAAGTTCAGGCAAAACAACACAGCTGTACATGACATGACAACATAGCCTCAGTTTCGGCCTTAACTATTTCTTTAGGACTTTGTACGGAGCTTGCTGAGTGCCGTCCAACTACCCGAGACAACCATAAAGGCTAAATATGAGCCATATACAGTAGCTGACAGTCATGTGAAAAACAAAATGTTCAGTGTCCTGTGAAAAACTAAATACACCCCATGATTCAGTAGCATTGGAACTGCATTTAGAACCAATAATTTTAAGTAATCATTGTCTGCAGCGCTTTATTAGTCTCTCATGTCATTGTGGAGGAATTTTGAGTCACTTTTCTTGATAATACTTCAGTTTATTGAGATTTGTGGTCATTCATTTATACACAGATCTCTGAATGTTTTGCCACAGCACTTTGATTCTTTTCTTTCAGCCTTTCTGTCCTAGATGTGCCTACAAGCTTTGGATCATTGTGCTGTTGTATCACCCATTTTGGGCCTAGTATCAGATGTTGGACAGATGGCCTCACTTTTCACTTACAGAGGAGTTCATCATCAATAACTGCAAGGCGCCCAGATCCTGTGGCTGCCAAAGAAGCCCAAATCATCTGTCCTCCACTGCTGTGCTCAACAGTTGGTACGAGGTGCTTATGTTGATATGCAGTGTTTGTTTGCTTTTTGCTTTTGTTTTTAAATGTGGTGCAGCAATATGGCCAAAGATCTCCATTGGTCTTGACTGTTCAAAGGACATTTTTCTAGAAGTCTTGTGTTTAGTTCAGATGCAATTTTGCAATCTCATGCTGAGATTGATTTTAGAAAGAAGAAACTTTTTCTTGGCAAACTTGGTCATGCCAAACAAGCAGTCCAACCAAACCTGTTCAGTTTTCTTATTGTACTGTCATGAATGTAACTGAGGCCTGTAGCGTTTGACATGTAACTCTCGAAGTTTTTGTGATTTCTCTGAGCACAGTCTGACCTTGCGGGAGAATTAGCTGTGACGTTCACTCCTGGGAAAGCTGTGGCTTTGTGTTAACTCACACTTGAATGCTCCAGAACAGGAAACTGCCCAAACCTCTGTGCTTATAGAGGTAATCACACTTTCCAGTGATCAGTTAATCAAGTGTATTTGATTAGCAGCACCTGGGTGCTACTTTCCATCTTTATTTCCCTGGAAGTAGCTACAATCCTGTTTTTTTCGTGCTTCCAATAGGAAGGCAATTAGGCTTTTTCTGTATCTCCAAGAGGAAGGCAGGGGATCACTGAAGAAAGATCAGAAATCCTGGAAAGAGAATGAGTTCATCAAATGTGAATATAAGTCACTTCTGACATTATGTTCTCATATAATCTATGTCCACCAGGCAGCTACTGAGGTTGGTTTGTTCTATATTTCAAGTCTGGCATGCTGACTAATCCAAACCTCCCACCTGGCTGGAATTGGTCATTCACAACCAGTTCCATATCATCCACAAAGCAATCCAGTGGACAGATTGAACTGCAACCTCTAGTCAGATATTAACTCTCTCAGGCCCAAATTAAGTTCTTTGTTGCTAATGCACAACCAAGTCCTGCAGTGGTACTTCTGAGTAAAAAAAACCCAAAAAAAAAAAAACAAAAACTCATAAAATATGTATGTGGGGTAATAAGGTTGTTAGTTCTTAACTGTTGCAAATCTGCAACGTCTGCCTGGAGAGGGTTAAAGATATAAATGGTCTCCATATACAACATTCCTGTGTTGTAAATGCCTACAACTGCATGAGGTGTAAATAATCCACTAATTTTCCACTTTACTGTTTAAACTCCATGTTTAAAATATACATTTTTTAAAAAGATTTTCACATATTTTCTGCAGACAAAGAGTATATTCCGTACATGAAATTAGAGTAAATAACTGAAAAATCCTACAGTGAAAGGTGTTGTTCTCCTGCCAGGTGACAGCGTTGGTGAAAAATGTGTCAGACAGAGTTAGGCTTGGCAATCTGCAGGCTTCCTGGGAGCAGGTAGGGTAGCCTTATGTTCTTATTATACTACCTTCAGTCTATTTGAAGAATTAGAGGAAGCATGCACAGTTGGTGCCTTTTTAAGGTAGTGTCTCAGCAGACAAGTCTGCATGGTACAACAAATTGGAGGATACATGGGCATAAAAAAAAAAAAAAAAAAAAAAAAAGCCTTGCAAACACCTTCTGATAATGAAGGTTTATCACTCAGCCCCAAGTGGACCTTTGTATACGCACAGATATGGAACGTATAACACTCTCATTGGAACAATTTCAAAACAGTGTGTGTGCTCTACAGGAACCTGCTGCTGCCAGCAAACAAACTGTACCTGGAAGAAAATACAAGCAACACTGGAATAACAGAAATAGAACACTGTTACAGTCTCTAACTTCGTGGCTCAAAAGAACTTAACATATAAGATACCACAACACTGCTGCCACTCACTAAGCTTTTAATAATGAAAATACAGTTACTAAGTTACAAAGGATAAACAGAAGCACAAACAGACGGGATTCCTGCCTAATACAGACAAAAGAGACAGGAGACCATAAACCAATCATGCAATGGGCTGTTGGACTCAGGCTTCTCAATAAACTAGTTTGGTAAACTAATAGAAACAAAATTGAAAACAGGACTGCCAGTAACTCTAAAATATACTTAATAAATAAAGCTTTAAAAGCAATAGAAAGTTAAAGCTGGTACTGATGCAGATGAAGGAAGAGGAGAGAGACCAAGACCGCAGTTGCCGACGACCATGCTCTGCACTCTCTGGGTTTATATTCGTGCAACCGATCTGCACTAAAAATAAAGCAGAGTAGTGAGAGCGCAGGTTAATGTACGATAAGAATGCCACAAGGTGATGACTCGACCAATGCAGTAAGGTTGTGTGTAACAAATGCTCATGAACCAAACATAGACAGGATAGAAAATGCACTTACCATGAGATTTCATGCTAGAGATTGATCTCAGCAAACAGATCATTGTCAGATTAGAGTCTACTGTAGTCAAGCTGACCTGAGTGTGTGAAAGACTCAGGTCAGAGAAAATAAGCATTCAAAAATGAGGGTGGAACGGATGTGCCACAAATCTCTTGAAGATGTGGAACCAGAATCAAACTTAGGAAGAAATACAAAACGGGTTGGCCAAAGATGCTGTAGCAGAGGATGATGCATACCAGAGGGAGGCTGTGGCAGTCAGAAAGTTGCAACAGACAAAGAGTAAAGAGAAACATTCACCTAAAAAATTAATGTTACACTTCCTCAAGAGCAGGAGGGGGTACCGCAACAACTCCAGAAACTCGGTACAAGTGTAATAAAGAAAAACAAGTTTAATGGCAGTTTTCTCACAAAAACAATAACCTAAATTCATACAACAAATGTGGGGGAGAAAGGGACAGTTAGGTTGTGCCAAAATAAACACCTAAAAGACAAAACCAAAACTTAGCTGAGCTCTTACCCTAGAAAAACAAAAAAAAGGGGAAAAGACCCTGATTCTAAGAATGGGATACCCTCATCCCAGTATTTGCGGAGCATGGACTTGAATGTCTGGTGAAATCTTCCAAGTGCTCCCTGACTTTCAGGATGGTAGGAGCTTGACGTAATGTGCTCCACTCCTAATGCTTTTAATGCCTGAGCAAAGGTCCTAGACTTAAAGTTGGTTCCCTGATCAGTTTGGACTACCTTTGGAAGACCAAACACTGAGAAGAACCCTACCAGAGCTTTACTGATGACAGGGGCAGTGATCCTTTGCAGGGGTACTGCTTCGGGAAACCTAGTAGAAGCCCACATCATTGTTAGAATGTATTGGTGCCCTGACTTTGATTTTGGTAAAGGTCCTACACAGTCAACAGTAACTCTGCTAAATGGTTCACCCATCACTGGAATTGGCGACAGGGGTGCAGGCAACGTTCCCTCTAAGCTGCGCACGTGCAAAATTGCGCACTGTTGGCACGGTCTCTGCGCAGAGAAAATCTGTGTTGCGCACACAAAAAGAATTCTAACCTGAATTGAAATTAAAGTAAATATGTGCCGGTGTTTTAGCTAGCAAAGCGGCGTGGCTGATGTGGAGTGAAGCCACGTTAATGACAACGTGTACAACCATTGGAGATGTGAGCAGGACAGACGGAACAATTGACGGAAAAAGTGTGGACTTTATACCAGCTTTTAAATTGTGTTGATCGGCCACGTAAAACCAGAGTTATGATAGAAAAAATAGGCAATGTTTGGTTTTCTTCCTGTATACTACAGCTGTTTATATTTACTGTGGGAAGAAACGGTAAAAATGGCGTTTTATAAGGAAAATGCTCGAAAGCACTCTCCACCTGTAAGCAAAGACGAAACCAAAACACCCCACCCTTTCCTATTGGTCGAAAAATGTACCATGTCGACCAATCAAAACATGGCATTTAGTTGTTAAGAAATGGGAAGAAGTTTTAGGAGTGATGGTGGTGTTTTGAGATGTGAGAGATTTGCAACGTTTAGCTCAAATCTTGTGTAGTTAGTGTGTAGTGTAGTCAATAGTTTTGTTGTGTGTGTCAGAACAATGAGGCGAGTGCTGAATGTTACAGGTGTTACAGGAGTGACACATCTCCTGTTGTCAGGCCTGCAGGTATCAGGCTGTTGTTCTCCTTTATCTCATAGTGGACAGAAATTATTTTTAGAGTGGCACAAATAATTTGTGAGGCATCAAATTTGACGCAGAACAGCTGATTGTTCTGTAAATAGTTTGAAATGTTTATTTAAAAAAACACCTTGGCTAACGGTAGTCTAACATAAATGCTGTAATTTGATTATTTTAATAAACCATGTAACTTGGATGGAGTCGATGCTGGCGTGACCACAGTGCACACGTCTAATGTTGCTCACAGTGGTCCACGGGATCGCTCAGGGAGTTTGTGTTCACTCAGACACATAAAAAAATTAGAGGGAACATTGGGTGCAGGTGGATTAATTTGATTTCGCTTGCCCACAATTTGGCAAACATGGAAGGTACGACAGTAATGTATAATCAGACTTGAATCCTGGCCCAAAAAAAGGTTTGAGGACCTTATGTTTTATTTATGCCAAGGTGTCTGGAAAGTGGGTTATCATGTGCTAATGCTAGAACTTGCTAGCGGAAAACGTTTCGCACAACAACTTGATAAACTGTATGCCAGTCATCCAAGTTTCCACCAGCCCAGCGATGTAGGAGGCGGCCCTCATCAACAATGTACACCACCTTCTTTACCTTAACTTTCTCCTGAGTAAGTACAGAAGAACGGCATTTCAGAAGAAAGTGATCTTAATGCTGTGCAACAATAAATTCCTCTCTAGAAGCGGGCAGTGTAATGTCTGCATTAGGAAGAGAAAACATCTTTCTAGACTCATCATTAAGCTTAGCTTCTGGTCTAACACTATCAGGTGCTTCTTTCATAATGAAGAAAGAGTCAGACAAATCAGTCATTCTTGGATTGAGATCTAGTTACCACACAAGCAGGAAAAATGCTGGCAAACTCTTGCTGTTTAACTTTGAAGCTTGTTTCAGGCTAATCCAGGCACAGGCAGCACATTTCCACCAGCCAAATCATTTCCGAGGATAAAATCAACTCCTTTTATGGGCAGCGAGGGGAGGACAGCGACCTTTCCAACTCCACTGAAAACAGAGGAAGTGATATGAACATTGTGCAAAGGTGCAGACACAAAAGTCATTCCAATACCCTGGACCACAACACTTGACTGACAGGATGACTCAACAGACAAAGGCAAAATACCCTCTCGAATGATAGACTGCGAACCATCCGTGTTTCTCAGTATTGTTACAGACTGGTTGTCAACAGTAGCACCTGTTAAAGAAACACAACCCTGTGTGATAAAAGGTTTAAAAACAGGGATCTATTTCACTGAGATGTTTGGGTTCTGGGAGGCAACATGTTTTTAAATCAAACCCATGCCCTTGGGCTGCGGCGGTGTAGTCTTATTTTTTAGTGCAAGGCAATCAGCAATGACATGACCTTTTTTTAATGGCAATAGAAGCATTCACGTACCTCACGGGAAAGAAATGGTTGCTTGCTTTGACTTCAGGCTGACCAAGATCAGGCTTTGGTGAGCGTGTGATCAAAACTTTATCTGAACGAGGGGATGATGCAAACACATATTTAAAAACATTACAAGCTTCTCTGATAACAGATTCTTAAAATCTTCCAACAGGATTAACTGAGGAAGAGCTTCAAAGTCTCTCACTTCACTTGCTGTGCACCACTTGTCAAAAAGAACTGCCTTCTCACGTGCAAACTCTACATTTGTTTGACCATTAGACTTCTTGTGATTCCTGAACTTTTGTCGGTAGGCCTCAGGTACAAGCTCATAAGCACGAAAGATGGACTCTTTCAGTACATTGTATTTCATTCTATTTTCGATAGAGAGAGCGATGACACAACATTCTGTTCTTTGCCAACCAGCTTTCATTGCAGTAGCACAGCCCACATTTCTTTTGGCCATTCCAGTGCTGTTGCAATCCTTTCAAAAGCATTAAAGTAGGAATCAACTTCTGTCTCTCTAAATGTTGGCACCAAAGCAATATTTTTGCTCACATTAAACCTGCAGGTGTTGCCAGATAAATGTGAAGAACATGAAGTAACCGGTGAGCTGGGTGAAGACTGGCTTTGTAAGCCTCATAGCTTCCACCTCTAGCTGTTTTAACTTTACCTCCTTCTCAGCTTCAATTTCCAGCTGACGTATCTGAAGTTTGAGGTCAAACTTGGCCTTACGTGCTTGCTCCCTTTCCTGCGCCTCCAGCCGAAGGCGAGCTAGACTCATCTTAAGTCTAGCATTTCCGTTTGACCCACTGAAGTCTAGGGACACAGGATATAAACGAGGTAGAGTGGGAGGTTCCTTAGGCTCCACCTGGACTTTTGGGAGAGTTGCTGTAGCACCAACATCCTCCTTCAAAGGTTTGACACCTTGCTCAACAGAAGGAATGTTATCATCACAAACATCAGAGCCCGTCAAGATTTTCAACTCAATAGTTGTAAAATACTATTAATTTTTTTTTCCACACTATATTTCTTTACTGGATTATCAAAGTGTGCCACAAGACTCAACAAGTCATCTTTACAACATAACTCAAACTTCTCAGAACTCCGAGCATGAATGAAATCTTGTAAGTCGAAATCCATAATTAAATACAAGGCAGCAACATTGTACCAAACATCAGAATTGTCTACAGCTCCGGAAAATAGATCCCAGATAAGCTCCCACTTGTGTTACGCCTCCTCGAGAGCAGGAGGGGGTAACACAACAACTCCAGAAACTCAGTACAAGTGTAATAAAGAAAAGTTTAATGGCAGTTTTCTCACAAAAACAATTACCCAAATTCATACAACACATGTGGGGGAGAAAGGGACAGGTTGTGCCAAAATTAACACCTAAAAGACAAAACCAAAACTTAGCTGAGCTCTTACCCTAGAAAAACAAAAAAGGGGAAAAGACCCTGATCCTCAACTCAAACAAGCTCAAAATTACATGGGTGGCACCAACCTACTTACCTAGTGTTTCTAACAGAAAGGACTCCACGTGAGTAAGTGTATGAAATACACCAGAGCACATGTGCCAAATAACTCTAAGCAAGGAAGAGAAAGCCACCCCCAGCCACAGGTGAGTCTCCTTATCAAGGCGTGCACTCCTGGTTTAACCAATCAAAGCCTCCTTTCTCTGATTAGCTGGAGATCCTCAAATTGACACCAGCCTGCAGTCTGTGTACCTGAGGAAATGGCAAACAAAAGGAAAGGGAAAGAAAACATGCAGCCTGCAGACACGTAACAATTAATTTTACCAGAAATGGAAAGCAAGTATGCACTGGTATCTGCCAAGCCATCTTCATCATTTTTAACTGTTGTAGTCCTTATGCCCTTGTCAATACTTTTCTACAGCAGCATTAGTATGAATGGTTAAATGCATTTGTTATCATAGTTGATTCAAAGATATATCTTGGACAAGTTTGTGTGTGTGTTTGAAATACTTCTAAATGCTGTCTAGTACACTGCCATTACCCACTAGGACCTTAATATAAGATTTGTAAAATTAAAATTTATGAAAAAGCTCTGGAACTTGATTGTAATGTACCTTATAATTTTGCCAAAGAGTCTATATCTACTTTAGGCTAACATTTACTTGTTCTCTCCCAAGTATTTTATTCTTTCATTTTACAGTGAGGCAGTTTAATTCAAGATATAGAGTACTAAACCCATTGGTTTTTCAGTAAAATCAAACATAATATATCAAATTATTCTTCATAGCTCCACATAAAAATTACTTTTACAAAAAATATTTTAATATAGAGCTTTTGCTTAACAGATTAATTGAGTAAAAATAGGGGGTGAAAAGGGGGCAACAGTAGAAAAGATATAAGCACATGAACTGTCTGATTAATAGGGGTAATTAGATTGTAATTAGTAGGGGTTTGGGGAGACTTATGGATATAGCAGTTGTAGTTATTATGTAGCATGCATCTCATCTTTGTCCACTTCTAATAAAAATACTGTTCTAGAAGGTACAGGTTTCCTACGTGGAAGGACTGAATAGAATTACATCAATGATCAGTTACAGAAGACCACACGACTGACTATATTTGAGCCTGAGGTTTGAACCATAATGCCCACTCTGGAAAACCTCAGCAAGCATGTGTTATCAAATAGTTGGGAAAGGTCAACACATGTTGATAGGTTTTCTTGACCAAGACACTCACTAAACAAGTAATTTTACTAAATTATGATGTACCTTATAGCTTGATTCTTCAGTAATGTCAGAATAGTGCTTTATGAAAAAGTATAAATGCTAAAAGTATAAATATTTCCACCAGAATAGTGTCATCTGTATTTATTGAGTTTTATATCTGATACGTGTAGCAGTGCTATATTTCATTATGTTCATTACGGATCACTTAGCAGAGATGGGATGGTGGCTGCATACGGCACTAGGACTCATTTTGCAGACATAAACATTTCCAGTCCCTGCTGCTTCGCGGGTTTCAGTATGCTCCACGGCGATCTAGTTTCAAATGCAAACAAAGAAACAAACAAGGAAACAACCCAAAAAAGGGGTGCTATTTTGCAAACCTTTACCCCTAAATCAGCAACATTTAGTGTTAGAAGAAGATTTGGATTTGAATTTTAACAGTGACTAAAGTCAGCGACCCTCTTATTCTTACCTTTAACTTTATTTGAATCTTATTCTCCCCCTCTGTCTCTCTCTTGCGGTCTCTATTATAAAGTTAATAGGTTCTCAGCAGGGAAATTTAAACTGTAATTTGAAAGCTTTTCTGAGCAACTTTGACAGTCTAAAAGTGGCACACTATGCCACCTGCAGAGTGATCAAACGGGGGGAAAGAAAGAGGATGTGAGGAATTGTATAGAAAGAAATGAGTGAGTGAGGGGAGGAGAGCAACACTTAGCATTCCTGAGGCTGCATGTGTAACTAATTAGGTATGAGCATTGTGACAGCGTGGCTGTTGAGTGCAGTAATGGGATCCCTGCTGCTTAATGAACATGTCACAAGCTTCTGCCTGAGCTGAAGGAAAGAGACAATGTTTGATGACCACCGGGTATCTGCTGGACATTGTGTGTGTTGCATGTGTTTTGTACACTATGCCCTTTGTGAGTCTTCATTCCTTTGTGACAATTTCATATAGACAGTGGCACGCAATTTCACAGTTATTTACTTTTGTTAACATTATTAACATTCAACATATTGTTTGAGTTTTCCATGGTTACACATACACAGATCTTTTCTTATTGAGGCTCTTATATACTATAGGTCCATTGTGTGTTAATTAGTTATTTCCTTGATAATATTGTGCATGGGTTTTTGTATGAATAAGTTGTATATGGGTAGCATGCACTTGATTGATGCTTACATATAATTTACCTTCATTAATAGCTACTATTAATCAGTGTGTTGTGTCATAATCAATAATGTTTTAGGTAGTTTCATACATAGTACTGTATAACAATCCAGGAGCTGATTCATTTCTTTATTATAGTTAGTGATCAAAATTAACTTTGTGAAATTTGTACAACTGACTTGCTAATGGCACAACAGAGAAATAAATAAAAACAAACAAACAAACAAAAAAACAAAAACAAAAACAAGCCTCATATTAAATTAAATAAGATAAAATTGTGATTTTTTTCATAGAAACATGCACTACCTTGTATCTGTACCATAATTCTCTGGTCCTATTACAATAATAAGAATTGAGAATAATTTTGTCAGACCTAATTGTACGTATTGAGTACCATTTTTAAATCATTTGTATCATTTGTGTAAAATAAAAATATCATGTTCATTAATATTATGGGTGTTCCAACTATGTCTGCCAGCCAACACGTTGCAAACCATCTTCATGGGTAAATATTTTGGGGGGAGAAGAGAGGTGAAAAACAGTTGTGGCTTCCTGCTCAGCTACCCCTGCCTCTGCTGAATCAAGTGAGAATGTTGTCGAGGGCAGAATTGAGTTTAGTTCATTGGTGCAGCCCACCACAACAGGTGACCTCCTAAAAAGAGTGGGATTGTTGGATAGTGATGAATCAAGCAACCTTCCCACTGGCTGTAAACCCACATGCATCCTCTGTTGTTTAGAAAGGTGGTTGAGAGAGCCCAGGGTGCAGCTCTGATCCTTTTGGATACTGTTGTAGTTAAAGAATTGGACGACTTATGAAAACTTTCACTCATGTGAGCCATCTTAGTGTAATCAAATCTGGGTGTGTCCATGTTAGAATAACCTCCAGCACTGCACCTGAGAAATAAAGTTTCTTTATTGTGCAGTCACCTTTTATTGCCATATTCCTTGGTCAACTGTGGCATTAAACAAACTGTCCTAACAGTTTGGTTCTTTGTTGAAATTGTTGTAGCCACTTTTGTCTTTAGTCTGCTATGCCTCAATCTGTGCTCAGTCAAGTGCAAGTCTGGGGATTAGCACCCTGTTCTTTATGGTGTACCTTTCAAGAACTGTGCTTCTCCCCATAGTCCTTCTGTCTGACACACTCCTCCCTGGCAGCTGCCTCTAAAGCCTTTCCAAACATGAACAGGTGGCCATGAAAAATATGTCAAAGACTCTCTGGCTGCAGGGATTATCTGTCCAAGACCCTCTGACTGTTCATCAACTTCAGAGGCCCCGACAACATTATGGTAAAGAACAAGTACCCATCATCACTAATTAACTGTACTTTTACATCTCCTCAAGAAGCCATGCTTTAAAACCCCTTCCTTAAAAATTCCAGAAGAAGATAAGTGGAAGATGGTTTTTAGTATTCCAGAACACTTGAGATATCTAGTAATGCATTTGGGCACCCGAGATTTCATTCTGTATGTCAACGTGAAGAAATGTAAAATCTCTTTCATTCCTGGCTCTCATCTTTATCAAGGGACAGCCAAATATAGACCTAGACAGTGTAAAAACAAACAGTAACTGAGTAGCTAGGCCCTGTCACGTGTAAACAGCTTAAGAAATTCCTTACCAGTACCTCTAATTGTGCTAGCCTACAATTCCTGAAAGTTAGAAAAAGATCCCTTAGGGAAAAGGTTGCCTACCAAAACCCTGAAAAGTACCTCATCTCAGCCCTCTTCATGATTGAAGCATACCCATCTCAACACTGTGTGGTGGAAGCGGAAGTTTTGGACTTTGTAGTGTGGGCACTCCTCTTGCAATGTTCTTTGAAGGAAATTAAGCTTCATCTTTGTGCTTTACTATCCAATCATCTTTCCTTCGAAGCTTAATTGCAATTCTGATGTAGAAAGCAGTGGATAGTTAGCCGCTAGGGTAGTGTAAGAAAATTGCTGCATAACCTTGAAGGGCTGGTGCTCCTTTTCATGGTTTGGACTGATCATAAAAAAATCTGGCACGCATCCTGCTGCAAATGGCTCAAAGCTCAATACTAACAATGTTGTTACATGGGGAATTTAAGGGGGAAAATGTAATCCACACACTAAACTCATTACAGGTAATGAGCTCCTAGGCTGTATATGTTTCTCCCCAAAGTTTGTTAACTCCCATGGCTCATTCCTTTGAATTCACCTATTATCTTGGAATGACCCACACACTGTCTCTTTACTATAGAAGGAATCCAAAAATCCAAGAACAGCTTTGCAGCATTTTTCAATTCCGCCGGTTTGCAGTTCCCCAAGAGAAATGCATGTAATTTACAAATCCAAAGTTTGGCAAGTCCTCTTTTATATAGCATTTAATATATCCAATGTAGAGAGAAACTCCTTAAATACAATTAAGTCAGCATAATCACTTTCTCAAGATGACAGAGCATGAGGAAGATTAATGGTTTAGAAGAGCTGAGGGACAGGGTGCATTTTTCACCACTTGCTTGCTTCCTTTTAGCCCCAATCTATTTTAGAATAGCTGAAAAGTCTGAGATACATTATTGGAGCTAATCAGAGTCAAATGAGGAGAAAGGTGAGACAGCAGAAATCGCCTCCCTCCTCAGCCTGCCTATGTTCCCTTTTTCATCAAGCTCCTGTCCACATGTTCTCTGATAGAGGTAGTGGACCAAAGGTGGAGGGAGATAATGGTAGCAAGGGTGCTGCCGAGGCTTAGTCATAGAACTGTAACTATTCCAGTCTGAAATCTGAAATCAAAGACATGATGAAATGAACTCTAAGGCAATGAAATGAGATTGAATGGAAGAGACTAATGACACTTGACTAGTATATTCATGAAATATATAATCATGTAAACACATAGTTATATATTTTTTATTATTTTTTTTCTGTTAGCAGGGATAACACAAACTTTGCGGTGGTACAACTTTCGCCTACAGATGAAAAACCTGACAACTTTATACAAAACCAGCCTTCGAAGTACAGGAATGAAAGTTTTCTGGAATCCAGTCATACAAAAATGTACCATACCATCTTTTAGTTAAAAAAAATGCAGTCTGCAGTGGCCAGTGAACTTCTAGTGCAATGGAAAAAAGAAACATACCATCAATTCTTCCTAAAAGAAAAAAGAAATCTCTAGTTCTCTATTTGTAAAAAAACAACAACAACAAATAGACAGAATTTTAAGTACTAAAAAAGACAAGTTTAAAATGACACTTTGGACCCTAATGGATTAAGACTATATCATTTTTATTTGTTGTCATGCAAATACTTGAGCTCTTTACACCAATATCACAACGAGGTTGCAGAAAGAGATATAGTACACAATTTCCTTTCAGTATGAATATAATATTTCATATAACATTATCAATCATGAAATCCAACACTGACGGCTTTGTTGGCTTGAATCCTAAATAAGGTATCTTGTGTGTGCAGAGTGAAATTAGATTACAAGTAGGTTGGTGGGGATATCCAGGGCTAGTTGAAAGGTGATAGATGCAAAAATATTCAGTCTTTAAACAGGCAGATTTCCAAAATACAGGTTTAGTGGCCGGTAGCGTCAGCAACCTCCTACATGCTAACAATAAAAACACTGTTAGGACTTCCTCGAAATCATATCCACTATATCAACAGTTCGAGAAAACTTCCTCATTCCCTTCCTCATTCTCATGCTGGTGGTGTTTCCTCATTCCCATATGACATGTGTTTCTTTGTTTATTCTCAGCAGAGTCTTTTTCATTCTCTCAATAATACACACAGACAGACTGAAGCAGTAAATCTGTCTAAAAGTGAAGCTCTAAGGCCTGAGAGGTGATCACAAAGAGGTTTGAAAAAGCAGTTTTACAAAGGGTCCTGCTGACAGGTGGAGTTCAAGAGGAAGTCTCAATTGAAACAAACCAACTTCACACTGATGGCACCTATATAAAATGTTTCGTAGGTCATTAACTGCTGTCAGAACTCTGATTAAGATAAGTTAGACATGAAATAGGCACTCCCACTCATACAGTCATGTTGACACAAACAAACAGGCATTTGCCTGTTTTATGTACACCATTATACCATCACCTCTTAAGCTTCTGTCATGTCAGAGGATGATCGCCAGTTTTACCAAGCAGTGACAGCCTGCTCTGCCCATTCTCATTCTCCCTGCTGGCAGACCACTTCTCCTCCTGTCCCCTTGCATTATCTCTTTACACATGGCAATCCTACCCTCCGGATGGACAAGAAGGCTTAAAAGGTTCATTAGGATTTATTTTTGTTCATTTTGTGGTCTGCCTATGGAGTGTTATGGTGCCTCCACAGCAGGAATGACCCTGCGGTTCAAATGCTCTAACAGCCCATAAACAGAGACAAGGCCTGCAGATGACAACCTGCCACCGCCCAGGCTCCATCATGTGCACCAAGCTCTTTAAATAGGTGTCTAGGGTGTCATCGTCTCTGAGGGCTGCCTTATGGGGAAGTGCATAATAAAACTAAGACTATAAACCTGAGTGTAAGTGGCATAGCCTCGCCTGTGGCACATGTTGCAACTTTTGAACAGCAGAATGTGGACTTTTTGAGTTGTAAGAGAGCACGAGAAGAGAAGAATGAGGAATGATGAGAGAGAAGTAATGAAAGAAAGACTTTATGACATTAAGAAATGAAGGCAATAAATCAGGATTAATGTCAGAATGATGCATTCTCTGTACATTTTTCATGCAAGCCAGTATTCTGTCATCATTGCATATTTGTCCAACTTTGGCTATTTCTATAAGTTATCATTAGCACATTGACTGGATTTAATGGTCTTAAAAAATTAAATTAAATTAAATTAAATTAAATTAAATTAAATTAAATTAAATTAAATTAAATTAAATTAAACCCCTAATGAAGCCAAAACTCCACTGATTGATTCAGTCTATACAAACCCTACAACTGAGAAGTCTCAAACCACTGAGCTATTTTCTTTCCCTGGAATTTACTTAGACTAGGCTTGTGTTGAGCCACAGCTTTCACAGTCTGGCCAATAATGATGCTTGCTTTGTTCGGTGTTGAGAAAAGATGGCCAGTCCTTTCCTTTTAGAAAGAAAAGTGGAAAAAAAAACACAGGGGAAAAGAAACAGAAAACGCTTTTTCCAGTGGCAGTAAGTGGGTTGAGCATTAACATCCAGAAATGAAGAATAGCCATCTGCTAAATCCTGAAAGTCATAAGCAGATGCGGTTCTCTTATCCTTTTATGCATATGTTGCCTTTTCTTGTTTTCTTGCTTTCTTTTTTATTGTTGTTTATGTCTTGACCCCCAGATTTAAGCATTCAAGCAGCTGGCAAAATCATAAAAAAGGAGAACAAACCCTATCCATTAAATTATAAATGCAAATGTTTTAAAGAGGCTTGTGTAAGGATTGTAAAAATGATTATTTTTCCCCCTTACAAATCTTCTTCCTCCATCATGTGTAACAGTCACGGCAGGGGTTGAAAGGGTGATGAAATGATGCACTCCATTAGTCGGCTGGTAGCTGGTCGTGTTTTCTTTCAGCTGCAGTGTTGAAGCATGTTGTTAACCATCGTGCAGATGACTGTATTCGTGGCTCCTCTATCATATCTGCGTAATGACCACCTTCTTGTTAGGGGTCCCTGTGAGAGTCATTATCCCTGATTCAATTGACGATGACAGGAGAAGGGGATGGAGAGGAAGGATATAACATGACAGGCGCTGTGCTTTCTGATGTCCCTCTTGTCTCCAGGGGTAAGACTCACAGCCCCCACTCTTATAAAGAATCCACAGAGCAACAAAAGTAATCAAGCCTCTTCAGCATCAAACCATGGGATTATGTTTTGTTTTCTGGGAAGCCACTTATTTACTCATTGATGTGCTCCTTGAAGGGCAGCCTACCAGTTGTGTGCAGGATAACATCCAGGTCACTGGGGTTTAGAAGAAAGCCTCCAAACACAACCACATGTTCCATGACATTTGATGTGATGTTCCTATTAAGAAGAGGCCAATGCAGCACAGCAGCTGCGTTTTATTTCGTCTTTGTATACATCGACAACATGTGGTTTGGTAATGTGTTTTTGAAATGTTAAGCAAATATTGACTAATGTTTGTGCATGTTTGTGGTGTTAACTGATTACTTATATAGAACCAGGAGTTTGTATTTTAGTGATTCTCCTTGACTATCAATCTATCAACTATCAATTTTCTATTTTAATTGAAATTCAATAATGGAAAGGCTGCAACTTGAGTTGGCTCTTGTGCATGTGAGAATGATCAGTGATCAATCATCTGGGCTCTGTCATCATTCTTAAGCTTTGCAGTTTTAAGCCTTAGCACTAGTGTTTTGGCTACCCTCATGCTGGAGTAGTTTTGGAGAGTCTGCATATAGACTAAAAGCATGAGTTGAAGAGTCAACAGCTAATGCATGTTAAGCAAATGTCCTAGGGGAAGTTTTTGATGATACGATTGACATGCTTCATTATAAGTTGTTAAAAACTGCAATTAAAAATCTCAGAAAACACTCTGAAGACATAAACTTGCTTGATGAGTGTTCATAAAGTCACAAGCCAAAAGACTGGAGGTATCATCATACACTGTGCAGCTGCAGGTATTTGTGAACGGACTAACTGTAACATTTCGACAGCCTGAAATTTAGAGCATTGGTGCTGCTGTGTATTTTTTTTCCCTTTTTGCTGCTGAAAGTGTTGTTTTTCTGTAGGGAGCCATGTTTTCTCATGAGCTCGGCCAAGGCAAGCTGTTCCCGCTCACTCTGTACTTTGTCAGAGTGGTCCTGTATTTAATGCCATTCTCCATTGTCAGACAAACTGCCATTCTCTGTCGCTTTACAGCCAGAGACCACATAGCATTTTTCTTTCTGCGTTTCCCTCTGTGCTTAAATGAGTGCTCACTCAGTGATGTAATTTGGTTCAGTTTCATTTATTTGAAGGTCCTGCTGAGGCTCTGGTGTCAGAAACATTGAAGGGAGGAGCATTCTTATGGCGCTGCTGACTTTTGTGTGAGGGCCATATTTGCTTGCATACAGTCTTTCTATACGTTTGCAGATTGCATTTAGGAAACACAATTTAACATAAATTATAGTAAAAGAAAAGCAAAACAAACTAAAGAATCCCTGCTTCAATTTCATTTTCATCTTTTCTGTTCTTCGTGATTAAAGCATGTCTGTTTTTAGGCTCAGTTTCATATGTCTCTGCCACCGGAATTTAAAAAAAATTACTGACAAAGAATGCCCTAGTTGATTTCCACTCAGCTGATTCACTGCTGGATACAGCTCATTAAACTCAGTTCAATATATTGTGTTAATATGCAGATGGCTGTTTTGTATTTTAACAGTTTTTTTATTTTAGTGTTTATAATTTAAATCTAGCATCTTTTTTTGCATATTGCATGGATTTTCTTTTTTTTCTGCAACCAACCTCTTAGTTTAATTTCTATTGAATGCAATGCCAGTGCCATAATGTTGTGTTCTTATTTCTTTGTGATGGTGCAAAGTTATCTGGTTTAAGAAAATGAAAAATAGGAGAGGGCTGTAGTTATGAAGTATACATTATGAATACTATGCAATGTAATAGTGAAAGAACAATAACTCATATAAGCACAGGTATGTGGTTCCATAAATTAATGAGTGCAGTTAGGCAGTGACATGATATTTTGTTTGTTTCTTGTTAATTCCCTAGAAGAAGAAAAATACTTTATAATACTAGAAAAATTTGCATTTCCTGCGAAAATGCAGTGTGGATGCCTTAACGGCTGAAGATATCTGCTGAAAAAAGCTGAAAAAGTTGAAACAAAAAAAAAAAAAAAAAAGATGCCCTGAGCAGGATTCGAACCTGGCCCTCCTGATCAAAGGGCAGCTATTTAGCTCACTGAGCCAAACACTTTCTCACAAAGAAAAGGTGGAGAGATTGACAATTGTGCTAGCAGAATTTGGGCAAAAAAAAAGGGGTGAAAATTCTGCTGAAAAGAGTTCCATCAGCAGAATTTCTGCTGAAAAGAGGTGAATGAGCAGAATTCTGCTGAAAAGAGTTTTTTTCTGAAAACAGCAGAAAAAACTGAAAATTTTGCTGAAAAGAGTTGAATGAGCAGAATTCTGCTGAAAAGAGGTTTTTGCTGAAAAAGAGCTGATAAAGTTTGGATTTGTGCTGAAAAGGGGTTAAAAAAACTGAAAATTTTGCTGAAAAGGGGTGAATAAAATGAAATTTGTGTTGAAAAGAGTTTAAAAAAAGTTTAACTGTTAAGTGAAAGAAATGTTGCCATAAGTTGGATTTGAACCCAGGCCTCCCAGTCTGAGAACGGATGCTTATCTCACTGAGGTAAAGCACAGCTCAACCCATCATGCAAAATCAGTGACCACATTGATAATGTGTTCCATTCATTTCAATGGTCAAAAGTCATAACACACATCAGCAGAAATAGCAGAATTTTTTAAAGTTTAAACATAGCATTTCTGCTAAAACTTAGTATTTATACTAAATAATATTTTTTTCCTGCCAAATCATAGCATTTGTGCTGGAACACAGAAAGTTCCACCAAATCATACAATTTGTACTAAAACATTATTTATGATTTAGCAGAAACATTGGGACTTGGTAGAAATACTATGATTTACATGAAATACTTTGACTTAGCAGAAGTACTACAATCTAGGAAAAAAGTACTAAAGCATAGCAGAAATTCTATCATTGAGCAGAATTACTAGGATTTAGAAGAAATACTAAGATTTGGCACAAACACTGATGTGGCTCAAGAACCTTTATTGTGCAGTTATACTATGATTTGGAAGAAATACTATACTTTGGCACAAATACTATGATTTGGAAGAAATACTATGTTTTAGCACAAATACTATGATTTGGCTCAAATACTATAACTATCCTCGGTCAGAAGGAGAGGCTGACATCCAGGGATTAGATTACCACAGGTGGAGTTTATTGCGGTCAGATGGATGGTACAGGGAGGTATGGCATACAGTAGGAGGATGTGGAGAGGTGATATGGTGTGGTTTCTATGATTAAGAACAGGGTATGCATTACAACATGCATACAGATTAAAGATTAAGAAAACTGGTAACAAATTCCTCCACTACAAATCAGTCTGATGCCACTTTTTACAGGGTTCCCGTTTACTAAGGCACTACCCAAAAGGCGCCACAAGAGGGCACTCCAACACAAGAGATGACCTATTTACACTGATGCACTTAGTAAACAGCCCCTACTTAGCCACTACATAATACAGTGATATTACAGTATACAAATTCACACGAATACTATGATTTGGCAGAAATACTATGACTGAGTAGTAATACTATAACATAACAGATTTCCTAAAAAAACTATTAAATTGCAGTAATTCTATGACTTGGCAGAGATACTACGTTTTAGCACAAATACTATAACAACGCAGAAATACTATGACTTAGTAGTAATACTATAACATAACAGTTCAATGTTCTTGCACAAATACCACAATATGGCAGAAATACTATGTTTTAGCACAAATACTGTGATTTGGTATAAATACTATGATTTGGCACACATACTATATTCCGCAGATACACTATAACATAACAGATATGCTACAACTTAGTAGTAATACTATAACATAACAGAATTATTATTTGGGCACAAATACCACGATTTGGCAAAAATACTATGATTGGGTACAAATACTATGATTTGGCAATAATACTGCATTTTAACACAACTACTGAGATTTAATTGAAATACTATGATTTAGAAGAAATACTATTACTCCATACAAATACGATACTTTGGGACAAATACTATGTTTTGGTTCTAATACTATGATGTGCAACAAATACTATGATTTGGCACAAGTACTATGATTTAGTACAAATACTATGATTTGGCAGAAATACTATGACTTAGTAGTAATACTATAACATAACAGATTTCCTAAAAAAAAACTATGAAATTGCATTAATTCTATGACTTGGCAGAGATACTACGTTTTAGCACAAATACTATAACAACGCAGAAATACTATGACTTAGTAGTAATACTATGACATAAAAGATATACTATGGTTTTGCAGACATACTATGATTTTGCACAAATACCATGATTTGGCACAAATGCTATGATTTAGCAGAAATACTATGATTGGGTACAAATACTATGATTTGGCAATAATACTGCGTTTTAACAACAACTACTGAGATTTGATTGAAATACTATGATTTAGAAGAAATACTATGACTCCATACAAATACGATGCTTTGGCACAAATACTGTGATTTGGCAGAAATACTATGACTTAGTAGTAATACTATAACATAACAGATTTCCTAAAAAAAACTATGAAATTGCAGTAATTCTATGACTTGGCAGAGATACTACGTTTTAGTACAAATACTATAACAATGCAGAAATACTATGACTTAGTAGTAATACTATAACATAACAGTTCAATGTTCTTGCACAAATACCACAATATGGCAGAAATACTATGTTTTACCACAAATACTGTGATTTGGTATAAATACTGCGATTTGGCACACATACTATGATTTGGCAGAAATATTATGCCTTAGTAGTAATACTATAACATAAGAGATATACTATGGTTTTGCAGACATACTATGTTTTTGCACAAATACCATGATTTGGCACAAATGCTATGATTTAGCAGAAATACTATGATTGGGTATAAATACTATGATTGGGCAGAAGTACCATGTTTCAGTACAAATACTATGATTTGGCAGGAATACTCTGGTTTAGCAGAAATACTCTGATTTAGCAGAAGTACTATCTTTTGGTAGAAATTCCTGCTAAAAGGTACTATTTCTGCGTTTTAGCAGAAATACTGTAATTTGGCATAAATACTATAATTTGGGATAAATACTATGATTTGGCACATATAATATATTCAGCACATATATTATAAAATAACAGAAATATTTGGCCCCAAAACCATGATTTTGCACAAATACCATGATTTTGCAAAAATACTATGAATTGGCAGAAATACTATGATTTAGCAGAAATACTATGATTTGGCAAAAGTACTTAGATGTAGTAGAAGTACTTTGCTTTAGCAGAAATACTATGATTGAGGAGTAATACCTAAACATAGGAGAAATATTGATACACAGACACACATACACAGACAGTAAAGGGAACAGGAGCTGTGGAGAGTCTGGGCTTGGTATATGTAGGTCAGTTAAATTAGCTGCACCTGCTGTAGTCAGCCCTTACACACACAGACACAGAGAGAGGTGTGAGTTTTCTTCAGTGTATTTCTGACATTCAGGATTCCCCTCAAACAAATGGCCATAATTTCCTAACCGTAGAGGCTAGAACGGTCATTCAGGCATCGTTTTATTCAGAAGAGATGGGGGAATCTTCAGGTCTTCATAATTCAGAGATAAAACATAAATTCTTAAAGATATATGACTTGTAATACACTGTAACTGAGTAGAGGCGAAGCAAAAACTGCCTTGACTTGCGCTCAAACAACCTTTGGTAACTCTAAATCTATATGGAGCATCAAAATCATTCTTTCACCGTAAGAAACAGCAGGCTTTGGTGAACAGTCATGGAAATTTTCAGGGCTCTGTGGAAATCCATCAAAAAGATATGATGAGAGAAAAAAGTGACTCATTTCCAGAATTTGAAATCTGATGAAATCTGAGCGAGGGACAAATTTCCTACCCTCAAACAAGTCTAACTCATCTCAGAACGGTAATAGGTGAGAAAATAATTCTTGAATTGTGAGCGTCAGGAGTGTCTGAACATATACGGGGACAAGCCTCATGTCTTAACTTCGCTTCGTTAAGGAGATATGACAATTTGAAAATGCCTCTCATTAGAGAAATCCAGCGGTGATTTTGAACAAACTCTCCATTGAGTTTATATGGAGAGTTTTCTGACTTTGTGTTACTCTGAGGAGATTTGCAAAATAACTATGAGTCCCACAACAATGATAGGGACATTTTCTGAAAGCCAGCAAAAATACCTACGTTTTGGTGTATAATCTGTGGGGCTTGAGTGGAAATTGAGCGAGTAGCAAGAAGTTGTTTGGACATGAAGAGAAAATTCAAACAGTTTCACTGTCCCCTCTGAGTTAATTGCATAGCAACCATAGCAACGCATGTATTTTCTGAAAAATCACAATTTTGCAACTGAAGACTTAAAGAGAGATAAGATGAAAACAGTAGAAGATCTGAAAAAGCTGAATCATACAGGAATAGCCCAATCATTTGAGAACGTTTTAAAGTTTGAATGGAGTTTCTAGGTGAAAGTATGAGGCAGTAGTTAAGTTTCAAAGACAAGAAAGTTTTAGCAGAATTGTGGAAGTTTCCCATTCATTTCAATGGGACAAATTAAAGGAAAAAAGTGTAATATTTTAAAAAGTATAATAGTAATAAACACCAAAAGTCATAGCCGGCATAAGCAGAAAGAGCAGAACAGTTTAGAGTTTGAACGGTGAAAATAGCACAAAAATTGTGGAAGTAGATCCACGGCGAAAAGTGTACGGAAACACCCGGAATAATAAAGAATAAAGAGAAACAGGAACTCAATAGTGTGGATGCCTATTGAGGCATCCACACAATTACTATTTAAAACAAAATTCAAACAAACAAAACCCTATATATATATGAATATTAACAAAACAGAGACTTTTAGCAGTGGCAATGTAATGACAGGGATCTGGCTTCTTTCTCTGCAAAGCCTGTGTCTGCATTCATTGCAATAGTCATTAAACAGACAGAGCAGGCTGTTGATGACTGGCTGAGTTCGGCTCAGCTGACGATACAGCAACACTTGTCTTATCTAATTTCCATGGTGATGGTTCTATCAAAGGCACCAATCAGAGAGCTTTACCCTGCAGAAATCAATACGATATGTGTGCTTAGTAGCATCTCAGCAGATTAGGAGGCTGTATAAAGAATGAACTATGAAGGAGATGGAACAGGTGCGAGATAAAATGACACCCTGGAGGAGCATCTCCTGGAGGCCTTGACAACACAAGCACACATGCGCTCACACAGATGCAAGCCCACTGTGCACATGCACATAGACATTAATATATATATAATAACACCTGTATGTGTGAGCACACGCGTGAACATATTCATTTGCGTCACACACAAAAAAAGAGTGTATGTAGTGCATGGTGGTAACAGAAGTGGGGGAGGGTAGGAAGAATGGCCTTCTATAAAATAATAAGTAACCTTGACAGTGACATTGCTGCTTCGGCTCCCTTGATTCCATTCACGCACGCAAGCAAAGCGTATTGTAAAATCTTAATCCATCAAGACATGTACAGATATCTTGTAAACTATTCCAAGGGTACATTTATATGAAACATTAAACACAGCTCGGCTAGCTTTCGAGCTCTATTTACCTTTGCTTCGGTGTGATCCCAATTACATTAGGTAAACTGCTGATTCAAACAACAGTTTTTAACAGACTATTATCAGCCATGGTTATAACCCTGCTAGAGCTGAAAGCAAAAAAGATTCCTGCATGATATTTTCACAGCACGTAAAAATTCTCAGATGTAAGATGATGAAAACACACCATGCATCTGTTATCGATCCTTCAATAATGTTATCATGGATTGCATGTGCAATTAGTTGTGTGTTTCATGTGCACTGTGTGTGAGTTAGTTATCTTAAACTGAGGCTTCTGCCACAGGTAATGTTAGGTTTGCAGTAGTTTTGTGCAATGCCAAACTTAGAAGGGATAGAATTATGTAAAAGGGTCACATAAGTCAAGAATGATTTATTACCTTTCATCTCTTTCTCATTGTGGTACTGAAGACTGTGTGATGAATCACATTGTATTCTCTCTGAGACTTCCATTGTCTTCTAATGTGGACGATTGTGAATGGGTCATGTGGGACTGCTCAAGCGGTGTCACACTCCCTTTTTATTTCACACAGCTTTCAATCACTATGCCTTCAGCACTATATTCGTGATGTGCTTTGGATGGTTGATATAGTATAATGCTCAGATAAAGGTGGTGCACAGTTAGCTGCAAATGAAATATAACTTACAGGTGACATCAAAAACGTTCATCAGTATGGTATTTTAGGTCTTGCATATATGTTCTAGAAAAATGCATTTTTGTTTGCATTGTTATAGGTAATATGCGTTAGTTTAGGATGAGTGATTTTAACACATTACCTTTGTGGTAGTCTTTGGAGTAAATGAAGCAAATAATTCACTTCTATGCCAGACTATATCAGACTTCATGCTGTTGCCTATTGTACAACTGTAAAAGTTAGATCTGTGTGTTCTTTTTATAACAAGAACAATATCCGTGACCTTCAAAAAAAAAAAAATAATAAATCAACAATGATGCGAAAAAGAGAGAACAAAAACTGGTGGATTTCATTGACATTGGAAAGTCACCTTTCTTTTAGGAACATTAATCTTTTTATTATTTTTTTTTCCCGGAAACAACATTACTTTGCTTTGCATTACTTCCTCTGGGTTCTTTCTTTCTTTCTTTTTTTTTTTTTTCTTTTTTTTTTTGCCTGTCCCGTTTGGCTCTTTTGCCATCAGAATTATTGTCTAAAGGCGAAGAAAGATGCCCAACAGATTTACTTTACCAAATGGACCATCCCAGCCTTGCAGTATTGGTCTATTTGATTCACCTTTTATTGTTCATTTTATTTTATTTTCCATCCATCCATCCATTCGCTTCCGCTTATCCTTTTCAGGGTCGCGGGGGCTGCTGGAGCCTATCCCAGCTGTCATAGGGCGAAAGGCGGGGTACACCCTGGACAGGTCGCCAGTCTGTCGCAGGGCTAACACATAGGGACAGACAACCATTCACACTCACATTCACACCTAGTGGCAATTTGGATTATCCAATTAACCTATCCCTACAAGCTGCATGTCTTTGGACGTTATTTTCACTTGCTAAATACGGGACAGACTTGACTGGGGAAAAGAAAGGGGAGAAAGAAAGAGGGAAAGACAAACAGTGGAGAAGAGGGACGGGGATAAGGGGCAAAAAACAAAAAACAACAAAATAAGCAGACAAAAAATACATATATCAATCACCTGGATCACCTTTTTTTTAAAGACTCGAAAGGACTTGAAATTCAAAGTTTCAGACTTGTGACTTGACTCGGACTTTTACACCAGTGACTTGAGACTCGACTCTGACTTGCCTGACATTACTTGAGACTTGACTTGAGACTTGAGGATAAAGACTCGAGACTTACTTGAGACTTGCAAAACAATGACTTGGTCCCACCTCTGCCTTCTGTCTGCACCAAGTGTCGTCAAACACACACCTGCCCATTGATGCTGCCACTCAGAACACTTCTAAAGTCAGGAATGTAGTCTTTCACTTCCAAATCTCTGGTGCAACACCTCAATGTGCCCCTTTCAGAAGGCTGGCGACAAACTCCACAGACAGTTATCCACTGTGTGTGTGTGTCTGTGTTTCGAATGCTTTTAAATGTAATGTTGTTTGATACACTGTCATCACCCACTAAGACCTTAATATACAGCGTAAAAAAAAAAAATCCTAAAAAAAAGTAACAAAAAAGTAACATTCCGGCAGCTGGGGCGCCAAAATAATAGCATAAAATAACAGAAAATAACTTGCACATGAAAATACGGTTATTTTCAGTAATGACAATACAGTTTGTTGCCCTAATTTTACATGAGAACATTACATTAGGAATATTTTAATGTGATTAAACAATGAAATTACCTATAAACAAGGTCCATGAATGCAGCAATATGAATAATAATACTTAAATGTACAGAAATATACAGTTAACAGTTGGTTTAAATAATAATGGATTGCATTCATATAGCGCTTTTTAACACAATCAAAGCGCTTTACAATTCCACTTTATAATTCCCCTCTGGCCATCACCAGTAGGTGGTAGGTGAAGTGTCTTGCAAGGACACAACGACCGAGTGTCCGAGCCGGGGCTTGAACCGGCAACTTTGTGATTACAAGGCGAACTGCCAACTCTTGAGCCACGACCGCCCTAAATAACAATAATAACAATAATTATTTGATGTAAAAAAGTTTATAAGAATCATTTTATATATTTTTCCATAGCATTACATTTGAATTTAACAGTGCAATCTTTCAAATAACGGACACATATTTGTGAAATTATGATACATTTATGAATGTATTTTAACAATCAAAATATGCATATGTACAGACAAATACATTTAAAAAACAAGAAAATTATGTTTTATTACATTTACAGTGATTTTACGTTAATTTACATTTTAAATGTAAAATCACAGTCTATTTATGTAAATTTAATGATATTCTAGAAGAACAGTACAAAACTGTAAAATACACAGTAAAATACTTTTTTTTACTGTGTAAGATTTGGAAAATTTAAATTATGCCTATATTTTTTTTTTCTTGTACCTCTGAGAAAAGCATTTTATCACTCCGTGTTATAATATGGCACTAAAGGATGGCCACACCTCATTGATCAACAAGGAATCTAGAGTGTGCATAAGCACAGACATGAGTGTAGGAATAATGTATCTACACTCTTCCCCGTTTCTGATCTTCCTTGTGTTCTCCTTGCAACTAATGCCAACTTCAGTTCAGATTTATTGAGTCCAGGATGGGACACTGGGACGCCCTTTCTCACTCACACGAGCATCCCACCTTCACCTGTCATCCAATATTTCTTATTAAAGAAACAGTCAACAGTCGGATTAAACTATTCACAGGAAAGCTAATGCACCAATATGCTCAACAGTGCAGCCACCTTTTAATAATAGCGCATAATAAAATGACCTCTGACCACAGTCATGGCTGATGAGTTCAGGGCTCTTTCCGTGTTTATGAAGTTGTTGATATAACCATTTTGTATCCATGGCTCTCTGCAGTTGCTTCAGTGTCAGCTGTTCTTGACTCTGTCATATTTGAAGTGCTGTGAACAAGAGTAGTTGTCCAAAGAAGAAGTAAACAGAAACTTGGGTGTGAAAACTCCCCTTCGGGTGAGGGGCATTTTGCACAGTCTGTTGTGGAAATGTGTGCTTTCCTCCAAATTCATCACTCTGTGTTTGTGCTTATGTGACTGAATTATTAATGCCTGACAAATGACAGCCATTTTGAACAGGACCCTTCACTCAACATCGATTAAATATAAACAGTACGCACGTGTGAGCAGATGTGTTTCTACCATTGCCACTGGGTGCTGCAAGCAACATTTCTCTGAGAGAGGCTAATGACAGAGGTGAAATGTACAGTACCAGACAGTCCTTGAGTATGCAGACAGGTACTGTAACATCACTGCTTCATCAACATCTTAGAAGTTTTCTTTTGGGTTGTCTTTTTTATTATTATCCAGTGCTTTCTCTTCCTTTGGTTTCATATATTTATTTGACTATAAATGAAAATGGCAGACAAGAAGAAATACAGAGAGGAAACATCATTTAGAGGAATTTGTTTGTAAGAGGGAAGAATAAACGTGTAAGAAGTGGCAAGAGTGAGGAAAAAGGGAATATAGGGTATATAACAGCACTTTGGTGTGTGTGTCCATGTGTTCACCTGGGAAAGTGAAAGCTGAGAATGAGATCAAAGGCAAACAACTTTATTGGCGGTCTCCATAATTCAGCAGCTATACCAGGGGTCATAGTCTTTCCTTTGAGGTTGAGCTGCAGAGATGAATCTTTAATGCACTCCTGCCTGGGAATAATGGATGGCACGGGCTACCTACTACCCACTACTGCTGCAAGAACTTGGAGTGGGGGAGAAACGAAACAGGGTAAGGGGGAGGGAGTACAAAGGCCATGTATGATCTGTGAATGAAGAGAGGAATGAACAAAGCAAGGGATGTGAAGAAACGGGAGTCCAGTGTGGATTTTTGCTTGGTTTATAAATATGTGTGAGCTCTCTTTTTATATGGCTGTACGTATGCGGTATATGTGTCTTGTGGATTGGTGTGCACTGCACACTTATTGTGGTGTGCTGTACGTACAGTATATAGGCTGAATTTCCTCTCTTTTCACAGCTGTGTAGCCCTAAGGCGCCCTTAGGGTAGAGAGATGATTGAGCTGCGCCACCCTTCCCACTGTGACCTTCTAAGCCTCTGAGCCCATTGTGGTCCCCTGGCAGTCCCGCCCTAGTCCACCTGCTCTCCCTGCACCTGGACTTGAACAGCACATGCACACTAGTTCTGTTCCCCTTGGAAGAAGGGGAAGCTTCAGGACCTCCTAGGAGGCACTGAACAATGCTGCAGAAGAGAAACACTGTAAAGCCCAACAGTGAATTGTGTAGTTCTGCACAGTGCATAAGTCTCTGTCTCAACAAAGTTGCCTTTTACACTAGAGAAGCATCTTGTTACTTGACTTGCATAAATCACGCTGGTCTCTTTTACATATAGCCTCAGTTTTCTACAAAGTCAGATAGGGAATTTTAGCTAACTCCGGCTGACACCATGTAGCAGGTCTAAAAAAAGAGCGTACCTAGCTTTGAAATAGGACAAGTTTATGTTTATGTCATGTTACTCATAGTTTATCTTCCTTATATGCCTCTCTTTACCCATAAACAAGCCATCTCTAATTTTAAGTACCCCATGTTTATGTCCCTGACGGCCAAGATGAGCTTTAGCCCTTCTGATGTTTAGAGTGCTGTCAGAGCGGTGTCACGCACTGCACTAACATGCTAACGTACTGCATAGCTGTGCCTGAGGGGACAGAGGAGAAACTATCAGAGTGAAATAGCTAGAGTTTGTATTTTCCTCTCAGTAAAACTAGTTTGTAGGTATATTGCATTAAATCACATCCACACAGTTCAGCGTATTTACCAAAAGTAATGTATTAAAAGAGGTATGTTATATTATTAGAGAGAGAGAGTCGCATAGTGCTGTGAAACTGGGTCACCCGCAGTCAGAATGTGGAGCCGGCTCGTCTGAGCCGAAATGAGGTATAAAATACAAACAAATGAGCTTGCGATGCAATAAACCGAGGATCACACATCGGCCCAGCCCCTTCCCTCTTGCTCACACACACACCCAACCAGAAGTGCACACTTCACATTTCAGCTTGCACAAGATTACATCTCAGCATCTTAGTCAATCAAAACCTCCCACTGCCTCCCTCATCTCCAGCTCTAACCCTGCACAGGGTGGAGGCGGATGTGCGGGTGAAGAGGGTGTGGTGTGGGGGAGGAGTAACAGGTTTTGTGGGTGGTGGCAGATGAAGAGAAGGAATAGAGGATAGGAAAAGAGGGAAAATGGTACCTATAACCTGACAAGAGGCAGAGAGAGAGAGAGAGAAGGAGAGAGAACGAGGTAGAGACCCTTACCCCTTGCTGCAGCTCAAAACACATTTCACATTCAGTGGTTGAAAAAAAAATACAGGCAGCTGCATGGCAGCAGTATGCTTGGAGTCCTGGAGGAGAGTTCATTATGGAATGACATTGACTCTGGCTGATTTGCTGAGACGAATCAGATTGCAAAATGAGACATATACGTTTTTTTTCTTCTCTCAATTCCCATCTCCTAGTGCGCAATGAAATATTAAGTCTTCCTGTATGGCAGCGCCTTAAATTGCATGCACAGCTCACACAAAGGGCCTAGAAATGTGCCATTACCTAGCTTTAATCTGAACTATTTTCTCGGCTGCCTGCCTGCTCTCTCCTACCTAGTGGAAGGATTGTTGATCTGAAGGATCGAAATAGGGAACAGAGAGACAATTCCATTTAAGAATTCCGCTCTCACCTCAATTTAAGGACATCCATTCGCTGATGAAGCTCATGTCTTTTATCAAAAATGCAGCAAAATCTGGGACATGAGGTGCCACAAGCACACAGTGACGAGAGTGTTAATAACTAAGATATGAGTAACTGTTAATCACGTTGCCTCAATGACGCTGACTTTTTTTTTTTTTTTTGCTGAGACAGTTGTTTTTAAAATTACAAGCTCTTTAGGAGAACACTGTAAAATTGCATAATTTAGTATAGATAACAAAAGCAGAATTTCTGTAATAGTAATGCTCAGACAGGAGAAAAAGCATGCACTTCACAGAGATTTACTAATGTGGTATCCTTAATATATTTTATATGAATTTATTTATTTTGTGTTTGTTTAGGAAGTTTTTTTTTTTTAAATATATATATGGCTTAAAATTAAGTTGCATCCATGCAGGAAGTGTTTTGCAGTGATGTGGCATATACAACGACAGTAGCATTCTGCAACTTTGAGCGACGACTGGTGTAAGAACGTCCGGTGATGCTAAGTGGGCGTGAGCTCAGATAAACTTTTCTCAACTTCAGGGCAACTGATTTAAGCAGCTACCAGTGAGAGTCCAGGATACTGTTGATTGAAATTTGATAGTCTTATCTAGACGGTTAGAGGGTTATCTATTCAACTAGCCCCTGGAATGTGTGCAAGTAACCAAAGCTTCAAAGCAATGAACAACCATGGAATTGTTCCCTGTGTGGACATTGCTTGAGGCTTAGCTGTATTTAAACCTTCCACTGTTTAATGATATAATCGTTTGTTTGCTTGAAGCTTTTTTTCAAGTCCTAATTTTGCAAGAGAACAGGCAATCTTAATTAAAAATGGCAGTCTTTCTGTAAGTAGACAAGTGTGTGCCATTGAAATGTTTTTTTATTGCACAAACAATGTTGTAAAGAACGCAGAGAGAGAGAGAGAGAAAGGGGAAGACCTGCAGCAAAGGGCTGCAGGTCAGCCATTTTCAGCCTTGCAGCATATGGTCACCTGCTCATCCCACTGAGCTAAACAGGAACCAAAATGGGCAACATTTTGACATCTAATGTCATCCTTCGATGGTTGGTTTGAATTAATGATCTGGTGGACTGCCCAAATTGAAGCCTCAAGTTCAACATTTCAGGTAAGGCTTAATTTATAATTTTGGATCCGGAGGGAGCCATGTTTGAACAAGAAGGTGGAGTAGAAAGTTATGCACTAAGTCTTGTTAGATTGGTCAGCAAAGTGAATCCATGGACTGTATGGATGCAAGGCACAGACACAAATAGTGTTATTCTGTAAATACAATGCAAGAATTTCAGTTACTGGTACAACTGGAACTCAGAATCTTTGGTGGTTTGTTACTACAAATAACTACAGTGAACCATATTATCATGAAGAAATTTCTTTTTTGAAATTTTCACTTGAACTTCATTTCACCCCTGCGAAGTATCACTTATAACCAGTGTTGGTCAAGTTACTTGAAAAAAGTAATCAGTAACTAATTACTGATTACTTCCCCCCAAAAGTAATCCCGTTACTTTACTGATTACTTATTTTCAAAAGTAATTAATTACTTAGTTACTTAGTTACTTTTTAAAAACACGATTTACAACCTGAATAGGTGATAAAGCGATAGATCTTTCAGCCCAGTTCTATTTTTTCTGCATAATCCATCATACAAAATGTAATCAAATGGAAAAGTCTCTTTTTTAAAAATTGTTTTATCATTTTTAATCTTTTAACTTTATGCATCAAGCAAAAATTAAATTACATGCAACATTCTCTGACTTGAATAAATTAGTTTCACATTTAAACCTATTTTCTACACATTCCAGCACATAAAATAAAATATTTTTTGTGTTTACACTCACTCTTTCAAATAGATGCAAGTAAAACACAGCAGAAAATAAATAAAATCAAAGACTCAGCAGTCCTGTTGCTCTATTTTCACCTGTAAAGCAGGAGTGGGTTAGGCGGAGGTTTACCCTGGTGCAGGTGTGCCGCAGCGGTCAGTGGAAGAATCCGCGAGTTTCTCTGTGAATTTCCCATTACGTCGTTGCTCACGAGCTTGTTTAGGGTTTTTTTGTGTAAAAAGAAGTTTTCTTCCCACGCACAACGGACGCTAATGTTTTTGTCACTTATGGAATCAAACTCAAAGTAAGGTCAGTACTTCCACGCTTTAAACGCTGCACGCTCATACTCTCTCCCGCACTTGATATAGGATCCATTGTTGATCTGCACACAGCTGTTGTCAGGAACGTCGCACTCGCTTATGTCACTGTCATAAGATATTCTCGCAAAAAAAATCACGGTTTTAGTAATGCAGTAACGCAGCGTTCCTACGGAAAAGTAACGGTAATCTAATTACCGATTTTGTAATAGTAATCCCTTACTTTACTCATTACTTGAAAAAAGTAATCAGATTACAGTAACGCGTGCCCATCTCTGCTTATAACATGTGTTTAATATCTTAATCTTGATGATCAATGTCAGAAAACAATATGCTTTTGTGTTGTCTTTGAGAGTGTGGACAGTTAAATGTGTTGTTTTGTGATACAACTTGAAGAACTTGTTGCTTTTCCCATAAAATGAAACTTTCCTCACAAAATGCAGAGAGTGTTATTGTGAAATGCATGTGTGGCTATAAGTTGACAAAAACAGTGGTTAAAATAAAACGTTTTCCCTATTGATACATCTTTCTTTGTGAAATTCAGTTCATCTCCACTGGTGAGCTTTCTCAAGCTGAATGCTGCTGACTTCAAAACGACTGCGGCGCTCTTTAAAGTTCCCCCAACCACTGAAATTTACATTATTTTAGCAGTTCTGTGGGATCAAGTGTTACCCATACTATTTCATCACACATTTGAACAAACCAGATATTTTCACTGGAGTCTTGATTGCTACAATGGTGCTATTACACACCCCTCTGCATCGTGTCATAATGCTTCTCTCAGGGATTTTACTGGGGCCTAATTAGCCATGTTGATGGATTGTATAGACCATGTGCTGTGCTCTTTACACAGGGTGGTGGGCTGTGGGCTGTGAGAGTCTCTAGAGTGTATGTTAAGGCAGTACTTCCCTTTCGGAGAGTGCTAGCCATTAGCAAGCCTCTTACCCATCCAACACAGGGGATTATGGGAATAAACGAGTGATACTGCATGACCTTGGCCTCACACCACCACTACAGCAACAGCACATCACGTTCTGTGGGTTTTGTGTGTGTGTGTGTTTGTATTACCATGGCTGTGTGTTTATGTTGGGAATGTATGCGCTGTTTCCTGAGATGTGAAGAAAAAAATAGAGAGAAAAGGGGTCACCCATAAACACCTCATTCAAGGGCAACCTGTACAGTGCAGACCACCTTTTCCCTGAGACCTATATGCTCTCATTGGCAACAAGTCAAACAAGAGAACAACTGAGATCTGAAAATTATGTGAAATCTCACCTCAGTGCATGCTGAGATGCTGACATTCTCCTCAGGATGAGCTGAAATTTCAAGGGAAACAATAGGGAATGGGGAATTACATCTTACTATACTCAGCAAGAAGCTGAATTCTCTTTTTTTAGTCTGTCTCTATCAAGCTATCAATTAACATCAAAACGATCCCATGGAACTTGACAGCTTTGCAGGGGCTTCATAGCAAGCTTTCAAAGCCTCACTGCAGTGTTACCTTGAGAAAACAAGCTGACAGTGGATTGTGCGAAGGAAAAGAAGCAAGAAGACTGAAATGTACGCTTGTGTTTTTTTCTTTTCACGTACCTGCTGCTGGATAATGTGACCTAACAGCAGATGATTTCTGTCACAATTGATCCGTTGCGCTGAGCCTTTACGCTCCGCTGCTAACAACTCTATTTAAGGCAAGTGTCTACCATCCGTCACCTGCAGAGATGAACTGCTAGATAGTACATTTACATTTATTTCTTAATCTTTGATGCTATCACTGTCCCTCTTTCAACATTGCCAGCTACTTTCAACCTCTGTTTTATTCTTCATCTATTCGAGCATTTCTTTACCTTTCTCTACAAATCCACACTCATGGAGGGTGCTAAATATACACATGCGCACAAATGCAAATATTTTACCCTGTTGTCTAGTCCAGATGGTGGTTGCACCAGTAACCAGTAGAGGGAAACAAAGCACTATCATTTTCCCTACGGCTGTTATGGTGGGCCTCATCTGCTGTTGTCATCAGTGCAACAGACATATCATTCAAAGTCTCTTGTCATCCTCCACAGAGTCCTTTCATAACTCGAAGAAGCATTTGGAAAAAATATCAGCTGTGATAGAAAAAAAATAACGCTCTACATAAGGATAAAAATCTGCAGTTTTATCAGACTACAGCAAATGGGTCCAAGTCACTGTAGCTGAATTATGCTGCTACGCAGTTTTCAAAGCAGAGCCTGTGATGGGAGAGAGGCTCTTACATTCCTACCCATGGTATAGTGATCATTGTCCAGTTCAAAGCTGATTCTGCAATGCATTTGAATGAGAGCAGAATGTGTGAAAATGGATACCCATTACAGTTATAAGAATATAATTTTATTTCACCTTTGTCATTTTCTCAACAATTTCTTTCATTTTTTATTCACTGCTGAACATACTTTGCAAGCTAATCCAAAAGGAACCATTGATGCTTAAGCATTTTGACCTATGACCTTGTGGTTGTGGCAGCATCAGAAGATAAAAGAAGAAGAAGAAGCATAGTTAACTCTCCCCCATTACTGACTTCATTTAAATAGTGCACATCGTTGGGATAAATTATTCATACAATCAACTTGCTAATCATCTTTTATGGAACATCATCTAGGGAATGGCTATTTTTACTTTGCTCATTTTGATACGGTGTTTTCATTCACTTCCAGCTGAGCAGCTTGTGACAATATTAACAATTAGATTGATGCTCAGAAAGTAATAGCTGATCAGAATAATAGAGGGAAGGAAGAAGTTAACAACAACAGATACTAATGAAATCCAAAACAGAATAACAAGCAAACGCTCAAAAATACAGAATTTCTTCCACAGGTTCATTTTTTTGTGTGCAGCCTGTAAATACAGTATGCAAAGTAAACATTTATTTGCCGATCAAATATTTGTTGTGAGAAAATGATGAACAAAATGTGTAATACCACATAGTTTTACAGAAAGGAAAGTATGTGCACCTAAAATACCAGAGAGACTAGTGAAAAGTTTTAAAAGGTGGACTAATATGTTATGACAGGTGCCCATGTCCATCATATCACTGTGTTGATATGCATGCTGTTGTTTTGAGCCAACATGTCACACTTGGGCTTCCCACTACAGAGGACTAGTCATTCAGCAATGACAGATTAAAACAGCTTTTTCAGCAAGCCACACAGGAATGGTTGGTTATATAAAAAAAATGTGGAAACGTCTTCTGATATTGGCAACATCAAAGTTATGTTCAGTGTCACAAGTTTCAAGACAGATTTCCTATGATCAAGGTGGCTCTTACTGAACTATGTTCATAACAGAATCTACACATACCCACACTATATAGTCTTGACAACTTGACAAGACATAGCTCTAGGAACCTGATGAAATCTTGCAGTGAAATGCAAAGTAAGAGAAGCCAAACACTCAGCATTACTGACACGCTCTCTCTTAGTCTTACTTGTCTTTTTTCAGTTATTTCTGAATTGTCATTTTTCATTCTATTTGTTTCTCCATGGTTAATGCCAGAAGGTGAAATACTCATTAAATCTCATTGATGGGGGGGAAATGTAAGGGTCATGCTATTTTGCATTTCATACTTGCTTGATGTTTTCATTTCTAGTTGCATGCTGTGTTTTTTTTCACTTTCTGATGTCCTTATTCCTTATATTTTTCAGCAGGCAGAAGATTCATATGAAGGCTTAAAACAGGCTCTGTGTGGGACAGATAGCAGAAGGAATTAACAGCCATTTCACGCTAGCACCTCGGTGGCCGAGCAGGACACTGGGAGAGGGAAGCAGCTTGGGTGCAGCCGGGGTACTGACGACCCCCGAGACACTCTGTAATTGTACTGCTCTGAAGAGCAGGTAGGTGTGCAAATTACCAAATGTGCCGTGAAAGCCCATTTCAGCCAGCTCAATCACTGTTAAGCATTTCCAAGTTTTGAGCAATTTCGTTTTTGGTTCATTTCTGGAATCCCGATCTCATGAATGGGGCAAAATTTTCTTTCTTTTAAGACTTGAATACTACGGTGTCGATATACAAGATCTGCTTTTTTTACTTTGCAGTAAAAGATAAAATGTATATACAACTACTGCCCTTATAGATATTCCATTGATATAGATGTACTGGAAAAAAGAGCAAAGTTGGGTTTAGCACATTAAGCTTTAGACTCTATTAAACATGACTGATGTAAAATCATAAAAATCAGCACTATCCACTTAACGGCGCACGCCGTCGTTTATTTCAGTTTGCACTCTTTCCAACTTTTCATTGGACAAAAACTCTCTTCCCCTTGATGTATTGCCTTTATATAAGAAAGTGTCAAAGCTGCAGGAATGTGAAGAATTGCGGGGCGACCTGGGAGCGCCTCGGGGTGGGCAAAAAATACCAGTTGATGTCACACTGGCTTCCACTAACAGAGCTGCAGCCTCAGTGGGCGGCATGGGGTTGGGGACCAGAGCGAGAACAAAGGAAACACTGACCCCTGGGTGCGTGGTAATACGCTGGAACTACAAAACTGTGTAAACCATAGAGCAAGCAAGCCTGGCACCATACACTGTGATTTCTATCTGGCCTTTCCTTTTGCTGTCAACCACAAGGGCACTTGTGAGGCATGTGCCAGGACTTTCAGGGCACAGATCCTGCAAGCTGTCAGGTGTGGAGAGTAATGCTGACTGAGCGGAGGCTGGGTGTGAACAGTCCCCACCACTGACCTGAAGCGGTGAAACATTTCCATTTTCCTTACACAAGATGGCAAGTTGGTAAGAAGTAATTCTGATATTCCGCACCCACAGAACAACCTAAAGCTTTTTACAGTTAGCCTACAACTTGAAAAGGTAAACTGCTATAGCTTCTATTTTAAACCTCCCTCATTCTATTGAGTGGGGTCTACGCACATTCCACAGGCATGTTTTTGTGTCATATCTCACAGGTTTTCTTTTAATCATTCCAGTTTTTTGTGACTTTGTCAGTCATTTAGTTCCTAATGACATCCGTCATTTTTCTGCATTGATTAGTGATTTTGAAAAATACAAATATTTTGTGTCAAAATTGCCTAATTGCACCAAATGCAGATTTAATAAATGGATTTATTCAGTTGATGCTTTCCACAGGTCCTAGAATAAAATAAAATATACAATTTCAAGGGAGGTAGGGGAACTCTATGAGTTAATTTGAAGAAGACTAGTAGAGTCTTCATTGCCTTCATCATCTGGATGGGAATCTTCCAAGACTTGAAGGTATCAGAGCATGGAGATGTTGCAGGATACACACAAAAATGGAGAGCTGAGGCTGCTATGCTGTAAACCCCATTCTGAGCAGGAATGACACTCATGGGAGTGAAGAAAATTCCATCTGCTGATGTGACTTCCAACTTTTGGCTGTACAAACTTGAAAAATGTTACCCTTGCTCGACAGCAAAGTAGCAACTGTTTGGTCCTCCTGTCACATGCTAGCATGTCCTGAGCATAGCATGAGGTAAATTGTGTGTTATTAGTGTGTGTTTAGCTTTAGTTGTTTAAGTGAGAGCTTTGTTCACATTACCAGTAATAAGTCAGACTGGGCAGACAGGGCTGCCCTTTGTCATGGATCCTGCTCATAATATTTATAGACAGAATTCAAGGTGCAGCCAGTGGATAAGGGTGGACGGTGGAGGCTAGAGAGTTCGTTGTTCCCGGGATCTTGTCTCTGCTTTTCACCGATGACGTGGTTCTGTTGGCTTCATTGAGTAACGATACCAGGCTTGCACCTGTAAGTCTGCATCCATTGTTCTCAGTTGGAAAACGATGTTGTGCCCACTGTGGGAAGAGATCATGGGCTTCTTCCTTGTCTTTCTTCCTTGGCGACAGTAGAAATTCTTCTACCTTTTCTAGAGTGGGTTAAAGTTAAAGTTTATGCTGTTTATGAACACAACTTCTGAACGATATGCATGAACCGTTAAAAATGGACGTACAGTACCTTAAGCAAAGTACATAGACTAAATTTTTCACATACTTTATTTTCCACAATACTGGATGTTGTGAGCATATTTTAAATAAGAGCACATTTTATGTTTTCACATTTACACCAAAGTAGGCACAGATAACATTCAGACATTTCACGAGAATATTTATATTGATTTTTGATTTTTTGAAGCATGCCCATCAGTGCCAATAAATATAGTGGGCAAATAAGCCTAAAAAACATTAGATTACATAACACTTTGATCTGTCAGTACTTGATGCTGGGACTGTAGACAAATAATGTTACATTTCTCTTAAACTATATTTAAAAAAAAGAAAAAAAAAGAATGAATGAATGAATGAATGAATGAATTCCTGTGTCTGGTTATACCACAGAAATTGTTGCAGTTGTTCATCTGTGATTTCAAACTGAAGGGTGTGACCACAGTGTTGGATCGAGAGCTCAGTGTGGTTCATTTCATTTTTGTGACTGTTTCCTGTTGCTGATAGCAACAGGCATACAATCAGTAGTACTGTAAATATATGGATTTACCAATGTGTCAGTAGATACCCTCATTTGGTGATTGAATGTGGAAAAAAATCAATTTAAATAAAAAATCCTCAAGAATTCCACTTTAATTCGAGTCAATAAGAGCAAAATGAAATCTATTAATATGTGCAGATGTGTTCAAGAGTCCAATAATTTATGCATGTTTTGCAGACTTGAGCAAGAATCACATTTGCAATTCTAAATAATATCCACATACTGAAAAAAGTGAGGTCTTACATTTTAACTAAAGAAATTCATTATGAATCAGCCGAATTCAATCCAAGAGTCATACTAGCAACATGTTTTAATATTAGACAATAATTTCATTATAATAAGAGTGCAATTCAATTCCACTCAGGAAGCACCTTCTGAGTCCAGAATAATAATATTAGGCATAATAACATTAAAAAGAAGGCTGAAGCCTTAATACTTATTCCTTTCTGTGTGCAGTCAAAATTTTCATTAAATATATTGTCAGAAACTCCCATTTTTTGGCACAAATTTCTACCGCTAAATTAGCGTCTGTCAGGTTCTTAGGCACTAAATGATACACTCTAGTGTCTTTTAATACAGCTGGACTGGCAAGGTTTATCATAAAGGTATTTTCAAGAACATTTTTTAAAAAGGCATTGTAAAATAACTTTGTAATTCTAGCATACACATTGCAGAAAAATAAATGTTACTGTATGTCTTTGTTTTCCATTCCAGGTTCTGTCTCATGTCTTTCTAGATTTTATACTTTTGGGGTTTGTAAATTCACACCTTTTTCTATCCTTTTTTAAATCAATGAACCTGCCATCGTGAGACATTACAGTAGAATTCTTGTGTCAAGTCATGTTGCTTTGATGACTGAAAAAAATGCCTTGTTCATAACAGAAAAAAAATGCTATGTGGGGCAGAACAAAGCAAGAAAAAAACCCCACTCCATTGCTCACATTCCGCCACATTCTGTGGGTTTGAGTGCCACTCAAATGATGTCCTATTTGGGGCATTGCATTGGTCACCAGCATCTATGGCGGGGAACTTACCTCAACTGTAAAATTGGGTGGGCATGTTGACCTCAGAATTTCTACATTGGCCCCGGTTCCTCAGTATTCAGCCACTCAGCTAGATCAGAAGCAACACAGTCTCCTTCACTCATCTCACAGTAGAGAGCATCTATGGCCATTTCACTCAAGCGCTCATGGTCCACAGAGCAGTGATAAGACAACTTGTTGACGTGTGGCACCTAACTCTATGTGTCATGGTCTAGAGTGTTTTTCATTCTGTGCTTGTCACTGTAGTGGGTAGCCAGCTGCCACACTCGATTGGTTCTCTGACCAGACAAGATACTTTTGCAATGTTGTTGAAATAAAATAGAAAGAAGAAAAAAATCATTGGGATTCACTCACAGCAATTTATGTAAGAAAAAGACCTCAGAGAACAGGTTGTTCTAGTTTTCTCTTGACTCATCATCTAAACAGTTATGTCAAATGGACTGGTACTTATTTCTACTCTACCTGAGTACTCAAAGTGATTTACACAACTTGCCTGATTCACGCATGTATTCTTGTCTATGTACTTTCTATCTAACCTTCCGATGGATGCATCGGAGAGCAACTTGGATTTAGTACCTGACCTCAAGGATATTTAGGACGCAGACTAGAGCAGATGGGGATCGAACCACCAACCTTCTTATTATCAGATGCGCTGCTATACCACGTGAGTTACAGCGCATCTGATAGTGGGAGGACTGTAGATGCCTTTTGGGCTTTGGGTACCTGAACTAAAGATATGCTCATGCTGGCCAATCTTTTTCTCTCGTATTGCACTGCACTGGGAATACTTTAAAACCACCACTAATGAAACCACAGATGCACGACAATAGGCATTTAAGGGTTCATCCCTCATCCACAGGGGGCATCGAATCACTCAGGCGCTTATCTAAATGTTGACATTTGAACCTGAGAGTAATATCTAGAGGAATTATGGGTTTAAGTTGTCCTTAATGGTTGAGCCGATTGGACTGAAATCAGCAGTCATCCTGTAGCAGCAAACTTCCAGCCCCTAGAAACACACTGGAGTGGAGAGGCTTGATTAATAATATATCCAAAAGGGTAGGTGATATGACAGCAGGAAATTAAACACACTTATACTGGGGATGGAGGACAGGATGATCAGGACTTAATTAAAGACTTTGAGGGGTAGAGGGCATGATTTAAGGCCAGAGTTATACTACTTTCTTGCCAACATCAACGGTGAGCTAAGGATTATGGGGGCACAGCAAATGGGTGTGTTTCCAGAGACCTTGTGCCCTCATATGACTCTTGTAATGAGTTGCTATTTCTGCTGTGGGGTGATTACCACCCTACACATGCTAACATGATATAAGTGTCTGGAGAAGAGTCAGCTTTCTAATATTACACGTGTTGGTAATTATTTCACCTCACTCCCACCTCTGTTGGTAAAGAACAGGGGCATTTGGGTTGTTGTTAAAGGCAATGGGTCTCATGTTTAATTATGTGCACGTACCAGCATCTTTCTTAGTACAACATTCTTCTTACTGTCCAGCAGCTATTTAATAGAGATGTGCTACACATGACAGATGCTTTGGTGAACCGGACACTTGCTCAAAGAATATACAGGTGCAATCTATTAAAAAAGAGGAATGAAGGAAAAGGGATAAAAAAAACCCACACACTACTACTCTCCTTCAGTTTTTAACAGCTGCATCATACATCTCTCTAGGGGGGCCCATGAAAAGGTGGTTCAAGCTACGATTCATCTTTGGGGGCATGTTTATTTTTATTTACATTTTCTGTCCCGCTATTTGACCATAATTTTATTTGCAACCACACATATTGTTAAGGTCTGCTACACCTGCATATTCACATATGCATCATAGAATTTTAAACATTTAACCTAATGGCATCGTTATTAGGATATATATTGTGTAAAATCCAATACGAAAGCATTGAATTTAACGCTGGTGGATTGATAAGGAGTTTGTAAATACAGCATTTCAATTTAGTCATTATTTCAGACTGCCATCCTTGTGTCAGGTTATACAATTTTAATTATGCGGTATTCCAGTAAGTGTAGCTATAGTCTTTGAAAATAGAATTTGATATATGATAGAGAAATTTGTTTCTTTTAAGTTAGATTCCCTCAGCGCAGAAAGAATATTTCAGGAGACTCAGATGTAAGTTTTAAAATCGTTTACTGTGTTTATGTGGTCCAAGGGCAAGCACATGTCTTTACCCTCCTGAGACCCAGCAGTTCATTTTTATTCCTCTGTGTTAGGACTATACATCAAACACTGCTTATGCAATTTATCTGATTCCTTATGTACTGCCAAGAGGATGTCCTGGGCTTTCCAGTGATGCCACATTTGTGGGGGTGTGGTTAAAAGGACACATTAACTTTCATTTCAAATAGGCAAGCATTGCAGCTTCTACATTTTATAATGACACAGGGGGTTAAGTGATTCATTTTTACAGATGTTATGTTTCTGTTGTTAAAAATCAAATAGTTTCATCAATGTGAGTCTTAAATGTGGTTTAGTAAGAATTCACAAATATACACAGCAAATCCAGCATGTCCAAATTAACACTGTCGGATTTGATTTCAACACTATTAAAGTGTCTATATGGGTCCACACCAGAGAGTGTTAATTTAACTCTTTTTGGAGAGTTGGTACGTTAACTCTGATTTAGTGTTAAACACCAAATCTGTCTGGAGTTGGTAATTTAACACTTGGTGTTAAGAGTTTATATATTAACTCTCAAAGAGTATTTTAGTTGAACTACGTAAGAGTTATCTTCTAATTCATTCTAAAAAGCGGGAATTTTACTGTTCTGAACTTCTAGAAATTTATTTTGGAAATAAACATTTACTAAAAAGATGCAATGGTTTTTGAAAAACATTTATTCTGAACTGTGCACCACAATTTCAAAACATTTTCTGAAAGATGTAACAGTATACATGTTCTCACTTTCATTAGAATTTTGTTTATCAAAAGGTCTGACATGGTAAATGCAAATAACAGCATTCTCATCACTTATTTCTTCAATACAATATGCATGTCCTTCATTCATCCCTTTGTGGAACTTCAATGCACTTCTGCTCTCCCCCATATTCCATCTTCACAAGCATATCCTGTGCGGAGATCGAATAAAAATTAGTTGACACTAATTAATGGCACAAATAATCCAGTAAACAATTGCAGCACAGTAAAAAAAAAAAAAAGGAATCCTCTTTGAGCCATTACTTGTGTAAAGTATTTTCCCAAAAGACAAGGACACAGGCAACAGGTAATACTGAACTAAATGTAAAACCTCAACCTTTTTCATTTTTACCTAAACCGTGTGCACAAAACTCTGGAGGGATCTATGCTAACGTAGAATCCAGTCAGGACGTCTGCTACTGCTGTTTGCTCGTTTTTTTTATGGGCGATCGTTTTCAGGCTTCAAGTAGTACCATTATACCAACATTTCACATTCTAGACATTGTTTTAGGTGTATTTGACCAAAGGTTTGACTGAAAATTCACATGCAAGCTTTTTTTCCAAGGCTGTGGTATTTGCCCGCAAACAATACTGTAGCATTCACAAGAACCAGACGGTTGGGTCTCAGTTTGTCCGTTTATTCGGCACATAAGCAAGCGGGTTGCTAACTCCGGGGAGAGCGCCCTCGTACAGCTCCTCTCTCCAGCCTGGCTCACACACACACAAAAACAACCAGGTCCCCCCTCCCCTTCCTGTACCACAACCAAACATGAATCTTAAAGGAACAACAACAGTGTGCAGAGATCACCAACATGTCACTGTACAATAACACTTAACCATCGTTACACTGCCCCCCCAGCAATAAGTTCCTCGTCCCCGAGGGAACGACACAGTCTCTGAGGCGGGGTGGTAGCCTACGTTCCCTCCTTGACCTCCTGAGCCCCTGAGGTGGAAGCGGAGGGGAGGGACTGCCCTCTGTAGGGGGCCATCCGGTCTCTGTGCAGCGCTACTATCCTCCCCCTAGAAGGCAACTGCACCCTGTAAACAACCTCCCCTACTCGCTCTAGGACGCTGCAAGGCCCCACCCAGCTGCTATCCAGTTTAGGACACCGTCCCTTCTTCCTCTTTGGGCTGTAGACCCACACCAGCTCCCCAGCATGGAAGTGCCTCCCCTTAGTGGTGATGTCGTAATTCCTCTTTTGGCGCAGGCCTGCCTTCGCCAGCTGCTCTCGGGCGTAGGAATGTGCAGAATCCAGCCGGTCCTGCAGCTTCCTTGCGTAGTCCCGGCCCGGTGGTGCCTCTGGCGCGTCCGGGGGCTTCCCAAAAGCCAACTCTGCAGGAGTTCTCAGCTCTCTCCCTAACATGAGCGGGGCAGGCGTACATTGGGTGGAGTCCTGTACTGCCGACCTGTAGGCCATGAGGGTAAGGGGAAGATGGTAATCCCAGTCCCGTTGGTGTTCTGAGGTAAGGATGGCTAGCTGCTGGGCCAGCGTCCTGTTAAACCTTTCCACCAGCCCATCGCTTTGGGGGTGAAGTGGGGTGGTGCGGGTCTTCTTAATCCCAAGGCGTCCACACATGGCAGCAAATACCTTGGACTCAAAGTTACGCCCCTGGTCACTGTGGAGGGTCTCTGCTGTTCCAAAGCGGCTGAACATCCCCTCCACTAATACATCAGCGACAGTCTCAGCCTCCTGATCTGGGATGGCGTATGCTTCCGGCCACTTGGTAAAATAGTCCATTGCCACAAGAACATAGCGGTTTCCTCTGTCTGTGCGAGGAAATGGGCCCATGACGTCCACAGCTACTCGCTCCATTGGGGCTCCTGCTGGTTGCTGCTGAAGCTGAGCCCGGGACTGGTCCTGTGGCCCTTTGTGTGAGGAACATGCATCACAGCTGCGGCAAAAGTCCTCCACGTCCCTCCGCTGTTGACCCCAGTAATAGCCCTGGCGGAGGCGGCGGAGAGTCTTGGAGACCCCAAAGTGGCCGGAGCCAGTGCTCCCATGGCAGGCTTCCAGCACAGCTGACCTCAGCGACCTTGGCACCACAACCTGCCACCTCTCCTCCCCCGTGGCAGGATCCTTCCAGGCCGCTCCAACACCCCCTCCTTCAGCCTGAGAGCTGCAAACTTGGCCCATAGCCCCCTGGTACAGATGGAAAACCCAGTGACCTCATCCCAAAGGGGTTGCTCCCCCTTCTCCAGCCACTGCAGGACCGGCAGCAGGTCCGTGTCTTGTTCCTGCCGTGCCCTCCACTCCGCTGCATCCACCACCAGAAGAGCCCTGCAGGCGAGCTGTGCTGCTCCGTCTATTGTCGTGAGTTCCCGCTCTATTTCCTCTCGCTTCTCACAGTAACGGCAGCCAGCTGCAGCACATGGGCGGCGAGAGAGGGCGTCTGCGTTAGAATGGTGCGTCCCTGCTCTGTGCTCCACAGTGAAATTGAAGGCTTGGAGCTCCTCCAGCCAGCGAGCCACCTGTCCCTCTGGCTCCCTGAAAGACATCAGCCACTGAAGGGCAGCATGATCAGTTCTGATAACAAATGCTGTGCCGCACAGGTAGTACTTAAGTGTCTCACCCCCGCCACCACAGCCAACAGCTCTCGTCGTGTGACACAGTAGCGCCGCTCACTCCTGTTCAGGACCCGGCTGAAGTACGCCACCACCTTCTCCCCTTCCGGCCCAACCTGCGACAACACCGCTCCCAGCCCCACATTACTTGCGTCAGTGTCCAGGACAAAAGGCAGGGCGGGGTCAGGGGGGGCAAGGACTGGGGACTCTGTCAGCGATCTGCGGAGGGTGTCGAACGCCTGCTGACAGTCCCGGGTCCAGATGAAGTCACGGTCCTTCTGCAGCAGGTGGAAGAGTGGTGCGGCTATGGAGGAAAAGCCCTTCACAAACCTCCTGTAATAAGACGCCAGTCCTAGGAAGCTTTTGAGCTGTTTCTGGTCTGCTGGTGTGGGCCACTCGGTAATGGTGTGAATTTTTTCCTCCAACGTGCTGATGCCCTCACGACCCAGCTTGTGGCCCAGAAACTCCACCTCCCTCCTCATGAAGTGGCACTTGTCGGGGTGCAGCTTCAGGCCTGCAGCCGCCACCCTCTCCAACACTTGTCTCAGGGCATCCAGGGCAGCATCAAAGGAGCTCCCGTGCACTAGAAGGTCATCCAGGTAAACCAGACACCGTTGCCGTGGGACGCCAGCCAGCACACTGTCCATAAGCCTCTCGAAGGTCGCAGGAGCGTTGCAAAGACCAAAGCTCAGGACTTTGAACTGCCATAGTCCCCTGTTAGTGCAGAAGGCTGTCTTCGGTCTGGATTCCGGGGACAGTGGCACCTGCCAGTAGCCACTCCGCAGGTCCAGGGTGGAGAACCAGGAGGACCCGGCTACTAAGTCGAGAGACTCATCAATCCTGGGAAGGGGGTAAGAGTCCTTCTTCGTCACTTTGTTGAGTGGTCTGTAGTCCACACAGAAACGCATCCTAGGACTTTTTTTCTTAGGCACCATCACCACCGCGGAGGCCCACGGGCTATCAGATGGCTCTATGATGCCCGCCTTCATCATTTCACACAACTCTCTGTCCGCAGCCTCCTGATGAGCCAGGGGCAGGCGGCGTGGGCGCACTTTAATAGGCTGGGCATCCCCGGTCTCAATGATGTGCTCTACCAAGTGTGTCAAGCCAACATCACTTTCTTTCAGGGCAAAAATGTCACTAAACTCTTTTAGTACCTGCCATAGACTCTCTTGCTGCTGTGGAGTCAGCCCCTCACAGTTCTTTGACCAGATACTCCTCACTGCTAAGAGCCTCTCCTCCTCCTCCGCTTGCTGTTCTGCTGGCGGGTCTGCAGGGGTCTCTGCGGTGGAGGTGGACGCCGTGGCAGATGCTGTGCAGACCGGGGGAGGAATAAGCGGCACCTTCTTCCCATCAGGGATTACGAGGAAGCCTTTGCCTAAGTCCAGTACACCGCCAATGGCTCGTAAAAAATCCAGCCCAAGGATGCAGGCGTCCTGCACGTCAGCCACCCAGGCAGCATAAGACACACCGAGGTCCCCCACCTTGAACTGGAACACTCCCCTCCCTCTCATTGGGGCCAGATCACCGGTCACAGTCTTAAGTTGCACATTAGTCGGTTGCACAGCAGCTCCGGTTGGGACAATATCGGGTCGGACCAGCGTTGCATTGGACCCCGTGTCCAGCAGGGCCGTACAGGACACCCCCGCGATCGTCACTGGAACATGGCAAAAGCCGCCAACCTGGGTCCATCCCACAGCGGCCGCACCGGGTGGAGGTGGTGGTAGCGTGGGGATGTCGTTCTCCCAGGCCCGTGTACTCCCGCCTACACGGGCCCGTGGGCGTTTCCCTGAACCGCTGCAAGCTTGGGGCACTGCCTGATGAGGTGTCCGGGTTGTCCACATCCCCAGCAGCTCTGTGGTCGGCGGTGTGGGCCAGCCCGAGGGGAAGGCGACTGCAGCGAAGCCGCCTGCACCAAACTGCACAAGCCCGCTGGCATCTCCATCTGTTCCACAGGTGCTGACACAGCCCTCACCACGTGTGCGTCATCAGCGCCCCCAGAGGATCCTGCAAGCATCTCCCTCTCCAACGCTAGCTCCAGGGCTGCACCGAGTGTGGCCGGCCGAGCAAGCTGAGTTTGCATACGGAGCTCTTTAGGGCTCAGGGCCTGCAGGAACTGGTCCCAAGCTAACTCCGCTTGCACTGATGGTGGCATGCTGTCATACGCCCTCCGGCAAAGGCACTCGATTTCATGGGCCAAAATGCGGAGGGGCTCGCCTGGCAATCTGCGTCTGTTGTGGAACTCCGACCTCAGCAGCACTGGTTGGTTATACTGCCCGAAGCGCCTCTGAAGTGCTCCGACCAGAGCATTATAATCTCCCCTCTGCTCCTCGGTCAGCAGCAGCAGGCATGCAGCTGCATCCTCACACAGGCACAAAGCCAATTGGAGAGCTTTATGTTCCTCAGACCAGCCAGCTGCGACAGCTAACAGCTCGAACTGTGCGATAAACACTTCCCATGGCGTCTTGCCGCTGAACTTAGGCGTTTTTATATTCGCTGCAGCTTGCTGGGCGCCGCCATGTTTGTTTACATCACGTGACGGCGCGCCAAGCGAGGTCGACTCCTTCCCGCCGGAATCGCGGCCGCTGTGCGAACAGTTCCCGAGCCTAGTCAAACCTGGAGAAAATCCAGCCTCGGCAGACAGCCGCAGCGCCGTTTCCCTCACTCCATGGGCGGGCGAGCGCGGACGAACGTCTCTCTCCTCCGTCTCCTTCTTAATCTTGCCCGGCAACATCCTCGTCTTGTAACGGCAAGCGTCGCCAGCAACAGGGTGTCGGGCGTTCTGGGGTTCTTTTTTCTTTCTTCACTTCTGACACCAATGTAGCATTCACAAGAACCAGACGGTTGGGTCTCAGTTTGTCCGTTTATTCGGCACATAAGCAAGCGGGTTGCTAACTCCGGGGAGAGCGCCCTCGTACAGCTCCTCTCTCCAGCCTGGCTCACACACACACAAAAACAACCAGGTCCCCCCTCCCCTTCCTGTACCACAACCAAACATGAATCTTAAAGGAACAACAACAGTGTGCAGAGATCACCAACATGTCACTGTACAATAACACTTAACCATCGTTACAATACCTTTCAGCTAGCTAAAACAGAATATTATGCTATCAGCGAGCAACATGGCTAATGCCTTTCACACAGCTTTGTCTCAACTCCAAAGAGCCACAGAAGTAAAAGCTCATAACAATTGAAACAATCTTTGAAAAAATGACTTACCAAGCATGGCAAACAACTCAAATATGTAGAGCAAAATGTTCTGAAACGGCTTCACTTCAGCTTCGATTGGAGCCGTGCTGGGGGCGGAGTCTGTGAATTCACTCTATTGGTGTCATAGCCCCTGTAGGAGTTCAGAGTTAAGAGGTCAAGAGTTAATGTTTCCATTTTAACACCTCCAGATTTGACAGAGAAACACTCATTTTTAACACTCGATTTTAACTACTATCATTTTACACCTCAGAGTTACATTAAAAGAATGTGACTCTGCTTAGAGTAAAATTAACTCTACTTTTGCAAGGAGACTATTAACACCAAAAAAATTAACACTTTTGAATTTGCTGTGTACAATGATTTTAACCCTTTCAAAATAAAACTTTTATTTAGTGTCCTTCCTATTCATAGTGACAACAGGACTTAGTACCTCCCATTTGGAACTTATGACCATATTTCAGGAAACAGAAGGAGGCAGAACTAATTTTATTCAGAACTGTGGAGGGGGAGTCAGACTTAGAGCGTTCAGGGGATGAGGTGGAGGAAGAGGTTCAAACATTAGAGCAGGAAGGTGACATCTTGGAGGAGTAGATATCAGCTTTCGAGGAGGCCGAGTAGGAACAAAGTGATGGCATCCACCCTCCTTTATGAATAACAAATATTGTGTAAGCTCTGAAGTTGTGTGATTTGGTTTCCCTGGCATTAGCTGCTATGCAGGACACCACCCTGTGAAGCGAATCATCTGTTCGCCTACACAGGCTTTCTGTGGTCTCAACAGATTGAGACAGTCTTGTTGCACTCTCTTAAACAGAGGTCTAATTAATAATGTATTGACTAAAAGTAGATTAGACTCAATCACTCTTTCAATTCAATTTCAACTCTACTGAAATTGGGTTGAAATCGTTTTTAACCTGCAACATAAAAACAGGTCAACACCAGCCACAACAACCGAGACTGGAGTTGCTGTAAACTGTAAACAGGCAACCAGCTTTTGAAGAAATTGTCAGACAACACAACCCAAAGGGAGATACTCATCACTGAAGGTAGTCTTAAAACTGAAAGCATTCTTTAGCATGAAAGCTTATCTATGCTCATTGTACAAATCGATCGCCCTTGGATTCATATATACTGGACAAAATCTTCAAGTTCAGGCAGTCTATCAAGCTTGTACGTCCTACTCTGAGCTTTGACCTCCTGACAGTGCTAAGTATAACTCCCCTGCCACAACTCTAAGTAACAATGTTTCTGGCTCTGCCGTACCATGTATGATCACTGTTAGTGTTACATGGTCTAACAGTCTGCCTTAAGTGACTTTTAGGTGTGCACAATGCAGTTAAATGAAAAAGCTCAACTGTTATTTGTTAAAACAGTGTTTTAGTGTTCAGATGTCTTTCCGTCATCAAACTATTTTAATGTTAATGTAATAAAAATAAATTTTTATAATAATGAAAATCAAACCAATAGTGTTACATTACATCCTATCATTCAGTGATGAGGAAAGAACAAATCTGATACAAGGAATATAAGATGAAAACAAATAAATAAATGAAATCAACCTCAATACTAAAAAAAAAGGTCAAAATCTGAAAGCCTTTTTTTCCTCTAGGTCTTTGGGGGTCTTTTTATTAATCCAATTCTGAGACTGTCCTCCCCCACTGATAGCTTTTCATACTCCAGCCAATCTTCTACTCATCCCTCCTTTAAATAAGGTATGTTGGAAGATTTTGCCTATACAATAAAAATATCATGGACAGATACCAAAGATACACAAGAGATTTTATCTAAACATCTCTATCATTTAGTGAAGATTTGTTTTTGTTTAGGGGGTTTCTTTGTTCATAGGTGAAGGCATGTTAATGTGACACTCATTTAGCACGATTTAATTAGCTGTCAAAAGCATCTGAAGATTTTCTTATCAAAGCAGACACGGTGTCACTTTGAAGCAGAATTACTAAGCAGTTAAAACATAAAACAAACAAAATTAGAACTGATATTTGTCTTCTCCATTAAACTCTGTGCCAGTTTGAAATATCTTCCATCTTAGTAGTCTCCTCTCTCCCTTATTTTCCCACCTTCACTTTCCCCTTCCATAGATAGTGGATATAAGGTTGATAAATGGAGCTAATTGTTTTATGGCATGGCTGGCCTGATGCTGGCAGTGCAATCAGGCTGAATGAGGAGGCCTTGGGGAGGCCATTACCCTTCCCATTGTTATAAAGGACAGGAGGACAAGGCTAGGCCAGTGCACTCTGGAGGGACTGGGTCACTGAGACACCCCCTGGCACTGTGCACTGCAGTAGCCTCTGAAACAGACTTATACATATCGTAGGTGCATGCCAACCTCTAGAATTAAATAAAGTTTGTACAGTTTAAAATGTCTTGCACTGACCTTTAACAGCATGATTTTACAACAGAATAATTTAACCAACTTTAATTTCACACACTTAGAAGTAAAATTTATGTTGGGTGTAAATTAAAAAAAATGTGGAATTCATCGTTATTATATTGACCATGGATCAAGCAACTATTTAAATTGTGAAAGGGGTTGCTTGTAGCAATGTACCCACTTATAATTATCACCTGTTGTGGTCCCCTCTCATCACCCTCATCAATCTTGCTTCCACCCACAGTAGACAGCTGTTTTCAGCAAAAATAGCTCAAACCCCTATTATTCAGCCTCAGTGTGAGTAGCTGGTCAACACAGACATACAAGGGCCAAAAGCAGAGTAGTTAATGAATGAAAGAAGACTGAATATTTGACTTCTATCTATCAAGTAACCATAAACGCAACTACAAATCTGTGTCAATTAAACTAAATCTAACGACTGTCTAAATAAACAGCTCTCTTTTTATTTTCTTACCAGTATTGGTTTCATATTTATACAGCAATACCTGTATCCCACCTGCATTACACATCATGATTTACACCGACTGGCTACTTTATCAGATGAACCCTGTCAGCTGCTTGTTAGTGCAAATCTAATCAGCCATTTACCTGCTACTCAATGCATTTAGACATGCAGACTAACATTCAGAATGGGGAAGAAAAGTGGTTTAAGTAAATTTAAATGTGGCATGGTTATTGAAGTCACATGGGGAGGGTTATTTATTGGGATTTTCCTGCACAACCATCTCTAGGGTTTACAGAGAATGGTAAGAAACAGATAAAATATCCAGCAGTTCTCTGAGTGAAAATGCCTTGTTGATGTTGGTAAGCAGAGGAGAAGGACTTCAGTCTAATATGAAAGCAAGGAAAACTCAAAGAATCACTTGTTAAAAACTAGATTTGCAGTAGGGCAGGAGAATATCACACCTTGTCATCTGAGAACAGGAAACTGAGGCTTGAATTTGCACAAGCTCACCAAAATTGGTTAATAAAAGATTGGAAAAGTTGCCTGATCTGACTTGTCTCTGAAGAATGTTTCCAGCACCTTGCTATGCCATGAGATTTAAGATAGGTGTAAAACCAAAAGGTGGTCCAACCTGGTAATAGCAAGATGCAGGTAATAAAGTGCCTGGTGAGTGTGTGTAATGCATTTGAAAAGTTCACAGGGCTTCACATCGAATGCCTTATACCAAAATGGCTTAATTTCATTTTTCACCCCAAAACTCCACACACAATATCCCAAAATGACAAAGTGAAAAAAAAGTTTGCTTGAAATTCTTGCACATGTATTAAAAATATACCAGTGATAACAGGTTAATCAGGTTAACTCCAATCAAGTTGCACAAATGTCTGAGAGATTCTAAGTGGAAACAGGATGCACCTGAGCTCAATTTTGAACATCGCAGCAAAGGCATGGAATACTTACATACATGTTATATTCTTGCTTTTTTTATTTTTAATACATTTGGCGAGAATTTCGAGTCATTTTTTTCATTTTGTCATTATGAAATACTGTGTGCAGAATTTTGAGTCGAACAATAAATTTAACTATTTTGGAAAAAGGCTGTAACATGAGCACAAAATGTGGAAACACTGTGAATACTTTCCTGACATAAAGTGTGGTTGACACATGATTGTATTTCATCACTTTGAATCCATTTGTCATCTGGACATTCTGGAGACTGCAGCAATTTAAGGTGGATAAAGTAACATCTACATGAATGTCAGGTTTTCCTAGAAGAGCTTTGGTTCAGTGATTCTAATACAGTGATTTATCATTGTTTGTATGTATACATTAATTACATTTACAATGGTTCAACTTTGAATTATGAATGTAATGATTGCAGCAGTTACTTATTTTCAAAATGACTAATATATCTTACTATTTTAATAATATGAGCAAGGACAAATAAATATGCCGTCAAAAACATTATACTCTGAATGTGAGGAGGGCTCTTTGGAAATACTTTTTAAGCACATTTCTTAAAAAGGGCAAAGGTCGTTAAGACCGCATGCATATGTAGTAGCAGGAGGTGGCTTACATTAAGAGATGCCTGAGTTCCCATTTATCATTTTTATGCACATCTTGAATTGGAGCCAAAGAAATTCTGAAGGTAAACATCAGGTTTATAAAAAGTTTATACAGAGACAGAAAAGTTGGCACAGTGATAAAGAGAAGATGTGCGAAAGTAAGAATGAAATAGTTCTTTGAATAAATGAGGCCATGGAGAGATTTCTGGCAGTGTAGAATGCACAGAGCAGCATTCACCAGTTACACACCTCCTCATCACAGTCGCCCCTTTCTCACTGACTCATATATCATTCATGTGAGATTTAATGGAACATGTCAAGCTATGTGGTGTACAAAGATGGGTTTCTTGTGCTTATTTTATTACGTGACCTGAAATATTCTTGTTGACGCCAACATCTGCTGATGTAATCTATTTAAATTGCAAAATGAAATCTAATATCTATGTAAAATAAACAAAATATTTTAAATCACGGCAGTTTAAGGTTTTTTTTGTGCAGATTACACCCATTACACTGATGTTGCCAGCTTTATGTGATCATAAACAAAAGCAGAGCAGAAATCCACTGGCGATAATATCATCATGATGTACTTTTGTTTTTCTAATAGACCCTGAAGAAAATCTTGTTTCTAGTTGTAGCACAAGTGTACGCACATTTGTCAGGATCACCTATATTAAAAACAATATTATAGTGTGTGTGTGAGGGAAGCTAAAGGTTATGAACATCAGTTAAAATGTTATGCCTGTTTAGTCTGAGTTATTCTATGTTTATTCTGTTCTGTTTACATTTCCATTTCTAATGTCGTGCTTTATTTACTTTCATGATAGCTTAGTGAAGCTGACGTTGAGTGCTGCGTCTTACAGGGTTGAGGATGATCCTCGTGTCAGCACTGATAGCAGAGTGCTAAGTGATACTCTCCTAACTGTACAAATTAAGTTGAGAAGATGTCTTATTGTCTGTCAAGAGTGAGTCACCACTTTACTATTTCAACGCTCAAGGTGATTTTAATAGTGCTGAAAAACAAAATGCAAGGACATTTTACTACACAGTGAGAATCTCTGGCTTCCTTGACACTGGATTTTTTTTCTTGCTTTAAGAAAGCTAGTAAGTGAAAATTTCCTGTTCAAGTCATTTTGCTTGCAAAAAAATATTTTTATAGGAGTTGTATATTGATCCCCCCCCAGTCTCATTTTGGAAATGCTAATAACAGTTGTGCAACAGAAATATTTTTGCTCTGCTCCTGTCAGTAGACTTCAAAACAACTGTGTGAGATCCAACAGCTCAGTCTGAATAATAATTCCACTGCCAAAATACAGCATCTGTTGGCAGCAAGTGAAAATGCTTCTCTTTCAGTTTATAGCCAGTCTGATCTGAGGTCAGGTGTTGCATCACCTAGACTGTAAATAACATGACCCAGACTGTAGACGAGACCAGGGACAATGAGGTTTTTGGAGTGATTTAACACTTGTCCCTAACCCAAACACAATCATACTCCCCACTTTATAGTGGAGCTTCGGTCTGAAGGAGTAAAAGTGGTGGCCCTGGAATTTAATTTAAATGTCTGCTGAAACTAGTGTCTGCTCAAGTGGAAGAGCTGGTCATTTGATGAAGATTATATATGAAAATGATATTCAAAGGTATGAGAATTAGAAAAATGAACTACTTTAACCTATTATCAGTACCCGAGTCTGTGTGAGTCTCACAAATCTCACAAATTTACCAGTCTCACAAATCGTCGTCATAAATACACATTCGTTAACCGTTTATTAATAGGACCTTTGAGCTCAACAGTAATTAATTAGTAGTGGAAATAATTTCTGGTACCCATCACAGAAATGTAGCAGTGACAATAATATTGTATGCTGTAATCGTACTGGGCAATTAGTGATACAAAAAACCTGTTTTATCTTGTGAATAAAAGTATATGTTTTTGTCAATGTACCATAATAACAGAGGCGAAACGCAATATTGTGTCAGGACAATTCACTATTTATGCACAATAAATAAAGGAGCATAGCGCGACAATTTCTGTTCAGCGGCAGACTTGCTTGTAACCTATATCACCAATTATGTTATGAAAATGACGTATTAACTACTAAAAAACACTGACCTTCGTGTAAATGCTTGGAGCAGACTAACCTGTGAGCTGGAGGGTTCTGGGACGTTATATTTGGTCTTTGAATGGCTGCAATCCAGGCCATCCGTCGCGTCTTTGTTACTTCGGAAACATGGCTTGAACAATTTCTCTTCAACGACGTAATCCGATAACAACCGATCTCTTTACCCGTCGGCTTCCCGTGGCTGTCATGCGACCGGCTATTGCAGTTAATAATACAACGGCTTCTTGACATTTTTGTGTTTCTTTTTATCGCTGTGTGACTGATTTCAATTGAAAGCCTGCGTGCGCTAGTACCTCTTGCCACGAGTTCCCAGAATCCTGTGCGGTTTACCCCTGAATGACGTCACATTTTCAATCTCTATATAATATGCATGTTAAATTTTATATTTGGGGTGAAATATCAAGTCTTTTCAAGTAAACCGGTTCAAGTCCAATTCAAGTCCCAAGTCATTGGTGTAAAAGTCCAAGTCAAGTCACAAGTCTTAGAACATTTTTTCAAGTCAAGTCTAAAGTCATAAAATTAATGACTCGAGTCTGACTCGAGTCCAAGTCATGTGACTCGAGTCCACACCTCTGGTTTCTACTGACATTTGCATCACTGATCACTGTTAAAACACAACTTTGTAGTTCTATAATGCTATCAGAATCTCTTTGGGAACCTAAAAAATGATGGGTAATGTTCAGCATATATAAGTTAATCACCAGCACTCTTCATCACACAGTGTTTTGGTCTCATGGTTACAAGAATACAAATTAGCTGGCTGCTCTTAGCATTTAACAGCAAATCTACACTGTTTCTGACATGCCTGTTCCTTTTAAACCCTTTCAGAGAGAAAACAATTTTCTCCTTTCCAGTTTTGTTAACATCCTCATGGACACAGAGCCGCCACACATCGTGTCTGAATTGAACAGTGGTAATCATATCCCTAATGGGAGTGTTGCCGATAAAGCATTACAATGTAAGACATTAATATAATCACTTTATGTATGTTTGCAAAAAATTTATGCAACATAATACCGATCCTAAAATCATTAATCACAAACTCTTCAATTATCTTGATGATAAGAGGACAGAAAAATAAATAATACATGCTTGCCTCTTTATGTGGACTTATGCAGTATGTCATTTGATGTGAGTTTGTCTGAGAGATATGACAAAAGAACTGAAGAACATTTTTGAAGGAGGTGGAGCACATCTCATGACTTTGAGATTTTTTTTTTATGAGAAAACAAGAATGTAACAATAAAATGCTAGGCTTCTGTCCATGCTCATATAAGTCATTTACTTATCTGGCACATATTTGAAATGAATTATTTTCTAACTTTTATTCTTTTATACATCAGAATCCATCCACTCATCCATCCAACCAATGTAAGATTGCAGCAATTCTATTGTAACTGTCCCAATCCGTTGAGCTATGGCCATTGTTATTACTGCTTACGGTGACCCCAGTTCTACTCCAGTAGATGCAACACACAAAGTGATGATGATGTCAAGACAATGGAGACCACTTTTTCTCACTCAAACAGTGAAAGAGCTGAGTTTCTTCCAGCTGATGCTACATATTCAAATCAAGGCCCCAGTTTCTCTCACTGCCCTATTGTCCAATCATTGGTGCAAACATAGTTCATCAGTTTCACAATGGCAGTAGATATAAAGGTTTTTCAGAGGGCAATCAGCGCCAATGGAGCTCCTTCACGCTTTGGTACACCCTTGTCTATTAGTTAACCATAATTGTCCCATACTTCTCGTAAGTTCCCATCACCATTTGGCTTTGAAAATTCCCAGTGAAAAAATGAAAACACAAACGAACAAATAACTCCCACTACAGACTTCCCAAATATATTAAATTGCAGCAAAAGAATAATGAAGACTACTCAGGAGTTTTTTTCATGTAGCAGACTAAGATAATAGACTCCACTTACACTGTGCCTATTACTCACTGAAGAGACGTGATACTCCTTGTTAGACCTTTGGGGTTTTTGTTTGAAGAATAAACTGTAATTTTTCTTCCACGCGCTCTGTTGTACTGTGTTTGCTGTTGAGGAGTTACACCAACAAGAGAACCTCACAGGATGCAACCAAGCAATATTTAATAATATGTCTGTGTTTAATCATTACACTTTATGTTTCAGCTTTTCCTGTACACTTGGTTGTGTTTTCAGCATAGAAAGCAACACCAAGCCTTCATCATTTGAAAAGTCACTACTCTAAGAAGTGACACTTAACACTTATACAGAAGCAACTTGCCATTCAAAAAAAGCCACACCATACTCTATTTGCCCTTTTCAACTAAATGAAACCACATTTTGTAAACATGATATTGCATTTGAAAGAACCAAAAAACGTAGAAAAGTATTTGCTGACATATTAAAATGATAATGCAAATTGGGACACTTAATAGAATTTCTCAAAGGAGCTCTGGCTGGCCGTCAGAAAGAGTATATCTCTTATGGTCTATGGCAGCGGTCCCCAACCCCCGGGCCTCGGACCAGTACCGGTCCGTGAGTCGTTTGGTACCAGGCCGCGAGAGTTGAGGCTCAGGTGTGAAATGTATGGTTTTCAGCGTTATTTTGTTATCGTTTTTATCGTTAACTCTGTTTTCCTGGGTCTTTTCACGTGTGTTATGAATAAATCTTCTTTTTTTCGGTACAGGTACTAGTTTTATTTTGTTGTATTTATCCGCGACACCTTAAAGGCCGGTCCGTGAAAATATTGTCGGGCATAAACTGGTCCGTGGCGCAAAAAAGGTTGGGGACCGCTGGTCTATGGTAACACAACAATCAACAATCTTTATTTATAGAGCACATTTAAAAGCCTTGGGCATACCAAAGTGCTTTACATAAAACAATAAAAGGTTCAAACATTGATAACGGATAAAAAAAATAAAAAATAACGAGTTATGTTCATAGATAAAAGCTACCAATAAGAATGACTACAGCACATGGGTAATAGCAAGATAAAAGCTGTACCACCATAATAAAAGACACCAATAGAAAGATAGGAGGGAATTAATACAAGAGGTCAATAGGTCACAGCAACCAAACAAACAAACAAACAAACCAGCAATTAAAAGGTGGAGAAGGCAAGTTTAAAAAGATATGTTTTAAGCTGTGATTTAAAAGAATGAATAGAATCAGATGCCCGGATGCCAATCGGGAGATTGTTCCACAGCACAGGTGCAACAAGAGCAAACGATCGATCACCTCTAGTCTTAAGTCGAGATCTGGGCTGAGCCAGCAGTAACTGTGACGATGACCTTAAAGCCCTAGCAGGAGCATAAGGGTTTAAAAGGTCCTTAAGGTAGCTGGGTGCAGTGTTGTTAGTAATTTTAAAAGTAAACAACAAAAATTTTAAATTGAATACGATATTTGACAGGCAACCAGTGCAGATCGGCAAGGACAGGAGTAATGTGGGCAAACTTGCTGGTTTTGGTTAGAATGCGAGCTGCAGCATTCTGAACTGTCTGTAATCTCTGTAAAAGGGAAGAGTGGAGACCACAATAAAGTGAATTACAATAGTCTAGCCTCGACGTTACAAAGGCGTGGATGAGCTTTTCGAGATCTTTATGCGGGATATAGCGCCTAGCCTTAGAGATAAGACGAAGCTGGTAAAAACTAGATCTGACAACAGCAGACACTTGTTTGTCAAGTGAAAAGGAGCTGTCAAATAAGACACCCAGATTCCTGACAGTATCAGAGAGAGAACAACTAAGAAAACCAAAGGCATCCCGGAGTTTGGCACGAAGGGCATTACTACCAAAAATCATAATCTCGGTTTTCTTCTCATTAAGGATAAGAGAATTCGACAACAACCACTTCTTGGCCTCAGACATGCATTCTCGGAGGCTATTCAGAGACAGAGCAAGATCGTCGTTTAGCTCAAAATAGAGCTGGATATCATCTGCACCCAACACTGAGATTTATTCACAGGATAACAAAACACTTGGACATCCAAGTACTGCTAAAAGCAGCACAGTCAGAGTCAGGAGAAGAGTAATAACATGATCCGTTTATGTTTAACATAAAGGAATTCATTACAACAGCATTTTCTTTGTCAGCCAAGTTACCAGCAGCTGTCAAGCAATAGGTACAACAACAATGAATTTCCCTAGAAAATATCTGTATTATGTTAGCGGGTAGAGGTAATTATCAACGGTTCCTCTCCCCGTAGAGTTACAAGGTGGCTGATCTGACAGATGGATTGCTGTGCTCTGCATATCTGTGTTGAAAGCATTGATCTCAGGAATTAATGTCGGCCCCAGGGGAGTTAGTGGCAGTCAAGTAGTGTTTCTTTAATTATATATTTACATCAGGCAACTATCTCAAAAGGTGCTGACACATTTACTTTGTTTCACCGGTTACTCAGAGGGGAAAAGAATATCTTTTCAATAAATTAATCTGAAAAAAGAAAAATGACTGTTGTGGCTTTCTCAAATTATTGCATTTCATTAAGTATTTTTAAAAAAATATTTATGGAGTCTTATTGTACCAAACCACATAGAATTTATGGTGCCAGGTGAAAACTCAGCACTGTGGTAGCATCAGTAAGGCAATGTCAAATTACTATCCTACTCTATTCTTATAATCAGAAAGAATATGGTGTTCAGAAGAGGAACTGGCAGCAAGGTTCAACACCTTTCTTCCTTTAAGACACTGAAGAGAGTTGCTTTCTGTCCACAGGTGTAATAATATAGAAAGTGTGAAATTGAAATAGAAATATTACACAGATGCAAACGTAAAGCATAATTTTGAAATTACATTCCCTTCTGAACTCTGTACTCATAGCATAGAATAAGCTAAATCAATATTATATGGTGCTTCAGTGACAACAGTGAGTGTGACTGCATTCTGAACATGCAGCTTCGACAACATATTAAAGTTACAGGTAAAACTTAACTGATTTTTGAAAATACAAGGATAAAATCAGACTATCAAATAAATAATAATAATAATGGATTGGATTTATATAGCGCTTTTCAAGGCACCCAAAGCGCTTTACAATACCACTATTCATTCACTCTCACATTCACACACTGGTGGAGGCAAGCTACAGTTGTAGCCACAGCTGCCCTGGGGCAGACTGACAGAAGCGAGGCTGCCATATCGCGCCATCGGCCCCTCCGGCCAACACCAGTAGGCAAGTAGGGTAAAGTGTCTTGCCCAAGGACACAACGACCAAGGACAGAGAGCCCAGGGATCGAACCGGCGACCTTCCGGTTACAGATGCGATTCCCAACCCCCTGAGCCACAGTCGCCCAAGTAAAGAATATACATACAGGCAATGTAATGAAAGATGACAGATAGAAGGCAGATGCGTGTGGACTGATAGTAGTCATCAGAACCAAGTGTAAAATTTCCAACTTTGTGCTTGCTTCAGTTTCTTGTGATGTGACAATTACCGCAGGAACGTAATTCCACTGGATTGAATCCATAACCCGGCGCGTACCATAAGAACGCGGAAGGTCACCTTTTGCGTTCCTCAGGAATGCCGCGGGACGTGACAAAATGTCGGGATGTTACGCCTCGGGAGTGAGAAAGGGCTCGACTATATACATTCAGAGCAAAATCAACCCTAAAAGGGTGCTAAAGGTAAAAAACAACACGACTGGCACAGCCCTCGCCTCGCCTAGCATGATTTAATGCCACTAACAACATACAACAACAAATAGCTAGACAACAGCCCAGTCCAACTTGGGGTGTAACAACAGAAATAAGTCTGTCTCAGGTCTCAGAAATAGTTTTGTTCCACCCTGATCTTTGATCTCTGCTTTGATAACCTTGTTTAGCTCTCTGGGGTAAACTTCACATGCTGGTTTTCCATGGTGCATCACCGCAAGGTACATGTGAAGGATGAACGATTCATGAAACAAATGATTTTAAACAAATGTGGAGTCAGTATTTTGCTTTTAACACCCACAAAGTTTGTAACTCTGTCAGAATGGATTTGTTTCACAGGACTTTAAATGGCTAAGGACAGGTGGCGAAGACACACAAGATGTCCAGAAGTTCTATGACCTCTATGTGGACTTTTTAACACAGTCTTCTCAGAGTTGGTGATCAAACATCACATGGAGAACTTCCTGTAGAAGAAAATAATCTTGTAATGCTGTGGCACATAGCACAAGAAACATAGCACCCATAGTAAGATGTAGGCTGTGATAGTGTCTATCAGTGAAAAGGGTCCTAGTTTGATACAGGCCAAGTCTTCAGCATATGACTCTTCTTGCACAATTTTAATTATGATGTGCTCTGAAAGAAGCCGTTTAGGTGTGCATGCTTTATAGATAGGTGCTAACTCTCACAATCCATGGTCTCTCCCATCTGAATATGTGCAAAAAGCTGTGCATATAAAAGAGATGAGAAATGAATCACCTCAACGCTGACCAGAATGAGTACTTGGAGGACCCAAGCAGTTTGAGAGAAGTATGATTTAGGGCTGGATCTTGGCATCTATGTTTTAAAATGAGATTCTGAAGATTCTCAGGTGGACTGATTCAGGAAAGAAGGTTGATGGAACACATCTTCAGCAAGGAAGATGCAGTGGGGCCTTAAAAATGAGATATAGCAAAGAAGTCAAAGCAAGCCAGAGAACTATTACTCTATACATAGTCCTCTCGTTAAATTGTAATAGACCATTTATAACAAGATCATGTTGTGCTGGAAAGCTGTCAAAATCTGTCATGTATGGATAGGTAGAATGACTGGGCCACTCTGCATTCCCAGATGGCAGAAAGTGAAGACCTTCCAAAGTATTGATGGTCCTGTGAGGTGGTGGATTTGCAATGAAGCTGCATGAAGGTATTAGAAGTGCTTCATAATAATTCTCTTTGATTCCTCAGTACTGGTGCTCTATCTTTTGAGCAGATGAGTAATTCAAATCTGTTATGAAAAATGGGCTGCAACTTTTTCATTTACTCACAGGATACTGACGAGAGCCATGGGTATCAATATTAGCAACATTCGGGGGAAAACAGTATCTCACTGGATTGAAACATGGTGTGTGCCCTGTAAAAAACAAAGGTAGCTGAAAAAGTGATTTCTGTATTTCATCTTACAATAAGTCCTCCTGCTGGGCTGTCTGTATGTTTTCACATATTTTAGCCTATTTCTCAGCAAAGTTGAGTGATATTGAAATGAGATAAAATTTACAGTTGTATTTTCCTTCAGTAGTACCAACCAAAGCTTCTAAAGCATCTGCCTTTGCCTTTGTAGTTCCTTTTTATGGACAGCATCGCTACAGAAGTTTCCAGCTAATGGTAAGCATGCTTTTGCCACTTTGGCATTAGCCCCTGGCTTTTGCAGCCACAGCACTTATAGTCAATCCAGGACCTTGACTTCAGAGCTGATAATTTTGACTCCATGATGCAGGTAAGTGTTATATAAGCTAATGATCTGCAGTGTAGATACTGATGTGTGGTGACAGTTGCCCTAGTAACATGCATTACTTTGTCTGCAAATTAACATGTTTTCACTGTACTGTCTTTCCCTCATCACACTGTTCAGAAGAGGAATTGACAGCAAGGTTCAACATCTTTCTGGCAATTAAGACACTGGAATAATTACTCTTTTTCCACAATTTAATAATGTGGAAAGTGTGAAACGGAATTAAAAAAGAACACAATTACAAGTGTAAAGAATAATCTTTAGATGACATTTCCCATGTAATCTGTCGCCACAGCATAGGATAATCTAAACTGATATCATTTAAACTAAACGTATAGCTGTGTCAACACTATTGGCACACTCACTTTGAAAGTCCCTAGAGTAATTCCTCATTTAGCCTGACCTTCTGGAACTTATGATAAATTTGTCATACTCATCATCAGTTTTTGGCAAGAGCCTGAAGGATTTAAGGCATCTTGCTCATTGGAAAGCATGGGTCATATCATATAAAGATACGGGTCATATCTTTAGCAAATATTAAAATTCTGGACTTGTCCAGAGTGAATGTAAAGATGGACCAAGAACAGTTTGTAATCAGCAAAGAGCAGGGGTAACTATGGCTACAGAGCCTTACATGGGCGATTGAGAGTGCTGTCAATGTAAAATCTCATCTGAGTAACTTGTTGGTTCTTGCCGTAAAAATATCAAAAAAATCCTGAAGTTATCACAACTTACAATTATTCTTAACATATTTTCCCACTTGGAAATCCAAAATAGAATCTTTGAATATGAAATATTCTGTAACAAATTTCATCTGGTCTTTAACATAAATTATAATTCAATGAGCGGTATGAAAGCAAGTGATATGTGCCACAAGTTTTACCTGTTGAATAATTGATAATAGTGTTTGCTTCTATTAATTGGCAGAAGGGAAGGTAATACTGATTCCTGTGAAAGACAATGACCAGTGGCTAAAGATAAGCCCTCTCAGTAATTACTATTGACATTGCCTTAACGGAAATCCATGAAAGAGTTCCTATGGGGTATGGGGTATTGGTCTCCTCCCTTAACACTTGTACAATAGTAGAAAAAAAGACATAATACCAATTCAAACAAGAGTCATTTTTAAGAAATTTATTGAAAATATGTCATTGTACTTTAACCTACTCTAACCGAAGTTTCAGTAGAAATTTGTTCTAAAACTTTCAGTACAAGTCTCCAAAGTTCAGATACAATAAAAGAAATTATACACAACTGAGCATATCTGAGCATAAATGACAGTTTTAAAAGTGGCAAATGTAATCTATGCTCAGTACCGGACATATTTAAGTGTACAGATACAGATAAGTTTTAGATAGCAATGACGTATAAATGTCTACGTAGTGAGCAATCTTTTCTCCGTTTTTTTCTCAAAGCAGCAGATCATTTGCTCAGTTCACCTGTTTTCCCCAAACATCTTGATTATCTTATTTGATGAAGATACTCCTATTTCACTAATGTGGCATAATCAACCTAACAAAGCAGGAAAAACAGGTGAACTGGAGTTGTTGCTTACTTCTAGCTAAAACACTTTACACTGACAGTGATTCTGGGAAAGGTAAACCAACCCGGAGTATTGACAGAGACATTTGCACAGATGATTAAAAGGTACGGACAGGAAGGGACAGTAAAACTATAGCGATCGATGAGTATTGCATGGTTTGGAGATGGATACAAACCTCTGGTGGATGCTTAACATTGACAAAGGGTAATGAGATCAAGGGTTATCACAGACAGCTGACAATAACAACAAGTGGCAAGATTAATAGGTCAAACTCCAAAAGATAGGAAACAGTCTCCAGAAAGGCTGCTTAATTAGCTTATATTATCATCATCGTATGTAGCTCTGGATAAATAGCAAGCGTTTAACAACACGTATTCTTCACCAAAGAATAGAAAAATGAAGACCGGATTAATTCCTTATCAGCTTACATGTGTTGTACTCACTTGTATGGAGTCCATCTGGAGTGTTTGGTCATTATGTTGTTAAATTTCTGCTTAGATGAGCAGAGCATCCTCTCAGCTGGGCTTTAGGTAAGCTACACAGCCCACCAAATGATGGAAAACTAGGAGCCAGTGAAGTGAAGTGACTCATATCACATTCAGCTGAAGGGCCCTTTCCTGTCAAGCTTGATTTACCATCATCTGTCATCCTGTGGAAATAGGTAATGCTACTTATTCTACCAAATATGCATGTATCAGAGCAGGTGACAGAACATGATTATCAAGGCATGCTATGAGACATCACAGTAGCATGTGCTTGCCCTATAGTATTGCTCATATCGGATGCAGTATGACTGCATTGGGCAGCTGGGCAGGCATTTTAGGCAGATGTTATTGACAACTGAGTGAGCTAAGCTAAAGCGATATTGTTCGAGCATTTTTCTTGATTGTGTTTTGTTTATGTTTGCCTTTGGACCTACACCATTAACTCATTGTCCCTGTTATTATCTGCAATAACACTACCTTGTGTGAGGCATATGCTTCCATCAAACTCTCATTAACCTTGTGTCTGTGTATGTCCTGCGTGGTGAGATTACTCACTGAGACTCCCCTCACAACGGAGTGGCCATTTACAGCTCAATGATGATTAACAGTCCAAACAAACAGTTGCCCTACAGGCTCGGCTCAGACAACTGCAGACATGCAACATGATCCTCAGGTGGTTGAGGAAGCAAAACGATATTTCTACATTTAGGTGATCAAAGCGGAGAGATGGCATTCACTTGAACTTACCAAGTATCTAAAAAAACAAACCTAGAGGATGTGAAGAAGAAGAAAAGAATCAACATTTTTGAAATAGCTACATTTCCCCGAGAAGACTGACACAGCCCCTGCATCTTAAAGACTGAAATAAATGGCTTGTTTCATTTACTATACCGAAGTCTACGGTCAGCACCTCCTAACCAATAATCAACCAGCATTTTTTGCAGTTTTGCATAATTCTCCCTACAACCCATAATATAGGCTTATTAAAAAATATTTTGCACAGCTTCATACATATTGAATACATTGATAAGTTTAATGACTTTAACTGTTATAACTCCCAAACTAGTAGTCACAGAAAACAACAGAGACAAAAGAAAGCTAACTTTAAAATTTGATTTAAAAAAGTCACTATGCAAGTTATGTACAGATCCTGAAAATTATTCATGAGTTGGTGTCTCTTCTAAGGTTTAGACCAAGTTATGCCGGGGAATGTCATCTCTCATATCATAATGATGAAAGCCTGCTCTTTTTAATGTACTATATGTGCCTACAAATTATGAAGTAGAAAAAAGCCACACTTTTATTATAGTCTAGCCTTTCAGTAAGGGACATGAAGGGATTTTGAAGTCAGGCAAGAGGATGAATATGAAAATCAGGTGTGTGGTCCAGGTGCTGAGTATAGATAATACTTGTGTTGCAAATAAAACCTTGCATTTTCAGTGTGCTTTGGCCCAAGATGGCACCCTCACACAACTGGAACTTTTGGCAATGTCAGTGGCAATGCTTTTTTATATAGCACGTTTCATTGTACATAAACTCAGTGTGCTTAACGCAGAAGATTAAGGCATAAAACCTCTGCAGGTTTACAATGCCTTAAGGCAGCAAAAACAGCAAAACTTAAAAACACACACACAGCTGTTGAGTGTAGGCCTGTGTTTTGAGTCTGATTTTAAAACCTGGCATGGATGTAATTGATCTCGCGTCAGCAAGACCACAGTAACTGAATGCACCCTCAGTATACATGGATCTAATTATAGGAACATTTAAAAGATCTGCACCTTGTGATCTAAGAGCTCTGACTGGGTTGTAAACAGCCTCATTCACTACTCCCCATACCTGTAAGGACTTGGGCTGCTGCTTTTTGCATGTGTTAAAGTCGTCCTACTGATGATTTGGAGAATCCTGCAAATAGACTGTTATAATAACCTAACTTGAGTCAGTGGCTTTTTTTAAGTGAGAGAAACAGTTCTGGTGACCTTCTTGATGGGATTATCAAATATTATGTAATGATTTCATCTCATAAAATCTTATATATGAGATTAAATATATCTAATCTCATAAAATGTTTTGAGACATTCAGGAATTACTGACATCAGCTCAGCTCTTTAGTTTGTGATGTGAGCTTAGATCATCTGAGGGAAATGATGGGTAAACTGTGTATCATCTCCATAACAACAGTAGGACATAATGCGATTCTTTATTACAGTTTCATTTAGGAGTATGTAAAAGTTTAAGGTTAAAGTGTTTTGATTATTTACTCTGAATTTTATCCCTCAGACACCTCTCCATGATATATGGTGTAGTCTTACCCCAGGAGATGAATTCATGGCATGCCGGTGAATATTATCAAAGGAATGAAAAATGACCACATGCCTAGTCTGGCTCCTCTCCCAACACACTGCCTTCAAGCTTAGAAACTGTGGACTGCTTGGTCATAGCTGGAGACCCAGCTTTTAAATTTGTGATGATCTTTCACATGGAATTTGGGTTCATTTAAAAGAGATGTTTTCCTCTCTGTCTAAATCTGTACTGAGGAAACAGAATATGACTTATAGTGGAAGTCTACATAGAAAAGCCTGTGAACAGGCACTGAATGCAGGATTGGCCTGATTTTAATCAGGTCAGCTTTTTAATCTGTGTGGATATGTTTAATAAATATTTGACCATATTGTGCCACCAGAATTCAGACAGTGAAAGCAAGATCAGCCACACCTTCTGGTAGGTGAAACAGACACAAAAAATAGTGGAAAGGCAAACAATAGCGCATTTTCACCAGTTACTGCAAACTAAATGAATCGGCCATGCTCCAAAGAAAAGCAGTCTATAGCCTAAAGGATGCTCGGAAAACATTGCCAGTTTTTGTAGCCCTTGAATTTACATTTCACAGAGTTTCCATAAAACGCACCGCTGTTCCACAGTCAATGACATTTCCTCACATTTGGATTATCTCTTCTCTCATGATTCACAGATGGCCTATGAAGAGGTCCATTAACACTAGCCAGAGAGAACGAAGCTGAGATGAGTTTTAAATGCAATATGATGGAAAGCCATATATTTTCATCAAAGGGCAAGGTATAGAAGGTCAACAACTGCACAGCTACTAGTGAGTCTAACTGCTCTTTTAGGTGAAGTTTCTAAGCAAAATAGAAACCAATGAAATTAAACCATTTATGCCACACCATTTCAGATTTAAATTGATGTTGATGAATGGGGTGAGGTCTTTCAAAATGGTGAGCTCTTTGTTTGCATTCATTATAGGTCTAATAAAGTTTGGTGATGTGTCCACAAATGATTAATATTTGTTTTAATTTCATTCAAGCTCTGAGTTAGCACACAGAGTTAAATATTTAATGTTTTCAGTGAATATTTATAATTGAGCTGTGAGAGAGTAATTGGTTGGAACACAATGGCCCACATCTTCTTTGTGTGTAAGAAGGGACAAGCACACATTTCACCATCTATTTCAGTAAAGACAAAAGCAGCACTGAAAAAAGTTAATGAAAGTCTCAACATAGTGAATGCATATTATGTGTGTGCCTAAACAGGATGTCACCCACAACAAAGAAATGTGTTTGCTGAACTTCAGTGTTATAAAACTAAGGGCCAAGCACTTTAATACATGAATTATAAACATTACATTATCCCATGTTTATTAGCAACAAAACATAAAATATATGGATATGTAGCATCTATATAAACACGATTACTTTTTTGAGATGTTTTGCTAAACAAGACAGATGCATTTGATATATTAAACAGGGAGGTACTAAAATTGTGCAACTTTTCAGAATATGTTGAGAAAGGATGGTCTTTGAAATAATTTTGAAAATGATCATTGACATGTCATTCTGTGGCAAATACAAGTTTCATTATTTTTCTTTTACACTGGTGGAAGTTCAGCAGAACCATAATGAAACAGATCTGATGGAAGTAAAACCTTTGAGATGAGTTGACTTCACACTATACCTTAAATTTATGTTAAACTGCCCTTTTAGTCCAAGGTTAAAGGAAGCAAAGGAAAATGAAGAAAATAATAGTCTATTGTCTCTTCAGAATGATAGGTGGCAGGGCAAGGTGACACAAAGTATTACTGAGCTTTAGTCAGAACATTGAACTTGGAATGTTTCTGTATTACACCACAAGTCAGATTTTTCACATACCACTTAATTTTAAAATCAGTAATCAACATGTTATTGAAGTGCAGACTCTCAGCTTTAATTCACTGGATTTAACAGGAAAATATTGTATTAACTCCATGGATATTACAGCCTCAGGCTCAAACGTAGGTGGGCAACTGACTAACAGGCTGTTTCACAAGCAAAAGAAGTATATTCCTTCATCATTTCATGACAAAAATAAATAAATGGTAATATGTCTGTAATGGTATGGTAATACAAAAAATCTGACAAAACATCTGGAGTTGACTGATCCAAGTCAAGAACATGCTTGAAGGGGTAGGTGTGCAATATTCGCCAAATTATAATACTAAATATATTGCCAATATAAAAAAAAATGTAAATCAAACAAATTTCTGATTACTGGTCTTGTATTTTTTCATTATCAAACACATATTATGAGCCATAAAATATATTACACTACTGTGCAGAAGTTTTGAGTCATGCATGATTTCTTTAAATTTCGCTATGGGGAATGGTTGCAACAACCTTAATCGGCAAACATGCAGGGCAATATAGTATGTATGGCAATACTGAGTTTGGACAGTTCTGATGATTTTGACAGTCAGTGTTTAATGTGATTACTGTCATTTTTCAACACAACTTTTTTAGACAAACTTGCTTTTCAGTAGTCTTCATTAATAGTTCTCCACTCTTCATTCATCTCATCCCTTTTCTATTCAGGTATGCTTTCACTGCATTTGCATTGTGCTTAGGATCATTTTCATGCTGAAAAATGAACCTACTACAAATCAAACACTTTCCAGATGGCATTGAATGCTGGATCAAAATCTAACTTTACTTATCTGAATTCATAATTCCATCCATCTCTTAGGTTCTATAGTAGGTCTTTATTGTTTGTTTGTTTTTTTCCTAATTCTTAAAGATGTGACTTTCGGCTGCTGTAGATAGGTTTTTAGACCTGCCACTTCTTTTGTTGCCCAGTTTCCTCCTCTTTCTAAGGACGCACTACATATCATGTTAAGCTATGCCAGGTTTTTGACTACTAGTGCTTTGTGAATCACTTTGTTGGTGTAACAATACTCTTTTATGACTGTGTTATCTTTGACATTTTTTGTGAATTCAGCTAAAGAAATTGGTACAAACTATAAGTGTTTTGTCATGGTCTCTGAGTCGTTGACCCAGGGTTTTGAGTTTTGGGGATGTTTTGTAGTTTTTCTCATTTTTTTAAAAATATCTTAGTACTATAGTTCTGTGCTACTGTTTTTAGGTTCATTCAAGGTAAGACGAGTCGTGTGTTTGAGCTCCATAGTCTGCTGTTTAAGCTCTGTATTCCTTAGTGCCTGTGAGTTTTATTATCTATCTTTCTGGTCCATGATTATGTTAGTTTGTCTCTGTTTCCAGTCTATGTTTCTCATTGGGTTATGTAACCTTTAGTAATCATTTTGTGTGTCATTTCTGTCTCCCCAGTCAATCATGTCTCTGTGTTTGTTTACAGACTCTAACTTCATCAAGTTCACTTCTTAGTCCTTGTCTCAGTGTTTGTTACTTACTGATTTATTTTGATAGTCCCTTGGCTTCTGTGCGTTGTGTGTAATTTTGCTTCCCCATGTCTTGTTACTCTGATTTAAATTTAACTGCTTTTAGATTACCTGTCATATTTCCTGAGTCCTACCTTTGGGTTCTATCCAATGCCTGCTACACATCCACCCTTGACACTTTTTTTTAACAGGCTATTAGTACCAAAGTGCCTGAAGATCATATTTAAAATGGATTGTTTGCTCAGTTGTATTGCATGTCCTCACAACACTGGTATCCTTTGAGTTAGGTGACTTTTTATGCTTGAATAATTCATAGAAAGATGTTACATGGTCAAAAAATGCCATTCATCTGAGAATGGTCAGGTGCAAGGATTGTGGCTGAAAATGAGTGAAATTACAGACAATGTGCAAGTTTGAAAGACATTCAGAAATCCTGGAGAACTATTGCACAAGACTTTAAAATTACAAGAAAGTCTGTTTTTTGGGGGGGTTTTTGGAAGCCGGTGGAATGACTGGTGATTCAACACTTTTGTACCAGACTGTATGCGTATTTTGTTTAAATTCATATTCTGCGATAAAATGATTTATACGATGTCCTAAAATGTACACCGTAACGTCATCATTTTATGTGAGTCACAGAGAAAAAAAGGTCAGAACTTTTAATATCAACCTGAGATCTGCCAGCAAAGCTAAAACTGAATTATTGAAACAACGGTTTCAGTAGCAGTTACTGATTGAGTAGATTATCAGTTCGCTGATGAATTGAATAGATTATTATCTTTGCCATTACTAGAGATTCCCCAGTGGCATTGATGCTTGCAGTCTCCTTCTATATCTATTGTTAAATCTAGAGTCTGTGATGGAATGCTACAACAGCACAATACCATTTCATGTAGCTTTTATTTATTAATCCACACAAGCTTCAGTCACAATCATGCACCGGGGTTCTTGGGTTTGACAAGCACCCTTGAGTCCACTAACTACATTCTACTGTTTGTTTGTTTGTTTGTTTGTTTGTTTGTTTTTACAACATCACTCCCTGTCAGAGTTTCCAGGCTTGGTGTATGCTTTGTCCACTAAAACTTTTACTTTTTTTTAATTTACTGTTTTCCTGTTTATTAACTAAGTCTGACCTTAGTTATGTAGTTATATAATGCATGCTTCAGAAAATGTAGTTTTGATCTAAAAAAGGCATTTCATTGGCTAAAAGATTCAGTCTAATCTTGTATTAAGATATTTCAAATTATCTAGACAATAATAGTAACAGTTTTTCTACTATCCCAGAAATTTCCTTCAAGCAGTCAATCAACCTCATGTATTCCTCTGCTGTACTTAAAATGACAGCAAGAATGATAAGGACTAAAACTCGGCTACCATGCATGCCAAGCATGATCAATGTCATTGATTTTATTTTGTCTCGAAGGACCAGCTAGTATGCCTTCAGGCATCTTTTGTTTTGCTTTGCAGGAAATTTCTGAGTCACAGTCCAGATATGTAGCTGCAATTCAGTGACCAAAAAGTAGCAACAGAACTGCAGGGTTAACCAGCTAACCGAAAACAAGTTCAAGCAGAGCATGTCCAATAAAACAATGGCAAACTGGGTGCTATCTTTATTTTTCTATTTTATTTTATTTTATTTTTTTTATGCTCTATCCAATGTCCAACTACTGGTGTGATCTTTTGCACTGTGACTATACACAGCTGAGATGTTGCATGAAAGTTCATTATTGTGCATTACATTGATAGAAGTCTATTATATGGCAGATTCTAAAGGGCTGTCAACCTGAATCAGGCTACTTAAAAAAAGTCTCACTTCATCATTTTTTTTACCCCAAGACACAAATGAGCAGCTGGTAAACTACTGGTTTCATAGCCATTGCACATGGGCAAAGTGGTTTTAGCATTGAAGGAAGAAAATTCCCTCTTAGTATGGGTCTTTAGGGCATTTTCTGCCCTTTCTTGCTTTCTTGGAGAGCAAAGAATTACAGATTAGCCACACCTCTCGCAACACACTGAGCAGAAGTGTAGCACATTGCCTTTGTGAAGCGGTGAATGAAGGTGAGAAGGCAATCCATTTTATATATGCAAAAGACATGCCAGTCCACATAGACATACCTGTTATTTGATTTTAAATAAGTAAAGCTCTCAGAAAACACGTAGAGCTATGGCTAATCATTAAAACACAATTCAAAAACTGTTTTAATTCATCTTGATAAAAAAATGGTAATTGCCGTTGACACTCGAATAGATTTTATAACAATTCTCTCAAAAGGATTTAATTTCAAATTGATCTTTCTGTGAAATAGAATTGTAAGCAAACAAAAATCAAAGCTGAACAAGTGAGAAGAACACAAAGTGGACTCATGGAAAATACACCGAAGCAGATTTATAATGCACAAATATTTTTGTTTTTATGTTTTTTGCAATAGTGATAATATCTAAAATCAACGATTTCAGAGTTTAATCTAAAATAGCTTTATATTTATTAACCAAAATGACAAGAAGTTAGAGGAAGGAGAAATAGAGCTATAGAGGGATTTTTCAGGTAGACAGTGTGAAGAAGAGCAGCCTGCGACCTGCATCCCCCACCTTCCAAATCCCATTTGCCTCAATGAAATCAAGTGTCAAAGTTTGCAGAGGATGTAGTGAAAACAAGCCGAACTCAATAACGGTCGGAGTTGTCACAGCTATTGAGAGGGCCAATAAAATAAGGTCATAAACAATAGTAAGTTGACTGCGTTTGTGGACAGCAGAGCAGACATTTTTACAGTGGCATTTGTCCAAGAGATTTAAAAATACATAAATAAAATGTACTGAAGATTTAAAGTAGTAAATATCTATTGTGTGTAGAAAGAGCTTGAATATCACAGAATACAGAAAGCCTTATGTATGTATTTATGTGATTGTTTACTTATATGAATGCTTGGCTATAAATTGATGTGCTGCATTATTACTAAATTATAAATAATTAATTAATTACTTAAAATTAGTCAAAATTAACATTAAAATGACTTTTGTTTGTTTATAGTCTGTAGCTATGATTTCATAAAACAAATGTGATTACTTTATTAAGTGTTCAGTAGTTCAGAAACTACAGGAACATTCAAAATTCTACCATAAAGTCAGCAGGTGTCATGATACTGGGTCTGGGACCCAGGGTTTTGTGTTTATTGGTTAATTTATATTTCTGGATTATTGCCTTTCATGATTTTCTGCTTGTGTTTATTCTTAGTTCTCAGGTTTTAGGTTCCTGTTTCTTTTCCTTCCCAGTGTTCCACATATCATGTCATCATGCTCTTTGTCTCAGTCTAGCCCGCATCTTTGAGATTATCTCGTGTTTCCTGTTTTAATTTGACGATCCCTTACCCTATTTAGTCTCGTCTTGCTTGATTACTCCCAGCTGTGCTCTCCTCCTGTGTCTTGTTCCCTCGTTATCCCTCTGTGTATTTAAGGCCTGTGTTTTCCTCTCTCCGCTGTCACGTCATACCACTCCCATGTGCCGTTTCTGCATTTCCATGTTCCTTTGCCATCCTCGCGCCTAATTTAAAGTTTCTAGTTTCCCAGTGTTTTAGTTCCTTGTCCTTAGCTTCTAGTTTTCTGGATTTTGATTTTTGTTTTTAGCGTATTTTTTGCTACAGAGCAATTAAAGTCACCTCTTAAAGTTATCCCCATGTGTGTTGAGTCCTGCATTTGGGTCCACATCCTGCCTGCCACACAGCAGAACATGACAGCAGGGCCATAAGCAATCACAAATCCAAACTGAAGCCAGAGATCTTACAGAGAAAATTTACTCTTCTACAATTTTACTTATTTTGTGCATGTCTTTCTCTACCATATGAATAATGTATCTACCTCTGTATAATTTAAGTGCCTTCTCAATTTGGTAGACTAATTGGATCTGATGATTCTTAACCCATTAATATAAAAATCTAATTATATATCTTTATTTCTTTCATTAATATGGTACTTGTTGTACTTGTTATGTACTAAAGACATGATTATTGATTTTAGGAAGTCCTCTTATAGCTCATCACCCACTATCATTAAAACTGCCAATATTGGGATCGTTGAGAGTTATAAATATCTAGGTGTGGTACTTGACCATAAACTGTGTTTTGAATCTCATGCTGATGCCACTACTAAAAAAGTTCAACAAAGACTGTTCTTTTTAAGGAAAATGAGATCTTTTAACGTCTCATCTGAGATGTTGTCCTTGTTTTATAGAAGTTTTATCGAATCTGTGATGTCTTTTTGTATCGCTGCCTGGTTTGGTAACCTGACGGTGAAGAATAAGAATCGGTTGGGACTTCTGGTAAAAACTGCTAGCAAAATTTCAGGGCGCTGGCAAGATGGACTTTTGGCCATTTACAATAGAAATGTGCTTAGAAAGGCTCATTCTATTATCAATTGTGTGAACCATCCACTTCACAGTGAGTTTGAGTTGTTGCCTTCCGGCCGCCGTTTTAGAGTACCTCCGAGGAGGACTAAAAGACTCCAGGTCTCTTTTATCCCTACTGCGTCTTGTCTCCTTAATGGCAAATAATTGTCCTTGAATTTTCTATCATTATTATTGTTATTATTGTTTTATAGTATTGTTCTGTTTGTTCTTATCCTCCTGCTGCTAAACTAATTTCCCCTTGTGGGACAATAAAGAAATTGAATTGAATTGAATTGAATTGTTGTCACTGTGGCCACTTTTGCCATAATCCCAATATGCCAAAATCATACGTTATAGTCCTAAATTACATAATGAAACTGCCCAGCGCATTGCCGGAGCACCACTTCCTGCCATAAAAGACATCTACAGGAAGCGGTGTCTGAAAAGGGCTGGGAAAATCATCAAAGACCCCAGTCACCCATCACATGGACTCTTCACCCTCCTGCCCTCTGGGAGGCGCTACAGGAGCCTCCGGACTAAGACCACCAGGTACCGGAACAGCTTCTTCCCCACAGCTGTCAGACTCCTGAACTCTGCCTCCTGACATCTGACCCACGTTAACACACACACACACACACACACACACACACACACACACACACACACACACACACACACACACACACACACACACACACACACACACACAATGGACAACTGTACCCTCAAAAACACAATAGTAACATGGACTGAACCACCACTCACAACCACTGGCACTTTATATAGCCTCTGTAGAAATTATCCACACCCTCACTTATCTTAACTGCACTACTGTAGAGCTCTGTGTAAATAATCATTCTGTACATACGATAATTTTTAACCCTACAACTGTTTACAACTTGCATAGTTCCCATTTCTGTATAGCTGTATATCTCATATTTCTGTAAAGTTATTTATTTCATATTCTGTATAGTTTTTCATATTTATATCCTGTTCATATCCTGTACATAGCTTGTACTCAATACAGCCTGTACATACTTATAGTTATAGAATATTCACAACATACTTCATACTGTGTACATTATAACATACCATAATAGACCCATTTCTGTAATATACTTACATATCTATATTATTGCTAATATATATTGTAATATATCTATATCACTAAAGCACTTCTGGATGGCTGCAAACTGCATTTCGTTGCCCTGTACCTGTGCATGTGCAATGACAATAAAGTTGAATTCTAATTCTAATTCTAAATTACCCACTGTTCTGTTTTTTCTGGCACACTTAGCTAGTTGCAGCTTATACAATTAAAATCATATGTTGTGTATTCTTAAAATTTAAAAAAAAAAGAGGGTTAAAGGATAGATTGTATTGGAAATAACTAAGTGTCCTTCATAACACTTTCAACAAACAAAAACTAATTGCATATGAAATGTGAATTTTAAGTAATTATTTTTGAATGACGTATGTTCTCATTCTCACTTTCTAATTAGAAAGAAGAAAAAAAAAAATAAAACATCTTGCCAAACAGTAACAGTAAGTCGATAAAATACACAAACAGCAAGAAAAGTTTCTTTCCCCCCCCAATATTATTGTATCAATAGCACATTGTAGGTTCAGGGTGAATCGTAAAAATTGTCCAACTTGTTTTTTCCAATTAGTGCAGTGATAACTTACCGCATTGTCTGTATTCCATGTGTATATATTCCTGTTATTATCCTTTTACATAACAGACCAGTACTATAATTAATTTTTTAAACTGTAAGTAGCCTATCCTAATTTTATAATAATATAACCTTACACTTGTTCACAAATTAGACCAGAGTATCAGACCTGAGTGGTGCGATTAATTATAGGATAAGATCAGCTATTGAACTGTTTAGCCACTAGTCTGATTTCAGCAGTAAAAGAGGGTTGGGAATAGCAAGAAAAAGGCCGAGAATGACACCACAAGACCATAACGAGATGTGTCTTCCCCATTAATCAATGCCTTCCACACGATTTGCTGTGTGTGAATTGGGACTGACCTGTCTCAGGGGTCACTTGCCAATTTTCGGCTGCAGTCAGCCCATATAGCGCTGAGCTGTGTGCTTATGCCCAGTGTTCCTTTTGAGTGATTCCATCTTGAAGATCGTGGATGCTACATTCTGCTCTCTGCGAGTCTGATATTCTCATAAGAGACACTCAAACACATCAGCACTGGGGATTTAAACAGGTTATTTAACACTGCTAATGGTGGCTAGATAGATTCTGAATGGTTTTTTTGCTTTTGATCACGTCTTTGCAAAAGACTTAAGTAATCTCCATCATACTATTCGCATAGCCTTAGAGAGCATTTTCCATTAAAGGTTTGCTGAAAAGTTTCAAATCTCCAGTACATGAAAACAGAAATGTTTCCTATTCTAAAATTCCCTAAATACTAAACTAAGCTTTAGACTTTCCCTTCTGCAGCACTATATCTATTCTTTGCCCATTACTGCTGCTGTGATTCTTTCACTTTCTTGCATGGCTCATTTGAGATTTAAAATAATATAAATATGTTAAATATATATCTGGGTTTGAATTTGAGAAACGTATTTAGTGAAGAAACAAAATTTCTGATACGACATAGTTTCTGGTTTCTATTTGTAGTGCGCTTTTATTCCAAGTTGTAGTAACAAAACACACTTGTGCGTTTGGGCTTTGGTTGCATACAGATAAGGCCGCATGCAGTCACACAGACCAAGATACCGGTAGGTAATCTCCTTTCCTCCTAGGAGAGGAATATTTCCACTGTTGTTTTCTGATGTTGAATTCTAGCTGCTCAACAGTCCTTTTTAGCAGTGAATATACCTTTCCAGATCTGCAAGCTATCAGTTCCATAGGCACTGAAGTACTCCCCATATGCTGTACCAACAGAGATGGTAGTTTGCAAGTGAGTGCTGCTAACAAGCTAGATGGTGTTTTTCCTTTTTAGCTCAGGAGGATGCAGTTTTCCAAATAGAATTTCACATTTCTGACCACAGAAGAGTTTTACTCTGTGTCTAAGTCCATTTTGAATGAGATTTGACCTGAAGAATGTGGTGGTGTTTCTGGATCATGTTTCCATATGGCTTCTTCTTTACACAACATATCTTTAACCTTAATTTGTGGCTAGCACGATGTATTATGTTCAGAGCCTTCCTGAGCCTGTGCAATGATTTCCTTGACAGAATCATGCCTGTTTTTAATAAATTGCTGCCTGAGAGCCCAAGATAACAGGCATCCACTATTGATTTTATGCCTTGCCCCTTGTGCACAGAGATTTCTTCAGATTCTCAGAATATTTTGATGAGAATGATTATGTGAGTCAGTTTATGCAATTTTATATTGAGGAATATTATTCAGAAATTATTCCACAATGGTTGAACCTCTGTCAATTTTCACTTCTGAGAACAGTTGCCTCTTTACGATGCTTTAGAGACATGTTTCTTTAAAATAGGCAACCGCTTTTTCTTAAAATTCTCATTTCCTCTGTTCAAACATTGAATATGTTCAACTACAGCACACTTAAAAAAATATCTAAAATTTGAACAGTTATGGATGCTGTTTCAAAGAACACTTTGAATGGATACTCCAGGAAATTACAAAATAATTTAGCAACATTGCTATCGTTCAAATTTCTACAGCTTAAAATTCAGCTCTAAGAATCAAAATGGAAAGAAGCACAATACCAAAAAAAGCAAAACAAAAGGGCAGTTTTTCTCTTCCCCAACTGGAAGGTTTAATCCATATATCTAATGGCAAGACACTAAGGGTCTGTGCCTTGTGCTGTGATGCAATAGAGGTGATTAAGCTGGCCATAGCAGGTCCCCTTTGTTTTTGCATGGTAACTTAGGTAAGTCTACTTAAAATATATTTCTTAGTAACTGATACCTTATGTTGATGTGGCAGCAATAATGTGCTACATTTTATTTAACTTACACTTCTAACTCAGTGAAGAAGACACTAGTAGAGAAAAAGATGAGGAACAAAAAGATATGCTAAAAGTAGGTTCCCCTGAGCCTATTGGTGCTAAAAGGTGCAGTCTCTCTCTAGTGTCAAAAAAGCATTTTGTCTTCAGATTATAGACCCATACCCGCAAACTACAGGATGCAGTATGAAATATGATGGATGTTTTTTTGGGACTGACCGATATCATGATTTATATAAGACTCTGCTTTTACAAGTAAAAGGTATCATTGATATCTGTGCTACATGGCCAACCACTGCATTCACCTTGGTACACACTGTCATGTCAGTGCATCAGTGGTGATGGAATAACCTGCTTCAAAAAGAGATAGAAATGCCCATTGTTACACAACTACAACAGCAGAGAACAAATATAATTTTTCATATAATTTCTGTGAGTGAAGATAATAGATGTCAATTACATGGTAAGAAATATGTAACCTGCTCAAAAGCAATATTTTTATGTGCATTAACATCATATAAAGGGTATACTGCTTATTAAATTTATTGGCTATCATAATTTTGCTTAAATAAAATAGGCCTCCACATGGATTTATAATGGCGATAAGAGCGTGGAAAACAAGGCAATGCAATTTAATTTTCCTGACTTAGTTACTTTCCCTGGTATTGTGCAGGAAAGAGGCATTAGTGAGTATCTCTTTATTAGCTCTAGTAACAGCAGCCCTTACATCTTCCAATGATACTCATTGCAGAATATTGTGGTCACAATGCAGAAACACTGACTCTGTGGGCAGCATGCCCTCTGTTCTAGTTGGTGTTGGTCGTTTATTTTAGTGTATCTTTTGAGGACAGTTTCAAGCTCCCCTTTTGCACACCCACCTCCCTCCCTCTGTACTGTGTAAGCAACAGAATCCAACAAAAACATTAAAGTGAAACTTGCAACATCACGGTGACTCCCTAAGGAGCACAGAGCTTATTGTCTGGGCTAGTACTGTTACTGGTTGGTCACAGCTTTGGCACTCTGAGCTGCTGCCTCTATTCATTGTATTTTCTGAGCAGATGGACAATGGGACATAAAGGTGCTCTGACACCATTTTAAAGCTGCCACTGTATTGCAAATACACTAACCCTTAATATTATCTCCGCTTATATATTCTGGGAGGTCGTTCTACATACCATCTCCAACAGATGACCTTTTTGAACAGTAAAGTAAAAGGTATGTTAAATAGCAATGTCATACACTGTAGTGCACAGTTTTTAGCCAGTATCTTTCAGATTAATCTGGTCTATGTGTATAATAAGAAAATATGTTATCTATGCAGTATTGCACATAGACTTACAGGCCACGGTTCTACAATAATACACATTTTCTAGTGTCAAAATGCCTCATTCAGCCTTGTTGCTAACTCTCAACACAAATCAATGAAAGAAATCAATGATGTTCATTAAGGTGGAATCCCATAGGATTAACTGTAGCGGGTTCATCACCGAGAAAACAAAAACACACACTCGAGCTGCTCTATCACTATAACTGGACACAAAAACCAAGTGACATAGAAGTACTCCGGCTTTTCACGCATGCGCTTTGCAGCACGTCAGCAGACAGTAGAATCATTTTTATCCGCTTATTGAAATTCATGTTTTCTCCAGTATCTCTTGCAGATATTACACACGCATATGGTTAAACCCTCAGTAAAGAAGCACTCAGTGACACATGTAAATTAAAACTCAAACAATGCAAACTACAAAATACATAGAAATTGTCTGACACTAGAGATGGACCGATCCGATATTACGTATCGGTATCGGTCCGATACTGACCTAAATTACTGGATCGGATATCGGAGAAAAATAAAAAATGTAATCCGATCCATTAAATATCACGAAAGCACCTCACAAAACTTGCAACACGCCGTAACTCACCTCAGAACGTTAGCACGTCGGAGCAGTATGCATCACGTGATAGAGCGGCTGTGGCATGCGGGACCTGTCGGTGGTCTGGATAGCATTTGGAGCTTCGCTAGCAACCCGGCATTTCATCTCCGACAAAGTTATCCCCGAGAGAAGTAAAGCAAGTGTGTAAGTTCATCTCTGAATGTTTGTAAAGCATTCCTGCATTAAGCTTAACAAGCGACTGCCTCTCCTGCTGCTACTTCAATGGTGAAACTGCTTAACGATCAGCTGATCGGCTTTTCTGTCGTGAGTCCGTGTCTCTAGTTTGCTTTTGGTCCACTTTGCACCAGAAAGAGGAAACCAGCGGCTGAACAACAGCAGCACGTTTAAGCTTGATCAGCTGTTGTTAGAATGTATTTAATATTACTTTCTACTCGAGGATCTTTTTCTACATAGCTGACGCTGGTAACTGTGCAGGGGCGGATCTAGCAAAGTTTAGCCAGGGGGGCCGATAGGGCATTAACAGGGAAAAGGGGGCACAAAGACATACTTTTCTTTCTTATTCTCATTTAAAATGTCTAGCTTTTAATAAATAATTATCTGACACCCAAAGTTTTAATTTGATGTAAAATGAATAGAAGTCAATTACTGTATATAGTAACTATTAAGTCTAATATATATACCCTAGTAAGCTATAGTACTTTTTCCTTTGGGAAGGTACCATCTGTGCAGTCTGCAATTTTGTTGAAGAAAGATGTTGAATCTATTTAATATTTCTTGAAAAATAATTGATTTCTGTGCATTTTTTTTCACACTGCATCAAATTAAGGTTGATTACGTCGATTAAGCATCATGAGGTGGAGCGTGAGGGGTGGTTCCCTATTTTTTATTTATTTATTTTTGTTGTTGCTGGGAGTTGGAACCCTATTAGTTAGGTTGCTTAATATTTATGCTAAGTACTCTTTAAAATACCAGAATAGGGAGAATGGTGTAGGTTTAAGTTTATTAGATTGATCAGTATTGCTGAACTATGAAATATTTTTTTTTTTTTGCATACAGGTATAACAGAATAGCTTTAGTGTAGTTGTTGTTTTAAACTTGAGTATGAACTTATACAAAATGCAGCAAGATATTTAAAAAACAGTTTTGTTGATTAAAAAACACTATATCGGATTCATATCGGTATCGGCAGATATCCAAATTTATGATATCGGTATCGGACATAAAAAAGTGGTATCGTGCCATCTCTATCTGACACTAAACCAAAGAACAATGTACATTTCAAATTCCTTTAATTTTAAACATGTTTATATTGTCTATCCTGTAAAATAGTCAGATGTCTATTCATATTAATGTACAGAATTCACCTGCTTGCTGCTACTACTGCACATTCACCCAGTGTGTGTGTGTGTGTGTGTGTATGTATGTATGTATGTATGTATGTATGTATGTATGTATGTATATGTGTATATATATATATATATATATATATATATATATATATATATATATATATATATATATATATATATTAGGGGTGCAACGATATTCGTATCGATATTGAACCGTTCGATACAGTGCTTTCGGTTCGGTACGCATATGTATCGAACAATACAACATTTGTAATTTATTTTATCAACTTTCCTTCTGATGATGCTGTCTGTGTGGAGCCAAATAAGACAGGTCAGGGTGAAGAAGTGACAGCCAAAGAAAAGCTTACCACAAAACGGAGAAGTTATGACAAATCAGACTATAAGGCAAAAAGAAAGTGCAGCTTTATGGTTTCATGGACAAAAGAATTTCTGTGGCTGCAATATGACGAGCTAAATAACCAGGGGTGCACATAAGTGGTCCGCAGGTGCGCATTCGCTGTCAAAATAAAAAACGCGCACAAGGGTTAGAGTTAAATTTAAAAACTGTACTTTTGAGTTAAAATATATATTTATAATTTTAATAAATGACAAATTAAAAAGGCATGAACATTTTATTTTGTATCGAAAAAATATCGAACCGTGACACCAAAGTATCGAACCGAACCGAACCGTGAATTTTGTGTATCGTTGCACCCCTAATATATATATATATATATATTAGGGGTGCAACGATATTCGTATCGATATTGAACCGTTCGATACAGTGCTTTCGGTTCGGTACGCATATGTATCGAATAATACAACATTTGTAATTTATTTTATCAACTTTCCTTCTGACGATGCTGTCTGTGTGGAGCGCTCAGTGAATCTGCGTTCGACTACTCCGCTTAGGCTGCACTGTCGAGCGCAGATCCACTGAGCGCTCCACACAGACACCATAGTCAGAAGGAAGAGCGCAGGGCAAGCTAGCGTGACAGAAGTTAAGCTCTCCTTGCAACATGGCAAATTGAACCTCCCCCACCCTCATTCAGATCTGGCGTTTGGAATTATTTTGGTTTTCATGTGACGTATGACCCTGAAGGTAAGCGCTCATGGACTAAAGTAAAACAGTATGTTGGATGTGCCACGCAATGCTCAATTACATGGCTGGGAGCTAGCGTGTTAGCGCAGTTAGCTCGTTAACGTGTTGGCTGTCTAGCCCCATGCACGGGGCTATCAGGGGTAGCTCGTTAACGGAGATTTGCCGTGTTGTGGCGTTAAGGTCATTTTAACGAGGTTAACCTGAAAGCACTAGTGGGAACACAGCGAATATGACTGCACATTTACACCGACATCATCCTAATGCAAAGACAAAAACAACAAGCGTGCATGCTACAAACTTTACCCGAGTCATTTAGACAGCTGTTAGCACATGATTCTCCTTATGGGGACCTGATATGTTTAATATGCTGCTGAGAATATAGCCCAGAAGAAGCGGATAGTATAGCTTTTATTTTGGAAAGAGACATTTCTCTGTAATAAACTCTTTTTTCCAAAGATGAGTGATTCCTCAATCAGATACAGGGCTCGCAAAATTGCTAGCCCTATGTCCTGGGGCTAGAGATTTTTCCAGTCGGGCTACCAAAATCTATCTCTGCCCTGCCCGTCGGGCTATCGTAGGAAGGAAAAATATATGTCAATGCTTTTGCATTCTTTCGGAAATGTAGCTGGGTAATTATGTCATTGGCATTGGTGAGCCACTGTCAATATGTGACATATTGAAATCGCATTTGAATTTGCGCTTGTTTTTTGCTTTCACTTTGCAATTGCGTGAACTGTGTATAGAGAGCAACAGTACTGATTGGTGAGTGATGATAATTTGCGCACCAATTCCTCTGACATCGTCTTATTAATCGTTAGCTTACTACGCAAACATGACAAGTGAAATCTCCCGCAGCAAGCTTAAACATGTGAGAGGTTGATCGCGCAGAGAATCGCTGAGCTTATGTGTGTGTGTGTGTAAAAGCAGCAGGATTTATATTTCAGTTCTGCTGAGCCAAATAAGACAGGTCAGGGTGAAGAAGTGACAGCCAAAGAAAAGCTTACCACAAAACGGAAAAGTTATGACAAATCAGACTATAAGGCAAAAAGAAAGTGCAGCTTTATGGTTTCATGGACAAAATAATTTCTGTGGCTGCGATATGATGAGCTAAATAACCAGGGGTGCACATAAGTGGTCCGCAGGTGCGCATTCGCTGTCAAAATAAAAAACACGCACAAGGGTTAGGGTTAAAAAACTGTACTTTTGAGTTAAAATATATATTTATAATTTTAATAAATGACAAATTAAAAAGGCATGAACATTTTATTTTGTATCGAAAAAATATCGAACCGTGACACCAAAGTATCGAACCGAACCGAACCGTGAATTTTGTGTATCGTTGAACCCCTAATATATATATATATAATATATATATGTTCTTCCTCTACAGCCCCCCCCCCCCCCCCGATTTTTGCACATGTTGAGGAGTGTGTCAGGCTACATTTCACTGTTATACTTGTATAACTATGCACAAACTATGTGACAAATAAAGAACCTTGAACCTTGAACCTTGAGAAATTACAAACAAAGTGCATTTATCCTCAAAGTACCACATCATTTGGAATGTATGTTAAATGTAACCCCAATGATAACTTGTAACCTGGTATGTAGACGATTCCACTCACCAGTCAGTTCATTAGGTACGACTCAGCTGCTTCATTACAGACATGTCTGATCTGCCTTTCACAGGGCAACAACTCAGTGCCTTTAGCAATGTAGACATGGTCAGACTCTGAGTCAGAGACATGGTCTCAGTACTTCTGAAATTGGTGCTCTACTTTCTCTAGGGTTTATAGGAAGGAAACAATATCTCAAATAGTTCATTATTCATAATAATCAAGGTATACAAAAGTGCATTTTTCAACCCACAGCACATCGACCCTTCAAGCAGATGAGCTACAGCTGGAGAAGACCACAGTGGCTGCCACTCCTAAAGCCAGAACAGTGAATTGACAATTTACATGGACTCACTAAAACTGGAAAACTGAAGACTGGATAACATTACCTGGTCTGAGGAATCTTGATTTCTGTTGCAACAATTAGAAGGTGGAGTCAAAATTTCAACAACATTAAAACACAGATGTATCTTGCCTTGTATTAGTGGCTCAGGTTGGTGGTAGTGGTGTTATTGAGTGGCGGAAATTTTCTTTACATGGTTTGGAACCCACTTACAACAACATCAGCATAATATTAAGGGACTCAACAATGGTACCAAATGCAAGACATACCTGGGTATTGTTATTGTCCATATCCACCACTTTGTGGACATGTACATCAGGTCGGCGTGGACATTTTCTGATGATGCCTCCAGTAGGATGATGTGTCTTGTTACATATTTTAAATGATCTCAAACTGGTATTTTGAACATGCATTCGCTTTACTCAGATAGGATCCACAGTCAGCAAATCTCATAATCCTTTGATATAATTCAGATACTGGATAAAGGATCAGATAAGTAGATGATTAGCAGTAAACTACAAAAACAAACAAAAAATAAAATTAATATCTTCATAGTCCCTTCTGTATTGTGTCACAATGTTAGTTAAAAAGGGGCATGTTAAATTGTGTCCCAACAGAAGAAAATTCCACTGAACTCTATTGATCTTCTCACCCTCTAGTTGCTGCACATCATGTAGAGTCTGGGTTTTATTTGATTAGTTATCTTGAGTAGCTATCTGAACAGTTGCTTATTTATGTTTTGGGAATGGCATTAATAAACCTAGCTGCAAATCATCTGGGGAGGAGGCATGTAGGGCCTATCTCTCTGGGATGGAATGATGTTGGGTAAGGGCACCAATCTATAAAAGAGTTACATACCAACACCCCATAGCAGAACCACGTAAAAGTGTTTATCAAATTGTCAAACAGATGTAATTCTCTAGAGCAGTGGTTCCCAAACTTTCTTTGCTAGGCCCCCTTTGTTTTACAAGAAAAAATTGCCCAACGCAGGGAAATTCTGCAGGGGAGACCTACCTTGGCACTTGTGCAGGTGAAGCCAAAGGGAAGATATGCTTAACCATATTTTCTAGTCTTTGGCTTAGAATGAAGTTGGTTTGGAAACATATTTGGCGATGCTTCATCTCCTGATTTACGTTTGTCTGGAAGCCCCGTCAAAAACCTGTCAATTATGCTAGCAGTGTCCAAGCATTCTTTTTTTTTTCTTTTCATTCATGCCTTGAGTTGAGCTCTCTCTGTCTCTTCCTTTCACTCTACTTGCAACCAGGAGAAGGAATATTGCTTTTAAAGATGTCATAAGAAGTCTTAAACATTTGACCAAAACTGACAAATACTAAATAGTGGGACAACCAAAAATAGCAAGACTTAAGCTACTGTGGATAATCGGTCTTAATCATAAAAATACATTCAAAACAATATTAAAATATTTTCATATTTCGGTATTTTCAACTGAAGAAAAGTCCTCAAATGTAAGAAAAACGGAATAATGTTTAAGGGTTTTTTGCTGCTATCAAAATGGGTCAGATATGACCTGAACAGTAAATTAGAACTTCCTATTTTAAAGCTCAAAACAACACATGCAAGGATAGAGTGCCTCTTTAAGGTTGCTGAAATGACAGCATAGCAGTTAGCTGCCATATATCAGCCTGTCAGTCAGGCCACATTTGCTCATTTATGAGTAGCAGTGTCTGAGTTTTGCATATCAACAAACATCTTACACTCACCCATAAAGTGCTTGTAAGCAGTCTGTTGTGGTGTAATAGCAGCTGCATTTCCCATTACCCAAATGATGACTTCATTTTTCAAAAAAGTAGGGATGTATCACTGTTATTATACTTGAGACTCAAATCAAACTGTCAGAGTTATATTTATGACAAAAAATAAATTTGTTTCTAATTTACTGGCAGTTCCAGTCAGCAGTTTATATACTAAGAATCAGGGCTTTTTACAAGACCAATAATGCTTACATATGTATTATAATGGGAAACTAACACTGTGAAACTCAGTGGGAACATGTACAGGCATGAAAAAATAAGAAAGGAGAAAAAAAACTGTCTAACTCACTGCACCAATAAATGCCAATGCCTTAAAGGCACACTGGCACACAGCTACTGCTGCCAGCGAACCCCATTTACTAAACTTTCAAACATGTGGGATTTTGATAGATTCTTCAGAGTGGGTTCTATTCTTAAAAGAAATATGCTGGTTGCTGAAATGCTTTTTAAAATCCCCAGACCATCTAAAAAAAATGGTGGTTTGTGAATTCTGAAGAATACGCTGTATTGATTTGAGCCTACCTAACACACTTGCTTTTTGGAAGATGGAGGTTTGGTGTACTTTATGACTTGCAGAGGAAGATGTATGCAGAGAAATTGCCAACCTCATCTGGACAACGGCACAAATAACTGTTTATTTTCTCCACTGCTCTGTGCTCATACAGAGATTTTCAGAGAAATGTCATGATAATATAACAATGACAGAAATTAAAGTAAATGTTGAAGGAGCATAAGAAATTGCTTATGTTGTTACCCTTTTATTCCCCTTTTTTACCCCATGTGGCACATCAGGGAGCAGGATAACATTGGTAAAAATGCATTTTTTTTCTGTTAGAAAAGGTGCTAAAATACTTTAGAACAGTTTTTTTTTTTGTTTGTTTTTTTGTTTTACGCTCTTTAAATAGTATTTTTTTCACAGCAGTCCAATTATGAGACATAGCTTGGTCAAAGACTCACAGTAAACTAAATATTAGATGTTAAAAACATACACCATCATATTGTCCACTATTGAATTTATAATTATTGGAAATAATTCTTGTGTAATGCCCAAAATTATAATATATTTATTTAGAAAATTAGAAAAAATTGTTTTACAGCTAGCTTACAGCTGTGTGCAAAAAAGAAAAAAAATGTCTAATATAGACAAGAATTACTGAAAAATCATGATGCTTTGTGTGATAAATTAGTGAACAAGTGCTGGTAACTGGAAATGTGTGCAATATAATACTGCACGTCTTGATTTTCATTGTTGTGGTGGTGATGTATGGAAGAAGATTAGGGCCACCGGGAAAAAATGTAGGGACGTATTTTTTTTTCTTACTTTCCAGAATTCTGAGAATAACCTCAAAATTCTGACTTTTAAGTCATGATTCTGAAAAAAAAAAGAGAATTCTGAGAAAAAAGTCAAAATTCTGAGGGAAAAGAATTCTCAAATTAAAGTCAGAATTCCGAGGAAAGAGAATTCTGAGGAAAAAAGTCATAAATCTGAGAGTTAAGTCAGAATTCTGACATGACTTTAGGTTCAAAATTCTGAAATAAAAGTCAGAATTATGTAGAAAAAGAATTGTGACGAAAAAAGTCAGAATTCTGAGGAAAAAGAATTCTGAGATTAAAATCAGAATTCTGAAGAAAGATTCAGTATTCTGAGCTAAAAGTAGGATTCTGAGGAAAAAGTCAGAAATCTGAAGGAAAAAGAATTTTGAGGACAAAGAATTCTGAGAAAAAAGTCAGAATCCTGACTTAAAGCTCAGAGTTCTGGGGAAAAAAAAACAGAATTCTGAGAGAAAAGTCAAAATTTTGAAGAAAAAGAATCCTGAGATTGAAGTCAGAATTCTGAGCTTAAGGTCAGAATTCTGAGGGAACAGATTTCGGAGAAAAAGTCAGAATCCCGAGATTAAAGTCAGAATTCTGAGGGAATAGATTTGTGAGATAAAAGTCAGAATTTTGACTTTAAGCTCAGAATTCTTAGGAAAAAGTCATAATTTCAGTGGCTCTAATCCTCTTCTGTAGTTATGGCTTTCTTAGAACTGCCAGGAGGGATCAATAGCAGTAACGGCATGAAGATGTTAAGTTGTTAATTTTCATCTAATTTACCAAATTAGACAAATAATCAGAGGTGGCAAAGTAGAGGCATTCTTTACTTAACCCTTTAAAACCGGTCAGAGCAGCACGCTCCGTTTAGCGTAACTATTTTTAAATCCCGGTAGCACTGCAACCACGTGAGCTAGCGCAATAATTTTTTTTGCATATGAAACCGGAGTTGTACTTACATCTTATGCCATCAGCTTGTCCTTCCACATACAGCTTTGCAAAAACTGCATAAAAAGCACTTGCAGCAACAAAAACACAATATTCCAGAAACACGCTTTGCCGATCCGATCAGCTGTTCATAACACTTCCTACGTCCATCAGCACGAACTATCGCATGTCCGCCATGACCTGCCCGAAACCGGAAGTGACATCATTTTTGCGGAAATGTAGGGTTTTTTTTTATCATCAAGGCCTCATGAGCTTATACTGGTGTTTTTAAAAGTTATGTTTGACTTTATGACTTTCTGTGTCGTTTCTGGGATGCTTAAGACTCATATTGCACTGCTGGAAATAGTTTATTTTGATGCATATGCTGCTTTTTTGGTCAGTTAAATCTGATTTTGACTCAGTGTCCTGGTCTTCAGTTGCTTGTGCACCTTGAAAGCCACACCCTCTAAAAATAAGTGCTGGATGAAGTGTAAAGTGCACCATCTTTAAATTATGGACAGAAATGACACTATGGTCGTGTCCAAATTCATGGGCTGCATCCTCCTGAGGCCGCATTTGTAGACCTATTACGTCACAGCGACGTGCCGAAGGCTGTCCAAATTCGTAGACTCCTCCGAATGTAGCCGACAAATGCGTCCTCCTTTTCCCCGAATTTTAAGGATGGGTCGGGTGTGTCCTTCGTGGCCTACCATATCCCAGAATTCATAGCGCGGCCCAGCCAAACTCCAGTTTCCAACAATGGTGGCCGCTACTAAGTTTTAAAATTACTCATACTAATCTTTCTGGGTCACAAAATAAACTTTTAACATTTTTTCAGGCGAGGAAGTAGCTGTGTAAACATCAAATATCTGCTCGGTTTATCAAGATATCGCATATTTGCAAAAGTGCTTCGACGTTTTCGGAGGCGTCTGCTACCCACCAGCTCGATAGCTAGCCGGGAGCTCGAGGGTTACTGATGCGGCCGAGAACGGCACAACTCCCGGCACATCATTTTCAGATCACCGCGGACTTTCGCTGCTCGGGTTAAACGTAATATATAAGTCACTTAGACAACCTAAAAATGTTATTGTTGGGCTTTTTTCAGTGTTTTGTTTGTTTGTGAGTAAATCGGTTTGGCTGAGATTAAAGTTATTAGATAAGATTAGATAAAATAAAACTTTATTAATCCCCTGGGTGGGTTCCTCCTTGGTTTTTACACAGCTGACTAAACGTCAAACAGAAAACTGATTAAACAGAAGTATGAGACAGTCGAGAATTTACGCCAGTGTCCTGTTATATTTTAGATAGCAAGGAGCAGACGGCTGAGTTTATTAAACTCCACCGAGACAGCGGTGACGCTAATCAGAAGGCTAGACCGTCCAATTTCACGGCCGTTTACTTCCGGCCTACCCGACCTTCTGAGGACCCGGCCCACGTAGACCGCGAAGGCCGGGTCCTCAGGAGGATGCAGCCCATGAATTTGGACACGACCTATATCTCACATATTGCTGGGAAGTACAAAACTGTGAGCTGCCTTCAAGTTCACTTCACATTGGAAAGCCATTTATAAACCTGTCAGTACACAAACCAACTTCAGTCTGACTTTCATTACAACTGTTATTTAGGGTTCTCTCAGTTCTACGCCATCTAGACAAAATAAGTTGAGGATCAGCCCTTCTGTTAAAAGCATGAACTCAGAAAGGAAACATCACCAGTCTATATTTGCAGTGTCCTCTAGGCACTTCCTGCTGTACCCTAGGGCAAGGGAGTGTGAAGTAGAGCTTAGCCGCACTGCAGTGATGTGTGTTTGACTGTGGCCTGATCCATCTGTGGAACTGGTACATGGCTTGGTTGGTGATTGGTATTTGGATGTGTAAACCCAGAAACACAATGCTGTGAACAACCTTCAGGGTCGTTACATATTTACAATATAGATTTTTCCTATGAGATCGAGAGAGAATTAATATTGAATTCACTCGTGAGACATCTTGAACCTGATCTCAAGACCCTTCAAACTCTAGAAACAGCCTAATTTTGAAGACAATTAAATTCCACCAGTGGATACAAAGGTGTCTGCTGGGCTGACCTCTGACACATTCAATGACCCCACTCCACAACCCACACCTTTTGTGAAGCGCTATCTGTTATTGCTCAATTTATTTTAGAAGGTGGATCAAGACCCCATTACCACCCCATTTGTGCTTCCCGACCTTTTTTTTATTAGCAGCATAATGGCACAGATACATTATCAGAGTTAATCAGAGACAAATGAAGAAAAGTAGTGGAGTGAGACTGTGGGAATGCACCTTCTTCCCCCAACTCACACCCTACCCCCTCCACTGCTGTCGGGGCTGTGTTAACATTTTCCAACTTTAAATTTTGTACCCCTATCCCACCCACCTACCATTTATTTTCTTTCTCTCTATTTGAATCCAAATGTTATGCTATCTCCGTCCTCCCACACATCTTTTCTTTGTGCCTCTTCTCTCTTTTACTCTCTCTCCTCAACATCTTTACCTCTTCTCTTCCTTGGGGATTGCCTGTTTGATATTCTGCTTGTGTGGTGGGCCAGCAGGATGGATTAGAGCATGGACAGGCCCCACAAACCACCCTGATCTACAGGACAGCTTTTCAATCACTTCTCCAATGCTGTTCCACCTATATAAATATACCTACAGGGAGAGAGCGAGAGAAGCAAAAAGAAAAAAAAAGACGTGAAAATAATAGAGAAGGATAAAACAAACAGGAAAGGACAAATGTAGAATTTTATGAAGTACTACTGTTGCTGTGCAAACAGGGTGAAATAGGTCAGAACCTTAGAGGTACATTTCTACTTCAGCATATAAAAAGTGTGCCAGCACTGCACACACAAGTCAGAAAAACAGAGAACAATGGCTCATTTGCACCTATAATGGCTTGGAGCCGTTTCTGTTTCACAGTGGTTGGCATACATGTTCCTTCAGCTTTATTGGAAGGTTCAAGTTTGTTTTTCCTCTCCATGTTTGTTTATACTTTGTTGTACCTTGATACTTGTGAGCTTTCGCATATAAATGAAAATTGCAAATGCTTTATTTTAGGCTGAAATTAGTAGCCATTATAAATAGGTTACAATTGAGAGTGTTTAGACCATTGCACTCTCCTTGGGCACTCAGGGAGAGTATTGATCCATTGCAACTCATCAACCTGTTTTGTTGCAAAAGTGACACTTGAACAGTAATCACCTTCAGAGGGTGAGATAATAAGATGGTGTGTAATTGTTGTGGCTTAACAAAATCACTAATGACGGATGCTGTCAAATGCCAAGTTTGTAATCTGTGTATAACCAGAGAGAACTTCAGAGGAACCAAGTTGTTTGTTATAATATATCAAAACACATGTTTTCTAATATCTATAGCAACATTTTAAGACTTTAAGCTTAAACTTTAAAGTGTAGGCAAAATGCTTGTCGTGAGCTAAGTCTAATCATAGAATGATTTATTCATAGTCAACTATTTATTTTTATCTTAACAATTAAATAAAAAAGGTTATATGTGCAAGGACAAGTGCAATTTCTATTTAAGTTTGTATGAAGTCTGTGTAATCCAGAGCATATTCTATAGAATAGGCCTGGAATAATTATTCATTATTCATCCCACACCTTTGACAGCTAGGCCTGTCATACAGCATGACAAAAATGACTCACTAAGTAGAGTGGTAACCTAAGGAACAGACTGCTTTGCCCACATGATTGATAGATACTAAAAAGCTTGCCATGGCATTTTTGCAACAGTAATGTTTAAATGAAGAAATAAGAATCTTGCCTTTGGCTGCATGTGTTTACACCTGTATCGCTTACATGTGATACATTAATATATTATCAGTATTATTACAATTTCAGATGCTGAGTTATTGTTTATAACTTCGAGTAGAAAAGAAAAACTGATCTCCACATACATATTGTATTCAGCTTGGTATGCACCTGATGCAGATGCATCACACTCCAGCTCTAGTAGTATTTTGGACAGAAGTCACGTCAAGTTGCACAGAACAGATGATGAGGGCAAGAGGTCGGATACAGGAATTGCATAAACATTCTGGGCAATTTTCAAAAAATAGAGCCCTTAATGACTAAACACTCACATGTGTGAAACACTCCTGGTATTATTTGAAGCACAGCAAAAGATGGAAAAATATTTTGTGGAAGATGCAAAGCCACTGGTATAGTTCCTAGGTTGCATCACCAAATGATTTAGGACCAGATTATACAGGACATATGACTGGTTAGTAACCCCCAGCAATCACTGGTCAGGAGGGACAAACAGTTGTCAAGGGGTTGCTGACAGTTGCTGGGTGAAGCTGTTTGTAAAGAGGTGAAGGGTCCTTTACCAAAACATCCTTGTAATTTCTTTTGTCAGTAGTAGGTTGCTACAGTTGACTGTTATTGGCATGGGAAGCGTTGGCTTGTCTGCAAACATGCATCAACTGCTCAAAAAAAAGGTGGTGAAACTGTGAAAAGTGCAACAGGAAATTGTTCATCTTCAAAGTTGCACATTTTTATACCTGCTGGCTGAAGTGGAAGGTGTAGTGTAACTTTTACTTTAAAGGTGAAGGAAGTCAAACCTTTTTGTGCAACTCGGCAACCAGTCAAGTGGCTCTCGACTGGTTTCTAGGCCTCTGTGACCAGGGCCTTAGTTATATTAGTTTTATTATGATGTTTGGTACTTTTACACTCACTTTACACACATTCATCATATTGCATTTTGTGTGATACATAACTTTTTTGATTTCTGATATGTGAAAGCTTTATATATTTTATATTTATATTTTGTCCCATTCACACTGCAGAGCTATTGAAAGTTTTGATAACTTGGAGTGATGTCGCAGTGGCATATATGAACACTAGTATACATAAATTATCGCATGTAAGTGTTTTTAAAGCTAAATTATTATTAATGATGATAAAGGTATAATAAAGTATGTATCCTTCTTTAAATAAGTTCAAAATGCTGACCAGGAAATGGAAAACAGATGTGGATATGTAAATTGATTTGAGGTCTAGATTAGTTTTGTCATGTGCATTATGTCATAAAAATATCAACTGAATGACATGAGCATTTGGCGAGGATTTGACTTGTGCTCGGTGATAGACTGCCGACCCTCCAGAGCTTTTACAACCTCTTGTCCCACCTCTGCTAAATTAAACTGCAGCCTTTGCCCTGACAAGGATGTTGCATTCAAATCTGACATAGTGTCATTAACACCGCAGCATTTTTCACTTCACTGTAAGCATATAAGCACACAAATGGATATTTCCATAAAATCCATCAAGTGTAATTTTTATTTTTTGTCCATCAGATTTGATGAGATATTCAGCAGCTACTTATGCTGTCATACATCTTAAACAGCTTAGATATTACATTGTGCTACTTCAAAACTCATATTTATACTTAAGATAAGATAAGATAAGATAACCTTTATTAGTCCCACACGTGGGAAATTTGTTTTGTCACAGCAGGAAGTGGACAGTGCAAAAGTTATGACGCAAAAATTAGAATACAATAAGAATAAATACAGTACACAGCTGTACAGAATAGAATAAAATAATATACTATATACAGTAGAATAAAATAGAATAAAAATATACAATAAGATAAAAATAGAATACGAATGCTATATACAACTGAGTAAAAATACAACGATGCCAGAAAAGATTATTGCACTTAGTGTTATTGCACATGTGTGGATGTGTGTGTTTGTTCAGTTAAAGTCTTTGTTGTGGAGTCTGACAGCAGTGGGGAGGAAAGACCTGCGAAATCTCTCCGTCCCACACCGTGGGTGCCGCAGTCTCCCACTGAAGGAGCTGCTCAGTGCTGTCACAGTCTGCTGCATGGGGTGGGAGACGTTGTCCAACAGGGATGACAGCTTAGCCGCCATTCTCCTGTCACTCACCACCTCCACTGGGTCCAGAGGGCATCCTAGAACAGAGCTGGCCCTTCGGATCACCCTGTTCAGTCTCTTCCTGTCCCCAGCAGAGATGCTGCCGCCCCAGCAGACCACGCCATAAAAGATAGCAGAAGCCACCACAGAGTCATAGAAGGTCTTCAGGAGTGGGCCCTCCACCCCAAACGACCTGAGTCTCCGCAGCAGGTACAGCCTGCTCTGCCCTTTCCTGTAGAGGGCGTCTGAGTTATGAGTCCAGTCCAGTCTGTTGTTCAGATGAACACCAAGGTACCTGTAGCTGTCCACAGCCTCAATGTCCATACCCTGGATGTTCAGTGGTTGCAGTGGAGAATGCTTGTGCCTGCGGAAGTCTACCACCAGCTCCTTGGTTTTACTGGCGTTGATCTGGAGGTAGTTCAGCTGGCACCAGTCCACAAAGTCTTGAGTCAGTCCTCTGTACTCCTTGTCGTCCCCATCAGTGATGAGGCCGACTATTGCAGAGTCATCAGAGAACTTCTGCAGGAAGCACTGGGTGGAATTGTGGGAGAAGTCTGCAGTGTAGATGGTGAAGAGGAACGGAGCCAGAACCGTTCCCTGTGGGGCCCCCGTACTGCAGACGACCCTGTCCGACACACAGCCCTGAGTCCTCACATACTGTGGTCGGTCGGTGAGGTAGTCCAAAATCCAGGTAGTGAGGTGATGGTCCACTCCAGAGTTCTCCAGCTTGTCCTTCAGAACCGAGGGAAGAATAGTGTTGAAGGCACTGGAGAAATCAAAGAACATGATTCTCACAGTGCTTCCAGCGGTCTCCAGGTGAGCGAGGGAACGATGTAGGAGGTGAATGACGGCATCATCCGCGCCAATGCCAGGCTGGTAGGCAAACTGAAGTGGGTCCAGTGATGAGCTTGTTAGGCGCCGAAGCTGAGCCAGGACCAACCGCTCCAGGGTCTTCATCAGGTGGGATGTCAGAGCCACCGGCCTGTAGCTGTTGAGGTCCTTGGGGCGTGAAGTCTTTGGCACTGGTACAACACAGGAGGTTTTCCAGAGCTGTGGGACTCTTCCCAACCTCAGGCTCAGGTTGAAGAGGTGCTCCATCACCCCACACAGTTGGTCCGCGCAGGACCTGACGACCCTCGAGCTGATGCCATCTGGGCCCGCTGCCTTCTTGCCATTAATCCTCCTCAGTTCCCTCCTAACCTGGGTGGTTGAGAGAGACAGGCTGGAGCCTTGTGTTAAGTGTGTATTGGATGCTGTTGTTGGGGGTGGGGGGGAGTGAGCAGGGTGAATAGAGGAGGTGTGAAGTGTCTGAGGTGTCAGAGGTGGAACAGCAGCAGTGGGGGTGGGTGAGTCTGCAGCCGATGTTGTAGACTGTCTCATGGTTGAATCAAATCTGTTGAAGAAATGATTCAGTTCATTTGCCCACCTCACATCCCTCCCAGGCAGAGAGTTCTGCTGTTTGTGGCCTTGAGTGGCCTTGAGTGCTTGTCTTCACAGAAAGTAAATAATATACATTAAGTTTTTGAACAGGATAATGAAATCGCTTTTCCTCTCACCATTTACCAACCTACTAAGTCAGCTCATCACTAAGAACAGATACAGACTCATATTCATGAGTGAAGTGGCCATCACCCATCTCTTGTACATGGATGGCATCACCTGTGTGCCACATGTGAGCAAGACCTTAACTAACTGATATTACTAACCACGATCTATAGTTGGATGTATGAGGATGTTATTGCACATCTGATTATGACCAAAATGCAAAGCATAATGATGGTCTTCAGTTATTGTTTATTAGTAAATACTTATACTTAGCATGCTTTACTTGATACAAAAATAAAAATTATGCAATCATAAATGCATTCCTGCCATGCCCACTAGGGCATTTGTTCTCTCTGTTTCAGTTTATAGTTGACCTTCATGTGCAAACAGAGATCCATTTGTGTTTCCTTTGTGGTTGAGATTACAAAAAGTATGTTATGGATAAATGAAATGCCCATGTCAACAATGCTATTTTTAAATGGGTGGTCGTTTCGATTAAAATGTCATTGCCTCTGTTCATTTTCTCTGATGTTTCTGTTGAACTTTACACACTTGACTTGGTCTGTCCATGAAATATGAATTATCTTCACTGGCTTCACAAGACCTTGTGTATCTACATGTATATGTGACTGCTCACACAAGTATGCTTGGCAGAACACCAGAAATGGCTTTTTTCCCCCTTTCTATGAGCAATGTGTGCCTTAATGATTTGAAAAGAACTCCACTTTCCGAGCTTATCAAGCACACAAAAGTTTTATAGAATTCACCAGTTCCAAATGATTACTTGCAATTGTCACTTTTTGTTGAGCACAATACACAAAGTCTGTTATTTAGCCCCAGCACATAACTGTGAAAAATAGAAATTAAAAATAGGGCTCCATCTATTGATGGAATAAATGGAAAGTCACTTAGAAGAAGATGAGAATGCTGGTGCATCCCCTGAGAAGATTCCTGGAACAAATGGCTGCGGCAGATATGGGCTAAGAACTCTTCTTGAGATTGACACAGGTAAGTGGTAATGCGAAAGCAGGGGTGCCATGTCAATTAAGGTGCATTGAGGACTGCTGTCTGTCTGTGAGAAGCTCATTAACACCAAGGTCAGTTTCATCAAGCCCTCAAGCTGTCATTATTCTCATATTACCAGCAAGGTGGGAAATAAAAAGGTGTATTGGGCATGTTTTGTAAACCTAAGAACTGCATGCAAATTCTGTGGTATTGATGCAAATGCATACAGTACATATAAAGATGTGAACAACATTGCAATTCAAACTGCTGCTCCCTCTTACACATGTCTAGACACACACACAAACCCTTAGTCATGCACCAAATGTGTATATTTTTAAAGCTGTTTCTCAAGCGAGCTTTTGGAAATTAAGAGCAGGTAGCAGGTGCTTGTTAAAATGAATATTACACAAATATTTATGCAAAGCTATTTTATCAGTGATTGCAGATGGTCCTGTTAGTTTGAGTGGCTGAATAACAATCTATATCTCTGGAAAACATTTACTCAAATAAATCCATGTATTATAACTTGCAAGCTTCGTGCAAGTCTAAGATTGTTTTTCCTCATGATTATCAAGTAATTTAATGCCTTTCACCACAGTTTTCTATATTGTGGACCCTGAAAGAAGCTTCAACATGTGTTAATTTGTGAACAACATCAGTACAGAATACATCGATATCCCGAGTGAAGAAATGCCTCTTAAGGAGACACAGGCAGGGGCAACAGGCAACATTAGCCTACACATCAGCCATGTGGAGTTAAACTGTTAATTTTCCAGATCAGTCTGAGTGGTTGGTGCACAAGTAGAGCAACTTTAAAACTGAATCACTGACTGCTGGTTGTTTTAGCAGCTAGTTTTTCTCTATATAGTCTGACACTGGACTCTTTCTTGTCTTTCCCATGTTACTGGAAAGCACTGATGGGAAACATATAAACAACCAGACAAGGTAATTGCCACCCCTGTGCCCTAAGCCTAGCTCTCAACTCAGCTGTCAAAATCTAAAAGACAAAAAGCTTCTTGTTACTGTGCCTAGGTACATGGCAACATGTTTGCAGAAAACAGATTTTCAGAGACTGAGAGTCACTTGTCTGCATCCTTTGGTCTTCTTGCTCCTTCTCTGGATTGTCACTCAGCCTCCTTCTCTCCTCTCCTGTTAGTAATGCCTGTGTTATTCTATGGATATTCCTGAGCAGTTTGGAGGCAGCCGTTCCACTTGTTTATCCCTTTCTCTTTCAATAAGAGACTGAGGGAAAAAAATTCAAACTCTAGGTGACAATACATCCAAATCCATTCCATTCTCTACTGAGATCAGTGATGCTCTCTCTCTCTTTTTTTTTTTTTTTTTACCAAACATATATAGACTTCGAATAGCAAGGTTAACACAGAGTGATTTTTACCACTAACACAAACACCTGTGCAATTTATCTCCATAAAGCAACAATGTAAATGTTATTCTTGGTTCAATACATAGTCATGACTTCTCTGTATGCTGTGATAACACTGGAAATACAAAACTGTCAAAACACAATCAATCATGAGTTTTAAATAAAAGAACATCACCAAAAATGTCAATGTGTGTAAATTACACAATAAAATTAAATCAAGCACAATTCAAAACTGCATTACTAAAACACATTTAGCATTTGGTTTATGGTAACAAACGTAGAAGATCTTATGAAATATGTATGGTCATACGATCAACATAGTAGCTAGAAGAATACCAGGGTTGGCAACAGAGCATTTGGTCTGGAGGGACAAGCAGTTTTAATGAGAAGCTATTTTATTCAAATAGGATAAAGTACATTCTTTCTCTCTTTACAGTCACACAGGCTATGTCCACAAAACAGAGGTTATGAACTAAAATTTAGTAAAAACTAGTAAAAAAAAATGTATCAAGAGGCAGTACTGCATAATTATAACTTCTACACAGGAATTTGGAGTGGTGAGTGGTATTCTGAGCAGAAGGAAACAGTCAGCTAAGGGTGCTTCTCTCTCTAATCTGCACCATCAATGCACTTTCACTGATCCACTTAACATTATCCTTATATCCACTGCAGCAGCTGTATATTTGTTTGCAGATGTTGGCAGCTATCAGCGAATAGTTATCAGCTATTTTGAAACAAAAAACACTTTTTATCCATAACAAGATCTCCATAACATCAAATGAACTGTACAACAGAAAATACAAATGCTATTTATGGTCTCCTCACAACAATGATAAGAAAAACAAACTGGGCCAATATGGCATGTTTGTTAATACAGAGATACACATGTTAATGTGATCTCTGGTCTCTCACTCAGAGACACAGGTCTCCAAGTGTCCAGCATTCAGGCGGCTACCTGAGGACACTCATGTGAGAGAAAATCTGCTCACACAGATATGTAGAGCAAAATACAGCAACAAATCCAGCTGCGTTCACAAACTTTGACCCCCACAGAGTCGAATCAGCTGCTGTCCTCTGTGTCCAGCCAGGCTAATCCAGCTGCTCATAAAAGCTTTCTGGTTTGATCAGAAAAAAAACATTGGTCCATACACCTGAAAGTCCCGAAAACACATTGGGAATTCTGTCTCGAGCCTACGGATGTATCCATGTATTTCTGTGGTGCTGATGCTGTGCTGAATGGACAGATCCTGAAGCAGATGGTCAGATGATTTCTATACATTTTACATCAGATAAAAACTTTGGTTCTAACATTCAGATAATTATGTATTAAAAGCCAGACATTTTAAATGAGAATAAGAAAAAAAGTATTTCTTTGTGCCCCCTTTCCCTGTTAATGCCCTACCTGCCCCCCCTGGCAAAACTAGACCCGCAGGGAGACTCTGCTGACCGTCTGCCCCGCGGTCATGTAGGCTCTCCACAAGCTTGGTTGTCTGTTCTTTGTGTGTTTTGATTAAAGAATGTTAGCTACCGCTCGTCTGCAGGCTTTATTTAAATGGAAAACTTCCACAACAAACTTGGTTTATATCTGACCCAGATAGACTGCAGGTCATAACTTCTTACCTGAAGTTCAGTTCACCTGACACTCGGTGTTGTGCCAAAAACTGATTTCCAATGTTTCCGTGTATTTTTTATGTGTAACATCTTTATGTATGTTGGTAAATAGACTTCGGTGAACAGCGTTTACAAAGGGGTTATATATAGAATTAAAAAATTATGTGTTTTTTCAAGTATCTTTACAACTCTGTGTTATTGTACTTACATTATAACCAATCCGGTCCTTTATCCCCACTTAAAATATTTTTACAGAACTATTGTAATATTTGCTGCCATTTCTGCTGTCCTCTTGGCCAACTTACTCTTACAACATTGACAAGAGATACCTTTTGAAGGATCATGTGTGGATAAAATCAAGCACTGAACAGCTGGGAGCTACATGAGACCAAACTGCTTTTGTATGGGGTTGTGGCAAAACAGGGACTTTCAGTTATGCTGAGAGTGGAGGGAACAAAGCAAAGGAACTGTTTCTGTGTCAGGAGGGTAGTTAAGATGCTTCTTGTAAGTAGGTGGAAACAAGGATATAGAAAATGCCCTTTCCCTGTATATATGAGGCTATTGTCACTGTGTGTCTGCCTGCTGCTTTACTGTATCAAGGCAAACGCTCCCACGGGCAGGTCGCCTGACCTCACTGTTTATTGTTTGTGTTTTGAGTGGATGTTTTCTAGTGTAACAAGATATTATTAAAGATGTTCCATGGTTAGACTCCAAGGTCTCAGCATGGACCAACCAAGGTCCATTTATTTCACCAGGATAACAATCATATTATTGTGGTTAAATAAATACAATATATTAAGAAAAAGATTAACCAACCATGACTTTATCAATTAGTCTCTCTCGCTCTCTCTCGCTCTCTCTCTACATGTATGTGTGTGTATTTGTCTTTTCATTAACATATGTCTACTATTTTTGACATAGTGTATGTCAAAGAATACAGCATATATACAGCATATACACACATTTAACTTTTAAAACATAAATGTAAACACGCAAGACCTAGAACTTTAAGATAAATAAGTGGGTTTATTTGTAACGGTCTATATATACCAGATCCTACCAAGTTTAGAAAAGATGAAAGCTTGACCTTAGTAAGCACTTTAGGTAATTGAAGGTAAAGGAAGGGGGTGCTATTGAATGAACAAACCTAAAATTAATCGAATGAAAGATTAAATTCATTTCAATAAATTCAAACAAATTCAAGGTAATTCAGATTATTTTCAGAGTATCATCAAGCATCTGAAGTGAAGGTTGTTCAGTGTACGTTTGAAGTAAAAGACTGACTTGGGTCAGAACCACCTCTCTGTGGGCTGAAGATTAGCAGTAATTGCAAGTACTTGTCCTCAGGATGCACCAGCAGGTCTGCAGGTATCATATAGCCTTTCAGAAAGTCTGGCGGTCGTGGCAGAGAGGATGAAGCAGATTCAAGCAGAGTACAGCCACGTGATGTTGGTTTGTCAGGCTAACACAGTCTGGTGAGAAAATAGCTTTTGGCCCTTGACCTGTGGATGTTGATTTCTACTCTGAATTGATTTAGACTCACTGTTAAAGAAAATAATAATTCAGAGTCTTCAAAATAGGTGTTGTGTTTATTTTGTGGGTCAAAACAAAATCAAAGCTTAATGCCAATGATCAATCAAATTAAAATCTTAAGGCTTTGTGTCATGTGGGCACAAAGGCCTGTACAAAAGTTAACTCAAGTGCAAGACTGATGTGTAGACGTGGTACAGCTAACTTAAAACAAACTTTATTTTAATGTTGTATTCTATTCAAACTACATACTTTGGTGTATCTGTGTACAGGCGAGAGATTGAAAGATGGACCGGTGTGGTGTTGGCAGTGATATGGTCACTGCAGTGATCTGTTGTTGTGAAGAGAGCGCTGAGTGAAAAAAAGAAGCTGTTGATTTAGCAGGTGCTCTATGACACTATGAGGAATGGATGATTAGATGAATTCGATAGAAACTTATGTCAATTATAAATAGTTATTTGCTTAATGAATACAAGTAGTTTTCATGTAACTCGTGAAAACTATTATATGAATCACTGCACTTTAATAATTAAATGTAACATTTTTAGCTCATAGTATGTTTAAGTAAAGGTAAATGAATAATTTTGCAAACAGTGACTTATATGAAAGCCTTGCAAGTTTATAGATATAAAATTAACCACTTTATAGAACCAATGTAACATTTGCTTCAGTGAATGCAGTGTATCCACTTCTGGTATCCAGAGTTAAACAGATCTGGGGGGGTTTCTTAGTTGTTTTCAGGTCTTGGATGTGTAGACAGTTCACTATTTATGTAAGTATGTATGACAGCCTGTGTGGTCTTCAGATCCCGTTTCTCTTCTTCTCTCTCTTTTTCCTGCTTTCTCTATATATGGGTTTCATAACTTTGTGCTCTTGTGTGGTGTAGTTCTCATCTTATCAACCTGCAGTTACTTTAAAGACTGGTTCAACTGCAGTAGTTGCACAGTGAGACTCTTTCAGATTTTTGTTTATTCTTGCTCTGTGTATTTACCTCAACACTACCAGCCTGGATGATTCACCCCTTGCTGACCTTGTTAAATCTCATTGTCGCTGTAATAAATATACTAAACTGTACTAGTCTCCAAGTCTGCATTTGGATTTAGTTGTTTTAGTTAAATATGGATACAGTTAATGGACAGAAATGCCAGTGACCTTTAATCCAACTAATGTTATAAATTATTCAGAGAGGTCCTCAGAATGATTTTAGATTTGAAGAATTTGCTTTATTGTATTTAATGACTGTATTTCATAGTAGAAAAATCTAAGCTCAAAGATTGCCTCATGAACTACATTTTGTGCAGTTTCAGCCCTTGAGTCATTTCAGATGCACTACAATCATCTTCACTCAGAAATATTTGCATAATCTTTTGTGTTACATGTTCCATCTACATGCTCAGTTATTGTAAAAACATGACAAATGCCTGTTTGCTGGTCAGTGTGTTACATGTTTAAAACCTCATACAGATTTATTGTTTCTGTTTGATTGCAGGCCACCGGTAGAACACCTGCAATTTGTAAATGTTGACAATTTACCAGACATTGCAGACTTTTTAGTCAAGATGAATCCACATCGTCCAAAGGTTATTGTCACCGTTGCTGCACTGATAATAGATTAATCATGAAATCGTGTTAAATACAGTCTTTGCATGATCAATGAACTGAACTCTGGAGATTTTTTTAGTGAATCCACACATTTGGTATGTATATTCACCAATCATCATTTTGAATGAGAAAATAAATTGATGTGTCAGACAACTACAGTTACTATGACAACTGAGACTGATTTTAAATGAGCTCCTTCATATTACTGTAAATGAACTTGTTATTTATTTATTCTTTTTAATAAACCAACTTTTTGGAACAGACTCCAATGCAGATTTAAGCACAATTATTATTTTTAGTATTATTTATTTATTTTTTTAATTTAAAAAAATCTATATTTCTTCCATGAGCTTTTTGTTGCTGATTAGCATAAAAATTTCAGCTGAGCTCAGTGCAAACATGTTCTGTACAAATACATTATCATACAAGCACAGTTGCAAAAATAGACTTATGCCTGAGGAAGGTGCATGAAGAAATGGGTTCATGAAAGCTTTGCATTTAGAACAGAATCAGTCAACAGATATTTCAGTAGTGCAGTTGTGCTATAATGTTACAAGATACACATTGAGCACTTCCTTACGGTAATTTTGTCCTTTTGCTTGTGTGAAAATCTAAAATGTATTATTCATAGTAGGTGCATGATGAGCAGGGTACACATCAGGGAATCTGGTAAAATCTCTTCTATTGGCTTCAAAGTAAATTTGAAAAAGCAAGCTAAAGTAATAGCATGCTGGTTACTGTAATTATGACCATTAGAAATATTTCAAAAGAACAACAAAACGCCTCCCCATAGAAACATGCCATGAAGAATTTATCCATTTTCCATTGTACAGTTAAATGACCCCTTTAATTTTTATTGTACACAATCTAGAGATTCAAAACTGGTCAAGTGTTTGAGGCATCATTCTTTCTCACTTAAATTTATTGCTAATGATTTCATTATTCTTTTGTTGCCCCCTCAACAACCCCCCACTCCCGACCCCCCCTTCTCAAATCTTGCCCTAGAGGCTCAGGGCTGAACACCATTTTGCCTTTAAATGGAACACTGATTGTTTTTCATGTTTATTCACAACCCACGGGTCAGCAGCCTCCTATAATCTCCTGTTTCTTCCAAGGACAATTTGGGGGATATCATGAATAAAAATGATCTTAATAATAATGCAGTGAAAGGACCCATGGCAACTATGAATACCATTAGAGTCTGATCAGAGGCCGTTAGCGTCACATTTATATGGCTAGAGCTAGTATAGGGCCTGCATGAGTGACTGAAGAGGCTGGCAGTTTACACTCTTTTTTTTCATTGGTTCTCTCATATAGTTTGTCATCCTAACAGTACTGTATATCAAGGTGGGCTTTCTATGATCACTTGTTATGTATATTTGTTTGATAGAAAGTATGCATTTTTCTTTTCCAGTTTATCTCAGATTGATAATATTGAAACAGAAATATAAGAGAAAGTCATTGTGTCTTTGAAAAAGTATCTTTACTGTGAAGCAAGCTGCATGGAGCAGTAAGAGCAATTTGCCTCCCTCCAATACCCTTGACCTAGATGGTAAAACTTCCAGGGGAGTAGAGAATTAAAAGTGAGAGAAAAATACAATTATGTGCAGCAAAAAAACACATTAGGTGATCAAATATAGTATTTCCCTTGAACTGTAGGGTAAGGGGAGGACTGTTCCCACAATATTAACATAAAGAACAGGAAGGACTACATACCAAGGGGTATGTTCCACCTGCAGAATCTCATAGGAAAGAACGGGCTACTACAAAGGTTGTTAGGACCTACGAATTACATGTACTGTGACTTAGTGTCTCAATTGAGATATTCTGGCTGGGTGAAGTTAAGATGGGAGCTATTAATAGGCAAGGGTTGCAGTTTAGCAATGCCCATGGTTGGTCTCTGTTAGTTTTGTATATAATTAATCCTGAGGACAAGGCCACTCTGTCCCAACACCCTTGTCATATTCAGCCACTTCTTTTTCATACCTGTTTCTACTCTCCCAAGTTCTATATATTTATTCTCTTCTCTTGACTTTGAGGTCTCTGTTTTAATAAACCAAGGTGCAATGTGCAAGCCACAGCCAACTGCGCTATGGCAATGGGGTGAGATGAGAAAGAATTCATTATCATACATTATGTGTCATACATTATGGGTGTGTTAGGTGTTGTAACAATCATGGCCAATCTCAGTTGTTTCTTTGATCCCTTTAGAAGCTGCAGCAACCCAGTATAATGTATTAACAATAAAGGTAATAGAGCAGAAAGTCCGGGAAACGTTCTTCAGAAAAAAAAATTCACAATGAAGCAGTTGTGGAAATTCACATTTTAAACTTAGTATGTGGTAAAATAGGCAAGAAAAAACAGAGCTGTTTTCCCAGCCCAATTTTAGTGCTGATCTCAGAACTTAATTTCTGCTAACTAATGCTATGACAGATCAGTTCTTCTGGGGGGGGGTTGCCATATTGTGGGAGTGAAACATTACACCCTGGCAGTCTAGGCAAATGGAAGATAGTTTGAAACATGGTCTAAGCTGGTGCTTCACACGTTTAAAACATGGTTAAACCTTTCAGCAGGATAATGGGCCCTGCCACAAACCAAACATGGTTCAGGAATGGTTTGACAAGCATAACAATGAGTTCGAGGCACTGCCTTGGCCTCCATATACCCTCTCAATCAAATCGATTATCTTAGGAATGTTGCAGGCAAACAAGTCCTAATGATGGAGGCCAAGGCTGGACTGGGACAAAAAATCGGCCCGGGCATTTTGACTAGAGACCGGCCCACCAGGATAAAGATTGAAAATGTGACGTCATTCAGGGGTAAAACCGCAAAGGATTCTGGGAACTTGTGGCAAGAGGTACTAGCGCACGCAGGCTTTCAACTGAACTCAGTTACACAGCGATAAAAAGAAACACAAAAAATGGCAAGAAGCTGTTGTATTATTAACTGCAACAGCCAGTCGCATGACAGCCACGGGAAGCCGATCGTTTTTTTTAATCGGATTACGTCGTTGAAGAGAAATGTTTTAAGCCATGTTTCCGAAGTAAGAGCCGACGGATGGCCTGGATATACCAAATATAACGTCCCAGAACACTCCAGCTCACATGTTAGTCTGCTCCAAGCATTCCCACAAAGGTCAGAGTTTTTTAGTAGTTAATACGTCATTTTTCTTAACATAATTGGTGATATAGGTTACAAGCAAGTCTGCCGCTGAACAGAAATTGTCGCGCTATGCTCCTTTATTTATTGTGCATAAATAGTGAATTGTCCTGACACAATATTGCGTTTCGCTTCTGTTATTATGGCACATTGACAAAAACATATACGTTTATTCACAGGATAAAACAGGTTTTTTGTATCACTAATTGCCCAGTACGATTACAGCATACAATATTATTGTCACTGCTACATTTCTGTAATGCGAACCAGAAATTATTTCCACTGCTAATTAATTACCATTGAGCTCAAAGGTTCTATTAATAAACGGTTAACGAATGTGTATTTATGACGACGATTTGTGAGACTGGTAAACTTATGATATGTACGATGGTCTTTCGTTCTACACGGTGCATTTCAAGGTCCTGTACCTATCCGTCGGTAAACTGTACCTGGGCTTGTTGCAGTGACCTGAAGTTACTAAACTTCATGAGTGTATGCACTCACTCCAAGAAGCGTATAATTGTAAATCTGAGCGTGGTGAAAGTTGGGCAGCACGCTAACGTATTTTGTCCCTCTGTGTGCTCGTAAGGGTCTAACCCTTTCACTGGTTTGATTTTTTCCTCGTATCTTTTCTTTGTCTTTTCGTCGAGTCTGTCTTTGTACGGACCGGCATTGTTCTCCTTTTGTTTTGTACATTCCTTTTTTGTGCGGCAAAGAAAAAACAAGAAGGTATTGGAACCGGAGAATGAACGTTTTGCGGTGCTGCAAATGCTTGCATTTGATGCGGTACTTGGATTGTTTTGCCACGAGTTCCCGGCATGCAATGCGCGAAAATCACGTGATTGCTAAACAAGGGGGCGGGTGCATTCGGCCTCCTCGGCTGTAATTGGTCCAGCCCAGAGTCGATCATGACCAATTGGCCAATCCAACACCTTTCATTATACCCTTCCTAAAAAAAAAAAAAAAAAAAAAAAATCCATCGGCCCATAAAAACAAAAAATCGCCAGCGGCCCACCGGGCAAATGCCCGGTATGCCCGATGGCCAGTCCAGCTATGATGGAGGCCCCACCTTGTAACTTAAAGGATCTGTTGCTAAAATCACAGAACACTTTTAGGGGATTCCATACCTTCAAGGGCTAGGACTGTTTTGGCAGCAAAGGGTGACCAACACAATATTAAACAGATGGTCATAATGGCCTGATCACTGTATCTCATTGAGTAGCAGGTGACCAGTATGCTGAAAAGCAATAGGCCTAGTTATTGTTCCACTGATATCTGCCCCTCTTTTCCTGTCCCCTCTACTATCTTGTCATAAAAATAACAATAGCCAAAAATAAATATTAAAAACAAATAAATAATCAAGATAGTGAATGTATTTGAGTGCAGGCAGGACTAACCAGCTTTGTAAGGTCCTCGAAGTTAGTCCCACCAGCTGGCTTTCTGACTGACACATCTATATCTCATAAGCTCATCACCTATCTGAATATTTTAGATCCAGTTCTGCCATTCACTTCTCACCAGGTTATTAAAACTAATGAAATGGTAACACATTCAGCCTCTTTTCCCTTCTTGGTTGTTTAAACTGTATTACTTTCTTCTTGTCTCCCTGATTCAGATCCTCTTCAATGTGTCAGACAATGTTCCTGCTGGTGTCTCTGAGATGTCTGGAAAGACTCCTTTGAATTCAATAAACATCTCCAGGAGAGGACTCAACGTACCTGGCAGCTCCATGTGGAATAAAATCCCCAGCCAACCAATAACTCTGTACAACCCACTTCAGTAACTTACCTTTGCTCCGGTCATTGTCAGCATTGCAGCCAGTTCAGCTCTATGTAGTACATTAAGAAAAGTTCTTAATAAATCGATTATGCCTTCTACACTAAAATAAAAATAATTTGAAATAAGTCATGCCAACATTTCACAGATTCTTAAAAAGTCTTTAAAAAACCCTCTTGAGTCTTGCTCACAGGAAGGCTTATAGATTTACCGTGAACATGAATGACATCACTTGTCCTGAACGGATTTAGACAGTGGTAGTCAGCTCTAAAAATCTGTATTATACAGTAGCAACATGTGAGAATTACTCTGACATACAATTGAATTTCATCAGTGAGTTAAAATACCTTTTCTTACATTACAAAGAAAAGCCAAGTGAAAGCCAAAAAGGTTTTTCATGTGGGCTATTAAGAAAATACAGTATTATTAAGAGAAATCTCATCCAAGCCTCTGGGGTATCTGGCTTAACCCTAAAGTGAGATACACACAAAGCGTAGTTAAAAGTAAGTTTGTGGATTAAACTGTCTGGTTAAACAATCTGCCTTCATTATTAAGTAATTAGCTACATTTAATTGCTGCCTGACATCTAGGATTACATCGTATTTGTACAATTAGAGCTGTGTTTGATAAGCTAGTAATGTATACATTGTGGCTTACTAGCTTCTTTTCATCCTCTTACACCCTATACCCTATTTTTCTCAATTCAGTATATATAAAAGCATGTAGTAAGATTTGGATGGTTAAAGTTAGGCAAGATGTCATAAAACAATTGGTTAATCAAGCTGAATGATTATTTTAAAACCCCTAGGATGCAGTGAGGTAGCTCTGACAGCTTTATCACTCTGCAGGTTTAATATGCATGTTACAGGTTAAAGCTGATGGTAAAGACACCTCAAAAGTGGCAGATCTTTCAGCACTGCACCTGCCAATCAGCAAGACCTCCTTGCCCCTTTTTTTATTATTTGCTAGTAAAAAGTTTCAAAGGAACCCTGTTTCAGTCAGGATGTTATCATCACAATCTCACCACTCCTGGCTCCTAATCCACATGCTGTGTGCGATTTCTTTCTTTTTTTTGTTGTGCATATGGGTCAGCTGAAAGCCACACTGAAACTGAACATTCACTTAGTGTTTTTCAGAGAGAAAAACAACTATCAGAATTGGCTACCCTTGCAGCGTAAACGCAGCCTTAGACCTGTATCAGGTCCAAGGCCAGACATTACTTTTTGAGTGCAAGTGCAATTCTCAATGTTTTTTCACACAAAACATTTCACACATACAGCATGGATGCTTTTGCAGATCTGCTCATCTTTTCACTTCAGCTGCACTGTATTTGTGCACTGAGAGCTTGAAGCCAGCTTGGATCTTATATCTCTAGACCTACTGATATTAACCCCCACTTCGGGCCAAACAGAGATGGCTGGTTATCAGAGGGGCTTTGGCATGGATTGGGGAACTACAGAACCAGGAGGCCCATAAAGGAGATAAGCTGGGGTTTTATGGGTTAGCTGAACAGTCCAACATACCCTAGAGGGATCTGTGAATATACGGAATGTGTGCTTGTGTGTGTTCACGTACAGATATTCTGTATGTATAAGTATTATATGTGTTTCTGTATTTGTGTGTGTGCACCTTGCGTGTATTTTAAGATTTAGTCACATACATCTTTGGTATACACTGAAGTCTATGAATTTACTGTTTGTAAGCAGCAAGCTGCACTGAAAGGAAAAATAAAAACAAGGCCAAAAGTGTGGCTTCCCTCAAAAGCTCCTTTTTGGCACATGCCTGACTTGTACACTCTGTCCTATGTCAATCTTACTGTCAAGGGAGTAAGTACCCCAGTTCTGACAACTAGTATATCACCCATTCAACTTCCACTCTTGGCAAACAAATTATTTATCATGCCTCCACGCATGAGAAACATTCATGAATATATGTGGCTGTGCTTTTCTCCGATTCGAAAGCATTACACAATGTCATATATTCTCCAGACTTTGAACTTTAATAAGGCTATTTTAGGATAACTGATTGGGGGGGGGAGACACATGGGAGTTGACTTCACTTCACCTGTTGAATTCAACGGCTAAACTCTGTGCTTGAAAAATTAAGACATGTTAGTCATGCTTCCTACCAGGCAGGAGAATATTTTTAATAGCTTATTTCCCTGTTTGTAAAACCTGTACAGGGCTTTTTTAAATGTAAAACTGCCCCATTAAAATTGTATTAAGGCTTTAAATTATAAATTATTAGTGGCATAGCAACTTCAAATGAGTGCAGAGACTGTCTGCTCATTGTTACCTCAGCTAATCTGGGTCATATGTGTGATTAGTTGGTACCAGAGCTGCTTTCTAAGAGCAAAATTCCTGACCAGAGTATCATACAATAACAATTTTAGCATAATGGATGGCATCATTTTAAGACTTTTTACTGTATTTTGAACCAAGCAAAATCATGCAAATGACTAAGACTGAAGTAGCTGCCAAAGGTTCCAGCTGTTAATTTCATCCTAACCAGTGGTTTGAATCATTACAGCCTTCTTACTGACACAGCATTATTTTTGTAGTTTTTTTGTTTTGTTTTTTAACTATAGATTGAAATGAGCAATGGTTTTAGTGGCATGATTAAAATTCAGAATGCAAGTTGTTCATCAACTCAAATGAGGCTGATATCCATGTTCTAGTAATAATATTGTTATTAGCATTTGTCCCTGTGTCCATGAATACTCCATGGGTGTACTGAGCTGAGCAATCCATCCACAGCTGCTGATATACACCATTACATAAATATGATCAATTCTTGTCATTACCACAGTGGAAGCTCTTTTACTGAAGTTCACAAATCAACGGGCAGCATCACTGTGGCTGCATGCATCTTTTATATACATATTTGTGAACCTCTATTATCTTGCCAGTCTCCAGTGGCATTTTGTTTAGCCTTGACTGCAGTCTCAAAAAATTAGTGATTTGCTACTTGGCTTTAGGGTTTAATGATGTGCAGAATGTGAGCAGAGCGTGGTGAGTGGGTGTCTTGGTCTGTGCACTTGAGATACTATAGTAAAATAAGTGTTGTAACATCATTTTGACACTTAACCTGATCTGAGAAATAATTGAGTTTGACTGAGTTGACTTAGTATGTAATGACATCAAAGACATGCACTTACCCCCATATTTGTGTATCTCCCTTTAGAGTTTGCACAAGCATTTGGAAAGCTTTACCATCAAATTGCTGCTCTTGAGTAAGAAATGGAACACAGCAGGGGAACAAGTAGGTTGGAAGTATATTCCTCAGCCAAACTGAAGATCTCAGCCAAACTGAAGGGATCAGACAGCTACATAGCAGATTATTTTATAACACTAATCCTGCACATGCACATGCAACTAAACCCGCACCTGCAATTTCTGTCTGGAAACTGTTTTTAAAAAAGAAAACTGTAAAATCAACACAAATAAATGTGTTGCATATGTTTTGCGTAACAACTCCTGATAATACAACAGTACAAAGAAAAGAACAAAGAAAGTGAAAGAAGGTTTTTGTGAAATTAAAGCATGCACACTCTGCTATAAGATCCTGATTAGTGCATATCTGGTACATCTGGTTGCTCTTTATAATGAGATCCTGTTTATCAATGAAATTTACCTGTATCAACAAGGTAAAATAAAAAATATATATATAATACAAAGATGATAGAAACAATAAATAGCACCACTTACTAGCAGGCAATTCAGAGTATTATAAAGTATTTGAAGAAAGCATACTACAGATGTTTACTGCTCCACCGTCCTCACCTGGCCAGAAGCTCCGGTTAGTTATTAATGAAAGAATTTACAAGCAGTAAATGAGCTTTCTTCAAAGACAGCTTAACTTACAGATAGCATAGTACCGGCTCACTCCCAGTGGCTACCTGGCGGGGCCTGGCGGCTGTTGCTCGTTCAGGCCACCTCCGTGGTGCGGGGGGCCCTCAGGCCTCCGGCCTCTGGGCCTCCGGCCTCTGGGCCTGCGGCTCGGTTCACTCTGGCACAGCTAGCTGCCGGCAGAGCCGGCAGGCACGCCGGTGCAGCCCCCTCTAGCTTTTGCTCGGTGGCTACTGGGTGACGCCTCGTCTGGGGATCCTCAGCCCTCCCCATGAGGGTGGCACAGATGCCCCTCCGATGGTCCTCTTTGGGCTCTCGTGCTCTGGGAGCCTCTGGATGTCTGGGGCCTGGATCTCCTCCATGCCTGCTTCATGCCCTGGGGGACAGGGCTATGGCTCGCTACATCCTCTTGCAGACCATTACATGTGGAAACCATTTGAATACAAGCGCGCTGATCCACACAGGTGTGCACACGGGTGTTCACTGCTCGTAGACTTAAATTACACCTTTCTTGGCTGCTACTTCAAAGCACATTGTGCGCTGTCTGTCCTGCGTGCTGCACAACAACATTGAATATTCAGTATTTACTGCTGTTTACACTTAGCTAGATTAATGCGATGGTGTTGTGTTTAGTATGTTGCTTTGGGGTTTTTTTTGCTTGTTTTCTATTCTTCTCTCAACAGGTGATCCAGGAGATTTTTTTTTCTCCCCCCCTTTCTCACTGTTCCTCTTCTCTTCTGTTTTTCTTTTCCTTCCTCTTTCTTTCTCCCTTTCCTATCCCTCACTCATGTCTGCCCCGTCTGTAACATCTGAAAATAAAATATAATAAACAATAAAAACAAAGGTGGATCAAATGGACCAATACGGCAATGCCACGATGATCCATTTGGCAAAGTAAATCCATTGGGTATCCTTGTTGGTCTTCAGACAACAATTCTGATGGCTAAAGAACCAAATGGGACAGGCAAAAAAAAAACAAAAAAAACTTACAGATAGCATGAAGAGCTCAGCCACTGAAAAGCTGCTGGTCCTCTGCACCAAAAAGAACAAGCTAAAATTATTTGGGAATGGGACTAAGATGCCTTCTGGACAGGTGAGGCATTTTAGACACGTCCAGGGTCAACACGTTCTCACTCCCAAAGCATGACATTTTACACTAGGTGACAAATCGTCAATATATTACACCTCGGGAGTGAGAACGGGCTGCCAGGGCAGGATGGATGGATAGATACTACGTTTATTTTCATGATCTACACTTTCTGTATTAGCAGCTATAATTGTTGTGTGCTTTAGAAAGCACAGACTATTTCTCCAGTGGTTAAATGGTAGATACTCAAATTATGCACACCTGCAGGCAGTATTTGGCTTTCCATCACAAAATGTGTGGAGCTAGATCAGCACGATATCCTGAGCGCTTATGTCCAACAATAAATTGTCAGTCCAAAGTACTTCATGAGTGTTAATGCATAGAATCATCATTATTGTAGAACCACCAACAATCTGATTAATAGTTCTACTGTTCATGTGGCTTTCAAGCCCTGCTTAGCATGATAAAACCAACCACTGAGAACCCCTCCAGCTATAAACAGATCCACACCATTTATAACAATAGATTGTAAGTGGTTACTATGATTACTGCCCTTAAAATTATTAATCCTCTTTTGTGTGTATACATACAAATACAAACTCACTGGACACTTTGGCTATACTGCACATGTTGTGCTGATTGTTAGCGTGAATATTTATTCAGGCAATTGTACACTGGCAACTCAGTGAATTAAGATATGTAGTCAAGACGACTGGCTGAAGTTTAAGCTGAGCATTGGAATGGGAAAAAAATTGTTTAAGTAACTTTGACCATTGTATAGTTCTTGGTGTCAGAAATTGCTGCTCTATACAGAATGGTCAAGAGAAAATATCCAGTGCATGTTAGTTTGTTTGGTGAAAAGGCCTTGTTAAGTCCAGAGGTAAGAGGAGATTGGTTGGATGCTTTGAGCTAACAGGAAGACAACAGTAGCTCAAAGAATCATTTGTTATGACCAAGATATGCAGAGGAGACTCTCTGAGCATGCAACGTATAAAATCTTGAAGCATACAGGCCACAACAAGAGAAGCAAAATTGGACGATAGAAGATTGGAAAAATGTTGTCTTGATTTCTGCCTCAACAGAAAGGTTGGGTCAGAATTTAATGTAAATAGCATGAGATTGAAGTGCTTACTGACTTCAAATGACGCCCCATTGAAAGAACAAACAGAAGTTTTTTTTTTTATTAACCATGCGTTACTCTTTCATTTGTCTACTATCAATACAGTTATTCTTAAATAATGCCACAATTAAACTGATCAGACAAAAAGCCATTACATGAAAATATGACTGCTGAGAAAATAATAAAAAAATATAGACAGAAAGCAAATTTTTGTCCTGTGCAACATTTCCTCTCATGTGTTACTTTGCTTATACAGTACAGTGAAACTGATTTCAGACAAATGGTCTGTTGTATTATTTACAGCATTATACTTTAATCATGACCTTGCAACAAAGGCAAGTTGCAAAAGCAGTTAATGAAATTGTTGGATTAAAAGCCTTTAATACTGTGATCAGCCAGTTTACTACAACAGACTGAGATGTATCAACAACTGAACAAATAAAAAGTATGCTTTCTTATGACTCTGCTAACTCCCTGACTCAAAGGCAGATTGAAACAAAAATTCAAGCTGAGAATTTGGTTCCATCCCAGCCCCCCCTCTTTGCTTGTTGTACCAGACCCAAGTTGTAGCTGCACCTTTCTTTTTTTCCCCATGTGTTTTGTTAGAAACTTGCATAAATGTTGTCAGTAGAGCTAATTAAATGGTTGCTGTGTGTTTACTAAATGATGTGTTACTGCCTGCTGACCACTAGAAATAATACTTTTGGGACACCGACTCAAAAGCTATCTCCATCTTTTACATTGTGTTAATCCTCACAATTAAAATAATACTAAATGAGAATACAAATAAAAACACAAAACAATTTATAACAATAATTGTTTATATGCACCAAATGCTTTGTAAGTTAACTAAATTGCAGCAGTGAATCTGATCATCAAAATAACAGATTAAAATGCACTGACTTGAATATGGAACTAAATGAATGAATCTGACAACAATTTAAAGCTCTGCGTGATATAGTCATTATTCTGTTGCATGTGGGTGGCAGTGTGGCACTTATGAGAAGTGCAAAGAAATGACTCTGTACAATAAACATTACACCAGCCTCAGTAAATAGCTGTAATGTAGACAGTATATAAATACAGCTGTATCAGTGAGTTATTACCTGCACTGTTTTAACCAGAGTAAATTAACAAGTATTGAAGCTAATTTTTTAACACGGTTTATGGTTGGAATACTTCCATTTCATAGCTGATTGCTATTTAGGTCATACCAATATAAAAGCAGACTAAAAATTAATGCAAAAAAATTGACTCAATTTGTGCTATGAACTGTGAATAAATTACTACGGTACTCCCTGAGAGCAGTACATACCAGTATGAAGTGGTATCGTAACCATCAAGATTATAAGTAGACTGCTTGTTTATTCATTGTGAAACAACACAAACTATAGAGGCATTTTTCCAGAACAAAGACCTGCAGCAAGTGTAAAGCAGGATTAACTGATGACCTTAGACTACAAAGATTCATGCTGCTTTGTTTTTACACCCCTGGCACACAGATGTCAACGGATGCAACAGAGTAACACTGCATTTGAGGGACGCACTGGCAAGGTCAGGTTGCAGAAATCCTCAGCTGGATTATTCCTGTGAAATGAAACAAGTTTCCCTTGAAAGATACTAATGTTTATATCATTGTAAAAGTTTGCTGTAACGGTACTGGGAAGTACTTGTATGGTTTAATCTCATTTGACAAATTATTATAAGTCTGAAGTGCCCAAAAGATAAATGTGTAATTCTGTTTGTAAATTTTGTGAGGACTTTTTGCATATTACAGAAAAAAGAAGAAATCAAACAGACATTAATTTACTTTTGTTACACCGAAACCTTGACTGTGGCATTCTTTGTAATTTTTCATCATCATATTGGTTCCAAGTATTGAATTATTAAATTACAACTGCTTTCTATTTTTCACCATTTTAGTTTTAGCTGATCACCACTGTATTGCTCATATTAAGCATCTACCTGTGTTACTGCTTTGTTTTTGGCTCTGGACGGAATGCTACATGTTTCCTCTGTTGCAGTAACACCCTTACTGTGTAGAATTGTTGATCTAGCAGCTACTGAAAAGCAGATGAGAAATGGTTTTGAGCAATCGAGGACTGCGAGGACAATGTGTGTGCCTGATAGAGCTGGCACCACTTCCTGGATATAAGTCATCAAAGCTTTATCCATTTAAAGCGTATTAATTACCAACCAAGAGGAAATGCTTCATTACAGCTTCACTGCTGGCACTGTTGTGAATCAGTCATACGCAGTGGTCAAAAGGACTTTGGAAGCAAATTCCAAATTATTTCAGAAGGTTATACACTAAAAGTGTAATCTGTATTTTGAATTAAAAAAGAATAATAGAAATATTTCATCCTGCCCTCCAGGCAGCTATAATCTTGGCATGTCCACACATGTAAATAGCTTTCAGATGCACATTTTCCTCTTGGATGTCAGGCCTATTCATTTTCATGTCACTGAATGTAAATCAAACTAAATAATAATGGATTTCAACTAAATTATCCCCCTCCTTTGATCTGTACGTTAACATGGCTGCTTAATGCTGAGAAGAGGCAGACTGCTTTTTTCTCCCTTTCTTTTCAGTCCTGGTGTGACTTTTCTGTGTCCTCTCTGACATGGTGAGATATTATCTTTGTCACATATTTACATTTCTATGAGACAATTGTTGAATATTCAGTGAATTCAGCAAAGACAAATTCTGTTATTATCTGTCATTGCACTCATTTTATTAAATTGGGTAAATCCAACTAAAAGTTATGTATTTTTATGCATTTCTAAGGAAATGGTCTACTTTTTCAACAGCTGAGACAGAGACAGAAAAAAGATTGTGCTTTCTGAACTAGATAAACAGGACAGATATCAGATCATAATGGCCTTGATGTCTAACTCTGGGATATAGTGAAGGGAACCAGGGGACAGGATAAGGGAGGACACTGACAGCTTGTACCCTTGATGGCCAAATCCCGACCCCTGTTGTCCTTCCAAGTTCGGGAGATTTTCCAGCTGATAGAGACTATGTTGTGTGTACCCTGTTTGGCACATGAATTGTTATATCTTTGTATTACGTCTTAATCATTCTATTTATAGTGTTAGGCTATTTTTTACTTGAATTAATCATTTGTAATATTCTATCTTTCCTGTCTTTCTGGGGCTGCTGTCCTCAAGCCATTTTTTTCAGATATTTTGAGGCACAAGTACTCTATAATGTCATATAGATTATATCGATTTGTCTATGCAGTAATTTTCAAGCAATATATTGTAATAAGGCTGAACAATGTACAACAACTGAATAGTTTCAGATGCACTTTATATGTAAACATGATAGCTTGAAAACTTTTAACCTTTTGTCCAAGGTCTTAAAAGTCAACTTAATGATTTTAGTTGTCAAAAAAACCCAAACTTGAAAGTGTGGTATTTGTTACCAAATATCATATAAAGATTTAAAATATCATGTTACAATTGCCCTCTGACCTCCTTCAAGGTTAACAGACTGTTACCGCGCCAGATCCGCGGCCCCGAACCGTAGTAAGGAAACCTCTGGCAGTTACTTGACTCGCAGCCGGCAACAGCTTACTATACAGGTCAACTCCGCTAGCAAGAAGATCGAGGGAGGCGTAGGAAACTGCTTTACCGAACCTTTATTTCTCCTCCAAGGCACGAACACCGCGTACAGTGGGCTGAAACAGTTTACTCACAGCGGGCATCGCCGATACAACTTTGGCTGCCGAGGGAGTTATTATATTCCTTTTATTTACTTTCTCTTCGTCTCTTCTGTAGTTAACCGTTACTTTTCTTTTCCTTCTCCGCTCACCCTCACACACCCGACAGGCAGTTCCGCTACACACACCCGCATACATTTCCCATCACTCTTCACCCTTAAAGGACCATGCCTGTAACACTACCCCCACTCTGGATGATAATTAAACCCTTAACATCATTCCAGCACATGAACCCCCCATTAACAAGGAAACATACAGCATTCGTGCCCCCAGTCCAAAAAAATGGCGATCCTTAGGATGGAACAATCTTGAAGTAGACAACTGTCCATATTTTAAGCACAAGAAAACATAGGATGTACAGGGTTCACTTTGAGGAGGGTGCAAGTCAATGTCCATATCCCGCCCTTCACATAGACAGTATTCATAAAGAAAGACATTAAGGCACTACAGCTGAACGTTTACCCCTATATCCAGCTTTACCTCATTAGTATAAACAGTTCAAACAATAACTTGCAGCCCGTCGACAGCCATGTTGCCAGGAAACAGCAAGACAAACAAGCCCAACAGTACACGTAAGAATAGCCCCCTGTAACAACTCAATTTACAACAGTCATATCACTTAACATATGTAACATGAACAATTTTTTTTTTTTTTTTTTTTTTTTTAACTACTGAGCAGGGCAGCGATCCGCCTACACCCCGACTCAGTTAGGACATACTAGCCTAGTGACTGACCCAGTCACCAAACATGTCCGGCGCCCGCCGCACACGCTGTGGTCTGGAACGGGGTGTGGACCTGAAGGAAGGGTGCTGTTCTGGTCCTTCAGCCCCATCCACGTAAGGCTGAACAGGGCTGGCTGGCAACCCACCATCTCCTTGAGCGGGTGGCAGAGAGCCAGCTCTCAGGGAAGCACCAGTATCTGGTTGATCTGCCCCAGCTGGGGTCTCCCACAAGTCGAAGGGGCCGAAATCAGTGTCAGAATCGCTTTCGTCGAGCGCTGGAGGAGGCACCTCGGTGGGTGCTGCCTGGTCGGAGTCTTGGAAGACCCAGCTGTTGTCCAGCGGCGTTCTTGAGTGATAAGGCTTGAGTCTGTCGTGATGAACCACTTTAGCCTTTGCTCGGGGCCCCTTTTTAATGCAGTAGACTAAATCATCCAACAGGCCCACTACGAAGTAGGGGCCCTCATAGGAAGGCAGAAACTTGCGAACCTTGTGCCGCACTCTCTTGGTCCCTTTGATCAGATGCCACACTGCAGCGCCGACTGGATACTGAACTTGGCAGATATTCTTATCGTACTGTTTCTTAGCGCGCTTAACAGATTTCCCGAGAGCCTCCCGTGCCAGTTGGTGGGAAAGCTCCAGCCTTTCCCTGAGTTGCACCACATACTGTGGTGTAGTGCAGTTGGGGGTGTCGTCGGCCGGCAGACCCGCGACCAGGTCAATAGGCTCGGTTATCTCTCGGCCCAGAAGCATCATGTTTGGGGTCAATCCTGTGGAACTGTGCTTAGTTGCCCGATAAGCCATGACAGCATAGGGGATCATTATATCCCAGTCCCAGTGGCAGCGCTCCGCGGTGGTGGCTAAGGCCTTCTGCAGGGTAGCATTAAAACGCTCTACCTGGCCATCGGACTGTGGATGAAAGGGTGTGGTGCGTGTCTTTTTGATTCCGAACAGTTCACACATCCCCTGGAACACAGCCGACTCAAAGTTGGTGCCCTGGTCGCTATGCAGAGACTGTGGGGCTCCATATCTACATACCCACTCCGCAACAACCTTTCCTGCCACCGTGGGCGCTTGTGCATCGGGGACTGGATAAGCCTCCACCCACTTGCTGAAGTAGTCTTGTACCACCAATATGAATCGGTTATGCCTTTCTGTTTCGTTCAACGGTCCCATCAGATCGACTGCAATCCTCTCCATGGGGGCGCCAACACGTACCGTGCCCATCGCTGCCTGGGGGGTTTTTGGGGGCCGCGCCCTTTCAGCACAACTGGTGCAAGTGCGGCACCACAGGGTCACATCATCTTTCATGTTGTACCAGTAGTACCTATTCTTCAAGCGTGCCAGGGTCCTTTCTGCCCCAAAGTGGCCACCCACTGGGCCATCGTGCATCTGCTGCATTACGGAGTGACGATAGGCGTGAGGCAGAAGGATTTGGGGGAAAAACACATTACTTTCTGTACAGTGGAATTTCCTCACCAGCACTCCATCTTTTAGGTACAGTCTCTTCCACTGCGCCCAGTAGGCTTTGGTTGCGGGGCTGCATGCCGCTACATCGGCCCAGACGGGCCGACCTTCCCCTTTTTCCTTCCATTCCCAAACTGGGCCTATATCCACATCGTTCTTCTGGCTAGCCAAGAGCTGTTCTGGGGTCCAGCCACTGAACAAGCTAGTGTGATGGGACTCATCCACCCGGTGGATATTTGGGCAGGTGTCGTGGCTACTACTGGAACAACAGTCCACTGCTGCTACGGGTGCACACTCTGGTTCTGCTACCCGGCTTTTCCCATCGGTACCATCAGGCCCCACTACCCCCACTGGGGGCTGCCCTGGGGGGGTCATGCTGGTACCACAGTCCTCTAAGTTACACTGCACACCTTTATGCTCGAACCGGTCGCTGTTGATGGTGGGCTCTGGGAGTGTGCACGGGCATGAAGCGCGGCAGGGTCTCCTGGAAAGTGCATCCGCATTCTGGTGGTTTTTCCCAGGTCGGTGCAGCACCTGGAAGTTATACTCTGCCAGCTTCTCCAACCAGCGGGCCAGCTGGCCCTCGGGCTCCCTCAGCCTGGTCAGCCAGCGGAGGCTGCTATGGTCAGTCCGGACAGTGAACGGCCTACCCAGCAGGTACTGTCTGAAGTGGGAAGTGAACGCCACAACCGCCAGAAGCTCTCGCCTGGTCGTACAATAGTTTTGTTCGGTAGCCGACAGCCGCCTGCTCCCATAGGCCAAGACCCGCTCTTCGCCCCCTTGCACTTGGGAAAGAATCGCTCCAATCCCACAATTGCTGGCATCAGTGTCGAGGAAGAAGTCACCCTGGTCCAGTGGGTAACCCAGGACAGGGGCTGCCGTAAGCCGTCTTTTTAATTCCTGGAATGCTCCCTGGCAGTCGGCAGTCCAGTTAAAACGGGCATACTTCTTAGTGAGTTCGTGGAGGGGTTTAGCCACTGTGGCAAAGTCCTCCACGAACCGGCGGTAGTATGAGGCTAAGCCAACAAACTGACGCACTTCTGTGACGGTCCGCGGTGCAGGCCAGTCCGTCACCTGCTGGACTTTCTGGGGGTCCGTGGAAATACCTCCAGCAGAGATGATATGGCCCAGATAGGCCACCTGCTCCCGAAACAGGCAGCATTTAGATGGCTTCAGTTTTAGGTTGGCTCCACGCAATCTGATGAACACTTGCTCGAGCCGCTCCAGCATCTGGGTGCTATCCTGGCCCAGGACAATGATGTCATCTAGGTACACTAGGCATGTCTCCCACTGCAGCCCAGCCAGGACTCTGTCCATAAGCCTTTGGAATGTGGCCGGTGCGTTGCACAGTCCAAACGGCATCACATTCCACTCGAACAATCCCTTACGGGTACAAAATGCAGCTGCTTTTCGGGCTCTGGGGGTCATCTCTACCTGCCAGTACCCTGAAGTCAGGTCTAGTGTACTGAAGTACTTGGCAGTAGAAAGCGTGTCAAGGGTGTCCTGGATGCGTGGCAGGGGATAAGCGTCTTTAAGGGTTCGCTCATTTAGTGGTCTATAGTCCACGCATAGTCTGGGACTCTGGTCCTTCTTCTTCACCATCACAATTGGAGCAGCCCAGCCGCTATTGCTAGGTTGAGCTAGCCCAGCCTCCAAGCTCTGCTGTACTTGCTGGTCGGCCGCTATTTGTTTGTCCCCCGCCATCCTGCGCGGCGGGTGCTTAACTGGTGGCCCTGGCGTGGTCAGGATGTCATGCTGGACAACACCAGTGCGACCAAGGTCATTCGGGCCAGTGGAGAAGACATCACTGTAGGACCTCAGCAGGCCTGCCAGATCGTAGCGGGCAACGTGAGTCAAACCGGGGCTGCTCTCGGCGTAAAGGGCCTGCAAATGGCTTGGTACAGAAGCAGGGGGAGTACCATTAAGTTCGAGGGCTGCCAGGACCCTTGGTGGGCGACCCCCCAACTCCTCCAGGACCTGCACGGGCTGAAGAACCCCTGCCACGGCACCACGCTTTAAGGTGACAGCTGCCGCCCCAGGGTTAAAGACTCTGATTGGGATGCTAGAGGGTTTACTAGGTTGCACAACTGCGTGAGCTACCAGTACTTGGTGCTTCTCCACAAAGCCCTTTGTAGGGCTTAGCATCATGTCTCTATGGGCGGCACAGTGGGAGCTGGAAAACCCGGGGACCACATACTCGCAGCCTGGTTCCAAAACCGTAGTGCGTGCCACCCTAACAACAAGCACCTGGGGTCGAGGGCCCACGCCAGAACATGGTATCTTTTCATTAAACAGGGTTATCTCTTGGCGGCCGTAGTCTAAGCAAGCGCACGATTGTTGCAGGAAAGGGTGCCCCAGAATAACTTCAGTGCCTTCAGCCATGTCGGCCAAAAGAAAGTCTACATTTTCAACACCGCTCCCCACCTGTACAGGCAGGATGACCTCACCCAGAACGGCCAATCCCTCTGGACCAATGCCTTGTAGAGTCTGAGCAATGGACGCCTGCACCTGAGGTCTTGACTCTGCGGGGATGGTGTTAAAATAGTGGAGGGGCAGCACATTCCGCCGTGCACCAGAATCCAGCAAGGCCCGTATTTCCCGTCCCTGTATTGCTATCTGGACACACATCACATCTTGGCCTCCGTTGTGGAACACTGTGCCTGGGTCAGGGGCTGGGCCTCTAGCAGCTTTTACAGGCTTTTGGGCAGGTGAGCGAGGAGAGGGGCAGTTCCTCTGTAGATGTCCTATGCCGGAGCAGTTATGGCAAACAGCCTCCTTCCTGCTTGACCTGTTAGATGTGCTCCAGCTTTGGCGCCCACGCTGGATAGGTCTTTGGGCCCTCTCCGGTGGTTCATAACTTAGCATATGAACACTCTCCCGTAATGCAGCTGTTCGGGTCCCCTGTGCTGTAGAGACTCGTGGCCCTGGCTGCATAAGCTGTGTGACTGCCCTGGCGGCCCTTTTCGTTGTCTCGAACCTGTGGGCGATTTCATAGGCTCTTGCCAGGGTGCGTGGTTGTTCTTCCAACAATTTCTGGACCATTTCAGCATCTGCCAAAGCATTAGTGAAGATCTCTACAGCAATGCAGTCCTGCTCCAGCTCGGAGCGGTTGGCATACACAATGGAAACCTTCTCGTATATATCATCTCTGAGGGTGTGCAGGGCCTCACCTGGTTTCCGGATTCTCTGCCGTAGCTCAATGCCAATGGCTGCTGCATGCTCTGAACACGGCCCATAGGCAGCCTCCACCTCCTCCACAATCCTCTGGTAACTCCAGCGAGCAGATTTGGGGTTTTTGTGGATTATGGCTCCAGCTGCGCCCCTCAGGCTGAATCTCAGTTGGACAGCCATGGTGTTCTCCGTCCAGCAGTTGGCCTTTGCACAGGTCTCGAACTGATAGAGAAAGTCTTTCCATGACCCTGACCCATCGAAATGGTCTGGTTGTAATGTGGGAATTTTCTCCTTGCCCCTCGTCTGTCCATCAGCACTACAATCTGCAAAACCCCCGTCTTGCACTACACCAGGAAAACAGCCGCGTGGCCCTGGCATGGCTTGTTTTGAACTGTGACCCTGGTCATGCTTGCAAAGCCCACACCCCCCATCTGGTGCTGGTATTGCCATGCGAGTTGTTGGGGAAAAATAGCCCTGAGCTGGCATTTCATAGCTGTACTGCGCAGTTTGGGGTATACCCGGCATAATGTGTAGCTTCGCTGGCTCAGTAAACGGCGTTTTTCTAGGGACACTGCAGGTACAGTTCATGGCGGTGAATGGCTGGCTGCATGGCCGAGATGTAACAATCCGAGGTGGGTGATCATGCGAGCCATGCTGTCCCACTGTGAGCGGTGTAGATGCAGTGTTACCAGGGCCTCCGCAGTCTGAGCACTGCAACTGCTTAAACTCACTGCACACTGCATTCTGCTTCGCTATTGGTGTTAAGAAAGGGTTGGTGTGAGCTGAAGGTGGCGGGGTGAGATGCCATGCAGCCTCAAACTCCGTCGTATAGACTGCTGCTATGCTCGCCGCTGGCGTTAACTCTATGTCCGTGATGAAGGGGTTGCTGCTGTGGATTCTATTGTTTACATAAGTGGCACGGTCCACATTAGCTGTGCCACTCTCTGGGGTTTCTGGCAAAAATGGGTTGCTGCTCTTACTGAAGTACATTCCCATGCCATCCCCTTCAGCATCTCTCGGAGCCGCCATTTTCTCTGTCGTCCGAGGGAAAAGAGAAAATGAAAGTTCGCTCCCTCTCTCTCGGCGCTTTGCGGAGTTTTATCCCGGAAAAGAGCCCCCAGTGTTACCGCGCCAGATCCGCGGCCCCGAACCGTAGTAAGGAAACCTCTGGCAGTTACTTGACTCGCAGCCGGCAACAGCTTACTATACAGGTCAACTCCGCTAGCAAGAAGATCGAGGGAGGCGTAGGAAACTGCTTTACCGAACCTTTATTTCTCCTCCAAGGCACGAACACCGCGTACAGTGGGCTGAAACAGTTTACTCACAGCGGGCATCGCCGATACAACTTTGGCTGCCGAGGGAGTTATTATATTCCTTTTATTTACTTTCTCTTCGTCTCTTCTGTAGTTAACCGTTACTTTTCTTTTCCTTCTCCGCTCACCCTCACACACCCGACAGGCAGTTCCGCTACACACACCCGCATACATTTCCCATCACTCTTCACCCTTAAAGGACCATGCCTGTAACAAGACTGATCTGAAAGTCGAGGTGATAATAATGCTTTTATACAGCATTTAAAATGTTTCTTACTGCGATCATTTGTTCTGACAACATATAGGCATACAGGGAATGATTGCAGAGATTCTAAATATGACTTATTTTATTGTGACTTTGTTATGTACATTGTAGTAACAGGTAATAACTGTTTAAAAAGGTATGAAAAATGAGCACTGAAAAGAATAATTGCAAATATGCTATTAAGAAATATTAAAGGGAAGCCTTTGGTGCAATTCTGACTGACTGTTGATTTTGGTTGCCAGTAACTGTTGTTCTTAACAATTACATACAATTACATGACTAGTGTTACGACCATTTATCGCATGTGTTTGTTTTGTGCAAACAACATATTCCTGTTTTGTTGTTTCCTTCTCATCACGCAAATGAAACAGTGATTTGTTTTTTTGTGGCAGCTTGGGTCCTGGTGGGTGGGGGGTGGGGTGCTTCATTCATGTTATGACGTGGCCCCTAGAGAGGTTGTAACACAAGTATGTCAGGAAAGATTTAACTTGAATGATTTAAGCATTATTTTAGCATTCAGTTTTTTCTATTTGCTTATTTTTTAAGCAGTGTAAATTTGGTTAGTTGGTGAATTAATTGCAAAGTAAATAACACTAATTGTCTTTATCATTTTTTTACATTTCATATTACAGAATACATATCTTTTTAAACATAACATAAGAAATCCCAAAGTGAAAATTACTACATTATCATTTACATCGGATTCCAAACGTTGCCAATTTGCATGACAATCCATGTCGTATTAACTACGACCGACTAACATTTGGCCTTGTTGAAAAGGTCTCAGTGCCCAGACTAGCAATGTCAGTGGAGCCTGTTGCAGGATTTGGGCAATTCTTTGTGTGTACTGTGATCACATAGTGGTGAAGCACTGGTCAGACTTCTATAGACTCTCTCCAATGGAGATTTTCACCCCATCTGTGACCATAGAATGGAAAAGGGAACAAAGATGAGTGAGTGCATTTCTCGCTTTTTTCAAGTGACACAGTAATCAGTTGGTTTCTGGTATGCAATGCTGATTTTTATTATTTTTTCTGTCCCGTTTGGTTCTTTTGCCATCAGAATTAGGGGGCAGGGATAGCTCAGTAGGTAGAGTGGTGGCCCCATGATCAGAAGGTCGGGGGTTTGATTCCCCTGAACAGCTACCCTGAGGTACCCCTGAGCAAGGTACGTCCCTACACACTGCTCCCCGGGCGCCCAATGGCTGCCCACTGCTTTACTGAGTGAATGGGTTAAAATGCAGAGAGGAATTTCCCCACGGGGATCAATAAAGTACACTTTCTTTCTTTCTTTTCTTCTTCAATTATTGTCTAAAGGCGTAGAAAGATGCCTAACGGATTTATTTTACCAAATTGACCATCCCAGCCTTGCCGTAATGGTCTATTTGATTCACCTTTTGTTGTTTATTTTATTTATTTCTTATTTTCACTTCAGATACGGGACTTGAATGAGGAAAAGAAAGGGGAGAAAGGAAGAGGGGGAAAAACAGCGGAGAAGAGGGACGGGGATAAAGGGCAAAAAAACAAAAACCAACTAAATAAGCAGACAAAAAAATACATATATCAATCACCTGGTTCACCTGTTGAGAAAGAAAAAAGAAAACAAGCAGAAGAAAGCAGAAGAAAACGAGAGCAATACAATAAACAACATCACAATGCTATATGGGAATATATATATGTGCAGCACGTCATATCGACAGCGCACAGTGTGCTTTCAGGTAGGAGCCAAAAAGGGTGTAGTTTGTTTGTGTGAGCACCCGTGTGTACACCTGTGAGCATGAGCGCGCTTGTATTTAAAAGGTTTCTTCATGTAATGATCTGCTAGAGGGTGTGGGGAGCCACAGCCCCGTCCTCCAGGGCATGAAGCAGGTATGGAGGAGATCAAGACTCCAGACATCCAGAGGCCCCCAGAACACAAGAGACCAAGGAAGACCAACAGAGGGGCAGCCGCGCCACTGTCCCAGAAAGAGCTGAGGAGAGTCCCAGATGAGGGCTCACTCAGCAGCCGCGGAGCAGAAGCCAGGGGGAGTTGCAGTGACGCGCCCGTGAGCTCCACCGGCAGCCAGCTGTGCAGAGTGACCGAGCCCCAGGTCGAGAGGCCGAGGGCACCCCACCCCCGAACTGGCCCGAGCGAGCCCCAGGCTCCAGGCCCTGACAAGCAGCCACCAAGGAGTGAGCCGGTGTGTACCTGGACGCCCATCCCCAGACACAAAGAACCACCAACGCACCGATGTCTGAGGGCGTCTGCCACCGGCAGGGGAAGTGGTGGGGGGAGATAGGCCTCCATACCTTAGAGGGCCTGAGATGTTCCCAGAGAGGTGGCGTCTGATACCCAACCTGACATATAGACACAGACATACAGGCCTGTATGTCTGTGTCAATGCTGATGATTCTGTTGGGGAGGAATTGTATGATTGTTATAAGGTCAAAAATTCAATTCTTGTGGGAATTTTCACTAGAGTTGATTCAAAACAGTCAGCTGTTTTATAACTGTTCTTAAATTACTTTATATTTAATTTTGCTAATGAAACTAGACTCAGACTAATTCTGTTCAAATTAGAGGTCTCAAGTAAGTCCACAAATTTGCAGAGCACAAAATTCTTATTCCTTCACAGTGACCACTCTGACATAACATTACTTCTGTTGAAGATATGGCTTCTAGTTAGTTGTATAGAGTGATAAATATACACTCAACAAAAATATAAACGCAACACTTTTGTTTTTGCTCCCATTCCCCATGGGATGGACGTAGAGACCTAAAATTCATTCCAGATACACAATATAACCATCCCTCCCAAACAGTGGTCACAAATCAGTCCAAATTTGTGGTAGTGGGCACATCTGCTATATTGAGATAATCCATCCCACCTCACAGGTGTGCCACATCAGGATGCTGATCTGACATCATGAGTAGTGCACAGGTGTACCTCAGACTGCCCACAACAAAAGGCCACCCTGGAATGTGCAGTTTTGTCTCACAGCAAAGTGCCACAGATGCCACAAGCAATGAGGGAGCGTGCAATTGGCATGCTGACAGCAGGAATGTCAACCAGATCTGTCGCCCATGCATTGAATGTTCATTTCTCAACCATAAGCCGTCTCCACAGGCGTTTCAGAGAATATGGCAGCACATCCAACTGGCCTCACAACCGCAGACCTCGTGTAACCACACCAGCCCAGGACCTCCACATCCAGCAGGTTCACCTCCAAGATCGTCTGAGACCAGCCACCCAGACAGCTGCTGGAACAACTGGTTTGCACAACCAAACAATTTCTGCACAAACTGTCAGAAACAGTCTCAGGGACGCTCAACTGCATGCCCGTCGTCCTCATCGGGGTCTTGACCTGCCTCCAGCTCGTCGCCGTAACAGACTTGTGTGGGCAAATGCTCACATTCGATGGCGTCTGGCACGTTGGAGAGGTGTGCGCTTCACGGATGAATCATGGTTCACATTGTTCAGGGCAGATGGCAGCTGAGAATGTCCCAGTTCTTGCATGGCCAGCATACTCACCGGACATGTCACCCATCGAGCATGTTCGGGATGTGCTTGACCGGCGTATACGACAGCGTGTACCAGTTCCCACGAATATCCAACAACCTCGCACAGCCATTGAAGTGGAGTGGACCAACATTCCACAGGCCACAATTGACAATCTGATAGACTCCATGCGATGATGTGTTGAACTGCATGAGGCAAATGGTGGTCACACCAGATACTGACCGGTTCTGGGTCCCCAGACCCCCAATAGCGCAAAAAACTGCACATTCCAGGGTGGCCTTTTGTTGTGGGCAGTCTGAGGTACACCTGTGCACTACTCATGATGTCAGATCAGCATCCTGATGTGGCACACCTGTGAGGTGGGATGGATTATCTCAATATAGCAGATATGCCCACTACCACACATTTGGACTGATTTGTGACCACTGTTTGGGAGGGATGGTTATATTGTGTATCTGGAATGAATTTTAGGTCTCTACGTCCATCCCATGGGGAATGGGAGCAGTAACAAAGGTGTTGCGTTTATATTTTTGTTCAGTGTAAAAGGACTGCATACACATTCTGGCCTGATATGAGCAGCGCATTCTCATTCAAGACCACCAACTTGTTAGATAAACATAAATACAAAAAATGCATTTTGTATATTTTACAAACTTTGCAGATGCATGTCACTAAAATCAACATAAAGTTATGGTGAAAGATACTCAAATGCATTCATCATTACTGGGATACTGAATGTATAATAATGGAGTTCCATTGGATAGCCTCTCATTACTTTTTAATGATGTGTCTTCAGATATGGCCTTAAAAGCTGTCTGTCTCTTTGGGGCTGCATGCTAATTGAACAGAGGTTTCAATCTGGAATGTGAAGGCCAATAGGGATATTTCTGAAAATAACCCCATTTTAATGAGCTTGTTCATTAAATATTTCCATATAAAATCTAGACAGAATTTCATACAGAGGGTGATCACATATAATGACAAATTATGGGAAATAAGTGACTGGCATAGCAGAAAGGCATTTTACGCTTTCATATTTGGCAGACATTGTATTCAGTGTAAATACCAAAAAAATGTGTAGCTTAGTACATAATATAACTAGAGAATTAAACAATATAGGCATTGAAAAAATAACTTTTATGTACCTAATTTAAATCTCACCAACTACTACAAGTGATAACCAATATTTTGGTGGTGTTAGTTTAGTCTTTAACTGTTTAACTGCCATAAATGTAAATTATGTCAGTTTGTTTAATTTATTGTGTTCATTTATGTTATTTATTTTCTTTATTTATTGTTCCTTTTGGGGTAGGAACTAAGGTTCATTCTGTGTTGCACACAGGCTTTTTTAAGTGACGTAAAGGGAAGTAAAAAGCATGTGCAAGAAGCTAAGTTAATAAGTTAACTAAGGCAGAAGAAGGAATAAATAAGCAGTTTAAAGTAAAAGAAAGCTGCAAAGAAGAAGAAATTGGGAATTATTTTTGTTAAGTTTTGTTCCTGAAGCGGACTCATTCCCTCACGGTTACGTGCAGCCAGCGAGGTACGTTAACTGTGTTTGTTTATCGCGTATTTGTTAACTTGGGTTTAAATGTTTATTTGTAATATTTATGTTGGTCATTCTGTACTTTTATGTAATAACAGTTTGACGGTGGATTTTATGGTGTTTCTGAGGAGAAGTGTGACAGAAGAATAAATCCATCTGTGAATGAAGAACCGTGGTGTCGTGTATTAACTGGAGGGAGTGATAGTCAAACTCGGACCTGCCCAGACTCGCCCTATCAGCGCAAATTCGACAGCTCATCATGACGGGAACACAGATAAGCCACTGTTTAGGACACACAGGTTCATAAGGTTTTCATGAAGAAGTCTATAAGCCAGACTCTAAAGTTTTTGGTCTGAAAAGTAACACAAGAGTTGGAAACTAAAAGGAACTGTGTATAGCCTGGCAGCCACGCTGTTTCACGTATATGAATGTGCATTTACGTAAGAGATGTAAATTCATGTTCAGCTGAATAATTATAGTTGGCTCTGAAAGGGCAGAAGTAAACTTTGTACATTTTGACAGAAATTCAGTTTGTATTTATGGTTCAGTGTCTTTTAAGAACTCTGTTAAGTGTACTTACTCTGTAATATTCTACATGTATGGGCTAATTTGAATGAGAGTGACTTCATTTAGTTAAGCTCATTCTTTCAGTATTCACAAATGTTGTTGCAGCTTGCTCTTCTATGCTGCCTGTGTATATCTGTGTCTAAATAATCAAAATGTCACATACAAGTAAAGAAGCTCAGGGTGCAGTAGCTGCTCCGGAAGAAGAGACTGAGTTAGAACAGACAGGTGAATCAAATATCGGGCAAAATATAGCACCACCTGAAGAGCCTCGTAGAAGTGAAAGAGCCCGAACATTAACAGAAAAAGGAAAAGAGTTTCAGAAAGAGCAAATCAAAGGGCTATTGCTTCGCTTTGACAGCAAATATGAACGATGGAAAGCTCTGATTAAGGTAGCTAAAAGATCTGTATTAAAACAGGATCCTAGTGACATCCTACAAGAGCACATCACCAGTATTCAAAGGGAATTATCTGAGTTGAACATTGCTTATGATGATTACAGAAGAATTGATCAACCAGCCCATGACATGCGTCGCAAGATGGATAACTGCATCTCGATCACAAAGACTGTAGTACAAAATGCTCAATCTGAAATGCAGGGAACAGCGGAGGAGTTGATTTGGCCAGATAATAGTTCTGTATTCTCATCGTCAGCCTCCAGTGTTTCACTTCCTGCCTCTAATGGTTCTAAAGCTTCTTCTATTCACTCAAACGTATCTTCACTTAGAAGACAAGAAGCTGCTGCCGAGTATGCAGCTACACAGGCTGTACTGCAGATTATGGCTGAACAAGAGGGCCACGAAGAGAAACTGCAAAACCTTGAAGCTGAAGAGAGGTTGATCATTGCAGACCAAGAAGCAGCAGCATTAGCTCGTCGTCTTGAAGGAGAAAGGGAAGAAACTGAACGTAGGCTAGAAAGAGAGAAACAAGAGGCTGCTCTCTTAAAGAAACAGCAAGAAGAGAATGCTGCAAGAAGAAGGTCTGTAGAAAACCTAAAGAGAGAACTTGAGCGTTTGGAAAATTTGAAAAGGCTGAATGCAGCCAAAGCAAGGCTTCAAGTATATGATGAGAGTGAGCTCAGTCCAGCCCAAGGGAATGCTGCACAGAGCCTGGATCTACATAAGGTTATGCAGCCACTCAATCAGGTGAAGACTGAGGACCAGCACTCACAACCACCAAAGGATGCAGTGCTAACACATGTGCTCCACGATAGCACAGGAGAGCTCGTGAAGGTCTTAGCTGAGGCTATATCAGCAAATAGGCTACCCATTCCAGAGCCCACAGTTTTTAGTGGTGATCCACTCAAGTTTAATCATTGGAAGTCATCCTTCCAAACTCTTATTGAAAAGAAAAACATTCCAAGCTCGGAGAAAATATTCTTCCTCCAGAAATATGTTGGAGGAGCAGCTAGAGAGGCATTAGAAGGTTATTTTCTGATTGGTTCAGATACTGCATATGTTGCTGCATGGGAACTCCTCAATGAGCGATACGGCCAGCCTTTTATGATTGCCAAAGCCTGCCGAGACAAATTACATGCCTGGCCAAAGATAGCATCAAGAGAGAGCGCTGACTTAAGGAAATTTGTGGACTTTTTACGCAGTTGTGAATGTGCCATGGCTCACAATGAGAGTCTGCGTATTCTTGATGATGGCATTGAAAACCAAAAACTGACAGCCAAGTTGCCTGATTGGTTAAGCAGCAGATGGAACCGAAAAGCCACACAGTATCAGCTGGAGCATGGAAGGTTCCCAGATTTCAAGTATTTCGTAACTTTCCTGACTTTGGAGGCTAGTATTGCTTGTAACCCTGTTACATCTTACTATGCTTTGCGGCAAGGGGAGCCAGAAAGGACAAGATCTAAACCTCAGAATGTAGTGACCTCTAAGAACCAAGCAGCAAATGCAAGGATTTTTACAACTAACACCACTGAGAAGAGCATAAGCACATGTATGTTTTGTAAGAAAACAGGGCATGTCTTGCACAAGTGCCGTAGACTAACTGCAAGGCCAGTTGCTGACAGAGTGAAGTTCATACAAGGTGAGAAACTGTGCTTTGGCTGTTTGAGTCCTGGCCATCAATCCAAGCATTGCAGCAACCGGATGGTCTGCGACACCTGCTCAAAGCGCCACCCCACATGCTTACATGAGGGTCGCTCAAAGCAAAAGGAAAATGACCAGACAAGTTGCAGTAAAGAAAGAAAGCCACAATCGCCGCAAGACACCACTCACGAAACCACATCCAATAGAGTTGTGCATGATGGTAACAGTGCTCAGACTTCAGCAATAGTTCCTGTTTATGCATCAATGCCAAGTGATTCAAACAAAGAAGTCCTTGTCTATGCTCTGTTAGATTCACAAAGTGATTCTTCATTCATTCTTGAAGAAGTGGTAGATGCTCTTGATGTTAATGCAGAGCCAGTCAAGTTGAAGCTGTCTACAATGTCTTCCAAGGAGACAATTGTACCATGCAAAAGACTCAAAGGTCTACAAATAAGAGGGTTATCTTCTTCTAAGAAGATCACAGTGCCAACAGTCTACACTCGTGAATTCATACCTGCCAATCGTACACACATTCCAACACCAGAGACTGCAAAGGCATGGCCTCATTTAGAGCATCTTGCGGAACACATTGCCCCGGCGAAGAAATGTGAAATCGGTCTTCTTATCGGGTATAACTGTCCACAAGCACTAATGCCTAGAGAAGTTGTATGTGGTGAGGACAACCAGCCCTTCGCACAGAAAACTGACGTAGGCTGGAGCATAGTGAGCTATGGTGATCCAGGTGAACACTACAGTGATGCAATAGGAGTAAGTCACCGCATCATTGTAAAGCAAGTGACCCCTGAACCCAAAGTAACAAGTAAGTTGAAGAGCGAAGTTCATTATGTTTGCAAAACAAGAATTAAGGAGATGACTGCTCCAGAAGACATACTTAAGGTGCTGGAATCTGACTTCAGTGAAAGGCTTGGAGAAGAGACAAATCTCTCGCAAGAAGATCTCCGGTTTTTGACTAAAATGAAAGAAGAAATTAAGCACAAAGAAGACGGACATCTTGAAATGCCTCTGCCTTTTAAACAGAGCAGGCCAGAGCTACCACATAACAAGCCAAGTGCTGTTCAACGCCTCATGTGCTTGGAAAAGAAGCTCAAGAGAGACCAGAAATATCGGAGAGACTACATGAACTTCATGGAAGACATTATCAGTCGTGGTGAAGCAGAAAAGGTCCCAGAAAAAGAGCTTGATAAACGATCAGCTTGGTATATTCCCCACCATGGCGTATACCACCCTCAAAAGCCAGAGAAACTGCGAGTGGTCTTTGATTGCTCGGCAAGATTTCAAGACATGTCATTGAATGACTACCTTCTTACAGGGCCAGAGCTCACAAACACCTTGGTGGGAGTTCTTTGTAGATTTCGAAAGGGCCCAGTCGCTATTATGTGTGATGTGGAACGAATGTTTCATCAATTCCATGTAAAGCCTGAAGACCAAGACTACTTGAGGTTCTTATGGTGGGAGAATGGTGATCTTGAGTCTCCGCCATCAGTTTTTCGGATGAAAGTCCATTTGTTTGGAGCAGCTTCCTCACCTGGCTGTGCCAATTTTGGACTTAAACATCTAGCCACAGAAGGTCAAGATCGATTTAACCAAGGCACTGTCAAGTTCATCCGAAGAAATTTTTATGTTGATGATGGACTGGTGAGTGTAAGGTCTGATGCTGAGGCAATCAAGCTGATCAAGGAAGCAAGAGAGCTTTGCAGCACAGGCAAGCTTAGACTACACAAGTTCATTTCCAACAGCAAGAAGGTATTGGAGTCAATACCAAAGGAAGAGTGTGCAGACAGTGTCAAAGAACTGGACATAGATTTAGGGGAGCCACTCCTAGAAAGAGCACTGGGCGTGCAATGGTGCGTATCCTCTGATGACTTTCAGTTCAGAGTAACTGTCAAGAAACACCCAATGACGAGAAGGGGAGTGCTATCCACAGTAGCTTCCATCTACGATCCTTTGGGTTTCGTAGCACCGTTTGTTTTGCGTGGGAAGTTGATCTTGCAACAGTTGAGTCGAGAGAAAGCTAGTTGGGATGAACCACTTTCAGAGGAGTGCAGATCACAGTGGCAGTCATGGTTACAAGATCTCCATAACTTGTGTCAAGTAAAGATTAAGAGGTGCTACATACCAGCAAGCTTCATAGATGTCAAGCAGTACGAGTTACATCACTTCTCAGATGCTAGCTTCACAGGTTATGGGGAGTGCACTTATCTAAGAGCAGTGGACTCTAATGGCAGCGTACACTGCTCACTTGTCATGGGGAAAGCACGTGTTGCCCCCACTAAGGTCACAACAGTTCCAAGGCTTGAGTTGTCTGCAGCAGTGGTTGCTGCGAAGATGGGTGCCATCTTAAAACATGAGCTCGAAATAGACAACCTTAAGGAATATTATTGGACTGATTCAAAGGTTGTTCTCGGGTACATTAATAATGATGCCAGACGCTTTCATGTTTTCGTGGCAAATAGGATCCAGAGAATCAAAGCCACCACAGATGTCAACCAGTGGTATCATGTGCAGTCCGAAGACAATCCGGCGGACCATGCTTCGAGAGGGTTATCGGCAGATCGGCTCGTTGCTTCAAATTGGTTCACTGGCCCAGACTTTCTGTGGGAAAGGGAGCTACCCACAAGAGATGCTAAGGTGGGAGAGGTTAGTGATACTGATCCAGAACTTCGAAGGGCTCAGGTGCTCAACACCAGCGCAAGGATAAATAGAACATTGTTGGACCGCCTGACTAAGTTTTCTGACTGGAAAAGAGTTGTTAAGGCTATTGCTTGTCTTAAACGTCATGCTAAGCAAGTTAAGGGTCTTAGTCCCAAACTCAATGGAAGTACAAGTGTTGAGGAAAGACAACAAGCTGAACTTTTCCTAATCAGATTGGTCCAAACAGAAGTATTCAGCAGTGAAATCAAGAATTTACAGCAATCCAAGGACGTAAAATCCAAAGACAAAGCAAACAAGCTATGCAAATTAAGTCCATTTTTGGATGAGCAGGGTGTGCTGAGAGTAGGCGGACGCTTAACAAGAAGTGATCTTCATACACATGTTTAAACATCCTGCTATTCTGCCAAAAACAAGTCACGTGTCTTCTTTATTGATCAAGCATTATCATGAGAAAGTACAGCATCAAGGAAGAGGTATGACTGTAAATGAGTTGCGATCTAATGGGATATGGGTCATTGGATGCAGCAGTGCAGTTGCCTCACATATCTTTAAGTGCGTCACATGCAGAAAGTATAGAAGGAACACACAAGATCCAAAAATGGCAGACTTGCCAGAGGACAGAATGGAAATGACCCCTCCATTCACATATTGTGGCATGGATTGCTTTGGACCATTCTATGTGAGGGATGCAAGAAAGGAACTGAAGAAGTATGGTCTTCTCTTCACTTGTATGTGTTGCAGAGCTGTACATATCGAAATGCTTGATGACCTCAGTTCAGATGCCTTCATCAATGCATTGCGCGTATTCATTGCAATACGTGGGAATGTAAGGCAGTTGAGATGTGATCAAGGTACCAACTTTGTGGGTGCAAAAAGAGAGTTCATGGACTCAATGAAGAACTGGGATCATGAGCAGGTGAAGGAATATGGCTGTGAGTTTGTAATGAATCCCCCATCATCAAGCCATATGGGAGGAATTTGGGAGAGGCAAATAAGGACAATCAGAAGTGTTCTAACAGCAATTCTTGATCAGTCTGCTAAAAGACTTGACACCGCCTCACTTAGGACTTTTTTGTATGAAGTGATGGCTATTATAAATAGCAGACCGCTGACAACAGAGCACCTGAATGATCCAACAAGTCTTGAACCGCTCACACCAAATCACATTCTTCTGATGAAGTCTAACATCATATTGCCACCTCCGGGTCAGTTCGTGAGTCAAGATTTATACCTGCGTAAGAGATGGCGTCAGGTGCAGTTCTTGGCGAATGAGTTTTGGACAAGGTGGAGGAGGGAGTACCTTCTTAATCTCCAGCAAAGACAGATATGGCATGGGGATAAAAGGAACACCAATGTCAATGACATTGTTATTCTTCAAGAGGACAGTGCTCCGCGAAATCACTGGAGACTAGCAAGAGTCACGGAGGTGTACCCCAGCTCTGATGGAAGGGTCAGAAAGGTAAAGCTGTTGGTTAGTGACTCAACTTTGGACAAACAGGGAAAACGCACAACTAGGCCAGTTTATCTTGAAAGGCCAGTGCAAAAAATAGTACTACTTGTTGAAGCAGAATAAGCATGTGTTAAACTAAATGCTTATAACTTGAAGATGCAAATCTGTGAAGAAATCTCAAGTTGAGATTTGGTGGGAGTTTAACTGCCATAAATGTAAATTATGTCAGTTTGTTTAATTTATTGTGTTCATTTATGTTATTTATTTTCTTTATTTATTGTTCCTTTTGGGGTAGGAACTAAGGTTCATTCTGTGTTGCACACAGGCTTTTTTAAGTGACGTAAAGGGAAGTAAAAAGCATGTGCAAGAAGCTAAGTTAATAAGTTAACTAAGGCAGAAGAAGGAATAAATAAGCAGTTTAAAGTAAAAGAAAGCTGCAAAGAAGAAGACATTGGGAATTATTTTTGTTAAGTTTTGTTCCTGAAGCGGACTCATTCCCTCACGGTTACGTGCAGCCAGCGAGGTACGTTAACTGTGTTTGTTTATCGCGTATTTGTTAACTTGGGTTTAAATGTTTATTTGTAATATTTATGTTGGTCATTCTGTACTTTTATGTAATAACAGTTTGACGGTGGATTTTATGGTGTTTCTGAGGAGAAGTGTGACAGAAGAATAAATCCATCTGTGAATGAAGAACCGTGGTGTCGTGTATTAACTGGAGGGAGTGATAAACTGGATTAAAGCCCTCATCACATTTTATAATGCATTTAGATAGGTGTAGATATTTGAAGCACAGACACATTCGTTGTCTTGCTTTGTCTACAGCAGAGGAAAAAAAATAACAATAAAGGCCAGTTCTGGTAAGTGTCCCAGTAGAATCCAGCCATCAGTAATAAATCAGTGATGAATCAAACATATCTTCTGTCAACAAAACCCTAAGCACTTGGTTCTTAAAGTTTTTCTGCTATGTCCCACTCAGAAGATTAAAAAAAAACACCTCACGACTCACAGATCTCACATTTTATTTACATAACACAATAGCATTTTCATTCAAGAATATAATATATTAAATATTCTTATTCATTCTACTTCCTTAGATTCCAAGGATTACATCTGGTCATCTGTGCCTCACCTTCAGTGGCTGCAATAAAAACACTAGGCTAATTTACTTTATGTGATGCAACAATCTGAATGGGACCTTTACTGTTATTACTTACTTTTCCTGCTATCCTGTTGACTGTTAAATGGATTGAAGAATAACTGCACGGCTCATCCTTGTAGTTGAGACAGTAAATATAAGGCAGCAAATCAAAAAAAAATCAACACGTGAAATACGTATGGCAGTCAGCTGTTCATTTGTGAATTCTTGCAGATTGCGGTTAACAACTTACCTGTAGTGTTTTGTTTTGTTCCCCCTTACTCGTTTTTCAACCCAGTATTAAGAGTACATTTTGATATGTCAATTTGAGACCAGACAGCAACTTAATCACCTCTACTCTAACTTAACATTTGAAGACATTGTACCAAATTGGAAATAAGTGCTGTCTGAAAGGCCTAATTTGAGGTAAGAAAGGAACCTTAACCAGAGAAGCATTTTTCTTCATTACTGGATCATAGAACCAGACAGTGGCGAAAATTCAAAGTGCCTGGAATATGTATAAAAAGACTGAAGATGCTATACTTTTCAGCGTCTTAAAAAACTTACTGCACAAAATTACAAATACAAAGACTTTCATTGACATAGAATCAAGGTACCAGGTGCTACTGGTTGTGGTATTCCCTGCGCATACTACACCAGCACAAAGCAAGAATGATCAAACTAACAATAATGTATAGATAATTAGGATTACTGTGGCACTGTATATGAAGTTTCAGTGATACTGGCAGTGGAAATGGCACAGAGGGTAGTTTTTATAGTTTCAAGCATCTCCTCTGATGGGACATTGTCAGTGAACTTGAGACTCAAACTCTTGGTTGGGTGGCTACCTTGGGTTTAGCCATAATCTTCAGCTTCAGCTTAGTAGATGTATCTGTCACTGTATTTGGCTGGGCGTAATTTAATTCAGTTCCACTGATTGCTTCTACTAGGCTTGATTCACTATTTCCATACTGCTCACTATTATTTCCATCGTACTGTGGCTTTTCAGTCTCCAGCTTCAATAGTAACTGCCTTCTATTCAAGTTATTGCACTGGGCACAAATAAGGACACTGCTAACAGCAGTTACATACAAACAGACTAACACAGTACAGAATTGTCCTGATCATAAAGGATCTCCCCAAAGGTAATACAACATAGGCCGTATCTAGCTCACCACAACATGAAAATTCCTGCCATCGTAACAACCAACCCGAGAAGGCACGATACACGAGCACAGCTTAGAAAGCACTGGAAATAACACCTGAGGGCCAAAACACTAACTCCCGATTGATAAAGCAGTACACCTGAACTCTAAGACATGGCAAACCAACCTGACCACCAATAACATTCATCAGAAACTCACTGAGACTATGGCAGACAATGCAAAGGCAACTGCACAGATAAACAGATTATACCATTAAGATGCACAAAGGTCAGTCATAAGACCTTCAGAACGTAAGACAAGTGCTGAGAAGAGATCTGAACAGTAGGGATAAGATCCAAGCTGTCAATTCAGATGCCATACTGATCATCAGATACCCAGCTCTGAACACTAGAAAGAGGGAGGGCAAGAACTAGTAAGATTGTGCCAGAGCCACAAACATGGATGAAAACTGGAGCATCTGCAAATACATCAGGACAATGGCTTCCCAAAAATGAGCTGCTAAGAAGGCCTCAGGCAGCTGAAGAGAGACACTGATGGGGAACAGGAAGAGGAAGTATCATGGATAACCAGGATTCATAATGGTTGGAGTCTACCACAACCGACAGGACCTAAACTGTAGACTGTGCAAAGGTGCCCACAAAAAAGTCCTAGTGTACCCCAGATGTAAGATCCACAACCAAGTGGCTGGAATACTATAAAGGAACATCTGTACCACATATGGACTAGAAGTGGCGGACCACCAGGTGGATCAGAAGGTTGCGTGTTCAACTTACGTCGGAGTCACCAATGTGGAGGTATGTAATAACGACAGGAGAGGTCTCAGTGTCTCACTCCAACTTTATTAACTGACTCTCAGAACTTCACATATAGTAAGTGCCAAAATCTCCACCCCAGCACTTCCCTTCAACTTGGGTGTGAGTGGAGCCACCTGGTGGTCCGCCACAACACCATCAAAGGTGGTTGAAAGCAACAAACAGAGCTAAGTTTCTGTGGGACAGATAAACAGTTGCTGACCAACCAACCAGACAAAGTGGTGGTTCACAAGGAGCAGAAGCCTTCATTTGTGATCAACATCAGGAAAAAGGACCACATCACAATAAAGATGTTCCAGTGACTGGAGCAGATGTAGAAGATAAAGTCCAACAAGGTGTTAATGTTAAACGGAGCATTAGAAGCACATCAGACATGTCAGTATAAAAGAGTGCAGTCCTGGGAACTATATTAGAACAGGTCTAAAGTTTTGTGTCTTTCCATGTTTGTAATTGTCTGAATGGAAAAATTTTAGATGAATACAGTTACAAGCATTTTCTTTTTTTTTTGCATAAATATGACTAATAGCATGAGCTGATTTTCACTCAAATCCTAAAAGTAGAGAGATAGCCAGCATATTGAAAATATTAAACTTGCTTACTTATCAGTGAGCAAAAATTAAAAAAAAAAAAAATATTACAGTTTATTTCACAATCAAATCATTTTCTAATTTCTCTCTTACACCTGGTCATGTTACTCAGTATTAACATTCTCACATTATCAATACAAACACCAAAGCGATGTGTGCTAATGATGTTGGACACTGCTATTAGATCCACTGAGTGTCCCTTCCTTTTAGACACGTCACTCTATGAGCACACTTTCCCCATTCTACCCATTTCCTAGACCATTTATTCACTCCAGGTCTCTATATCTCACACAGCTAATGTGACATTTATCCGTAATTAGACTCTTACATATTTTAATAGAAAATGATATCCCTTAAGGTCTCCCTGTCATTTGCATGGGCAGCTCTGATGATAATCGGGTCCTAGAAAAAACATTCTCGATGACATGGGCTGTCATCCCAAATTAGCAGGCGTGAAATCCTTATCAGGGGAGTGACCTTCCAGAGCACTGCTCAAACTTGGGCAGCATGTGTGAAGAGAATGGTCTGTAAAGACACATTTCTTATTTGCTCTTTGAAGCCTATTATATTAGATGTCCAAGACCACTGACCACAGATGTTGTATTGCACATTATTGTACAGTGCAATTTGCTGTACAAAGAACTATTTTTACTTTGATATATTAGGCATATATTCATCATATTGCAGGGTGCTGGTTCAGCTTTTAACCAACTTTATTGTGCTCAGCTGAGTTAAGGCTCTCATTTTAGTTGCACTGTTCTTTTCTCTTCTTAAATTAGGCAGCAATTTGTTTTGTTTTTTTTGTTGACAGTTTGTTTAGGGTTGCTCAGTATGCTTTTTCCATAAAACTATTCTTGTGAAGGCTGCATTCTTATGACCAACCACTAGTGAGATACATTAGTTGTAATGATTAAACATGTCGCTTACTTATTAGACTATGATATGGTACACAGAACATGACTTGTTACTAAGGAATGAACTGATAATGAAGCATTAGGTAGTTAATGACATTAAGCAGCAAATGGTTATGATCTACAGGCAAACAGAGGAGGAGAATAGGAAAAAGACAGAGGTCTGATTTTAGCTTTGGTATGGCTATGTTTATGCTTATTGGTGTAAGTGTGGAATGCCAACAAACACAATATGAGGCAGACTTTAGTGTGCAGTGATATTGTCTAGTTTGCTGATGTGGATGTATTGTTTCAAATTCCCTTATTTTGAGCTCCGTTTCCCTCAGATCTCAGATGTAGTGACACCATACTCAAGTTGACCATGTTCCAGTATTAGTGGGAATAACAAGATTTCTGTCATTCACACTTGTAATATCTAAATGCAACACCTGTTTTTTGGTTTTTAACACACCTCTGAAGCACATTGACAAGTACTCTGATCTGGTCAGTTTGCTGTTTATGGTTTATTAAGGGAGCACAGATAACAAAATCTAGAGTTTTTCTACGGTTTACACTCGCAGCTGACATCTTAAATTGTGAAGTTGGGGTTGGGATTTCTGACTTTCCCCTTCAAATGGAATGTAGGATAACACACTTGTCCCAATGCAACACAGGGCAAATACATGAATGCATACAGTACAAGTAACTGTGTAGTAGATTGTAGCCCAAAAAAGAAATATTTGCATCTTTCACCCAATAAGTGCACCATTATTCCAAAGAAAAATGAAGATATACATTAGTGTGCAGTGGCAAAAGCTTCTGGTCAGATGATTTTTGTCACAGTATACATTTCAAAGAAATAAAAGGAGCCATTTAACTATATTATTATTATCATCATTTACAGTAGAAATTGAGAGCCTTTATGCAAATTACACATTCATATGGTACATTTTATGTGGTCAGTGAAGGTTCTGTTTTAAAATGACTATACCTGTTATATTACAATGGCTCCCTTTAAACAGTGAAAAATTCTAACTGTGACATATTGTGATAAGTCTTTCTATTAAGTCCATCTGATAATATCCTCTGCTTCACTTCTGTACCAGCTCTTTTGTTTTCTCCTGTATGTGTCACACTACTCTCTCTCCTTCAGTTCTCATCTCCCCATGATCCTGGTCATAAAAATGATGCAAACACTATATCACTATATTCATGTGCTTTTTTTCTTTTTTCTTTTGACGGTTAAATCACAAACACACATTTTTTTTAAATCTCCGTATCAGTTATTTTATGGTGCATTATAAATGCTTTCATGACTCAGGGTACAGGTCTTTTAACCAATTTACTGATCTTAAATCCTTTGCATAAAGAAACACACACAAGACTCAGGGCCTGCATGCATTAAATAAATATGTTGTCAGGTTCAGAATTGCTGAGGAAATGAAAGCATCAGTTTAAAACAGGACATTGGTTGTTAAGTAAGGATTAAAGGAAAGGTTTTTGTTTTCAGTATCAACTTGCACAGGAATAAAGTACAATACTAATCCAACTTTTGTGAGAATGAGCATTCCACAGATGCATGAATTAGTGTGTCTGTGTACATGTAAGGGAGACAGAACAATTCAATATCTATTATAATTTTCTGACTAACTGTGGTAATAACAAAACATTCATATTCCCGAATTGTTCATGACTGCGTCATGTCTCCAAGAGAAAGACATTTTGCTATATCTGTTCAGGTCATTTAATTAAAAGTCCCATTGTTTCGCATTGTCGGTGTTCTGCAGTCCTCTCAAATTCTTCCTTAATTCAAATCGGAATGTTTTACTTTGCCTTTTCGAGCAGAAAGTGACTTTTTTGCACAGCTAATCCATAAATATTCAGCCTCATAGCTTAGTACAAGAACAAGCTTTGACTTCTGTAGTTTATGATAATATATAATTTTCTGCTCTATGACAACTGCACAGGAGGGATTTCCTCACTACTGTAAATTTTGTAACACTTACAGTTATGCATCATTTAAGAGAGATGTGACTATGGCAGACATGATGGTGGTACTTTCTCCTGCTGAGTGTTAATTTCTGATAAAACATGCTCTGTAAATTGGCTGTTCCACCTCTTTATTCATTTTGTTTGAAAGATGTTATTCACTTGCAAATGTTAGCATCCCAGTAAATTATGGACACACCTTGAAAACATAGCTGACAAGTGTTAGCAAGCCAATTCCCAAGGTCTGCTTTTTCATCCAACTTTTATGGCATTTGGCTTAAAAAATAAAGAGCTATGTAAATTTGGTGAAAGCCAAATTTCAGGCTTTACAAACAAAGTGGCTATAGAGTGGCTATGGAGGCTACATCTAAAGTCTGTGTGATTTACACAACTATAGGCGAGCCATTGTGTCCCTTGAAAATGTATATTTTCATAAATGATGTGCATTGTTCGAGAACCACTAAATATAACCATGGCAGCACTCTGCCATTCTTTCTCTCCCTCTCTTCTCTCTTTTTGAGTATACTTGACATCCTTGACTGAAGTATTGCCAAACTGAATTAGACATCTTCCACTGCCTCATTTACCAACAATGATAACCCTTGTAAATTGTGCATACCCTCTCTCATTTCTTTGCATTTGAAGATGAAAGTTCTCTTACAAAATCATGATGTTGCATATTTCTAATTACTTATAATTGGATATAACTTTATCCTTGAATTTTATTATGGGGCGATCGTGGCTCAAGAGTTGGCAGTTTGTCTTGTAATCGGAAGGTTGCCAGTTCGAGCCCCAGCTTGGACAGTCTCGGTCATTGTGTCCTTGGGCAAGACACTTCACCCATCGTCTACTGGTGGTGGTCAGAGGGACCGGTGGCGCCAGTGTCTGGCAGCCTCGCCTCTGTCAGTGAGCCCCAGGGTAGCCGTGGCTACAACTGTAGCTTGCCTCCACCAGTATGTGAGAGTGAATGAATAATGGAATTGTATAGTGCTTTGAGGTTCTCGAAAAGCACTATATAAATGCAATCCATTATTATTATTGAATGTGTAAGTTATATGTTTCTGAATATTACTCAGACAACACCTCTGCTAGTATGTATTGTAAATATAAAGATGGGTACTCAGATACTCAGGATTGAATGGTTAATTGTTTGTTTAATTTGCTCTCATTTAAGCAAATCCTAATATGTTTTACAGGTGTTGGTGTCACTTTTATAAGAAAACAATTATTATCAAAGCCTTCCATCCTTCCATTTTTTGCAGCAAAAAGACCCACTGCTATTACTTTTTAAAAGTCAAAGATGAAAAACAAAGTAAAGCTAAAGATTTTTTAAAGGCTAAAGAGATTGTATACAAATTCTAGATCCAAAATAGAGCTGTTAGTCTCCAGTGTTTTTATCTTACTGTATACATGCCAACTTTTTAAAAAAATTCATTCTCCACTCTGTACTATGTCTCGTTTCTCTTCAATCTGTCACTCTCTCCATATCAGGGGAACTCTTTACTCAAGAATGAGATTAGATGAGTAGGTGGCTGAGTGCAGCAGATTGGGAGTAAAAAGTGAGACAAAGCAATTGCATTTCATATTGAATTGGGAATAAGGGACAACATGGACTCCCCTTGCTCACCTCTCATTGCCTGGACTTTCTGAAGAGGCCACTGAAAGTCCATACGAAATTGAATGCCTTATCAGTTGGCCTGATAAACCAAAAGTTGTCATTTGTCTTTTAACTTTGACTTGCATTTTTGTGGAGAAATCAACGATGGGTGTAGTCCATGTGATGGCACAAATTGGTGAGACTCCCTTATTTCAAGGAGTGTTTTGGTTGCCCACATTTGTGTTTTTGTTTTTTTTTGTTTTTTTTTTTAAACATATTGGGATGAGATGATGGAGTGCTGAGTTATCAGCTATAGTTGCAAGCTTGGTTAGCAAAAAAGCATTAAAAAAAATTTACAGTCACACACAAACCTACAATATGGTGCTAACTGGATCATTAATGAAATACCAGAATTTCACTCGCCAACACTGAAGTGTAATACATAGCAATCCAGATTTAGTCCACATGACTTAGTAAATTTTTGAATGTGGGTTTTTTCTGGGTTTATTTATGTTTTTTGGGTTGTATTCTTGGAGTTCTTGCAGTGCAGGTCGTTGGTTATGTTTCTCCGTGTGTCATTCAGTTTTGTCTATGTAGTGCTGTCAGTGCGCCCCAGGGCAGCTGTGGCTACAATGTAGCTTGCCATCACCAGTGTGTGAATGTGTGTGTGAATGGGTGGATGACTAATTGTAGTGTAAAGCGCCTTGGGGTCCATAGGGACTAAGTAAAGCGCTATACAAATACAGACCATTTACCATTTATGTAACAGTGTAGCAGTTAGTTCCTGTTTTACTTTGGTAGTTTGCTGTCTCTGGTGTTTTTCTTTGAGCTTTACTCCCCCCCCCCGAAGATTGTCAACATTGTCTACACCCATGTTTTATTCCCTCAGCTGTTTCCACTTCCCTGATTATCCTGTGAGTATAAATAGTCCTGTCTTCCCCTTTGTCACAGCATCTGTTAAGCCTCCCATTCTGTTTCCCTCTCTGTACACCTGTGACTGATTTGGATTTCTGTTTGCTCGCTTTTGGGGTTTTATGCATCAGCTTAAATAAAATGGCTTTCCCTTTGTTCATTTTGTCTTCTGCCTGTGTTATGCATTTTGGATGCTCTAAAAAGTAACAATCTGTCACAGTTTTTTGTGGCTTTAGATTTCTGATTGCTCTGATACTTTATTACCTTATTGTTTTAAGTGATCTATTATGGTTAGTATTATCATTTTAGTAATCATCATTTGTTGTTGAAAGTTTATTGTGTTTTCTGAAGCTTTTGTGCTTAACCCTTGGGTTTTTACTGTTAAAAGGTGGTTCCCTACTTACCAGGGTACTTCACCATGTTAACTTATGCTCCAGACCTCACCTGTTCTGGTGGAGATTATTTTCAGGTATTAAATCACCAACTACTGACAAATCAGTTCCACGGAAGAAGTCGTCATGATTGTGAGCAGTAAGAGGGTCGAAGGGGTTTCAAGCAGGGGTTTATTATTCTATATTTTATTTTCCTCTTGGCTGCAAATTGAAAAATGTTAATGTTTTAAAAGTTTTAATGTATGACTCTAAAACAGGCCATCTGCTTGTACCTGTTGTCCTTAGATCAAATTTGCAGACTATACCATGAAAAATGTTTTGTATTTAATCTTTACTTTATGTCCTCTCAGGCCTTCAAAAACCTCAGAAGCTGTGGCTTAAAGACTAAAAACTCAACGTATCTTACACACGTAAACATTATTTAATTCAAAACCTATTTGTAATCTGCAAGATTGCCCCCTATCTTAATGATAGGAATATGATATTGATAAATCAGTTGAAGTTTACTTAACTTCATATAGCTTAGACTCTATTAACAAAGTAGTGCTTTTCCAGTCTTAGTGACTAGACTCACATACATTCATACAGTACTTTTAATATTGCTGATTTGTTGCTTCCATTCTATATTTTATGTTTAACATTTTCATTTCTTTCTAATTGAAGTTATCTTGCTTTGTTAGTTGCTCTGCTGACAGTAGACTTACTCATGTTTGTAACTGGTCATATGCTGCCAGCACCACACCTTTCATGCAGACATGGTCAGAGCTAGATTGATCAACCCTGGGTTAACCTATTGAGCTGATAAGCACTTTCGTGTGGTTGTTTAACCTGATTGATGATGTGTAGCCAGATATGTTGAACAGATATGCTGTACAGGGCCCTAGTCACCTCATAGTCACAGTTTAAGTTGATTTCGCCATTAGAGCCAAGCTTTTACACCAGTAATCATTAAACATTAAAACAGTTCAGTAGATGTTTTTGCAGGACAAGCGGGCACACAAATATAAATAAATGGGTTCTTAAAGAGGTATTTAAAATAGCTGAGAAAGGAACGCCTGACTGATGTAAGTCTCTCACCTCTGGTGTAAGCTGATGTGACCCTTGATTCTTTTACTGCATATTGATTAGATTTGGACCTAATTTTACCCCCAGCCCAGAATTCTATAATCATCAGCTCATATTTTCTTGTAAACTTTGTTTAAAAACAATAAAACCGTTATAATTCAAATCCTGTCAATTATTAACATATCATCTCCATATGAGTAGTATTGTACTACAAGTATATACATAAAGAAATCTCTGCACACCTGAATCAATGCCAGGTGCATAGAGGAATACTATTTAAAAAAAAAAATATATGGACTGACGTTAAAAGAGATGCAAGCTTCATACTGCTGACCTCTGTTGTGATGTTGCCTTAGGTTGTTATCTTACAATCCGTTTCTGGCTCTTTATCCTGTAACACATCTGTCATGGGTGTCATTGGAGACTGACAAGGAATGAATACAGAAAGAGAGTTTTGCAAGATACTCTGTGCCACATCTGTGACTGATCTGGGAAAATCCCTAACATTTTTTTGTGCAGTTCAAAGATGTAGGGTCTGTAGCAAGAGCTAATTTTGTCACCGTTGCTGGCCTCACTCTGAGATCAAGAGTGTAGCCTACAGGTCTGTCTGCATTGTCCCACTGCACTATAAGGGAGCAGGAGAACTGACCATTCTCCCCCAGCAAGAGAAGCTCAGAGAACAGAAGCTGTACAGTGTGAAATCTGTGTCATGGTCAAATGTTTACACCTCTGTCAAATGACTGGCATCCTACAGTGTCAGGCTGTCAGAAGGCATGTACCAAGATATATTACATATAATACCAAGTGAGCACCAGCAATGTATTTCAGAAACCTCCTAGGTAAGACATCACAAAAATAAAGGGTGGACATTATAGAGGTTGTGAAATTCAATTATTGTCAACAGTTTTAGAGAAATATGTCCCGTGTTTACAAGGGGATCAGAGAATCTGTGAAATAGTCAGCAGCACTGACCTGACATTAGTACTTTGTGTTGTTTTTAAATGTTGCTACAGTACAGACAACATTCAGAACAACTCAGTTTTGCACAGGAGGACCAACACTGTAAATTGGAACAAGCAGAAACATAACCACAGCAGCTTGGAGGTCTCTCCATCTCAGGACAGCCAGGCCAGTCTTTATCCCACTCTTTGCTGGAGGCCTTTTTAGCTCAAGAACATTTTTTCAGAGGAAGAAAATCTGAAATGTTGCCTCCAGCTGAATGTACTAGACTGCACTCTTCCCTTTCACTTTTCCTGTGTGGGAGATTGTGTTTCTGTAAACACAGGAAGGCCAAGGCTTCTAAGAGAGGTAATGGAATTTAAGTCATGTCACTCTGCTTTTGTGCCTCAGTTTGTTTAGTTCTTCTGCATCTTTTTCAGAACTGAAAATTTTAAAGTGGAAAGTAAGTGTGTGAAGACTGGACCATTGGATGAGTTTGTATCATGTCTTATTTTAAGGTTTTAAAGGATGGAGTCAGGGTGGAGGGTGGTCTATTCTTTATTTAAATAGCAGTGTTAAAGGGATATCAGGAAACAAATGAGACTTGATTGGGCAGGTTGCCTGTTGGCTTAATCAAGTGTCTTCCTTTCTAAAAAAATATCTCTTTCATTTATTTCCACAGAAATGCTTTTAAATGTTTCTGTTCATTTCACTTTGGCTTGTATTACTTAATTTTAATGAATACACCATAAATGTAGGAGAAATGTATGTGAAGATTCATTTTTTACAGTGTCACTAGTTCTACTTACTGGAAGTAAAGTAAAGAGACTGGGAAGCACTTGGGGTTCATCTTATAAAACTACTCAATGCTATCCACTGTCACAAGTAATATGTGATTTGGCTTCATTGAATCCGGTTGCTCAAAGTAATTTATATTTAATATTCAGTGACTTTTAATGCAACCATAATTCTATCACATCAGTCTTACCAGTCTTCCTCTCCTTCTTTCCTTTCTTGGCTGTCAGAGGCCTTGTTGACCTTATTATGAATAGTTTGACCTTTTCACAGGCTGACTTCCCCAGTTGTGGACAAGGGCACATTACAGGTAAATGATCAGCCGAACAGAATGGCTGACAAGGGCTCAGATGGACAGGACAGTAGGTGGTAGAGTGCTGTAGTTGGGACATGGGCATGGAAAGCTCTTGGATGTTAGAAACGAGGGCAGGGATGAGGGGAAAAAAAGATGAGATACACAGAAGAGTCAAGACACCCTGGCATGCTGTTCACTGTCCAGATGACCTCTCTCACTTTTTCACAGCAGAAGGATAAGCCTGCCAGCAACTCAGTCCATCATGTTGACTCCAACAGCTGAGCAACATCTGTTCATTAGACTTGACAGATGAAAGAGGAGCCCATGAAGATAAAAGAGAGCACATCCAACATAATATATCTCACATATAATTACGAGGACCTTGTATTACATAGCAGCCCTACTGCATTTCCAGTCTCTTGCACATGTGATCTGCACACCAAGCTGCACAGATAGGTAGTGAGAAAGGGAATTGTGAGTGGTAATCGAGGCGTTTGCTTCATCCGTCACGCTTCTTTCAGCTCTATTGTACTGTGCTGAAGGTCTTTCTCTCCATTACATTGTTTTGTTGCTTTTTTCCTCAGCCTCTGAAATGTCACAGGGAAATGGGCACAAAGCATGGACATGGATGAGAACCGATAAATAATGCAGCATACATTAACATCCCCCTCTCCTTTACCCACATCCACCTCGTTCCACCTGCAGACAAGACGGTATACACTTGCGCGCACGTTCCATACACATGAAGAAACATGTAGAAATCATTTTTATTATTTATAATCAAAATGTTTAATATGCGTCTAAAAATGATCAGTAGAATTAATGTTCTGCTGATGTAAGAACTTTCTAATTTCTTTACTTTTTTTTCTATATTTTATAAGTCAGTGAGCATCTTTCAGGTTTTTCAGGCAAATTTAGCTCTGTTGCACCTGAAGAGGACATATGTCATTGTTGCGATAAGCTTGCAATTGCGGGTAAAGCCGTATCCACACAGAAAGCTTTTCAGCTGTAATTTTCAGTTGTCCATTTGACAAAAAAAGATGCACTTCAATTTTAATTATTCCAGCTGCCTAAACTGGTGCTATAATGGCTCGAATTTTACCTACACTATACGCACTTGTACTTTCGCAATTCTATTTTCCTGCTTTCAGTGTGAGGAGCTACAGCGACTGTGTATTGGGCTCTGAGTGTTGTCAAAATGTGGGTGACCTACAGCTCAGTGTTGTGTCTGAAAAAATCCTGATACAGGTGCCTCGGCTGAATTGTTAAGGGGAGGCTCACTATGCCTTCTGCATAGTTTTTAAATATAGTTTAGTGCATTGTGTAAACAGGTTTTGCACACATTTTATGCATAATTGTTGATACATTATATTTTGTCTAAAACACTAGTGAAAAAGTAGGTAACACAGATGTTATTAACACCTTTTAAGGAAGGATGTGCACGTTTTACTTTATGCATACAAAATACAGATGATTGTCTCTGACCATTACCCATCTGATCATCCGCATCATCTCATTTTGTCATGTGGAATACATCAAGGAACACACTCGTCAGCACAGCTTTTCTTGGCAGCCAATTCTTATAGGTCTTATGGCCATGCTTCAAACATCAGAAACACAATCCCCTGTCTTGCAAAAATTCTATTTTCTCCTTGAGTAGTTTGCTTCTCATCTTTCTACATTACTCTCACTGAGGCTCTCCTTTACAAAACAGACCATTACTTCAGAACAGTGAACATTTTGAACACTCGCCTAAGCGTGTTCTGCACAGTTGGTGTGCATAGTACTTCCCACCATGTTGACATTTTCATTTGTGATTTAAGCTGTGCATGCATTGTTTGGTTATGAAACTTGTTTGCGGAATGTTCAATCAAAGATTAGATGCGTGGTAGTTTTGGATCTAGTCACAGAATTAATTATAATGATAATATATAAAGTAACTACAGTGTAAATCATGTCGCTGGGAATGCATAACAACTTCTTCCATATTCAATGTCCAGAAACAAAAAGTGTAAAACCTGCAGTACAGGTTCAGCTTCTCATGGTTTTAAGTGTTTACGAGTAACAATAGAGGAATTAGAATTTACACTGCTGGCTTTACTTTAAAAATATGCTAATATATGCTAATGTATTCCCTTAGTAAAACCTGAAATGAAGAAGTAAGGAGTTCAATATACTGTGCCAAGGTTCTACAAAAATATTTTAATGGCTGCAGTTAGGTACATTGATTCCATGTCTATCTCCTTACTCAAATCTCAAATAAATAACTTGATAACCACCAGTGTGAAACAGTTTAGGATGACTGCAATATTTAAGCTGAGTAAAGTCACATAAGAAAGCAAATAAAATATACAACTTGCTTTATAAGACATGCCCCAGATCTACAGTGCGTGAAATTATTATTTGATTCCTTGCTGAATTTGTAAGTTTGCTCACTTATTTAGAAATGAAATGCCTTGGATTTTTATGATAGTGTCATTTTAATGGAGAGAAATAGAATATTACCAACAATTTATAAAAATATATAAATGTTCACTGGCAAACTTAAGATGGGCCTATGCATGTTCCTTCTTAAGTAGAAGGACATTCTGAAGGGCTGCAAGATTTCAGTCATTAAGGCGTAGTGTTGTGTTTTGGGGACTGTGGTCTCAGCTGCTTTCAGGTCATTAACAAGGCGTTTCCATGTAGTTTGGGGCTGATCCACCATCTTTTCATGATCATTGTCACGCTAATAGATCTTCCATGCAGCTCCAGTCCAAGGACGATTAATGGTCATTTTATATTTCTTCCATTTTGCACCAACAGTTGTCACCTTTTTCATCAAGCTTGTTGCTGGTGGTCTTGTTGCCCATTTTAGCCTTATGCAGGTTTACAGTCTTGTCCCTGATGTCATGGTGGTGGAGAGGCTAGATTGGAAGAAATGATTCTGTGGACAGGTGGGTGTTATTTACATAATACACTGAGATCAGGAGTATCGATCGGTTGGTCGGTCGTGTGCCCATGTGGCCCACATGGGCACACATCCAGTATATGGGAAAATGCAATTAAATTCATAAACTTTTTTTGTTTTTTTTTAATAGACACTGTTAATTTCTTTGTAAGTGAGCCAACTTGCAAATTCAGCTGGGACTCAAATAATTATTACCCTCACTGTGTCACGGGTAGTACTATAATACAGCATGCTCGCTGTTCATTTAAAGAAGTGCTCATTTACAGTAAATAGATACTGTAGGAGTGAAAGTGAGTAGGGATAATACACCAGATTAAAAAAAAAGCTGTGTTATGTTTAGTTGTTTTAAAACTGGAAACAAGTTGCTGGATATATATGCATACTTCAGAAAGCTTAGAGGCATTTAAACACTTTTATCCATGACTTCTGTTGATCTTCCTTTGTATTTCTTTGCATGGCCAAATTAGATACAAAAATTTTTTCTCTCACTGTTGATGATGCATTTACCATATATGAATCAATTATTTCTAAATGTTCTCTTTAACGTTTTTTCTTTCTACTTTGTCACTCTCAAACATCATCAAGTTGTCTTTAAGTAGTGTGAATCATGTTTCTGTCAAAAATACTGTAGTTTAGTTCTAGCCCTAAATAACAAAAACAAAGAAAAAGAGATGGAAAAAGAGGAAAAGGAAGACAAATGCACTGTTTTTTGTTACCCTAGGAGGCACTGTTGTTCCTAGATTGAGGAAAGCTGATTTGCAGCCACAACTGATCGCGCCAGCCCTCTTCAATATGGAGACAGATTAAACATGAAGGAATTCAAGGATAAAATGTTGGGGAGATGTATGAGAGCCACTGGTTCATTCAAACATACATAAATTTTGTACATACCAGTGGTGGCTGGTGACACAAGAAGGATCAGCTCCTGTGGAGGACATGAGGAGTGAAAAGCTCCACAAGAGGTTTTAAGAACAATTTGGATAAACCTCCTCTTTAAATAGTCCAGAAAAAGTTAATGCACAAAAACAGCAGAACAATAATCTGAAATACTGGAAATGCTTACTGTAAGTTTATGGCCCATGATCACACTTAATATGTGGATCATTGCTGTGAACAGATGTGACAGCTCACCTGTCTGATGGTCCTGATTGATCCTGTATTTGTCTAAAATAATTATGAATATTAATAATATAAAACTATGAATGTTCTAATTAATAATAATATAAATAAATATGCTCGAAAGCATAAAAGCATCTATGAAGCAACACAATTTTGTGACAAAATAAAGGACCTAAAGTGCATATATGCACTTTAGGTCCTATTTTTATCGTTTGATGATTACTTTCATTGGTTTACCAATAATGCTCTGTGTGATACGTTTGGAGAAGTCTTTGTGCTAAAATGTTCAATGTTAAAAAACAAAAACTTACAAATTGATTCCAATTGATTCATTTGTTGACAAATGAAATTTAGCACCAGCAGCAATTCAGTGTTCCAGCTACACGAAATACGTAAAACTGTTATGAGGAAGGGAGAAGGGAGAAAAAGAAACAAAACCTCTCTGTCTCTGGGTACCCTCCATACACCCCCCCGAGCTCATGTGCCAGGCAGTGACAGGCCTTAGCTCTAACTGATCTGTGAGTATGAGTGGCAGCCACTGATCCTGCCTGGAGTGGCGCCACAGCAGAGCTAGCATTGCCCAATTTCTTTCACTGAATAGGTTAAATGTTTAGCTATTTGCAAACGGGTAACCAGCAGATCTGTTTCAAGGTCTCAAACAGGGGGTAGTGATCGGCTTGTTTCCAGGGCATGATCCTAGCTGGGTGTGATGCAACAAGCTGGAACATTTTACACAAGCTTTTATTCATCACCAGGAATGAGTCTTAAATAATCAATTCTGAAGGTAAGATGTTTTTTAGAACATATGTTCTAAATGGATGTTGTATTGCTAATATAGCAATCCAAGTCAGACTAAAAAAACAAAAACATTACCTTTTTTTTTTTTTTTTTTTCCATTACCGATCACTGCAGGGACGTGTATAGGCCCTGCATTTTTGTAATACATCTCTCACACAGCAATATAAATTCATTAGTTAGCAAGTTTTCCCATTTATAAATTAATATAGTGAATATAAATTTTATAACACCATCAGCCATCACCATCTTGCCAATAGTCTTTACGTGACTGCACGATCTATCCATCCAGCCTCTTCCGCTCATGCTTATCACATTCGGGAGAGGAGGGGCTAGAGCTATTACCAGCTACCATAGGGTGAGATGTGGGGTACACCCTGGACAGGTCACCAGTCTGTTGCATAACTAACACAGAGATACATTAATACACAGTTAATCTAAGGGACAAGGTGAGCAGTTCCATGTAGTAGTTAATACACACACACACATAAGCTTCATGGTTTGAGACAAGGGGGAGACTCATGCTAAGCCTTAGTGAGTTACAAGCTAATGTACTTCAAGTGATGGTCCCAAGCAAAATCAAACATCCAAATTAATCTGCTGTGGCGATCCCTTGGAAATAGAAGAGTAGCTGAAAAGTACCTAAAATACATTCACTTTAAACTCATGGCATACAATGATATACTAAAAATGTGTAGTTCTGTGTATGTCCATGTATGCATCTGTGTGTGTGTGTGTGTGTGTGTGTGTGTGTGGGGGGGGGGGGGGGGCAGGTTGGGGTGCAAAGCTATTTCTACACTGTCAGAAAAGAGGGCAGTGGTACCTGTTTTACAGTCTTGTTCTTGCTTTCACACTGTAGTGTCTTCCTAATGGTATGAGTGTGAACAGTGTCTGTCGAGGGTGGCTACTGTCCTTCTGATGACTCTACAGACTCTACAGATGTTGGTTAGGGCTGTTTCAGAGATGGGCTGCTGTCACCACCCTCTGCAGGGCCTTACTGTTCAATATTGTGCTAACAGCACGTTTAGAAATGGTACAACTTAAATAAGTAACCAGTTATAAATTAAGCAAAACTTTTCAAATCTGGAGACTGATAAACCCTTAGGTGGCATCTACATGGTGTAGATGGCATCTCAGTGGCAGATTGAAAAAATTTCTTGCTTTGCATGAATTCACTTTACTGATGTAATTGAAAATCCAATTCTGAAAGTAAACAAATAAAACAAATGATGATTTCAGTCAGCTAAATGAGCAAATTTGCACTCAAAAGACAGTTAAAGAGAATTTATATCATTCCATCTACAAAATCTTTACAGAAATAACATTTTTAAGAGCAAGATTTCTCAGAACATGATACCATATTTGTAAATGTTACAGTTTAAGTACTGCTAAATATATAGTAACTCCCCTAATGCTGAAACATGTGCCATATGTTCATCTAGAAAGACATCTACCCAAAGTTCTTATTAAAAAATGGTCTAGTTTTCAAGTTATACTAAGACTATAGACATATCCTCAAAGAAGGGAAATGCCCTGATGCTTCACTTGTGTTGGTGTAGATGGTGTATGGGCATCTCTGCCGTGTGCTCCTGCACTGAACAGGAGTGTCAGTAGCATTTTGTCCAAAAATCTCCACTGAGGAGAGGTACGTGACAGGGAAACAGTGCAGCTTTGAGATTTAAGTTGGCTTATATATTTTTTAAGTGAAGGGTAGTTCTGAAACAGTCATGGGTCACTGCTCCAGTTAACACTGCATGGTTTCAAATTTTATTTTATAGTAGATCTTTAAGTAACATGAAATATGACATGATAATAGAGTAGAGTTAGTGGCCCATCTTTTTTTTGTGTGTCTTTTTTTTTTATTGACCATCTGATGTTACAATCAAGGTCATCTTCCCTAACCTGCTCACCACCTGAGGAATTTCAAATGCTGGCTGCTCCTAATTACCTCCTTGGACAAAGAAAAGAAAATTGCAGTATTGCAGTGCACTTGGGACTTGCAGTTGATGGTGGAAAGTTTTAACCCTGTAGACGTCTTGAGCTTTTGAAGTAGCTGCATGAGGATTCACCGCATCTTCCATGTTTTCTGTGTCTGACCTGTCAGCAATAGTTCACATGAATAAAAGGTGAACTGTTTGATCTGTGTCTCTGAGCTGCGCTATTCAATCCTGTTTTGTTTTGTTTTTTTAGTTGCGATACTGAGAGCTTACTTTGATGCCTTTGTTTGCCTGCTTGAGCTCCATTCAAGGGTTCCCTTGGTCCATTACCTGCTGCCATATTCATGATACACCTTACTGTCATACCCCCCATGATCCTATTGGCACACAGATTACCCACATCTGCTCACACTTCCTCCTGGGCCTGACAACATCAACATTTGCTTTGGTGATTTAGCTAAATGCCAAGTGAGGAACTGTAGCATTTTATGTTAGCTGGCATGTGAAGCAAGACTGTCAATAATATCAGCTCTTAGGAAAAGATGAATGTTTGCAAAATATGGATCTATTTTTTTATTATTAACAACCATCTGATTGCACTTCATTTTCCATCACATGGAATAAGTAAAATTCATAACAAAATAATGAATTTGAAATTAAAGTTTGGACAAGTAAATACATTTTTTATTTTGTTGTTTTTTCACAATTTTTATCTTGGTATGCAGTTTCCTCTAGCAGTGACATCGTTATCGGTTTTCCTCATGGTTACATAGACACTCACTTTGTTATAGGTTAGGGAATTCCACTGTGCAACATCACTGGGATAACACAAAGAATCAACAATTAACCTGACAAGCATATCTTTGAACTACAGGAGGAAACCACAGCACCCGGTTAAAATGCAGGCAAAGATAAAACATTCACACTCCATAGACAAAAGATCTGTAGCATGAGGTGACAGTGCTACACACTGAACCAAACAAGAAATATAATTAGTTTTTCTTCTGTTATCCAAGCTGTCATGGGGTGAGAGGCAGGGTATAGGGTCCTGGGCAGCATGGTAGCATGGTGGTTAGCACTGTTGCCTCACATGCAAGAAGGTCTTGGGTTTGAGTCCATCATGTGGACTATGCATGTTCTCCCCATGTCTCTGTGGGTTCCCTGCATGTACTCCAGTTTCCCCTATAGCCCAGAGACATGCAATTAGTGGGGTCAGGCTAATGGTGAATCTAAATATCCCATAGGTGTGAATGTGAATGGTCTGTCTCTTTGTGTTAACTCTGTAACAGGCTGGCGAGGGTGCACCCTGCCTCTCGCTCTATAGCAGCTGAGATAGGTTCCATTGCCCCCTCTTTGACCCTGAATTGGTATGCTGATAAGCTCCAATCAGTGCCTCTGGTTCTTAAGACATAGCTTTTAAAACTGAAAACAAAAACATAAATAAAACTCTAATAATTTTAGAGTTAGTAGAATATATACAATCACATTTTACCAGGGTTTTTTTTTTTCTTAATTCATAGTCCAGAAGATGCACTTTTGCATGTTGGTCAGTTGTGAGTAGCTTTGAATTACTCTGCCACATGCAACAGTATTGTCTTTCAAAATGAGCCCTTCAATATCGCTGCCTGAAAGAGTGAAAAACATATCCTCCATGCTTGTTTCTGAATATGTTTGACTAACTGCCTCACTGTATTACTGTTCTGGGAAAAGTCAACAAAATAAATATCCACACTGCCTGAAAATATGTGATTCAGTTCAAAGATTCACAATAACCATCAGCTCATGGTTTGTCTTCCTGGTATTAAAGTGTAAGCCAATATGAATGTTTCCTGGAACTGGAACTACACACAACATATCAAATGTTCTCTGCAAGTAATCTCTTTTGGAAAAATAGTAAAACATCTTTAACTAAATGAAGGATAAGATACCTGAAGAAAGTAAGACTGCAGAGATACTACACTCGTTTAATCAGTTTGAGCTATCCAAAGATAACCACTCTTCAGAACATCTAGTTTTTCAGAGTCTGTAACTGATCATTTACCAACAGATTCATTTGCAGCCTTTTATTCTTTCTCATTTTGTTTTACCTTGGAGGCATCCACATTTTAATCATCATCACCATGATTGTAATTACCATTCACATAACTATAATCCTAAAGACATTAAACAAGCTGCTGGTAATTTCTCATGACAAAAAGCATGGGTGCATTCAGTAGCCTGATTGTCTCGCTTGCTGAAGTCCCAAATGAGGTTGGTACTAAGAACTGACAGGCCCTTTTAACCTTACTATTGCAATTAAATGCAAATATGTACTGTAATTTGGTGAGCCATCAGTCTGACATACTGTAAAAAAACAAAACAAAAAAAAAAACATAGAGAACTACAGTATTACACATTTGTGCCAAATAAGCGAACATGTCAGTGTGTTTGATGAATTTAAGAAATGAATATGGAAAGCAGGTCTATGCATCATGAGATTTCCTGAATATTGATGGTCACTGTCTTCTTGTCAAAATCAAGCTTGAACCAAGTGCATTGTACAATTGGACGCCAAGAATTCCACTAATGGGTTTCTGAGAAATAGCAGTACATAGCTGAATGTGTCTTTTTCTTTGTGAGCATAGTCACCACTTCATCTTATCTTTTCTCCCTGAATAAAACATTTACGCTTAAAATACTTAAATTGCTCTTTCATATCCCTTGCCATAACCCTGATCGTCTAATATGTTTTTATTATTATTATATTAAATGATTAAGTTAAGGTAAAAAACACAAAAGCACTTACAAAAAAAAAAACAAACAAAAAAAAACAAAAAAACAAAACACAAAAGCAGTCATTATCGCCAATGAGAACCTTAATCACTACAACACTTGAGAAATGCCCCTTTTTGTAATAGGGACAGATGAACAACATAAAAAAAATGTATATGGTGTGAGAGAAAGTGGAGGTATGTTTGCAGTATTATTTTCTAACTTACTTAGAGTTACCAAAATTGTCTTACTCATTTGCACTCTGACAAAGCACTCCAGATGACATTACATTAACCCGCATAATTTTTTAGAGCGCTGGACTAACTTTACCCCTATTTTTATCACTTGCCTTAATTCGATCTTTGCCATAATTGTAACATAAACCAAAATCTACCTTTGCCCTAACAATTAAAAAAAAACAAAGCCTTTTATCCTCCAAGACTCTCTATAAAAGATGGACAGAGATAATAATGTCTCATTTGATTGTTGACTGGTATTTTGAAGTTTAGCTTTAAGCTCAGATATGTCTTTAATTTTTGAAGCAAAGAGTGATCATATTTAGATCAGACGTTAGACAGATAAGTCCATCCATTCATCCACCCATCGATCTGTCATCCATTCATCCATCCTCTTCCCCCATCCAATTCAGGGGGGCTGTAGCCTATCCTAGCTACCATAGGGCAAGAGATGGTGTACACCGATGAGAGGTTGTCAGCCTGTCACAGGATTCATGCAAAAAGAGAACCACTCGCATTCACACCTATGCGCACTTAGGAAGCAGAAATACCCGGAGAAAACCCAGGGAGACACAGCTAGAACATGCTAACTAAACACAGTGAAGTAGAGTGATTTCTAAGTCCCTCATGTTGCTGTCATTGGTTTTATGCACACACAGCATGAGTAACACAAATGCATAGCACATCTATGCAGACAGTTTTATTTTATTTCTTGTAGTTTAAAATGTTCAGAAAATTTTGGCAGTGTTTCATAATAATTATATAATGTGATTTGTGCGAACGTTTAAAAGGTTATTTTGAGGATGCCAGTTTGCGTATATAGCGACTTCTTGATTTTGGATTAATATCCTGTAGGTTTTCAGTGCTATGTCATTGTATAACCCAACAAATCCTTTACAGATTTCCATACCCTACAGATCAACATTATTCATATGTTTGTTCAAAAAATCTGATACTATACATCATACAAAATAGTCTGGTCCAGTACACTTTATGTCAGTACACTTTATAGTTTGTACTGTGGCAGTGCAGGCTATAAAGTCTGTAATGCAATGTAGCTTCTCAAAACGAAGAAACAACATGACAGAGATAAACAAAAGAATGTTATCTCTGAGCAATGTTTCTGTGAATTATGCAATCGCACACACTGTCAAGGAACAGCAGAAGTGCTGTGAGGTCTGCTTCTACTACCTTTGGGATGCTGAGGAGGCATCACTCCAAACTAAATGTGGCAGCTTAGATAGATGTTGATTTATGGTGCCCCTCTTGCCCTCTGCACCCCTATCTGTCTTTACCATCAGGCTGCATTTGCAAGGTTTGTACTCAATATGAAGTGCCAACCACCCATACACCCATCTTTTTCACTGTGCCAAGAGCACTGACCATGGACTGCTGCAGGTCCAGATGTAAGTGTGGTAGACTAATTAATTTAGTTTGTGAAACTCTATTTTAAAACAAATGAATTGACAACTATCCAGCTGTGCTAAAGCCATTTTAAGAATTAACTTAACTGTTATCGGGCAGAAACAGTACTTAGAGAGAATGGAGATTTTACAGTTAAAACATTCATATCAAGCTATCAAAACCATTTGTGGAAACTTTTTCTGATCTTTTCAGTCTGCTTTAAACCTGCAGTTTCTAGCAACTAGGAGAATTTTCCTATTAATAATTTTATGCAGGTTTAGCTTTACAAGGATGTTGCATCAGTGATCATTTCCAAGAATGTGACAGGAATAAAAGCTAGGGGTTTTCTAAATGAAACCTACAATTAAATATATTACAAATTTGTCAACATACACACAGCTTAGGATAATATGTTCTGGGTTAATATTTTTTCACATACACAAGGAGATTCACAAATCAGCATGCACTGCCCTTGACACTCTGCATTGCGTGATTAGTTTTAGTGCAGCATGTTCAGGGTAATGCAAATCACATTTCTTTGAATAAGACATAAAGTTGGGTTTTCTAAGTCTTTCTTTGTATATGTAGGTAAATACATGCACTTCTTACCACACCCTGAGTCTTCTTCATACAACTTGAAATTTAATTCTGGCTAACAGCATGGTTTCTTGTTTCACAAAATAAATACATTTCTTCAGCTTTCTGAACATAGACAAATACATGATGGTGGGCTGTTGAGGGAAATGTACGGTAGACTACCGAGCAATAAACCTGAGCACAAAGTTGTAGATGAGAATTTCCTTCTTTTGAATTTACTAGAGAAAAAGATACCTGCTCTATTTAGTTTTCAATATCTATTTATGTGTCCTATTGCAACAACGGAAACAAAATTATCATGAAGAGTTTACTTTCGCACAACCTCTGTTGAAGCTTTTTATTTCAGTTTGAGATCCAAACTCTCCAACTGGTGCTCTGTTACTTTTCACTCAGTCGGTACACAGGCTTGTTTGCTTTCTGTAAGGCAGTGGTTTCAAACTTTTTGCAATAAGGCACATGCCAAATAACCCATACCTACATTAATTTCTCTTCAATATAGAATTATGCTATCTGTTACGTTATGGATTTTTGTTTTGCTTCTATGGTGAGATGAAACCATTTTTGACAGCCCATTCTAAACATCTGTGCTATGAAAAATTATTCCAGATTTCTTCTTTCACAGCTAGATGTTTCAGATCATCAAAAAATATTAGACAAAGATGACCCCAAAAAATACAAAATACAGCTTTTAAATTACTTTATTTATTAATGGGAAAAAGCCATCCAAATGTACCTAGCTTTGTTTGAGAAAGTAATTGTAATCTTAATAATCCTAAAGACGTTTGGGAAAAATATTTTGTGGACTGATGAGACAAAGTTGAACTTTTAGGAATGTTTGCATCCCGTTACATCCACCGTTACATTTCATAAAAAAGATCACACGAACAAGTCAAACATGATGATGGCAGTGTGATATTCTGGGGCTGCTTTACTGCTTTAGGACCTACATGACTTGGCAAACTCTGTTCTCTAACAGAAAGTCCTGAAGTAGAATCTCCAGTCATTAGTTGATGCCCCAAAGCTCAAGTGCACTTGGGTTGTGCAGCAGGACAATGAGCTTAAACACGCCTGAAAACCAAACTCTGACTGGATCAGAAAAAACAAATGAAGGTTTTGTAGTGGCCTAGTCATAGTTCTGGGTTAAATCAGATTGAGATGAGTTGACATGGTCGTCATGATCCCTGGAAATCATCATCACTTGAATTGAAACATGCAAATGTGACAAATATAGAAAATATTGTTGTCTTGTCCTATGATTAATAACCGCCTTGCATCAGAGAAAGACTTGTTTTTTGGGGGTTTTCGTGTTTTGTATTTTTGTTGTCGTTTTTAGGGAAAATAATTATATATGAAGTGCTAATATGGTGAAATAAATGGTAATTAGTGATTCTTTGTGGAGTTATTTGTTGCAATACTGATGAATGGTTGTCACAAAATCCTAAAACCAGCAGTACTATTCTCCAGGTTTTTGATACTTAGCTACTGCAAAAACGCACTCACTTATCTGGTCCATGCATAACACAACAATTTAACTACTCAAGGTTTGAAATACGGCAGTTTGCCAGTTGTGATGTAGGAGAAAAGCTTTAACTATATTGACTGTTACCCTGGATATTTTTATGTATTTGTTTATTAATTGTATAATATTATAATAGTTGAGAGGAGAGTTTATAGCTTTGCTTGTTTTTCTATATATTTATTTTGTACTTTGCTTTTTTGTTTGTTTGGTTTTTTTTTAAGTCCCTGCTGTGAACTGGTGCTATATATATGTCATGTCTTGGAAGGTTGCAGGCTAGTGCCCAAATGCAGGACACAGACGCAGAGTTAAAAGCTAAATGCAAACCTTTAGTATGACTGGTAGACTAAATAATAAATCCAATAAGTCCAAAATACAGTGCCAGAAATCCAAGAAACGAACAAAGGAACAGGCATCAAGGGAAAAAGTACAACACGACAAGCAAATACAGGAAAACTAACACTACTTACATACACGCAAGGTAATGATGTAAGTGGAGGCAGCTGGAGCAAATTAAGAGAGGTAACAACTGACAATCAATACACTGAGGCAGGGAAAGAAGTGAAATAAACCAAAATCCACAAGAGAGAAAAGATGACCAAAATTAAAAAGGAAATGAGAATAAGTAAACCATAAATGCAGACACAGCACTAAAGGAGAATTGCAACAGGAAGAAAAGGACTAAAGACTGAAAACGTTAATGAAAACACAAAAACTTACAACAGGCAAACTAAGAATAACACAGAAAATACTAAACATACAAATACACAGAGCTTGAAAAACTCAAAATAAGACCCAGGACCATGACAACATACCTAAAAGTAAAATGAACATAATTTTTGTTGGTAGCTTTTAAATGTTTTTGCACATTCGATTCAAATTTGAAATGAAACACTCAGGCTTAAGAGGCAGAAACAATTTCTTCACACGCAGGAGATCTTATGTTCCTCAGAGAAATTAGCATTAGCTGATTGTGAATAAATTTTGATTTAGCAGGACCAAACTGAAATCATAATTGGATTTCTATTTCATTTCCTTCCCTTTCTCTGAGTTATTTAAACATTATTTTCCTATTTTGTTTCATCTTTTTTTATTAGTTGACAGCTCTTTGGCACTGTCAGCCAGAGCTCCAGAATCACCAGATTACTAAAAAGCTTGGTCATCTTTTCTCCCAGTGGGTTCAGAAGCCATGATGAGAGTCATTTTACTACACATATTGTTACCTCTGGGTAGAAATTGTAGTGAAAAACACTTTGCTAACAAGAAGCAATGTACATAGTTAAACTAAGGGTATTTTTGTCCAAATGTAAATTCCAACCTATTTACTTAAAGTGCTAATGAAAATAAAATAAAATCTGGCTTGGTACAATATGTTGTGTTAATTATACACCATGCTGTGACTGTGTTCTGCATTTCCCTGAACCTCTTCAGTCTTCACTGTGGCATGGTGGCCTGTGTGTGCCCTCCCAGCAGGTGGGCATGTGTCCTGTCTGTGTTATATCTGTAGTTATTCATGGCAGCAGGTGCTGTCTCTGACATTTGTGGGGCGGGTCTCCAGCCTTTGTCTTCCAAGCCCTGGGGGAGAGCAGCAACCCTGACTTCCTAGCACCTGATTCCCTCTATGGCATACGCATTGCCCCATTACTCTCCCACACTCCCACACCACTGCAGGACAATGACTGTAATCTGGAGGCTGTATTATTAGCATGCCGAGAGGCATAGGGACTTCTTGTGTATTTTCATAGGAAATAAAGTTTCTGGAACAAAATGTAACATCAGACTGCTCGATTAATGTAATTTCCGCTTTGATGTTTATGCTCAACATTCCAAGGAGACAAACTGTGGTGGAGGCAGAAGGGACTCAGGAGACAAAATGCTATTTGGTCTATCCCACTGCTAGCAATGCATTTCATTAATGCACTACATCTAGGCTGAAGAGTAGGGTAGGTGTTACATTTATCCATAAGAAAGCTTATGTTATTTATATTTTTAAGTTGGCATCTATTCACACTAGTTATAGTTGTCCTATACCATACCGGTGGATGACGGCCCCACAGGCCTTCACTCACACTGTACTAACTATCCATGCACCTATATGCTCTGTTTTGTCTAAGGATTGCAACACTTTACTTTAATATATAGTTCTAGTCATTACACAAGCATTTGAAAAGCCCTCTTGCATAGAGATGTTTTTAAATGTATAATTGTATGCATTTAGTGTGTTAATTGGAGCAATTTGTGGATTTTTGCATCATAGATTTGTTAACCCACTGAGTTTTAAGGCACTGTAGGAGGTAATGCAACGCAAAACCTAACCTCCAAGCCTGCTGTAGAAAATGTTCTTTGTTCCTTGACTGCAGAAACCTGTGAGAACAATTTAATAAAAACACATTTTAAAAATTGCATACTCTGGCTGCTTAGGTTTTGATTTATGGTTGGGATTAAGCTTGAGGTCCTCACCCACAACTTAGACCTCAGAGGATTAATTAACAGTGTGATTTTAACTGAGGCCTTTGTCTTTGATAAATCTTATTAGATGAATAAGAGTCCAACTGAAATGTGCCTGGGGTCATCACTTCAAGTTGGAAAGGGCAGGGTATGCATAGCTACAGTGGCTTGCAAAAGTATTTGGCCCCCTTGAACTTTTCCACATTTTGTCACATTACAGCCACAAACATGAATCAATTTTATTGGAATTCCACGTGAAAGACCAACACAAAGTGGTGTACACGTGAGAAGTGGAATGAAAATCATACATGATTCCAAACATTTTTTACAAATAAATAACTGAAAAGTGGGGTTTGCATAATTATTCAGCCCCCTGAGTCAATACTTTGTAGAACCACCTTTTGGTCTTTTAGTGTATGTCTCTACCAGCTTTGCACATCTAGAGACTGAAATCCTTGCCCATACTTCTTTGCAAAACAGCTCCAGCTCAGTCAGATTAGATGGACAGCATTTGTGAACAGCAGTTTTCAGATCTTGCCACAGATTCTCGATTGGATTTAGACACCAGACAGGTCAGGGATAAAGTTATTGAGAAATTTAAAGCAGGCTTAGGCTACAAAAAGATTTCCCAAGCCTTGAACATCCCACAGAGCAGAACTGTAAACCTACCGAGACAAGGCTGTCCACCTAAACTCACAGGCCGAACATGCACGCACACACACACACACACACACACACACACACACACACACACACACACACACACACACATATATATATATATTTATATATATATTTTACACTTAAAGAAGTGTAAAATCTTGCTGCACTAGATTATGATCACTGCAACCGTAGACCAGCAGCGCTTTCTTATGAGGATGTTCTGGAGGATCTTCCTCTGTCTAGCATGCAGTGCAATCATGTGAGCCTGCCACCATGCTGCAGTCACCTTCTTCATTAACCCTTTCTTTTTACCTTTTTATATTACGGGCGCTCGTTGGGAGCTCGCCTTGTAATCGGAAGGTTGCCGGTTCGAGCCCCGGCTTGGACAGTCTCGGTCGTTGTGTCCTTGGGCAAGACACTTCACCTGTTGCCTACTGGTGGTGGTCAGAGGGCCCAGTGGCGCCAGTGTCTGGCAGCCTCGCCTCTGTCAGTGCGCCCCAGGGTGGCTGTGGCTACAATGTAGCTTGCCATCACCAGTGTGTGAATGTGTGTGTGAATGGGTGGATGACTGAGTGTGTAAAGCACTTTGGGGTCCTTAGGGACTAGTAAAGCGCTATACAAATACAGGCCATTTACCATTACACAACTTTAATAATGTTGCTATTTCAAGTTTTTATTAGGGTTGAGAAAATAGAAAAACAATGTATTAAGAAAAGACACAAAATAATGTAACGGCTGTTTGAGGATTGCATTGGTCTCTCTCCTCTCTCTGCCTTTATATAGCTCCTGACCCCAAGTTCAGACTCAGAATATGACATGCTCTGCATTCCTGGAATTGATTTGACGTGGATACACTCAAAGGGTTATGTCAAATGGACTACTGAATCATGTCAGACTGGTACTGGAGATGGTGACATTTTTTTACCATAAAAACTCACTTGAATGAGTATCTGCAATGAACTCATTAGTTTTTTCCCATCCTAGTTTACTTTCTATTTTCATATTCACTTTTCCTTCCCCATCAACAAAACATGCCAGCCTCAGCTGCAGTAACATATTTGCATGAAATAATATTCAAAATAAATTATTACTCCCTATGGACAGAGAAACTTACATTAGCTCCTCAGTAAAATATTCCTTGGTTTTTTTTGTTGTTGTTTGTCGCTTAGAGTTGTGTATTGTTGACTGCTGCTGGCAGGTTCTGACGAAAATGCAAAGTTTGACTCAGGCTTGGTCTCTGTAATACACTTCAGAAATGCTAAGGGGGCTAAATTATGATTTATCACTTTAAATCTCAAACTGCTATTATAGTGGGAAAAGTCAAGATGGGCATGGCAGTCAGGTAACTGAGTATAAAAGGGAAGTCTTATTGTATGTTATTTGATTGATGGTGTTACACCCCGGCCTAGGCAACCGGGGTGCAACGTAGAAAAACAAAGATAAGGAAAATAAAACCACGAAGGCTCTCCACCAAAATCCCAAAACGAAAATATCCCATGACGAAAGTATTAACAAACCCATCCACAACTATTTACAACAGACTATTTATTTACAACAAGACACCAAACTATTTACAACACGGGGGAGATCGCGACCATGACACACTGAAACACAGGGTTTAAATACATAGAGGGAGCAATCAGGAAATGGACCACAGGAGGGAAACACAGCTGGGGCAAATTAGAACTGACGAGACAGGGAAAATGTAAACTGAACACACTAAGATAACACAGACTTTCAAAGTAAAGCAGGAAATACATAAGTCATGCAAAAACAAAACACTGACACACCGAAACGTAACAGATGGGTTGTATAACGGGGCAGGAGTACACCTTTAAAAACAAAAGTATTCCACAAAAAAATATAACAAAGTTGCTGTGTCTTAATCAATGTATTTTTAATCAATTTTTCTAGACATTTCATGAAATTGCTTCTATATTATTGTCCCCCGACTATTTCAACCCAAGCTGTAACATATACAGTGGGGCAAAAAAGTATTTAGTCAGCCACCGATTGTGCAAGTTCCCCCACTTAAAATGATGACAGAGGTCAGTAATTTGCACCAGAGGTACACTTCAACTGTGAGAGACAGAATGTGAAAAAAAAATCCATGAATCCACATGGTAGGATTTGTAAAGAATTTATTCATAAATTAGGGTGGAAAATAAGTATTTGGTCACCTCAAACAAGGAAAATCTCTGGCTCTCACAGACCTGTAACGTCTTCTGTAAGAAGCTTTTCTGTCCCCCACTCGTTACCTGTATGAATGGTACCTGTTTGAACTCATCATCTGTATAAAAGACACCTGTCCACAGCCTCAAACAGTCAGACTCCAAACGCCGCCATGGCCAAGACCAAAGAGCTTTCGAAGGACACCAGGAAAAGTATTGTAGACCTGCACCAGACTGGGAAGAGTGAATCTACAATAGGCAAGCAGCTTGGTGTGAAAAAATCAACTGTGGGAGCAATCATCAGAAAATGGAAGACATACAAGACCACTGATAATCTCCCTCGATCTGGGGCTCCACGCAAGATCTCATCCCGTGGGGTCAAAATGATCATGAGAACGGTGAGCAAAGATCCCAGAACCACACGGGGGGACCTGGTGAATGACCTGAAGAGAGCTGGGACCAAAGTAACAAAGGTCACCATCAGTAACACACTACAACGGCAGGGAATCAAATCCCGCAGTGCCAGACGTGTTCCGCTGCTGAAGCCAGTGCATGTCCAGGCCCGTCTGAAGTTTGCCAGAGAGCACATGGATAATACAGCAGAGGATTGGGAGAATGTCATGTGGTCAGATGAAACCAAAGTAGAACTTTTTGGTATAAACTCAACTCGTGGTGTTTGGAGGAAGAAGAATACTGAGTTGCATCCCAAGAACACCATACCTACTGTGAAGCATGGGGGTGGAAACATCATGCTATGGGGCTGTTTTTCTGCCAAGGGGACAGAACGACTGATCCGTGTTAAGGACAGAATGAATGGGGCCATGTATCGTGAGATTTTGAGCCAAAACCTCCTTCCATCAGTGAGAACTTTGAAGATGAAACGAGGCTGGGTCTTCCAACATGACAATGATCCAAAACACACCGCCCGGGCAACAAAGGAGTGGCTCCGTAAGAAGCATTTGAAAGTCCTGGAGTGGCCTAGCCAGTCTCCAGACCTCAACCCCATAGAAAATCTGTGGCGGGAGTTGAAAGTCCGTGTTGCTCGGCGACAGCCCCAAAACATCACTGCTCTCGAGAAGATCTGCATGGAGGAATGGGCCAAAATACCAGCTACTGTGTGTGCAAACCTGGTAAAGACCTATAGTAAACGTTTGACCTCTGTTATAAGATAAGATAAGATAAGATAAGATAACTCTTTATTGTCATTGCACAGTCATACATAGTACAGTAGTACAATGAAATTGGAAAAACTGTCCTACGTCGGCACTACATATAACACAACACGACACGATATGACACATCACAACGTAACAAACAACACAACACAGTATATTAACTTAGTATAAAAAAGAAGAATAAGTGTATGTGTATTGCACACTGTTATTATTGCACATTAATTATTATTGCACCTTGTTATAAATATAAATATTATTGTTATCGTTTTAAACATTGTTACCTCCCCCTAAAAAGTCCAGGGAGGTATCCAGTCAGGTCAGCTATTTACATTGATCAGGGCTATTGCCCTGTTGTAAAAGCTGTCCTTGAGTCTATTTGTTCGGGACCTCAGCAGCCTGAACCTCCTGCCAGACGGCAGCAGCTTAAACACCCGGTGTCCTGGGTGTGTGCAGTCCCGTAGGATGCTGCATGCCCTCTTGAGACAGCGAGTGCTGTACAGGTCCTTCAGGGAGGGAAGAGGATGTCCAATGATTTTTTGGGCCATGTTGATGACCCTCTGGAGTGCCTTTCTGTGTGCTGTGGTGCAGCTGGAGAACCACACACCGATGCAATATGTCAGCACACTTTCAATGGAGCAGCGGTAGAAGACGGTCAGCAGCTCCTTCTTCAGGTCCATTTTTCTGAGGATTCTCAGAAAGTGGAGACGCTGTTGGGCCTTCTTTAAGACCGCAGAGGTGTTAGAGCTCCATTGAAGGTCTGTGTCTATGTGCACACCCAGAAACTTGAAACTGGAGACCCTTTCCACGCACTCCCCGTTGATGCTGACAGGCTGCAGCTCGGACTTCCTCCTTCTGAAGTCAACTACCAGTTCTTTTGTTTTGGTGGTATTGAGGTCCAGGTTGTTGTCTGCACACCAATCTGACAGCCTCTGAACTTCAGCTCTGTATGCAGTCTCATCTCCCCCTGAGATGAGCCCCACCACAGTGGTATCATCTGCAAACTTGATGACTGTGTTGTCTGGGTGGGAACTAACACAGTCATGTGTGTACAGAGTGTACAGTAGGGGACTCAGTACACAGCCTTGTGGAGAGCCGGTGTTGAGGCTGAGGGCTGAGGAAAGATGAGGCCCCACTCTAACTCTCTGTACACGGTCTGAGAGGAAGTCTCTGATCCAGCGGCAGGTGGTGGAAGGAAGTCCAATTTCCAGCAGTTTATCTATTAGTCTGTCCGGGAGTATCGTATTGAAAGCAGAGCTAAAGTCAACAAAGAGCAGCCTGGCGTAACGGCCCTGCACTTCCAGGTGAGAGATGGTGGTGTGGAGCGTTGTAGCAATGGCATCTTCAGTTGATCTGTTAGCTCTGTATGCAAACTGGAGCGGGTCGAGTGTAGGTGGCAGGCAGGACATGATGTGACGTCGGACCAGTTTCTCAAAGCACTTCATTATAACAGGTGTTAGAGCAACTGGTCGGTAGTCGTTGAGGCTGCTAATGTTAGTACGCTTTGGCAGTGGGACAATTGTGGCTGACTTTAGGCACGGCGGGATGCAGGACTGGGACAGTGAAGTGTTGAAGATCTTAGTGAAGACCCCAGCCAGCTGGTCTGCACACTCTTTTAGGACCTTTGCGGTTACCCCATCTGGTCCGGTGGCCTTCCTGGGGTTCACTGCCCTCAGTGTGCGCCTCACCTCATATTCCTGCACTATGAGGCTTGGGCTGCTGCTGTCCGATGTTTTTGCTGCTGCTGCCTCTGGTCCCTTCACCTCAAAGCGTGCGAAGAAGTGGTTCAGCTCCTCTGCAAGCTCCGCGTTACCCTCAGTCAACGTGGTATTGCCAGGTTTGTAGTTGGTTAAGTGCTGAACTCCCTGCCATACCTGTCGTGAGTTGTTGGTGGTGAAGTGGTCTTCGATCCTTCTCTTGTACGCTGCCTTGGCCTCTCTGATGCCTCTTTTCAACTGAGATCTGGCTGCACTGTACTGCATACCATCACCAACCTTTTTTATTGCCAACAAAGGTTATGTTACAAAGTATTGAGTTGTATTTTTGTTATTGACCAAATACTTATTTTCCACCCTAATTTACGAATAAATTCTTTACAAATTCTACCATGTGGATTCATGGATTTTTTCACATTCTGTCTCTCACAGTTGAAGTGTACCTCTGTTGCAAATTACTGACCTCTGTCATCATTTTAAGTGGGGGAACTTGCACAATCGGTGGCTGACTAAATACTTTTTTGCCCCACTGTACCATAACAGAATTCTGAAGGCAGCACATTCACCTAAAATCTGAACATGAAAAATAATTGGTCAGTGAAGACGTCACTCTCCCTTGCAGTTTAACTCAGCTTCTTTTCAAACTAACTTATAGCCCTTATCTGCTCTATGCTACATTCCATCCCTCTTATTCCTTCCCATATGCCTCTTTTCTCCTCTGCTGATCCAGCATCTGAGCTCCTCCTCTGTCTGTTCACCCCAGTCCCTCCATACCTTGTCCCTCCATCCATGCTAGCTCCTCTGACACCCAACATTACTCTAGCAGCAATGGGCACTGCTCCTGGACTGCTTCCCAGCATACAACGTCTCCAAGGGGAGAGTCTATGTGTCACAGCAGATTAATGCCTTGCCCACTGACTGATCAAGTCCCGCTGGTCTGGAACCTGAGTGTACTCTGGCATGGCCCAGATAGGGAGGTGATGCTATCCCGACTCATTGCCACTGAGGTGGTCCGGCCTGGGAAACTGTGATCCATACATTTAATCATCCCGACAGTGTCACGATGAAGTGGTCAGATGCTGTTGTGCAAAAGCCTTTGGCAGGTCTGCAAACACTGGAGAGTTGTGAGTAGGAGGTAATCAAGCTAAGTGGCTGTTTATGAAGAAAGAAAATGGTGAGGTCACTACTTGTGTAATTTAACTGCAAATGCAACATAAACGGTGTTCTTGTGTATGTGTAGAAACATAGAAATATATGGTGACTTTAAGCTGTGCCCTATTTTTATGTGCAAGGCTGTCTAACAATATGAGGAATATGCTTGTCTATTTAAAGCTGTTCATTTTTTACAAAGAAGCAAAGGGGGGTGGGGGGAGTGGGGGGGGGGGAGGTTGACTGGGACGGAGATATATGTTTCACCAATCATTAACTCATTAACTATATGGCACTATCCACCTGTCTCTTCCATTCAGTGTGTGGATATTACAGTTTTTTCCCCTCTTTTTTTTAAATACAAAAAATGAACACCATGTTAAAATCAGTTCTGAAATTACCACCTCAGCAGTGCCTGTCTCCTCATGCCTCTTATTAACTGTAAAGGGAAGTGACATGGAAAACATGGAAATTGTCATCTCTAAAAAGCTACTGCAATAATAAAATAATAGGGGGTCATCTATAATCGTCCCTCACCTCAAGATGATGATGTCTTTTCAAACTCAATTACACATTAGCAGGACAATTTCTTCCTTTATCTATCACACTTCATCAACTAGGTCTCAGCTGCATAATATATCCTCCTCATTAGCAGTCACTCCATCACTCACTAATAATGGCCTATCAACACTGTCTCAATGACCAAAGTTACAGCACGACAGAATGAAACATTAACTTATAATGTTAACCCAGGGTCGTGTTTTAACATTGTGGAATTAGATCTGATTTAGCTGAATATGCCCATGAATCAAATATGAAGGGGAATTTTAAACAGTCAAATTTGATTAGTAGAATAAAATTAAAAGAACAAAATCATGAGTACAGAGTGATTAAAAGTCACACAAACCCAGCACTCTAGTATATCTAAAAAACTCAACCATTTGTTTCTCAGCAGAGGAAAAAACACTCAAACAAATCATTTAAGAACAGTTTAACATAGAGAGAGAGAGTGTGGTGAGGAGGAAAAAGGAAATAAGCAGGACCTGAGGCAGGCACCTTGGTTTATGTGGCCCACCATTACCATAAATGGATGCTGACTGCCTGCAGTCAGGACCAATACACTATCTATAAGGGTTCATTTCTCTCAAATTTACTTTGCAGCTGGTGTGACGGATGGTCGCTAGTCTTAGCAGCCTAAATCAGTTCACTTTCACATAGCTCTTCAGGCATGTCCGCACAGCCAGAGGTGCATGCAATGAGTGTCACATCTCCACCCTCTCTTGTCCACTCCTATTACCTACACAGATGCCATGGCAAATGGCTGGCTCGAGGTTACGGACAAGGGGTCTGTTGTTTTATATTCACATCAGGATAGGGGAGTATTGGGAGCATTCATTCAATAGAACTGTGTAAGAAACATTTCCTTAGGCTGGTGTAATGACGACTATAAAATGAGATGGGAACTTATATCTGTCTCTCTTGCACTGTGAAACACACACATACACACTCACACACACATAATAAATGTCTGCCAAGAAAGCACTTAAGCAAGACTGGCATGGTGAATTTTGATACTACTTGATTAGTACTTTGCATAAGTATTGCATTTTGCTCTTAAGGGCCACAACCAATGTCAAACAGACACTTGAGAATCAACAGCCATTACCGTGTCTCCTCACGTAAACCTAGTTTTCATCACACACCAATTTATCCTCATGGGACCGTCTTGTTTTAGAGCAACTTAATCTATGCCTTGGATTAATTTTATGATGTACAGTAAAATGTGACACCATCTTGTTGTGCATTTTCTTCAACTGAGTCATTATCTCTCTGACGAAGCACATATATTTTCTTGCAGAGTGGTCTGATGCTCGATAATGCAAATGAGTTTTTTAATCTAAGCCTCCCTTAAACTGGTAATTAAATGCATGATTTATAGTCGTATGAGAGGCAATAACACTTTGTATGCAAAATATAACCCGATTGCTTGGATGTGATGTGTTTCTTCAATATTTTATATCAAACTGATAATAGCTCAAGCTGGAGTGTGCTGTGGAATTAGCGTTAGTTCTCCCTTACAGGGTTACAGTGTTTGTTGCTTACATAGCTGACCAGAAAAGCAATTTTTTTTACCTGAAATGCACACAGGTACCCACTCCTACCTGTAATAGGCATTATCTACTATTCAACAAGACCTTGTTCTCCATTATGAGGTCAAGGCCCCACACCTGCTTCTCCAGGTGTGCAAGAAGACCCTGATGATGGACTCGTAATGACTTGCCAGACGGAGAGGGCACTACATGCTGCTGCATACTTTACAACCACGTAAAGGCTGATTATTATCATCCATCTTGCTATATGTCAGGATTTAGAGAACTCTAGTCTAGCCTTTCTTTTTAGGAAAAACTGCTTGATATTTTTGATGATAACTAAACATGAGTGATGTATTTTAATTCCGTATAGCCAGAGCTCCAAGGAGGCATTGTTAAGGTCCCTGTGTAAGTTGTAGTTAGTTTCTATATTTTGCTGCTTTTTCTACACATTTTGGTCGTTTAAAGTTTTGTCATCTACTTCTGGTCTGGCTTTCTGCTTGTATTGAATTCCTGCCTGTCCTTCCAGTCGTGGCCCCTGTATCTTCTGCCCTAGTCTTCCCTCTTTAGGACCCTTGTAGAAATCAGTCATGCCTCCCGGTTTGTTTACTTTTCTGTCTCTGCGTCAATCTGTATTCTATCTCTGTGGCCTCTCTCCCCAGTCTGTCAGGTCTTAGTGTTTGTTTACCTTTTCCCTGTGTTAAGTTGTCTGGGCACCATTGTCTGTGTCTTGTTCCTGCTTTTATTTTGGCAGTCCTTCATCTCATTCATGTTCTGCTTTGCTTCCTGTCTCTCATCACTTAGATTGCTTTCAGCCATCTCCCCCTGGTGTGTCTCTGCTCTGATTCCCTCTTGTGTATTTGTTGTCAGAGTCTTCCTCTGGTTTTTGCCACCTTGTTTATCTCTCCTCATGTATGTTTCCTGTTCCTTCAGCTACATATCCAGTAAGTAACCAGTTAAGACTGCGTTCGGTTTTTGTCTCCGTGCCTGGAATTTGGTTCCACACAAATTGATATATAAGAGATATTGCATCCTGATAATACGAATTAATTATTTTATATTATTATATCATTATTATTTTTTATACTATTATATTATATTTATATTATTATATTATTCAGTGAAGCAGGAAAATATATATATATATTTAATATATATATTTAATATATAAGGATACTGTTTAGGATACAAGCAGAGTAATTGATAAAAACTTACCAGAGTATGGAAAAAGATATAGCTGGAAGCCAGGTTTGTGCAACTGATAGAATCCTACAGGTTAGGACTTAACACCAACTGCTACAGGTGGTCCAATTTTATATAATATATTTTCAGTCCTTGTGGCCTAATTTCTCAGGAATAGACCATGATGCTGAAAATGTCTTTGTAATAAAAAACAGTAATCCCATTCCTGCTTACAGCTACCTATCCACTGATGTTTTCCATCAGTGTTTGTCAACTGTAGCAACAGTTGTGAACATAGTTTCCCCATTTCAACATCTGCTCAGTCTGCCCTTCAGTTCAGTCACTCTGATTCTGTTGAACATTCCCTGACCTCGATGTCCTCTATGTTCAACTTGTCAGTGAACAAAGTTTGCTCCAGGCTCGAGGCACCACTGCTTTTCAAAAAGTCTGCAGCTGTTCTTATCCCAAGCAGAAAATCAATTCATGAATTAATTGTCAAGCATGTCTTGCCGATCAATCTTTTACTATAACCACAGCAAGGGGACACTATTCATATCAGCCAGAAGCAAAATGGGAATGGTTTTAACTTGTCACTCAACTGTGGGCTGACTCTAATGTGCTAGTTCCAGTACTGATATGATGCAAGATGTAGATTCTCTTACATGTTTGGTTTGAAATATAAATCCTGCTAATTAAACATCTCTTTCCTTTGCAGATCAAATATTAAACTGCTTTCTCGGCTTCAAGTGTACAATAGCTCATACTATTGTACTTTTACAAGGTCAGTGAACAAAATAAAACAGATGAATAAAAGAGACACTGTGAAGGAGGTTTTTTCCCTTGCAATTTTCACAATTAAGGTTATACACACTACAATGGCTGGATGTAGCTTTGAAACCCGGTTTAAAGGGACAGTGTATCCGAAAATTAATTTACATGTTGTTCCTCTGGCCTGTAGTGTTATTAATCCATGTAGACTCTTTGTTGCTGGTGGAGTTGCCCAGTTTGTGTAAGGGAACTGAGGGACACTTGTGTCATAGTGCTTGGCCCATAAAAATAATACATTTGAAAAGCAATGTCTCTTTCCAGACATCATAACACGGTCTCTTAAAAATATATGTAAAACACTATAGTGAGCATTTTTGCTTATTAACTATCTTCTCAATTACTCCTGCCTGTCTCAGCACCGTACAAAAGGAATATCCATCTATCTTAATTAAAGAGGCTTGTGCATGTAAAATTGTGGCAGGGTGTAAATATAAACGACATTCCCCGAGGCTCATTTGAAATGAGTGAGTTTGTAATGTAATTTAAGGTTCCAAAGCTTTAATTTTACACTCTTTCCATAATACCTGGAAGGTGGTTGAGGGCCGAGGGCATTTTTTGTTTGTTTGTTTATTTTTTCTAAATCGTTGGACTTACTGAGGCTGATGCTATTCTCGACATGGCAGTGTAGACCACATATATAATACTTAACATAATTTTCCCAGCACTTTATTCTGCATATTTATAATTATAAAAAATTATGCTTGCCCCAAGAGTTGCTAAATGTAATAGTCTTGTTTTGCTATGTTGTCTACAGTGACTTCCTTACTGTGTACAATTAACTATGTTTTAATGCAATGCATGTGACCTTTGACATTTTAAAATTTGAAATGCCTCAAAGGAAAAGAAAAAGTCTTTGAAGCCATGCAATCTGATATGCATATAACACACAGTTAAACATTTTATGCACTATTACCTTTTTCTTTAATGTACGTCGTAAAGCTCTGATTTCTTTAATGGCAGGTCTGCACAATTGTGAAGCATTTACATTCTTATCAGCCAGCACCCCCCCCCCCCCCCCCCATCAGCCAGAAGTTGCCAAACATTTCAATCGGGTGGCTTAAAAAGAGCCATTAACTTTGTCTGCCCTACTTCATAGTGATATAAAAGAGAACAAGACCATGGCATTTTAGATGCTTCTGGAGCAGTTGTTTTCCCTAATCTGTTTTCTCTGTCATGTTATGAAACAAGTTTTTCTCATCAAAATGCAGGTCATACATTCAGCAAGCATTTAGCCCTGCTTGTGGCTACCACAGGGAAGCAGCATGAATTTTAGAGTCAAAAATAAATAAATAAATAACATCTCACAAACTCCTTTTTTCCATCTTTTATTCACACATGGCCAAAGTACAGCTTACCCTTCCTCTGCTTTGACCTTCAACGCCCCTCTTTCTGACTTACCGTTCTCTCATCTGAGTGACCCTCATGACTCCTTCGCACTGCTCCTCTCTCCATTTGCACCCTGACCCTGTTCTCTTCTTCAGCAATGCTCATCTCTGGTGACAGCATCCTTTTGACATTAATGACACCACAGAATAGAAAGGCTAATTAAGACCAAATGTTCCCTGCCAACTCCTCATCACCATCTGCTAGGCAGCAGTCAGGTGACTACAAAAAGTTGACAGCGGAAAAATCTGAACTGTTCGGTGAGAAAGTACGTATTTGGTGAATATCTAAAGGTTTTAGATGAGTAGATATACAGTTAAATCTAGTAGAGCATCAGTTCACATTGCACATTGAGAAAAAACCATTAGCTTTGATAATAATAAAAAGTGTTTCTATTCAAAAGGCATAACTTATTTATTATTTTTTCAACCAACAAAGTTTGTTACTCAATTTGCGATTAAAAAGAAATTACACTTGGATGCAGGTAAACATTTGATAATTCTCTGCTGTGCACCAAATATGTCCAAAAAAGGCAACTGAGTGAAAAACCATGGCAAGCTGAGAAGAATCTAAGGTTTCTGTAAAATATATAAACAAAGTGATGACAAACCACTAAATATGGTGACTGGAGGGGATTTCAAGCTCTCTTTATCTTTTCTTTCATTTTCTCTCTGTCTTTATCTCCACTGGAATTCTCCACTTTGATCTTTGAACCTGTAAAATTCACACGGAAAGGCACTCTTGACAGTAAAAGAAGAAGCAAGTGTTGTGAGAAGACAAAGTGAGGGGGTGAGTGAAGGATTAGATATGCAGAACATGGACGTCAAGGGCAGAGGAGGCAGATACAGCTGGAGGCAGCCGGAGGCAGCCTATCTGAATATGTAGCTTTGGAACTGCTAAACTAAACAACCATGTTCTAACTGATGAAAGGATAGAGTAAACACTTGTAAACGCATCAGAAACAATTCTCTTCCTCTCATCCACAGCACAACATGATTTAAGAATCTATTAAAAAAAATGTTCAGAGTTAAAAGGTTAAAACTTTGTTAAACCAACCCAAAAAATTCATATCAAGTCTCAAGCAAGGTATCATTCTTAGTGAATTACACTAATGACATTTCCCTGAGTTTCATATAGATACTATCGCAACCCATTAGAGTTTAGTTTAGTGAGATTGTTGCAAAGTAAAATTCCCACTATATGCTTTTATCTTTGCAGCTATGAGGGGAATTTAAATTTAAGTAGCAGCCTTTGCAATTGTGAAGTTTTCATGTGTCTTAGTCTATTGTCTTTATGATACGTAGGATGTAACAAAAAGATACTTTTTTTTTACTATTTTTGATGTTTTTTTAATCAAGAAGAGTTTACATTATATATAAGTTACTAATAGCTGTGTTACGTGCAATGTTTTTACATGAATCAATACAAGTCCTGTTATGTCTCCTTTTATTTTGAGAAATTGTACAAATCTGTCAAAGTGGTGCTGCTTCAACTTGTTTGCCATTTGTCATTTGGAAATCTGGCTAACGTATGGTGAATGAAGTGTTGGTGTAGCAATTAAACTGTTGAGTTTTTAAGGGGCTTTGATATGCACCACAGTTCAAGGTGCTTTCACTAAATGCTCTGCATCAGTAGAAGTGTCCCTCAGTATTGTTTTAGAGAAGATATTTAAAATGCACAAGCTTGTTAATGTCCAAAAGATGATTAGCTTGCCCTTGATCTTGTTCCTCAACTTGATGCATTCCTTGGAAACTGCAGACTAATAGCTGTTGATAGCGGCTCATTTGTACCTGGAAACTAAGCTGGAATGATCAACAATGCCTGCATGTAATTCAGGTCAGTGTGAAGGAGAAGTTGCTCTCTGTGCATGTTTTGAATTCTGTGGTGACATTTCAGAACACACAGTAAAAGGCTGTAGCTGTTGTCATTAAGGTTGTCTGGACAAACCAAAGAAGGTGACCTTAAATCAACCTTAAAAGCAAGAACATCCACGTTTGAATCTGTTGTAAAAGTTTCTTCTCCTAGAATAAAAAAAAAAAACTTCTCCTGTATGTTGGCATTCAAAAATTGAACACTTTCATAGTGTAATGTATCATTAAGTATGTTGTTTAGATACACTCAACAAAAATATAAACGCAACACTTTTGTTACTGCTCCCATTCCCCATGGGATGGACGTAGAGACCTAAAATTCATTCCAGATACACAATATAACCATCCCTCCCAAACAGTGGTCACAAATATAAATATAAATATAAAGTGGTCACACTGTATATAAATGCCACTTGTTTTGCACATATTCAACTCTGTATATTTTATATATTTTATTATTATTATTATTATTATTATTTTATTTTTTTACTATTTAATTTGTAAAAATGTGTATACACACACACACACACACACACACACACACGTAGGAAAATATTTAGTATACACATCCAGAAATGCATACACTATTATATATTGTACATATATTTATTAGTTTCAGGTTGGCCATTCTTGTATTTTGCTCGTTTGTGTTGTTGTGTTTGCACATCTCTGTTGCTTGTGGGGCTCGCACACAAGAATTTCACTCGCATGTGCTGTGCCAGTGTGCCTGCACATGTGATGTGACAATAAAAGTGATTTGATTTGATTTGAAATCAGTCCAAATGTGTGGTAGTGGGCATATCTGCTATATTGAGATAATCCATCCCACCTCACAGGTGTGCCACATCAGGATGCTGATCTGACATCATGAGTAGTGCACAGGTGTACCTCAGACTGCCCACAACAAAAGGCCACCCTGGAATGTGCAGTTTTTTGCGCTATTGGGGGTCTGGGGACCCAGAACCGGTCAGTATCTGGTGTGACCACCATTTGCCTCATGCAGTTCAACACATCGTCGCATGGAGTCTATCAGATTGTCAATTGTGGCCTGTGGAATGTTGGTCCACTCCACTTCAATGGCTGTGCGAGGTTGTTGGATATTCGTGGGAACTGGTACACGCTGTCGTATACGCCGGTCAAGCACATCCCGAACATGCTCAATGGGTGACATGTCCGGTGAGTATGCTGGCCATGCAAGAACTGGGACATTCTCAGCTGCCATCTGCCCTGAACAATGTGAACCATGATTCATCCGTGAAGTGCACACCTCTCCAACGTGCCAGACACCATCGAATGTGAGCATTTGCCCACACAAGTCTGTTACGGCGACGAGCTGGAGTCAGGTCAAGACCCCGATGAGGACGACGGGCATGCAGTTGAGCGTCCCTGAGACGGTTTCTGACAGTTTGTGCAGAAATTGTTTGGTTGTGCAAACCAATTGTTCCAGCAGCTGTCAGGGTGGCTGGTCTCAGACGATCTTGGAGGTGAACCTGCTGGATGTGGAGGTCCTGGGCTGGTGTGGTTACACGAGGTCTGCGGTTGTTAGGCCGGTTGGATGTGCTGCCATATTCTCTGAAACGCCTGTGGAGACGGTTTATGGTTGAGAAATGAACATTCAATGCACGGGCGACAGATCTGGTTGACATTCCTGCTGTCAGCATGCCAATTGCACGCTCCCTCATTGCTTGTGGCATCTGTGGCACTTTGCTGTGAGACAAAACTGCACATTCCAGGGTGGCCTTTTGTTGTGGGCAGTCTGAGGTACACCTGTGCACTACTCATGATGTCAGATCAGCATCCTGATGTGGCACACCTGTGAGGTGGGATGGATTATCTCAATATAGCAGATGTGCCCACTACCACACATTTGGACTGATTTGTGACCACTGTTTGGGGGGGATGGTTATATTGTGTATCTGGAATGAATTTTAGGTCTCTACGTCCATCCCATGGGGAATGAGAGCAAAAACAAAAGTGTTGCGTTTATATTTTTGTTGAGTGTATTTTTATATTAGCTCGCTGAATTTCTTTCATTTTCCCACTAAACAAACATTATAAACCCAAAACCCATTAAAGAAACGCACACTTCTTTTGAAAGCTTGCATCCAAACAAGTTTATAGACATGTTTAAAATGAGACACAAATGATTGCCACAAATAATTAAAGAGTTATCTAAAATGTAGTCTTACTCAGGAGAACTAGCTTTTAGTTACAGCATAATAAAGTCCCTTCTATATTAGAAAAGTTACTGCATCAAGTAGTATTATAGTGGAATATGCATGTGAGCATCTTCACCTAAATGATAATTCAGTACATGCTGAAATGTGACAAAGACATTTTATTTCAGTCACATTTTAACATTGTTTATCTTTATGTTCACAGAACAGCATACATCATTCAAGAAAAATTTAAATGACACATGTTGCCAGTTCACTTGGTTGCTTTTGGCAGGAACTGATGCATACAGTATAACCATAAAATCCATTGAGCACGCTGTGCCAGAATATGCCGGCATGATCACCATTGAGAAGCATCATTGCTTGCCTATTCTGCCATGTCTTCACATTGTTTCTTATCCTTTCTTTCTTATTGCCAGCGGATTAAGTGGTGCCTTATACCCCATGCCAAGGCCTTTCTACAAACAAACCATTGACAAACAGAAAAAGCAATCAGGCAAATGCAGTTAGAATACAAAGAGAATGCATGTCTATAGACAGTGAAAAAGCATTTTAAGAATCACAGAGCTTGTGAGCATGATCCAGGACATGAATATTCATTCAGTGTTCCTACAGTGTGTGTTTAATTTGTTTTTCATATTATATTTTGCAGAGACAATGGAGGAACGCCATCCCTCACATTGTTATCAATACGTTTTTTAAATATATGTTGTAGTCATTATTTATCCAAGATTTGATCAAATAAATGGGCCAAAGTAATGGACCATGAGCTTAATGAATGGACAAGTTTTTTGGACACAACTGTTGAACTTGTTTCAAAACAGTCCTCTGAGGTCCTAAGAGCTACATTATTGTCTCTATTTGCTACCAGATATTCAGTTTTAAACCATTGACAGTATTGTGAATGTTGCTGTAAACTGACACATGCACTTGCACATGAAAACACACAATCACATTTCATGTCCAAACACAGTCCATCTCCACAGGGGTTTATGTATTGAGTTTTTTGTTGCACTATCACTAGACAGTCAGACCTCACACCACCTAGACATAGAAGAGCTCAGCTTGGACTGTCCAATCTAAGTGGCTCTCCAAGGTGTCTTGTTGAATTTCATTCATTTCGTAGCTTGATAAATTCTTCTTTTTTTTTAAAATGTTTTAAGCAACAGTTGTTTAACTGTCATGTCACCTGCAGCCAAGTATATGATGCAGTGAACCAGGAGGGAATGAAAGCAGATCTGAAAAAGAGCTTGGCCAACAGATCACAAAATATAACAAATATAACACTTAGATGGAAATGTATATCTAATAGCCAGAGGGCAGCAGCAAGACCTTGGCAACACACTTGCTTTGAAGTTGTAGACAGTTACTGTCAGCTCAACAAAAATCCAGTATCTGTTGAACTGACAGTATGTGTCCTTGCTAAAGGCAAGAATACACCTTTGTGCAGATTGCTCAAAAACTCAGTGGCTGTTTGAGGGTTTTACTCTCATATTTGGTTAAAATTAAACTACTTTCTAGTGTCTTGAGGTTTGCCATTAAGCACTGAAGCAGACTGGATATAATCTACACACATTTCCATATTGCAAGTGTAGAACAGTTAAGCTTGTTTTCTAATTTGGTCAATAGGCCCCATTTGGTGACTGACCAAGCTTCTGCGCAGGTACAAGTCAGCAATAATACAAATATCAATATAATGCCAGTTTTATTTATATGTCAGGCCTTTTGTGTTTACACTTCTACGATAAGGTTTTTGGTCCCAGATGTTCTGCTTCTGGATATTGAACAAAAGTGCAATAGCAGTCCAGACAGCTTTGACCAACTTACTTTACAAATGCAGCGACAGAAGAATTTTAAATTTTGGCTTGTGTCAGGAATGCAATACACATGCACATGCATGGTCAAGCTCACACAGCTCTTCTGAAACTCCCTGCCTTTTACCACTTTGATTGTGATTTATTTTCTCCTACTAGAAACTTGGATACATTTAGCACTACATCTGTGTCAGCTAAGGTTAATACTAATTATTACCAAACACATCATCAACCTTTTGCAGTAATTAGATTGTTCTTTTTTAGTAAAATAAATGCTTGTACACACAGAGTGATTAATAGGTTTTCCAAAATTTGAGCAGTTGCTGTTAAGCACTGGTCAAACAGCATAGCTAGATTAATTAATTTGTAATGTTTTAAAACATAGATTTAATAAAACACGTAAATGACCTTCTCTACTTTTAATGCATTGCAAAGGCAACTTATAATTCATAGGATTTTCGATTTATCCCTTGAATCGGGATAATATGTTTTGAGCTTGATCAAAGCTCTTAAGACATTTCTTAAACTAAATAAATCCACACACCATTCCCCGTGCATAATCAAAAGCACAATTTCTGTTCTAAGCAGAATTATTATGGGGGACTGTCAGTTTATTCAATCACATAAGCAGTTTAAAAAGATGCCTGCTATTTTCTGTTTTGCAGCATGATTGTGAAAGTTTCTCAGATATGACAGATGGCAATGCTGTAATCACTTCCATAACTAAACTATGTGGAAGACAGTTTTAGTAGAAACACTATTTAATGTCAACTGTGTTCCGCTGAAATTTCAGAAATGTAGATCATGTTGACAACTAATACTGCACCCAGCTTGGGTTCAGACCTTGTTAAATTCATTTCACATTAAAAAAGAAGGAAGGCCATACATACAGCTTAACAACAAGAACATCTTTTCTGAGAAGGAAAATAATAATCCCAATGAGGTTAAGCATATATAAACAGACAACTGGTATAAAAGTAAATAAAAACATTAAAAAAAGTTTTACATGAAATTTAAAATATTTAAATTTTATTCATTCATTCATTCACTGTATTTGTTAATAATTAAATGCTACAATTAGTGTCAGTTACAAACCTTTAAAAAAAGATCCCAAATGTTGTCTTTTTCATATGGTTTATGGCAACATCCTATGTTTCATGTCTTATTCAAATGTTTGACTCACTTAACTGCTTTGGTTTGTCTGTAGCAGTAAAAGACAGATTAGACATTTAGACAAAAAACCTCAAAAACAACCTCAAAAATTCAATTCATTTCCATTCTTTGAGTCTCTGCTGTCAAGTTGTAGGTTAATGAAATCTTAAATGTGGTCAAGGAAGTAAAGGTACTGCTTCTTCAAAATGCAGAAAAAGACGGAATAATTGTGTGGCGGGGTGTGGTTTGCGATGCTGCTGCAGGTTCGATTGACACCACCTGCACGGCATTGCAATCACGCCTTGCAGGCGTCCACACGTACATAGGTATTTTTGAAAACAGGGATTTTCCGTTTTCGTTAAAAAAAAAAAAACCCGTCCACACGTAAGTCCACCATTGTAGAAATCTATTTCACTACCCGATCCGTACCAGAAACCCGATCAGTACCACGCTTGTGCGAAAGGCTTCTACTTCCGGTCAAAGGATAGTTACAGGTCAGAGTATCTGTTAAGATGTTAAGAATAATAAGTACCTCTTAAAATTTTTGCAATAATGAAACATTTCAATATAATGAAGACAAAAACGAAAAATAAAAAGATAGTTACGGATCAGGACTCCATAATCCTTACTGCGCATGTGCAAAGTCGGACCGTACAAATCGGGTCTGTCACTACCTGATCCGTACCGGAAACCCGATCGGTACCCCGCATGCGCGAAAGGTGTCTACTTCCGGTCGAAGCATTTTACGATAGTTACGGGTCAGAGTATCTGTTAAGGTGTTAAGAATAATAAGTATCTCTTAAAACGTTTCCGATAATGAAACATTTAATATAATGTGGACAAAAACAAAAAAATAAAAAGATAGTGACAGACCAGGGCTCCACGATCCTTACTGCGCATGTGCAGGGGTTTTCTTCTTCTTCTGTTCGTTTAATGGCAGTTTACACCCCAGTGTTCGAGGATACTGCCACCTGCTGACTGAGCGACTGAACTCTATTGTAAACTGAATTAGCGTCATTACAAACGTGTGTTAAATTTGATTTAGTGATAGTCGAGTGTGTTTATGCTTGTCTGTGTGGAGAGGATTGATTGGAATAGTGATGATGTCCGCTATCACTGTCAATTGCCAGTAAACACTTCATCTGGCTGCTGAATCTTCACGTGACATATTACAAAGTCTGTATTATTAACTCTGTAATTAGGCATCATTCTTCTTATTTTACGGCGCTGTTGTTCGGGGAACGCTCTCTGTTAAGGAAAAAAGCGTGAATTTGTTTGTATATGGATTATCCATAGTTTAAATGTCCCGGTAGTCGAAAAGGAGGCAGAGTTGTTGAAAAATGCTAGGAGCTAACTGGGCGCTAACCGTATCATTCAAATATATTGAATGTTGCAATGCTGGCAAAGAGAGGAAGTGACGTAAGATTTGCGCATGCGGGGTACCGATCGGGTTTCCAGTACGGATCTACCCGATCCGTACCACACATGTGCAGATGTTTTCTTCTTCTTCTGTTTCGTTTACTGGCAGTTTATTCTCCAGTGTACGAGGATACCGCCACCTGCTGACCGAGCGAATGAACCCTATTATAAACTGAATTAGTGTCATTTCAACTGCTTGTTAAATTTGATTTAGCGATAGTCGGGTGTGTTTATGCTTGTCTGTGAGGAGAGGATTGTTGGAATAGTGATGATGATGTCCGCTATCACTGTCAATTGTCAGTAAACACTTAATCTGGCTGATGAATCTTTACTTGACACATTACTAAGTCAGTATTATTAAGTCTGTAATTAGGCGCCATTCTTATTATTTTAAGGAGCTTTTGTTCAATCGGGGGACGCTCTCTGTTGAGGAGAAAAGCATGAATTTGTTTGTATACGGATCCATTGTTTAAATGTCCCGATCAGTCGAAAAGGAGGCAGAGCTGTTGAGAAATAATATTAGCTAACTGGGCGCTAACCGTGTCATTCAAATATATTGAATGTCGCAATGTTGGCAAAGAGAGGAAGTGATGTAAGATTTGCGCATGCGGGGTACCGATCAGGTTTCCGGTACGGATCAGGTAGTGACACACTGAAATAATAACGTGGCGCACAGTGTGACGTCAAAAAAGGCACACACCTTTGACGCTGCGTTTTCTCAGTTTTCCTCATCCACACGTAAATGCAAAAACTGAGTTTTTGAAATCTCCACCCTGGCAGGAGTTTTTAAAAATCTCTGTTTTCAGTGACTGAAAACGCCGTTTACATGTGGACGAAAGGTGCAAACGCATAGAAAAATCTGTCTTTTCAAAAATACCCGGGTACGTGTGGACGTAGACTAAAGTTTGGAGTTTTGGTGGCATAGAGGCATTCCATCCACATCCCAAAAATCAACTATGTGAGCAGCAAAAGCGTAATAAATTCCAAGAATTAAACTAATTCAGACTTGCATTAATTAATTTAAGTCAACAGAAGTATGCACATATTATTATTTTTTTACAATAGTCCATGACTCACTTTCTGTTTTTTACTTTTTAAAAAGATTTTGAGTAAGCGTGTCTCTTGATATCATGAAAATCCAGTGTGTTCATATTGGGCACTTCTGAAATAAAAAAGGAAACGACACATAAAACTGAACCCTGGGTTGCATAGCTTTAGTACAACTATTAAAGAAAATAGCAGATGCACAGTACTCATTTTCAGGAACTGGGCTGTCAATCTTTGTAGAATCATTCCTCAGGGGACATGCTCTCTGTTTTGCAAAAAAAGAGAGACACTGGGGTAAATTCACATACCAGTATCGTCATGTATGCAGTCTTCACTGCCTATGCAGTAGGGATTTCTCTTGTCACCACTGACATCAGAAGTCAGCTTATGTACTGCAGGTGTGCCATAATACTCAACAGATCTTCAGCGTCTTACACCAGGATTAGAAGTTGTTTTGATTAAGTGAGCTTTAGGTAACTCAAGGGATAATAGTCTGCAGATGCCCTTTGCTTACTTCTTAAGATTAGAAGTTGAGTGACTTGGGGAACATTAAACATTGCCATAGTTTGAAGGTCTCTTACATCCTTTAAAGCTGCACTGTGCTAAATCTTCTTTGCCATTTCTTACAGAACTTTCATTGCCACTTTTAGGTACAAGTGTCTCATTATATTACAGTTTATTGCACTGTTGGTTGCAGGGAAGTATTTGTGACAGAAACTAAAACCCTGTTTTGCTGTTTAAAGTAGACAAAACTTTATATTTTTCACAAACGTTTTGCGAGGATGATTTTAAATGGTGGTTTATCACATTGACAAGTATTTCAGGATTACTCAAACATTCCATTACCAGCATTCACTACTTGGGTTTGGTTAGCTCTGCCCTGCATTTATCCATTTAAATCTCCCCACTAGGTCACTTGCTCTTACCTTTGCATTTCCTCTTTGTGAACATGCTATGAACAAAAATAAAGTTAAAAAAAGAAGAGAGCAAGGACATGGACGCAAATGGAATTAATGACACACAAACTAAAGAGTAAGTAATAAAGCAGTAATCATTCACAGACACTATTTGAGCTGCTATTGCAGTTCTCACTAAAGTTATTCTAAAGTTCTTGCTAAAGATCCATTGTACTGCAAACAAAATGAATATTTAAAATGAGGTATGTTGATCTTAAAGTTTTCAGTGTAACAGTAGTGGTTCTCTTTTACATGTCCAGATTATCATCATAACTTTAACCTTGTCTGTACTTTGTTGCAAACACAGACGTGAACAAGTGGAAACACAATGGTCAACTAGTCATTACGGTTATAATTCTTTGAAGTCCAGTTATACTTGTTTGAAGTCCATCACATGAGGCGCATGCACAGTTGGGGCATTCCCATATGGAAAAGAAATAGTAAAAACTTATATGATTTACTCATGAAAGTGGCCACTTTCTCATTACTTTCATATATTGTTTTAATAAGTATCCAAAACATACAAGTTTCATTATATAATTTTTCAAGGGATCTTATATCTGTTTTCACTCTTGTATGCTTTTCATACAAGTTTCACACAAGACAGATACAAACTTTATAAGATTTATATATATCTTTTCCGTATGGGTTGTAGTGGACAAGTCTGCAGTCTCAAAAACTTGTCAAACACAGAAATTTCTACGTGGACTCTCGTGCTCACCGTCTGATGATAAAAGTCTCCCTCTCTCTCTCTCTCTCTCTACACACACACACACACACACACATATGCTAGCCATTAGTGTGAATGTGAGTATGAATGGTTGCATGTCTCTCTGTGTTAGCCCTAAACAGACTAGGGACCTGTTTCGTTGACTCACTGACCCATGACGGATTCTTCTCAAGAATAAATAGATGTGAACGCTTGACACTGAGGTAAGCACTGGGCTGACAGCCTACACTAAAGAGCTAAAAATATAATACAACATAATACTTAATTGACACTGTGATAATATAGAAAACACACACACCACATTACACATTGAGTGTTTGTTTTTATTTTCAATCAGTTTCTAATGGAGCTTTCCAGCTACCCTCCTCCGGCTTCACACCACACACAGTTCTCTTTTCTGGTCCCAGCGACATACTCAAATGGGATGACATGATCAGATGATGGCGGTCAGGTGTGTGAGTCAGTCTTCTCTGATACCACACCCTGAATCCACTGCTCCATCTCTTATCTGCAGCTGAGCCACAAAACCCCATCGCCCAGCTTAGGCTGGGGAGACATCCGGTCTACACCCGCCCCAAAAACATACATACACGCACACACACAAAACCCTGATGAAATCAACCATGACCATCTGTGCCCCTGGCCTTTGGACCACCTTGAACTTAAAAGGCTGGAGAGCCAGATGCCACCAGGTGATACGGGCGTTGGTATCCCTCTTCAAGAGGGGCATGATACGACCACAGAGTGAAAAGGTGGCCCAGAAGGTAATAACAGAGAGAGTCGACTGCCCACCAGATGGCCAGGCACTGTTTTTCTACTGTGCTGTACCTTGCATCCCACTCCAAAAAGTTTCCTGCTAATGTAAACAATTGCGCGGTCGTCATCCCTTACCTGCCAGGACAAAATGGCCCCCAGCCCTCTGTCCGAGGCGTTAGTTTGCAGAGAGCCTTCTTCCCCTGCATAAACTTGTACGAATGCCGCCTGAGACGGCTCTGTCCATTGGACCTCTGTTTTGGTTTTGGGAGGCGGGCAGGATGTGATGGCTGCTGTTTTATCTATCTGTGGATGCACCTGCTCACCTCCCAAGTGGTACCCCAGATATTGTACCTCCCTCTGTCCAGCTGCACACTTCTTCAGGTTGGCCGTGAGCCCCACCTAACTCAGGAACTTCAGGACCACAGCCACCTGCTGCACATGCTCTGCCCAGGTGTCGCTGTGGATAAGGACATCTTAATAATAATAATAATAATAATAATAATAATAATAATAATAATAATAATGGATTGCATTTATATAGCGCTTTTCGAGACCCTCAAAGCGCTTTACAATTCCAATATTCATTCACTCTCACATTCACACACTGGCAGAGGTAAGCTACAGTTGTAGCCACTGCTGCCCTGCGGCAGACTGACAGAAGCGAGGCTGCCATATTGCGCCATCGGCCCCCCTGGCCATCACCAGTAGGCGGTGGGTGAAGTGTCTTGCCAACGACAAAGACAGACAAAGCTGGGGATCGACCTGGCAACCTTCCGGTTACAAGATGAGCTTCCCAACTCCCTGAACCACGGTTGTCCCCCATTTTCCAAGTAGGCAGCAGGGACGAGACTGCTGTAGTGGGTAATTACTGGGGGCGTCAGGCCTCACAAGAAGGCTGAGTGCAGCACAGACACTACAGACACACACTGCAACAACAGGTTATTAAACCCTGGCCAATCTGTCCCCAGAATAACAGGATAATTGTGAAGATCCCCATGAGGTCCAGGTGGTCCACTACTGCTGGTGGACATCTTCAAAGCTGCTGCTCGCTGCTGTGGGCAAGCTGAGAGTCACCGGCTGGGCTTCACTTGACAGCAGCGGGAGCAGCCTCAGTGTCCACGCCTCCTCCTCAGCCTCTGCCATGGCCTGAAAGATGTCCAGGAAGGACCAGGGGTCCTCTCCCTTCCCCATACATAGAGGGACATGCTGGGGCCAGCCGATCGTTGGTCGACATACTTAAATGAGGAGACATGATCAGATGCTGGAGATCAGGCTTGTGAGTCAGCCTCCCTTAAGACCACACCCCAAACACACTGCTCCACCCTCCCCCCTGCAGCTGAGCCACAATCCACACTCCCACCATAGACATATATGTATATTTTTATTCCTGATTTATTTTTATGTGTTTCTTTTACACACATGTTAAAAGTGTGTACAAAAATATACAGAGATTAATTAAGAGGTTAATTCCAGGTTAATGCAGAGATTAATTCCATTCTTTAAGAGACATAATGTCAGACCTCTATCAGCAATACAAATGAATACTTTTTCTAAATTATGCAAAAAGTTTTATTTATCTTTAGTCAGATGCATGCATGCTTACATTTTGTCATGAAATACTAACATACTACAAAACATGAGGTCCTGGCTGAAAAATCCTTCTTCATCATCATTCTAAAATAGTCAGATGTCTATTCATGTCTATTCATATTAATGTACAGAATTCACCTGCTTGCTGCTACTACTGCACATTCACCCAGTGTATATACTATATGTAGATATATATAATGTTCTTCCTCTACACCCCCCCCCCCAATTTTTGCACATGTCGAGGAGCGTGTCAGGCTACATTTCACTGTGTGTTATACTTGTATAACTATGCATGTGACAAATAAAGAACCTTGAACCTTGAACCTTCTACTGAGCACTTCCTCTCAAGTGTGAGAATACTGGGCAATCGGGTTCAGGGTGTTATACTTTGCATTTTAGTAAGCACATCAAATACTGTAATTCTCAGTAAGGTTACACGATGGCAACCCTTTTGGGGTACCCAGGTGAGTGCAGAGGATTAGGAAAACACAAAGAGGGTTGGAGAAATGGCGCCGCTGAGGGGGTGCTAAAACAATTAGGCCACAGGTGAAAATCAGGTGAAAAATGTGTACAGGTTTCCTCACTGTTGTTTCAAACAGATGAAAAATATATAATATATAAACAAAATATATGATTGTTAAAAATTATTTCTTTAAATGTACAGTATCAAACACTAACACTGGATAGTTTTTTTGTTTCGGGCTGTTTGTTTTCAGGCTGTTCTCTTTTTGGGGCGATCGTGGCTCAAGAGTTGGCAGTTCGTCTTGTTGCCGGTTCGAGCCCCGGCTCGGACAGTCTCGGTCGTTGTGTCCTTGGGCAAGACACTTCACCTACTGGTGATGGCCAGAGGGGCCGATGGCAAGATATGGGGCAGCTGTGGCTACAACTGTAGCTTGCCTCCACCAGTGTGTGTGCGTGTGAGTGAATAGTGGAATTGCGCTATATAAATGCAATCCATTATTGTTATTATTATGTGTTTCTTTGTAGTTGCAAATAAAATTGGCTTACCTAGAATTACCTACATTATCTCACTTTTTATGAAATTTTTGAGATACAGTTAATTTTCAAATTCCAGTGTCTTTTTCCATTTTCTATTGTATTTATTGGAAATTTATTGTAGCCAATGTAGAAAGAGGAACTTGTGGCTCAAGGTGTTGAGTCTCTCAAGAATGATAAATGATGATTCACATATGTAAGTGATAAAAACTCAGAACTGAGTTCAGTATGCTGGGCCAAAACTCAGTGTGAGACTTTTCTTTAGGTTTGCACCACCTGCATGGATATTTCCAGCAGCTGCTCTCATGCCCTAAATCTTGAAACTCTTCAGTTAGTTGGTGCAAAGGGATCTTGGACACGGTCATAACCATTACTGTTCACTTCAGAAGTAGGAGATGAAGTGGTGGCTTAGTGCGGCAAGGTTTGTATGAAGAGATCTATCCTGAGCAAAGTCTCAGACAAGTAACTAGTCAATAGTTCAAGTCATAGAAATTGTGATGTTAATGGGGAAAAGTTTAGAGCTGATGTGTTGCTTTTGTTCTTGTTTTTCCTAACAGTTTGCTTTAAGAAAAAACATTTTAACAGAAGACCGCTTGCCTCAGTAGTTTTCTGATTATTATACGTTTTTCCATGTTTTGTGTAGTATGCAGTAGTATTTTGAAAACCCCTTGGTAAAAAGATATAGAATAATACCATACAAATCTAAGAGCGGAAAATATTTATTCAGTGATATATTACAATATGTAAATAAAAAGTTGCAATTCATTTTCCAACAGCAAGGCAGACCTGAATAACTTCAGTAAATTTAAGTTAGAAACTGTGGCAGCAACAAACCAAGCCATGTCTGGGTATGTTTATCATCTTCTATTGTCTTCTGGGGAAAGTTACTTTCTAACTGTTTTTACTGCAGATTGTCTGAGTTATACTTCCAAAAACAAGATGTGCGGAAAATCCCAATTCCCTTTCGCCATCTTCTTTCTCTGTGTACTGAAAGCTCTGATTACTTGTGCATTTCACCCTATATTATATTTTTACGTTGAAAATGTGTAAAATGTGATCCACGTTCAGTGTCAGATTACTCTGGAAGAATGTGTTGATGCTTTTCTGCTTAATAGCACAAGTGTCTTCCATTCTGTGCCAATAAAGTGTGAACATACCTGCTTCAACTCATGCATGGCCAGCGTTTATAATGACTGCCTTGTCTGATGTGATTGTGTATACTCCAGATGTTGGAAATATGCAGCTCAGGGGAGCATTTAATTTTAAAATGCAGCTCTAGTTTCATCATCCAACTAATAGTTTGGTCCAGAAGCTCTTGCAAACAACAGCTGCCACTTCACATACCACAATGAGGTGACAGGTGCCACCTAACATTGCAGTTTTATGTTAATAGTCAAGCTTCTAATCAGTTCATCAAAACAGGTAGTCTTCATACGCTGGGTTGGTTGAAGATAAGGGCCAAAGAGCTAGCTGTTCAATGTCAACTGTTATTGGTTGGTGTGCAGTTTCAAGGAAGACTGCATTCAGTGCACTGTTGTGCTTTTTATAGCTTTAGTCCGGATAATTAGTATTGCCATTGTTTAGCAGACTTGTCTCACTACATTACCCCGTTGTTCGCATGTATTATCAGTTTGAAATCAGAGTGTAGATTACTTCTCTAAATCTAAAGGGAGTGTTCATAAGCAGACTTGGATTTGTATATTCAGTCTATTTTTGCATACTCCCAAAGAGGCGCAACAAACCATCTGCTGTTTAGATAGACTATGACCTCTATGTCTCTCCATGCCCAAGCACACCACCAGACCATATCCATCAATACAGTCTGCCCGGTTGTTAATCTCTGAGCAAAAGACAAGGAGGTTATCATCACATGCCATTTGAAGGGATGGGCCCACTGGCAAATTCCCAACGTAGGCGTTGTCTCACTTGGTGAACCCTTTCACTGTCACTTGCAGGACACAGCATGCGATTAATACATTGCCATGCTTTAGCAGTGTGACAGTCCTGATGTCTGCACAGTAAGGACCTTTAGTATATTTAATATGTTTAAACAATTTAAAAACAGCTTTTGTTTTGTCTTTGTGACAGGAGAACACTGGTGACCCGAGCTGTATTCAGTATTCAGTGGGCATTCTCGGACCGTGCGTGGTTGGTGGCCCTTTCAAGAGGCAAATGAAAAAATAATAAAGAAAGAAACTTACAAGGATTGTTTTCTCTTAAACTTTAGATCCAGAAACAGTGTGTTGTACACTTGGATACAAAGACACTTTCAGGCGTGCATGAGTTTATTATAGTTTCCCCTAAACGTTTTTTTGCTCTGGAGATACAGAAACATAAACATTTCAATTCAGCATTGCTTCACTCTGCAAGCCATCTGTGCACTTAATGACATACATGATAAGGCTTCATGTTACTCCTGAACGTATGTTAACAATATATATATATATATATATATATATATATATATATATATAACACATTATCATTGTCACATTTTCAATATTGTGCACATTCACATAACTGCTAATTTAGATAACTGCTGGTACTTATAGTTTTATACACTTATTCCCTGAAACACTGTTTATGTACATTAACTGCAAACTCTGACATTAATGTTGTTTACATTCACTACTCTTTAGCATGTTTCTTAACATCTGTGCTGCTTTGCCTCTACATCCTTACATCACATTTGCATACCTGCAAATACAGGAACACAAGCACTCCAGTCTGGCTGCAGTCTGCGGCATGTCCGTGCATAAAACAACACAGGACCCCTGCAGCCTTCTCTAAGGGCTCCCGAGCTGACCCCCCAGTGCCTGTGTGAGCTCCACTCATGAGGATTATAATTAGCCTACTAAAATATTACAATTGAATTGCCTGTGAGCATTTTGTAAGTCAGCGTGAGGATAAATGAACATAGTACCACCAACAATACTGTCGGTCCCACACATTTTTATTGAAACACACATATACATATTTGTATTGGAACAAAATGATATCATGGGTAGAAAAAAGTAGAGGGCTGTTTTATAAAAAAAATTGTATTATTTAATTATATTAAAACATTGCATTTGCACTACCTGCAAGTTGTTGAGATAAAAAAATGACATGAAATCCAGCCTGAAGGTTACCTGTGTCAGGAGCTCACAATAGCAGTGAATTTATGACCTGAAACTATGCTTGGATATAAATGAAGGAGTGAGTTTACTGTCATCAGTAGAGGAGCTGTTGCCCTTTACAACTGAAGAAGTGAGTATCCAGGGAGGTAAATTATGCCCTTTCACTTGATCTGTTGTCTTCTTAACAGTGAATAAGGTTCACAATTATATATAGAAATGAACCTTTCACAGGGAATTGTTTTTTTTTTTTTAATTGAGTCACATTACTTTTCATTTACACATTCAGGTATGCCATGTTTAACTGCTAATAAAAACAGACTGATCATAAAGCAAGTTGACAATCCACACCAAAGTATTTGTACTCAGGAGTCTGTAACTTGATGATTTTTAGTGACGCATACCCAGTGTTGGGAAGGTTACTTTTAAAATGTATTCCATTACAGAATACAGAATACATGCCCCAAAATGTATTCTGTAACGTATTCCGTTACGTTACTCAATGACAGTAACGTATTCTGAATACTTTGGATTACTTAATATATTATCATGCTTTTTACAACAACGTGAATGTACTATTGCTGTGTGATTTATTACTATTACTGAAGGTCCGCGACTCCGAACTGTAGTAAAGGGACCTCTGACTAATACGCCGGGGTCCCTGTCGGCTCGTAGCCGAAAAATAGCTTTACTTTGTTGTGTGGGTCAACTTTTCTTGCGAGAGACAGAGAGAGGCGTTGAAAGACTGCTCCAACGGAACTTATTGTATTCGGAGGAAAACACGAACACAGTGTACAGTCGAGTCTTAATAGCTTACTTACAACTGGGCTCGTCAGGCACTCTTCTTGGCTGCAGTGGTTATTATTATATTTACATGCTTCCAGCTCCCGTTTTTCCTCGATGACAACTCGTACCTTTCCACTCCCCTTTTTCTCCCTCCTCGCGCTCACAGACCCATAACGTGTATGGCAGTCCATTCTCCCTGCAACACGGACTACACTGCCCATGATGCTACATTCTTTAGAGCTATGCTTGTAGCATTCTGCCTGTTAGCTTAGCACAACAACAACAACGAAAAGGCGCTCTCTCACCCAGGAAACACACAGTCGCAGAGAGAGAGAGAGCGTCGCCCTGTAACCATGGCAACCGTAACTAGGGATGGGTATCGTTTAGGTTTTATCTGATACCGGTGCCAAATCGGTGCTTTTGAAACGGTGCCGGTGCTCAAACGGTGCTCAAACCGGTGCTTAAAGAATGGAGAACACAAAATTGGTCCAAAAACCTCTCATATTCAGCTGGTTTTTTGTAAAAAGATAACAATGTTAGCCTTTTCTGCAGCTATGGGGCATATATGGTATCACTCTTGGCTGGAAGCAGTGCTTAAACAATGGAAAAAACACAAACTTTGTCCAAAAACCTCTCATGTTTAGCTGTTTCCCTCTTTTTCTTTGGTCATTTTAGCCTTTTTGGCCAGGGTGAAGGGAGTATCTGCCATCAAACAAGAAGACAGCCGCATGTAGCTATGATGATGTTTGCTAGTTCACCTTACATGCATTAATGTAATAACGTGGTTAGCCTACTCAACGTAAATTACACACGAACAACATGAAGCTACTCACGCAGAGAAGAACGGCTGCTGCTGCCATCAAATACGGCGCATTTCTCGGCTTTTAAAAAAAAAACGCTATGCGTCGCCAGGTGTTTCATCGGATTCGAGGTGTTACTTCCTTTGACAGTATCACAGTATCAGCTTAAAGCACTTGTTGCAGGCTGCTGAGTTTGCATATTTTGCTGTGAAGTACAGCCAGACTTTTGACCGCTTCGCCTTGGGCATTTTTAGTCTGTAGCTCTGCATAAAAGAACGTACGTACCTGGCCCCGCCTACTATCCTCGGAAACGTAAAATGATTGGCTAGAAGTGTATCACAGCTCAGGAAAAAAAAGCACCGAAATAAAGCACCGAAATGTGCGCTGCTTTTCGGTCTGGTTACTACCGTTTATGTCATCCCTAACCGTAACGCTGCCGCCTGGAACAGCAGAACATAGCTGTCAAACAAAACCCAAACAGTCCTGACCCGCGACAAAATGAAACAGGAAAGTACCGCAGTGTAATCCATTTATTTCAACAAAGTAACTGTATTCTGAATACCACCTTTTTAAACGGTAACTGTAACGGAATACAGTTACTCATATTTTGTATTTTAAATACGTAACGGCGGTACATGTATTCCGTTACTCCCCAACACTGCGCATACCTGGATATGTTGACGTTACATACTTATCACTTGAGCTTGGTCTTCCTTCTAGCTCCCCACATATACTTGGTGAGGCTCATTACTTTACGTTTAAGACATGTGAGTGAAGTTTTTATTTTACGTCATTATGTGCCTTCAATTGCCAAACTAAATGGAGGGAACAGTAAAACATCCAGTATTAGACAATCATATGGACCTAGAGCAAATAGCAAAGATGATGAAAAAGGTCAAAACATAAATTTAAATATTATTTATAGCTCTACACACAGGGTTAAAGTGGACCGGAACAAGCCAGAATAGGGTTATTGGTGCAGATGTCCATCGGTTGTGGTGGCGGTACGTCTGCATCTAGCTAACTCTACAGAAGAGGAGCGAGCTTTAAGGGTGTAAGACGTTTTTATGTGGCAGGTAAGTTCAAATGCAACTGTTGAGATATTCAGTTTGTGTACTCAAGTTGTGAAATGTGCCGGACTGCATTATTGTTATTGTTGTTTAACTGAGACTCAATATTTTAGTTGTCACCACAAGGGGGCACAGTTTCACAGTAAAGGGAGGTGTGCTCATCGGATGATCTGATATCGTGGTGTTGGTGTTGTTCCCAGATCATCATGAAAATGTTGTTCCAGGTTCAACATTGCAAGTGACCAATCACATTGTTCTGACATTATTCTTTTGCGCGCCAAGCCATTCGTGCATTTATGCAATTCCAATGTTGCAAGGACAATATCAGTTCTGCTTACCGTTTATTAAAGGGTTAGGGTTTGGGTCAGGGTTAGGGTTAGGGTCCGTTGATCAGCGGACAGAGGCTGTTTCTCGCAGCTTGAGTACAGTTTTTTGTTTTACGGCGGTTTTTCCCGAAGTAGTAAAAGTATGACGTCACAACATTCTGATTGGTCACTTGCAATGATGATCTGGGAACAACACCAACACCACGATATCAGATCGTGCCTCTCATCACACTACTGACCAAGTGAGTTGGCTGCACACAGGGAAATAAAGTTTCCAAAGAACTTAAGGATATTTTTTGTTCCATTATCATTTCACCTGTGAGTTCATTGCTGTTGATGCTGCACAACAGCAACATCAGCTCCAGGGGTGTAATTTCCTGGGGGGTTAGGGGAGCCAACCAATCTACCCCCCCCCCCCCCCCCCCCTCATAAAATTATGTATTATCTTGCATAAATAGGGTGTTGATTTTCTTTACTCATTTCAGGTATTACCAAGAAAATATTTGCATGTCTAAATTTATCAACTTAGACAGAGATCTTGATAACCCCCCCCCCAAATTCAACGTTTATACAAACTTTATACTGTCTAGCACAGGGATGGTATAAACAGTAAACTGGCAGTTTAAGGAAAGGAAATCAGCCAAGACAGTTTGTGAAACATGGGCATATATCTTGTTGAATCCACAAAGAGCAATACACATCAGATGCAGCAGGACCGGATAGCTGATCACAGGATTTGCACAAGAAAAATCCACTGGAGTTCACAATAGAAATTATTTTTGAGGTTCTTGAAATTATTTTGAGGTGTGTTTTTTTCCCCTTGGTAAGACATTACAACCACAAAAATTTTTTTTTAATCTTTAATTCCCACATGATAATATAATTTTATTATCATATTAATATAGCACTACCTGCAGTTACCTTTGCACAAATGTCCTCCGAAGAGCTGCTTTTTACTCTCTTACATATAATTAAAAGCCTGTTCATTTCACACTTTGTGACTCAGCAGTCCATCTGCATCTTAAGGATAAAGGACACTCTTTTGAGGATGCCAATGTTCACATTTTAGACAGAGAGGACAGATGGTTTGAAAGAGGAGTGAAAGAAGCCATCTATGTCCACTGTGAGCGACCATCTTTGAACAGAGGCGGGGGTTTACGACACCAACTGTCCGCCATCTATAATTCAGTTTTGAGTTCCCTCCCCAGACGCCTTAACACCCACTCACATCCTGGGCCATCTGACCTCAGGAATTTGCATGATAAGGTGGGGCCAGGTTTCACAATGAGCTCACCCGAAACCCTGGCTGATTGGGACCCACACCCGGTTTCACACCTTGGCTCAGGCAATTAGAGGATCATCAGGGGGTCCTTTTGTCCCTCTTTGGGGGGTCACTCCCACTAGGTTTAAATCTGGGACTCCCCACCTTTTGACCTTAGAACTGAAGAAGCTTCTCGGATGAGAGGTGAAACGTCTTCAAGCAGCTTAAAGAAGTCCAGACGCTTTTCTTTGCAAGCTCCTTTGACTACGATGACCTGGATGACTGAGAACCTTTACAGACATCTTAGTTTAATGTATGGGAACACTTACTGCGTGTACTATTGTGCAGAGAAATGTATGCTTCACTCACACGTCAACTGAATAAATAATTCAGCCAAAATTGGTTTTCTTATGTTTGTTTTTTGATGACCCCTTCATCTAATACTATTCCCTTTTATTTATTCTTAATCAAGTTTCAATTCAGCTTGTGAAACTTGTGTTTCCTTAAAGGGCAACCACAGCCTCCCAGACACTGTTCAGAGAGGTGTACTGTTTTCCCTCCTTGTAAATCTCACATTTGATGATGGACCACAGGTTCTCAATGGGGTTCCGATCAGGTGAACAAGGAGGCCATGTCATTAGTTTTTCTTCTTTTATACCCTTTCTTGCCAGCCACGCTGTGGAGTAGTTGGACGCGTGTGATGGAGCATTGTCCTGCATGAAAATCATGTTTTTCTTGAAGGATGCAGACTTCTTCCTGTACCACTGCTTGAAGAAGGTGTCTTCCAGAAACTGGCAGTAGGACTGGGAGTTGAGCTTGACTCCATCCTCAACCCGAAAAGGCCCCACAAGCTCATCTTTGATGATACCAGCCCAAGCCAGTACTCCACCTCCACCTTGCTGGCGTCTGAGTCGGACTGGAGCTCTCTGCCCTTTACCAATCCAGCCACGGGCCCATCAAGACTCACTCTCATTTCATCAGTCCATAAAACCTTAGAAAAACCAGTCTCGAGATATTTCTTGGCCCAGTCTTGACGTTTCAGCTTGTATGTCTTGTTCAGTGGTGGTCGTCTTTCAGCCTTTCTTACCTTGGCCATGTCTCTGAGTATTGCACACCTTGTGCTTTTGGGCACTCCAGTGATGTTGCAGCTCTGAAATATGGCCAAACTGGTGGCAAGTGGCATCTTGGCAGCTGCACGCTTGACTTTTCTCAGTTCATGGGCAGTTATTTTGCGCCTTGGTTTTTCCACATGCTTCTTGCGACCCTGTTGACTATTTTGAATGAAACGCTTGATTGTTCGATGATCACGCTTCAGAAGCTTTGCAATTTTGAGACTGCTGCATCCCTCTGCAAGATATCTCACTACTTTTTGACTTTTCTGAGCCTGTCAAGTCCTTCTTTTGACCCGTTTTGCCAAAGGAAAGGACGTTGCCTAATAATTATGCACACCTGATATAGGGTGTTGATGTCATTAGACCACACCCCTTCTCATTACAGAGATGCACATCACCTAATATGCTTAATTGGTAGTAGGCTTTCGAGCCTATACAGCTTGGAGTAAGACAACATGCATGAAGAGGATGATGTGGACAAAATACTCATTTGCCTAATAATTCTGCACTCCCTGTAAAAACTAATGAAATGATCCTAGAAACAGTATTTCTACTACACAGTGAATTTATTCGTGTTGCTTAATTTGATTATAATAACTGTCAAACAACTGAAACTACTTAGCTTATAACTCACTAAAGAAACACAAAGTTCTAAAACTCCATTTTAGACACGAGCCCTGGTACTGACCATTAAAAATGTGAAGTAATGAGGGCATTTTGCCTAGATTGCAAAATGTCAAAGGCCGTAACAATTTTGTGATAATGATCTAAAAACATCTGGCTCTGTATAAGCTTTTTTCTTAAGTTATACTACTCGCAGAGAGACTCTGGGTCCTGCGTTGTGCCTAAAGAACTATTGCTCTTCTCTGACCTGAATTCTCTCACTCCTGCAGCAGTGGTGTTAGTGGGCCACATTTGCATTTCCACCGTTTCTTTGAACCTCTGATGTAATTAATTTAGAAAATGGGGGGGAATGATGTATAAACCACTTAAGGGAAACATATGTGTCCTACTAATAAGTAATTACCACACAGAGCAAATTTATAAAAGACAAAAAAAAAAAACATCTATTCTGCCAACAAAGAGGTTTTAACAATAGTTCTGATGGTAGCACATTGAGAAATAACACTTGCAACTGCAGCGTGCCTCACAGGCTGTTTGTAAAATCCTTTGAGAACAGAAAAATGATGAATTAAAAATAGAGTTGTCTCTTAAAGCTGCGAGTGACAGGTGTCTGGGTTTGACTTATGTTTGTGTCTGTACTGAGAGAAAGACATCTAAAAAAAGTAAAAAATAATAGATAACTAAATTGCATCATCTAAGAAACTTTATTTAGTAGTGAATGGGCTGCAGAATGTCTTTTATGAATCTATTGTATGGTCTGTTTTAGCTCATTCCCCTTTGTAGTGTTTATTATGTTTAAAAAAGAGGATTCAGATGTCTAATCAAAAATGTCCAGTACACTGTTATAAATACTTTTTGGAAAATCAAACAACACATTTCATGTTTTGAAAAATACAAAACATTTAATTGAATTTGTTCCAGCTTCTCCGGTAAATTGTACAATTGCAGCTTAATTCAGCACCATAAAGCCATTTGTTCGTCCGATCAGTAATATTATGTTTGTCTTTCTCTCTCTGTTCGCAGTTTGGAAAGGTACTCATATGAGTACCAGTGATATCTCCCAAAAGTTATACCTGAACTCTTTCAAGGTCTCCTTGTTTGGTACTGTGGTGCTTCCAGGGCTTGCTACTTTCAGATCTCTCCCTGAAAGTCTCATTCTAACCGCTTGACTTGTGAAACTTTCAATGCATGCTGTGTCAGAACAGCAACTTTCAATGTGATTTTACTCTCCAGGAAGGGATGCAAATGTCAAATGAATGCAAATATGGCACGTAGGGTTGGTGGCTATGCAGTTCACATTGCCAAAAAATGTTTGTTTTTCAGTTGTTTGGATTAAGTGCATGATGAGGTTCAAGTTGTTGTCGCTACAGACTTGATCTGTCACCTCCAGGCAGACTCTTCCATTTAAGACCAGGGGCGATTCTAGGATCAGAGCTTTGGGGGTGCTGAGCACCCAGAGAGCTGCCCATCCAGGCAAGGTAAACTTTACTCATCACGATGAGAGTTCTTCCCTGTCTCTGTCAGTCCCTGCATCCTTAAATGTCTCCCGTTGTCCCGTGTTCCCTCTGACTGTCTCTTTGGTGCATTTAAACCCCTGTTCCTCCCTGTCCTCATCCTCTGTTGTCTTCATCTCCATTACAGTCATCATAATTTTACCATCTCTGTGCAAGTCTGCAAATTTCTTTATTAAATCATAAGATTCTTAAATTCATCAAGTCTCTCTGTGCCTGGGTCCTCGTCACAAAACATGACATCACTGTTTTGTACATTTTAACACAATTTAATCCCCACATTTGTAAAAGAAAAGCAAAACACTTTTTTGAAAAGTCTGTAACAAAACCAGATAAAGGTTATTTAAACGCTGCTAAAGACTACTACTGCCAAAGAAGAATGAATTGGAATTTAAAAAAAAATACATATCCTAACCTTAATTATGGGGGGAGAATAATGAATGATGCTCACAATGAGTAAAAAGTAAACTCAGTGCATTTTTGGACAGAGATTCACTTTTAAAGTGTATATATAATACAATACAGATACATAAAAAATACACTCCAAAAATAGAAGAGTCCTTGAAATGTTAGAAAACTGAGACACCGTGGCCTATGGTACAATGTATACAATGTATGAAAAGATCTTTACTGCAGATACTACTATGGCTTTGCAGATTTTTTCTTTTCTTTTATCCTATGTCGCCTCACCTTGAGGTTGGCAAATCTGTCTATCACATTTTGGTGGTCAAGTCTCTCAAGCATCTCTTTCTCAACTGACATCACAGCCAGGTGCTGGAGTCTGCTTTGACCCATGGTCCTTCTCAGCCAGGTATGGAGCTGACTCAAGACACTAAAAGACCTCTCACAGCTACAGCTGCTAACTGGGTTTGTCAGGGCAACCTGAATAATAGTTTTCAGTTTGGGAAAGATCTGATTATCCAGAAGATTGTACAATGTTAACATATCTGGAATGGCACCAGCCTCACTCTTGAGTTTCAACTTCCAGATTGTATGAGTAAAATTAATTGGGGTTTTTTTTCTTTGCCAGTTTAACAGTTTTTGTTTTGCCTGTTAGTACTCCCTGTCTGTTTTCTTACCTGGTTCTTCCTGACCTTGTACTTTCTCCTCATGTTCCCCTCTTTCCTCTTTCTTTCTTTGGACCGACAATCATACACAAATAGATTGTATTCAATTAGATTAAAAAATACTATTACGATCACTAATAAAAAAAGTCCTCTCTCAGTGTACTTTCAACCCAAAGGCAAATAACCAAACCACATGTACATCTAATAAAGGATATATATATTGAAACACTGATCCAACATTATCCTTTATTGATGGATCATTTGATCTTACACTTTTACCTGAATGTGGCTCCTTTTTTTGAAAAAACTTCCTCATATCCATTATGAATCTGGCTGTCTCTCCGTACACACACACGCACACAACAGGAGTTATAAGGTTAATGGGCATCCAGCCAGTTAGCTAGTTAGTACCTTGGGTTCAATATCGGCACATACACATAGGACAAAATAACCAGTTTCTCTCATTACATTTCAAACAGGACGGTGGTAACAACAGCAGGCTACGGACAATGTTAAGTTTTAGATTTTAAATAGGCTATATGCATTTAAATGGGAGCAACAGGACGTTCAAATGTCGCTGATGTTACTACAGAGCAGGACGGATTGAAGGGTAGCAGTCGGAAACACTTTTTCAGTATAGCAGGTTACCTGGTGTAATGTTTTTCATCTAAAAAGAAACATGGCCTGACTCCTATCTATCTATATAAAGAGTAACTGAAGGTTAAATGCAGCTAACATGTCCTGTTTTAAGCCCGGCACTTACACCTCTGCTCCACTGTGTCTCAGCCACCATCGCTCTGGCAGCAGGGGAGAGGCGAGCTGGAACGAACCACTTTGGGAGGGGGGAGGGGTTATCTATACTTTTGTTGTTAAAATGTTCCATCTTAATTAAGTACTGTATGCTTTTTATATTTTAGTAGTGTATCCCACAAACAGCAAATATTGTGAAAAAAAGTAAGAAATCTTTGGGGGTGCTTTGATTCATTCAGCAACCCCAAAAATGGGCTAAAATCACCCCTGTTTAAGACTATTATTTTCTGTTTTTAACTCCTCAGCTCTTAAACAGATTATCATCGTGAAGGTTTAGTAGTTTAGTTTAACACAAAATTGAACACTGGTCAGCATGGGACTATCGAAGCGATCCAAAAATAGAGTGATGAGGTTGGAGGCTAGCGTTTGCAGAGCTGTGCTTAAAACAAGAGCTTAATGATGGTGCAGCATGAGGGTGGCGGCTGTACACAGCTGTCTTCCTCCCACCTGCGTCAATGAACAGTGACTTTAATTGAATGATTAACTTGTGTTTTGTTTAGCTTGGCTGTCCAAAGGAAAATGCTCCCTTTAATTCTCCTACTGCTGCTCCAAAGCACACGTGGTTAACGTGCTTTGGGATTTGACTCTGGTTTCTGAAGCTGCTTGTTTTAGTAATGATGATGGACAATCAGCTACTTTGTGTCACGGAAAACTAGAATATCTTATTTAATGTGTTTTTAAAGGCACAGACATTATAAGGAAGAATCATACACACAAAAGTCCCAAATGTGTAACATGACACATCAGTTAAATTATATGTGTCAGTTAATGGTTCTGTGGCTGTTACGTGTGGGACACTGGGGAAGTAGGCTGGACTATGCTGTGATTACATCAGGAAATCACCTTAGTTGTTTTTAAACATGCACACAGGCATGTTTATAGCATCTCTCATTTATAATGGAAATGAGAAAAGGTTTTACATTTTTAAAACATGATTTTAAATTTCTTAAGCTCTATCAATCTGTAGTATGTCAATCAGTTTCAACCAGTATATATTCAAAGTTAAAATTGCACTAATTTTTCTTAGGCTTTTCATCAGCTGGAAATTTATTTGTTTCAGTTTTCAGTTTTATTTGTCATATGCAAGTCATATGCAAGAAATGTGTTTGACGAGCAGCAGTCACTCAGCAGCATGATACAGTAGGAGAAAATATAATAAAAGAAAAGAAAATAATAAAGAAAATAGAAAAATAGTAAGGCGCAAAATATTAGAGAGACATGGTAAAAGAGAAAAGATGACTAAATATATGAATATATGTACACTAGTGATTAAATAAGAAAATCTTGAAAAGAAATATGACGGGAGGGCAGATGGGATATTGCACAGGAATGAGCAGCAGAAAATTACAGTATTGCACTTTTAAATATAAATATCAATGACAATAAAGTGGAGTGACCAGTGCAGATTCAACAGAGTACTTGCGAAGCTGCAGGGTAGCTTCTGTGTGCTGTGTTGTGTGTGTTTAAGTGTTGTGGTTGAGGTGTCGTATGGCTTGGTGATAAAAACTGTTTTTGAGTCTTGTAGTCCGAGCAGACAGGCTCCTGTAACGTCTGCCAGATAGTAACAAGGAGAACAGCTGATGTGCTGGGTGGCTGTGGTCCTTGATGATGCTGTGTGCTTTACGGAGGCATCGCTGGAGATAAATGTCCTGAATGGCAGGAAGCCCCGTGCCAGTGATGTGCTCTGCTGCCTTCACCACCCTCTGTAGTGATTTCGGCTGCTGGCAGAGCAGCTTCCGTACCAAACTGTGATGCAGCTCGTCAGCAAGCTCTCATTTGCACACCTGTAAAAATTTGAAGTGATGTTGGCATTCATGCTAAACTTCCTCAGCCTCCTCAGGAAGTAAAGCCGCTGGCGAGCTTTCCTGATAGCAGTGTCTGTGTGAAGGGTCCAGGAGAAGTCCTCAGTGATGTTGACTCCAAGGAACTTGAAGCTGCTGACCCTTTCGACCTTGACACCGTTGATGTGGAGGTTTGGAGGTTTTAAATTCTTATTTTCCTATTATTTTATTGTACTTTGGCTTTACTCTGGCCCATTTCACACTGGGCTGTTCATGGCACATCCCTGTTTTAGACTGTTATTAGCTGAGCTATTTATTAATTCAGTTTACATTGTGAGATTTACTCCCCTTCCCTGGGAAAATGAGAAAAGACCAGAGTATTTAACACCAGAACTGCCTAGATTCCAAAAACCCTGGAACTGCCACTGAGGATATTTTTACCCTCTTTCACAACAAGAAATTTCTCGAAACAAATCAGAAATCTAAAGATGATGCCATTTTATAGAATCAGATCTCAGGCAAATTTTCATGAGTAGAAAGTATATTCAATAAGTTCTGCACCAATAAGGCGGTACCATAACCCCATGTGTTACAGCACTGATGTAAGATATAACTACGACTACAAGGAGCTTTGACAAAACAGCAGTGTCTAATGCTCTAGGAATGAGTTATACAATAAACTTATTATCAGGTTGATAAACACATCAAAATAATGTGATTACTTTTAAACGTATCTATTCTTTCTGTTTCATAAGTCACAGTAAGAATCTTCTAAAAATGAATGGCTAGATTTGGCTGATTTCATGCTCTTGCGGCTTTGTTCAGCTTATTGTAACACATTTGTAAACTAACATTTATTTTTAACTGAAATGGATGATACCAGTTTATGATCGGTAACCTGCAAGATTTATGCAAGACCAAGCAAAAAACCCAACAAAAACAAAACGTGGACCAGGATAAAAACAACGCTCGGTAACAGCCCAGTCCACTGAAAATCTGAATCTTGCCATCTCAAGATCACTTCTACTTTATTCACCACACTCATTCACTGTGACTTTAAAAAAAGTCATCAAATTGAAGAAGCACAATCACGTCTTTAAGAAAGACATCTTATTTGTATTCCAGACTCTCACTGTGTCTCCTCACGTGTGACTGAGGCAAGTGAACGAACAAGAGTGAGCGAGGAGGGAAGAGGGCAGAAAGAGGGAGGGAGTGCATGAATCTAATGCATTGCAGCAAAGAACTGTGACAGACCAGGCATTTATTTGAGCAGAGACTGCTGGTGTAGAAGGAAGGACGCAGGAGCAGCAGCGGCGGCAGCAGCACTCAGAACTGCTCTATCACTCAGTGCCTCTATCACAGCTGGAGACAAGGTGGACACAAAGAGGCGGAGACACAGGGATTACACACTGGGAGCACAACACCTCTCTAATGCCACCACCAGTATGATTTCTGGATTACTATATTGGCTTCTCGAGCTTTGCCTTGCAGCATATGAGTTCTCTTTTCCTTCTGACACTCTTCAGTCCATTTACTTCTTGCCTTTGGTTTGATTTCAAGGAATATTCATACCAACAGAAAGCATGGCTTAAATGAGAATTAGTGCCTGCCTATTTACTGGTCAGACATTAGTACCAGCAGAAGACTGAAGATATATAAATCTCCTGACCAATCCTCTGCGATCTGTCTTGAGTTTATCATATCACTGTGTCTCGTCCAATGGAAAAAAGTCAAGGGATATCAGTCATTAAATATATAACAGGTTCTGCTCCAAATAGGCCTTAGCCTTTCTTTTTTCACTTATTTTTTCTATACCTATATTTTATTTTTCATTTTTTGTCAAAGTTTGGTCACACAAAAGACAACAAACAGCTCCACTATTGGCTTCACAGTTCCAGTGTTGCTCAATTTTGTGCATTGCGGGGTGCCCAGGACTTTGATCTAAAACACACTGGTAAGTAATACAAGTTTCTAATGTTCATGTAAACCTTTTCTGGCTGTTGACAGACATCTGTTGAGTCTTACTCTTTGTTTCTGACATGACACTGCATAACTGTGTAATATGTTCAGTGAAATGTAATCATTTTGATATTTACTGGGTAAGGTTTGTAATATTTAATATAATTTAGATGTTCTCTGTAATTCTGGAATATTTTAATTATTATTATAATTGTATTAAAAAAGAAAATCTAGGTTTTTTGTCATGTTTGTAGCCTGCCTGCAGAGTTTCATGCATTATGCTAACAACACTGACTGGCTAACCGTTGGGTGGTCAGACTTCTTCTAAATCATCTTCTTGTAATTTTGTTGCTAGGCTACAGTTCCCTGCTGTGAGAGTAATCATCCAGGCTGTCAACAGTGACATGATTTAGTATGTTTGGATATCAGCATAACTTATTACTTTGGATCTTAAAGCTTATGCTGAATTGTTCTGTCCAGATGCACAGTGGAAACATCCATTTAGCTGTTTATGCTATACATATAGATGACAAATTAAAGGAAAAACATAAACCATTGAGACAATCTAGTAGCTGTCTTAAGTTAAGCTATCGGTCGAGTAGTACTCTAGGGAAACATGATGAAACATTCCTATGACACATTAGGCGGTTATCTAAACACCAACTTATGGAATATTGTTTTAGAAGACTAGTTGTCCATCTCGCCGGTAGAATTTTAGAGACTTGTAAATTCAATGTCAAGGTGGACTGAAGTTCTTCTAGTGGGATGAAGTGATCATATTTCCTTGTATTTCTTAGTTGTTTGTTGCTTTCTGAATTGTAATGCTGAACTGTCAAGGTTGTTTATGCTATAACAATACTGTAAGCACATATCACAGTTCATGAAAAAACAGATCTAAGCGTAACTAAGGCTATTCACCACTTAAAACATAATCACTAAATGCAGCAAAATCTGCATCGTTGTCTGTTGTAAAAGATAAATTGTCACTTTCCTGTGTGAATCCACAGGCTTCTCTGTAAGAGATTTGCAGCTCTGTTTACAGCATAAATTACTGCTTTGCCTTGACACCGTCTCGGGATGAAACAAAAAAAAACAAAAAACAAGCCTCCCTTTGCATCTTATCAGGTTCATAAAGAAGCCATGTGGTTCATTTTCAAGGAACTTGATGTCAACTACGGATCCCTGCCGCTTGTTCAGTCTTCTCTAACCTCTTACTATATCAACTATAATAACACATTCTTGTAATTGTGAAGTACTAAGCAGTCTGAGAATCAAGTTCACCATACACCGGCGGCCTGTGTCCTACAGGATTTGAGTATTGGTGGTTGGCGGTTTCTATTTACTGCAATCACGCTACTCTGTTACCCATAGGCATGTTGAGATAAGAAGGAGCTTTGCACACACATTTAGATTACGGAATCACTTGTTTGTATGCAATCAGGGCCTCTGAGATGCCGGACAAGTGGCGTACCCTTGAGAGAGCATGTGATGATGAGCCAATGTGCACAACCCTTGATGCCACTTGTGATTCTCGAAGCAGTAAGGTGATGATGAAAGGCTGGTAATTGCCGCTGATTAAGATATTAGAAAAGCATTCACCCATGATTAATGAAATTATATGCGTCATCAAAATCAGAGCAAACATAGTTCAATTGATACAGTCCTTTCATCAAAACAGGATCACTTAAAAAAGTGAACAGAATTTGATTTATTTACTCACAATTCAATATAAAAGGATATAGGTTAGGTCTTGTTAAACAATACTTTCGGCCTGAGCTGAATACATGAATCATTGTGGCAGCATAGCTCAATATTGCAATTGTCAAGCATGGGTTGTTATTCTTACTTTTTACTCTTTACCCATCAGCCAGTATTCATCCGACTGCATATACTCTACATATTATGGCTGGAAAAAAAAAGAAAACAAGATTGCATAATATTGGTTCTATTTTCTTCTTACAAATCCAAACTGCTCTAAACCAGCAGCCCTGTGGGGAACGGAGCATGCCAGCTCCGAACAACAGACTATCAGCCATTCTTTTGAAGCTTAATCCAGCACAAATCCCATACCAAAAACATTAGTCTCAGTAGCAAGCATATGTGCCATATATTATTGAACAAGGAAAACAATAGGAACAGCATCAAAAACAAGTGAGAAACAGAAGCACACTGGTGGACCTCAAGAGTGATCTGCAGCTGGCTTTTACCTACATAAATCTATTAATGTGTGCTGATGTGTTGCAACACTGATGACTACAAACCACATATTTTGCATGTATTTGCTGAAGTTGCTGGTTTTGTTATTCTCTGTTTAGCTTTATCTCGTCACGATTACCTGATATAATATGTGGTGTTTTTTGGAATAAAGTAGATTTATGAAATATTAACAGAATGGTTACAAACTGCTTTATTTCCATTGGCACTATTTCATCACACTCTCTAATATAACATGCTACAATAAATTCAGTTTGTGTGTCATGTAAACCCCTATTTAAAAATACTTTAATGCCAATTATGCCTTTTGTTTTGTTTAATCTTTAGCATCATTATATTCGGCTTTTTTTCAAGTCAAGAGGCATTTTTATGTCCAAAGGCCTATCAAGTTTTAAGTCAGTTCATAATTAGAATTTTAGACTCTCACCTGTGCATTTTTTCACTGTCATATTCTCACCAAAGCATTATTATTTGCCAGTAAACACTGAATTAAGAACACACGCAACATCACATCAGTATGTGATGAATAATTAGTCAATAATTAGTCCCAAAAAAAGACACTTTTTTGAACTGATGATCAAATGTTATCACAAAGCAAATTAATGCAAATACCCATATGACTTTTTGTTGTATCATTAAAGTGAAAATTTTTTGTTAGAGACAAACTGAGAATAAACTGTGCGTGAAAGACGTTTAATGGGGTCACTGGAGATCCTTCATGAGCTATGAATTCATCCAGTGACTTTCCTTTTAAACCAGACTTGTGTGTATATCAGTGGTTATCTATGCACTTCACTGACGTCTCTTACAGCAGAGTGGCAGTATGAGTGAAAGAGGAACACAACCTCACTGATCTATGCCTTGTTCATATTGTAGATCTTGGCAGTTAGAGATCAGATGCAGAGAAGTTTAGGCAGTTTAAACTGGAAGGTTTGACCAGCTGTCACTGACTTTCTAAAATACTTGTTGCAACCTTATGTGTCACCTCATAGACAGATCAACATTACTATGTATTTTAACTGTGTATGTGTTAAATCAGTGACCTCCAATAATTGAGATGAGAATAAAAATGTTTTACCTTATAAAACCTTAAAAATTATTTTGCAGGTTGATGATTTATAAACTTTTTATAAAGACATTACATTATGACACAAAGCACGTAAAATGAAGAGGAAATATTAACGATTCTGTACTATAACTCATTCAAACAAATATTGACACTTTTAACTCCCTTTTAAAAACAATATGTCCTTGATTTGTACCTTCCTTGGATGCATCTGTTCAGATAATATAATCAACTCAACTTGATCTTCAAATAAATCTTCTTCAATACATTTTTCAGCTTTTAAAATATTATGCCTCAAATTTATGCATGAAATTAATAGTGAGAAAATACATAATCTTTTGGTAAACTGACCAAATTAGTAACAAAAGATTGGTAGGACAGGTCTCGCCTATGCTAATGGATAAAAATGTCCCTTCCCCCAAAATCCTTTGTACCTGCTGACATCTTCAGTAGACATTTGAAAGCGTGGGCATGTCTGAACAGGTTGCTTCTGCCCTCATTAGTATTTTATCATAATTACAGTGAGACTACAGACTGACAGCTCTATTTAATCTGGTACAATGCTGCAGGTAGATAGTCACTAAATTAATAGAAATATCACCCTACCATTCTAGGAGATATAATAATGATAATACCTGTATTTGTATCAAAACACAAAGTTAGAAATGCTTCAGAGTGTGAACAAAATCATACAGTAAAGATAAGCATACATGTTCCAACAAACAGACACGTAATCAACTATACAGTCTGATATTTATTCCAACATACACACAGGCTTAAGAATGTTGTTACCAAGTCTGGTTGCTGCAACTTCAAAGATGTGATGGCCTCTGGTTTTAAAGTAAAAGCATGGAACAATTAAGACCCCTTGATCTGACGATATGAGAAGTCGGCTGCAGTGATACGGTCTCAGCGCCTCTGATATGGATACGTTTTAAGGAAAGTCCAAATCAGGTTAGAGATTTGAGATTCAAAATTCAGATGTTGTTCAAAGACGAAACCAAGCATTTGCTGTATTCACTAAGACCAGAGGGGTTGTTGGGCTTAACAGAAAAGTACAAATGTGCATAGTGATTTTCAGGTAGAACTTCACAAAGGTGGCTTACATAAATACAAATTGAGTATTGTTCACTGTCTTATATACATATAATGCACAGGAATGCGTGACAAGGGAATATAGACATCTAATTTTGGTAGCCCAAGTTAAGTAAAATACTGCCACAGCAAGGCACAATTTGGAAAAGAAATGAAACAAGATGAATACATTGGTAGAGGGGGGAATATATTATTGAGTTTGGGTAGGCTTTCAGAGTGTCCAATTACATTAAATCTTCTCAAAGCCATTAAAAGCAACTGACAGATTCTTAATGGACAAGGCACCGAGTCCATAATATTCAACTAGGACAGAAATAGTTTATATTCCGGTAGGTGCAATGAACAGAATTACAGACCTACATATTCATGTGTAGCTCCTTTCCATCACTGAATTAAACTGGGAGTATATTTTTCCAATTAATTCAGCATAAAACTGCATAAGTCTTTGCTTATTTGTGGACTTCTGAGATTTAATAATAAACATCACTATTATCATTAATATTATATTACTGTTTCATTATGCTGTTGTTATGTTATGCTATTGTTGTTGTTGTCTAATTGGTCATTTTTAATTGTTTTTCAAGACCTGGCTCATACTTGCAGCTTGAAAAATTACCAAACCAAACTCATCCTCCTATTATACAAATGCTGATTATATTCTAGCACTGCTTGATCAGATAATTAATGAACCAGAACCTAATTGGATAAAGTGGTGTCACACCGCAGCAGTATTTATAAAATCTCTGGCAGCCTGTCATCTACAGCTCTTGGCACAGCTGCCTTTCTGCCTTCTGTCACTTGCAGCATTAGAAGTGGCCATATATGTTTGGTTTTAATTATATAGGTTATAGTGAATGTTAAATTGTAAAGAAGGTATCCCTCAGCATTACAGCAAAGCATTACACCTGCGTTAGCGTTGATCTTATAAAGAAAAGGCAAAAAAAGGGCTAATTTTTAAGATTCAGGAGTTCCAAAAAGGACAGTTTTATTTTGATCAAAATACTGCTGACATAATAATACTGTTACGTAGCTACTCTCAAATGTGTTATATTGGTACTGTTGCAGAAAGTCACAGATATTGCCAGTTTGTCTTATTTTAGGGTCAGACTGCCAGCCAATAGCCATGTGTACTGTAAGATATTGTAATGAGGCTTAGAAAGTCATTCATTTCTCAGTAGAGGACTGCTAACAGCTTGAAACATATGGAGGGAAAACCGCAAACCAGTGTTGCTGGCAATTCAGCAGTGATTATTAAGGAACACCTGTTTAGCTGGCTGGCAAGGCGACTCAGGGTCCTGCTGAATAGCAGCAGGCTAATGAAGGTCTTCTCAGCTTAATTGTTTGGGCTATAAATAGTGACCGATAGAGGAATAGGGTGCTTCACCATTCTCATCCATTTTTTCCCCATACATACAGAGAATGCGCTATTAGAGGTTTGTTGTTGTGGGTTGTGAGTAGAGGAGGCACTCACTGTCAACATTACCAATTACAAAAAAGCCATTAACAGTAAACTGTGAAATTAAACATTGGTGCAAGGACGCATGCATAAACTAAAGGGTTAGTTTTCCAAGTGTGGGCGAGACTAATAATTTCCAATAAACATCTTAGATGTAAGCTATGTTAAAACACAACTACACCATTAATATGAATTTGATTATGAAGGTTAATAGCTGCTTTTTAGCTTGTGGCCAAAGCCTAATAAAGGTCTTTATCATCAGCAATTCAAATCATGGTGAAAATGTCTTGAGTTGGCCCACAGAGCCACCAACATTCATACTGCTTTTGCTCTTACAGAACCTAATTTTAGAGGAAATGAAATGCAGAACACACTAATTGCAACATTAGCCTGAACTATGTCTTTAAATTACTTTTTGATGGACGAACTCAATGAGAATAAAGCAGGATCATCTGATTTTCTGTTAAATACTGTTTGAAGCATTGCCAGTGCAGTGTGTGCCCTGCTGTTCAGGGGTCACCTTTGTTGATGTTGTTCAAATAAGTTTGGTTGGCAGTGTTTTCCAGGTCAACTGTTTTTGAGAGAGGGAGTGATAACTTTCACAAGCCTTAAAGTTTCACAGCTAGGACTGAAAAAAACATTCTTTTGAGCAGTCAATGAGAGAACAATTAGGTTAAAACCTGTTTTGCACTCTAAATTTTTGCAGCAAAATAAAATGACACAAAACACGTTTTCCTTGGTAATAATTAGTGTACAGATAAAAATAAAAAAAACCCTTCCATTGCATATCCTTGTATATATATAATTAAGTAGTGTCACAGTTTCAAAAGCTTTAACACTTACCATTTACTGCAGGTCTGACCCTCATATGGGGTTCAGAAGATGATTTCTGACTAAGGTTCTGGGCTATAAAAATACTGTTGATGACATATGACGGGCTCACTGTTTCTTGCTCTTTACTCTTGCTCTTTATCACAAGACTGCCAAAACAAGATTGCCAAATTAACTTTTCCATCACAGTACTGCATCTCTATTTTAAAGAAGGTTTTCAAATTGATGGGAGTAAACCTTTATTTGACAGTGCACATTTTGGATATTAGACATAATTTTTCTTTGTCCCATGGAGGAAACTAATACATGTTGCAGTGTCTACTGATAACCGTTGATGTTTTCAAACTCACCATATTCTCTAAAGATATTTGAGAAATGACAGCAGTATTGGATTATGCAAAGTTAAAACTCTGTTAAAGTTAAAAATCTAACAAAGACTGTATTAACTAAAATATGAAACACATGAGTATACAAATAAATGTGGCTTAGTTAAAAATAACATGTGGTAAGAACAGAAATGTATATGTTTCAGATTTTTTTTTACAGTGATGAATTTTTCCTGTTGTTCAACCTTTTTGTGTTCACAGGGAAGATTTGATCAAGTAAAACTAGACTTCTTGGTCGTGCTTCAGTAAAAAACAGTTATGGTTGTCGTGTGATGTGAATATAGTAGCCTGTTGTGTTGTAAACTGTTTGGATGTGCTTGAGGAAAAAGAGACTATTTTATTGTATTTTGCAAACATATGCTTTGTCAGCTGATTGCGTGGTAATGTCCACCCTGCCTGGGGACGAAAATCTTCTCTTGTTGGTCTGGTGACTCAAACAGGCTCTAATCCACACTTTATCATCTATAAAATGTAGTAACCCCAACATTATAGCTAACAGGACCAGTAAAAAAGTAACAGCTTAAACTGATTTTTAGTTTTAGCCTACTTATATTCCACTGAGCTGTTGGTTCTAGTTAGCCAACATAAAATAATTTCAGGCTGCCATGTTCTGTATTGACACAAGATGGCGCTAAACATGTTCTATAAACTTTAAGTGCTTATTTCTTAATCCAGTTTCACAGACAGTGTTAATCTATGTCCGTTTTTGAGAGCATGGCTCTATGGTAAATTTGCCTTTATAGATGTAGTGTTACATGTCCACTCTAAAAAAATGAACATAAAAGAATCACCATCTTTTATCATCAACTTAAGAGCAGCAGGAAATTACGGAGCCCCGCAACGGACATGGGAGAAAAAAATTTAAGACGGACTTTTGCAAGATCTCGCAAAAGTTTTGTGAGATCTCGCAAAAGTTTCATACATCTCCGAAAACGTCAGAGCACTTTTGCAAATATGTGATGTCTTGTAAAGCGAGCAGATATCTGACGTTTACACAACTACATTCACGTCTCAAAATATCTTAAAAGTGTATTTTGTGACCCAGAAAGAGTAATATTACAACTAAGTAGCTGCAGCCATTGTTGGAATTCAACTTTTGCAAGATCTCGCAAAAGTCTGTCTTAATTTTTTTTTCTCCCATGTCCCCTGCGAGGCTCCGTAGGAAATACTAGAAACACCCTTTAAAAATATGCTGCAGCAAACATCAACAACACTTAACAACAACCGCACTCCAATTTACATCAAAAGGCAGAAGGACCTGACCTATTTGATAGGACTAATGCAAAGTTTTATTCCAGATAACATTGACAAACATCTTTTTCTCTCCTCCATCTTTCCAGTAAATCATGATTTAACTTTAGCTTGACATTTAGAAATCGTAAGAGTAAATCACCTTAGGTGTTGTGGATATCATCCACTGCTTGTTGTCCCTGCACCATTGTCTTTGATACTCCAGACAGTACAAGAGTGATTTTGACATCATGCTGTATGTACCTCTACTTGCAGAAAAGCCTTCAAGGCCAAGTGATGAAGGGTTGCACAAAGTCTGGCTGGCAAGCTTTCTCCCTGTCTGTAATACTAAGTCTATTTCTTTCAGCTGAAATAGAACCATATGACATGATGACCCGCACCTATTTTTCACAGAATCCTCTGACATTCCAAATAGAGTAATGTGTGGATGAAACACTCTGTCCCATTCTTGCTTCCTTTTCTGTCTTTTCTTGCAGACTTAACTTGCCATGTTAGTGCTTTTTTACAACAGGCTTGGTGTGTAATGGCCTTCAGACTGACACAAGTGTTCTAATGTGTATCAAGGTACAGAACAATGACAGAGGTTCAGTCATGTTTTATTAACACTTTTTCTAATTATTTAATAAATTATTTACTAATTCAGTGACATTCCACCAATGCAAGCAAAGCAAAAGGTGCTATTTAGTAAAATCTAAAAATAGATGTCAATTTAAAAGATGAAAGTGAAAGCATTTTGTAAGAAAGCTTTTCTCATTTAAGTCATCCTTTAAATTAATGTGATCTTGTAGAATATTGTCTCTGGAATCACGATTAATGCTGCTTCACTACAATCCCAGTGAAATCTATATTGGCCCAGTGTTTTGAGGTTGTGCCTGTGTCCTGTTAACAATGTCTTGAGCTTGTCAAGCTAAAAGCCCAGCAGCCTTTTTCTGGTTGTTTGTGCATGCATATTGTAGATAAACATCTAGGTTTTGACAAGAATGTGATGGGTTTCCCATTATACATAGCATTAGTAGAGATAGCATTAGCAAGAAAACAAGCTTTGGTGTTTCTTCATTGTAACAGATACGTTTCCTCTTACTAACCACTGTAGTGTGAAAAAGCTCCTTTTTTAACTCCTTCGGCACATTCTTTGTTTTGATAATTTTTTTTGAGACTGTGTAAATATTGGACAATTTTAGTGTTTAGTGTCTTTTATTGTTGTACTTTTAATATGTTTTTCTGAAACAATCCTTTGTAAATGAGACATTGAGTTTCAGTGGGAAAACCTGTATAAATAGAGGTTAAATTAAGAAATAAAAACATTAGCAAAGAAACCCCTGATGATGGAGAGCAGACATCAACCCCTGCCCTGTCTGGTTAAATAAGACAGGCAAGTTGAATAGGTGCAGACTCCATCAGCACTTTTAGAGTGACATATATGAGAAAATCATTTGGTTGAACAAACAAAATTTAATCGGCTCTTTTGCAAAGAAACTGTCTTAATTTTTCATTAATATTTTGAATGCCCCTGTAGATTATTGACAGTGAACCCTGTCAGATTGTACTCAAGCCTTTTAATTAGGTTCTGATTTTTAATTTGTAAACAGATATTTAATTTAAACTTTTCTAAATGAAGATGTAGGCTAGGGTTTCTGAGTTTATTAAAAGCTATTTATTCAGTGATTTGTATACATTATTATACAATATGAAAAATTATTGTACATTAACCTCCTATGACCTGAACTCTTCCATGGCATGCATTTTTAATTTCTCTTTGATATTTGGGCATATTTGGACACGATGAATATAAAAACAAAGAATTACCAGATTTGTATTTCTTTTTTTTACCAGATTTGTTTCTAAGAAAAATGAGAGCCACATATAAGGATATTCGTTTAAAATTTTGATAGAACAGTAGCAGTATAATGTCCTTGTAAGTGGATATCAAGCCCTTGTATAGCAAAATTGAGTATTTTGGTCTAAATAACCCAAATTGTGATGTCCACATATGTGGACGCCAGGTCCTAGGAGGTTAAACAGACTGTAAAGTATAAATAAGCTCAAGCTTAAACATCTGCTATGATTCCATATAAGACTGGTTAGAAACATTGTTTCTGCAAAATAAGTATGGTTACTTTTGATGATGTCTTTATAATTTGCCAATAATATGTGTAGGTGTTTTCACAGTGTTTTATTGCTTCTCTAACTAAAGGAAAATTTCTTCACTACTCGCTATCGGCAGCTAATAGTAAATATTTTGAAGTAACAACTACTGAAGTAATAATATTTTACAAAGGGAGTGCAGAAAAACAAAGATCCCTAGGAAACACTGGAGAAGCATGAAGGAGTCTATCTATAGATAGATTGATAAAGCAGTTTTATACAGTATGATAATGAGCGGTGATCAGTAACTCTGAAAACTTGCAATACATTCTGCGTGTTCTTGCTCATTCAGTCTGCCTTGTGTCTGTCTGTTTATTATTTTGTGCATGACATATGTACTGTGGAATTCATCATTTAATGCCACCGAGATCTCATAAAGCACACATGGCTCTGAGTCTAATGAATTTTGAAATACAACAAAAAAGGACCACACTGGCAAAAGAATAACATACATTTTGTATTCAACATTGGCAAGCTAAAATCCGTGCTCATTAAGCTTGTCACTACCCCATAAATAGTTTTTTAAAAAAGCCACACTGCCTATAAAGTAGTTCAGAGAACACGACAGAGGTATGCCCAACACTGTTGCAAACTATTCCAAATTTCATGCATATCAAATTTAATTAGCAGCTTATTTTATTCACTCTAACAAAAGGATCACTCTTCATTTCACACTAGAGATTGCAAGATGATTATTTTTTTCACTTTGGGACACAGTAATGTTAAGACAGGTATATGTGTTTCTAAGCCTTCCCACATATCTTTATATTTTACTTCCAAGGATACAGAATTTCTTCTAAGTTTTTGGTGGTCTTTGGGAATAGTTCTCTAGCATTTTCTTTGAATAGTAGTTGCTTTTTCAATCACTTTTCGCCCAGTCACTCTACCTGATCATTTTTGGAACCACGTAACACTGACCTATGAATTATGTAAGAATAAAAATGGCACCTCACTCAAGGGATGAACCAGTGTTGTGTCTATAGATGACAGAAAACTCCGTAAAAAATAATTTAAAATTGTATCAGTAAATACTGCAGCTTTTACCTGAAAAGTTGACACATGTCATTGTGGTGTGCAGTTTGAGAAAAATGAACAAAACTAACAGCAGATAAACAGTAACCTAAAGCCATGTCTTTAAGAAATAGGAAGAAGAATCCAGTAAAGGGTTGACACAGGACCTGAGAGATGCATCTAGCCCTTCAGCTAATCCAGTTACTGTTCACTGAAGCCTCATAAGAAATGGTCTCAGTGGAAGGCTGGCTGTCAAGAAGCCATTCTTAAGAAAGACAAACTGGAAAAATAGGCTAAGGTATGTCAAATTGCACAAGAACTGGACTGAAAATCAATGGGAACAAGTACTATATAATATACTATAATAAGAAGAAAATACTATAGAATAATGAATTAAAATTTGAAATTGTCATCAGTGTACATGGAGGAAGTTGTGGGGCTGCATTTAAGCAAGTGATGTTGGGGATCTTCATAATTCCATCTAAAACTGATGGAATTATGAACACAGAAAATTTACAGAAAAGATCTACCATGCAATGCTATGTGGTAATGTCTTCATTTTTTTCAGCATTACAATTATCCCAAATACACACAATGCAGTAATACCATACTTCAATTAAATTGTATTCATATAGTGTCGAATCATAACAACAGTCGCCTCAGTGTGCTTTATATTGTAAGGTAAAGACCCTATAAGTATTACAAAGTAATACCCAACAAATGATCCTCCTTTGACAAGCACTTGGTGACAGTGGGAAGGAAAAACTCCCTTTTAGCTTGTAGAAATCTCTGGCAGTGGAGGAATTTGTTTATCTTTAGCCTGCAATTTCAGGGTTCCTTCAGTGTTGCACACTGGCCCCCGTAAGATAATTCACTATGGTGTCTCTAGCTTCACATCTCAAAAAAGAGTTGCTAATAACCAGAGCTTGCTTCTAGGTGGGTGTGTCGTCGAGTAGCAAAAAACTATTTGACACGTAAATGGGTTGGAGGTGTACCGCGGGCTTCTATTTAGGGCTACACCAACTTTTCACCATCAAGCTCCCTACCTGCTTTCCGGGCCGCTCAGGACAATCTGCTGGGGAGAGTTAATGGTGGCTAAACTACCTTCGCCCACGCTGACTACAGGGGCCTGGCCAGCAAAGGATTTTCCAGGATGTGGAGATAGATTTCTAGTTCAGTAAGCCTAGCCTCCTACAAAACAGGCTATATTTCTTACAAGTATACTAAAAGAGGCTTAAGAGTAGCTAAACATCTGACACGAATCAGGAAACTGCAGGAGGGACAAGTGAAAAAACCATGACTCGGCTACAAGCTAAGCTAAGCTCACATATATGTAAAGACAAATGAATGAATACTGTGAATAAGCAGGTGATTTCAACAGAGTGCGCTCTGGCTAAAGGACTATGAAATTCTTTATCTGAAGGTTTTTAATTAAACTGACTACACAGATAATCTACACAAAACACCACAGTGCTAAAACGTATTGTGGAGCAGGACAGGATACAATACTGCAGAAAGAGCCAACACCAAAACACTAAATAGAACCCTGTCAGTCATGGCAAGACAGTGTGGAGTTGTCTTGCCAGAGAAGAGAACAAAATGTAACCAACAACCAGAGAAGAAGTTTTAAATGTCCTTTAGGAAGCCTGAAGAACTATTCCCAAAGACTTAGACAAATTTCAGAAAAGGTTGTCTAAGTGAGTTCAGGCGGTGTTGAACAATAGAAGGAGAAATACCAAATATCGAGATTCAGTTTGTTAGAATTCTACACACTGTACACCTTTTATACTATATTTTCAACTTTTTTCCAAGGAAAGTAATTTAAAAATGAGGAATGGCTGCAACATATTTTTCATTATACAGCACACGGCTTCATAGGAATGAAAATCGCTTTTTCATGCATACAGTTATTGCGCTTAAAGCCGTATCACGATGCTGTTTCTGCTCTTGTAGAAAGCTAAAGAAATTCAGAAGGTGAAACAAAACTAAAGGCTCATGAAGATTTTGCATCACTCTGAGAGCACTTAGTAAAACAGTTTTGTCCCTGTCACTTGTAAAACAGCGCACATGAATTGTCATTTAATGCAGCTTCTTTTCTTTAATTCTTAAACACATTCTCTTTTGTATTTTGAATTGCTGTGCATTTAGATAGGTAATGGCAAATTAGTTAAATTAGTTAAACAAACCAGTATATTTTTAATCTTCAATGCCTATTCTATTTTGTTTTGGAAAATTGTTATTTACTCTCACAGCTAACAAAATCAGAACAAATTGGAATGGTTTGGAAAATAGGTTTTCATTAGAAGTGAACAGGAGATTGAAATTTAAATGTAATTCTACTTTAACTAAGACTGTCCTAATTAGTAACTATTCTTTTTTAGCCATCCTTCCTGATTTGTCATATAATCTTCTGTGAGGACCACAGTGATGAGGCTGCAATGTAATGAGAGAAGTGGAAGGCATTTTAACAGCTCATGCTTGTGGACAACATGGCAGCCAGTCAAAATGTAAGCAACAGGCAATACCACAATGTTCACACATAAGACTGTGGTATTTCAAAAACATGCCAAAGAACATCAAATAACCAAGATTCACTGTTGAGACTCAATGTGTAAATGTGGTCAAGACCGTCCCTTTACCATATAATATGATGAGAGTTGTTGTTGTGAATGAGTTCTTAATTACGAACACACGTTCCTGCCTGATTTGTGTGCTCTCCATAAGGACTGAGAGTTTTTGTTCGCCTGCCTGCCAGTAACAAGACATACAAAGCACCATGAAGAATTAAGAATATTCAGATGACAATGATGAATGGCTTGTTTAAAAGCATGAATAGCTCTTGACTCACACAATACTGGTGTGTCCACATAAAAGGCTGGATAACGTGGCATTCATCTTCTTTGTAAGAGATAGAGTTAATTGCAGCTAATTATTTTCAGAATATTGATAAAAATGAGTATTTTCAAATTTCTGTGATGATGTCCATGCAGTGTGTTTCTCCTTGGTTGGAAAGAAAACATTAAGCCGCCCTCCATTCTCATATTGCAGCTTGTTTTGGCACATATACAATTGAGCAAATATTTAATTTTGTTAGGAATATTAGGGAAGCAAGAAAGCAACCATACATGAATAGAACCTGCAGTCACCATCATTGCTTTTGCTTTCCCTGCCAACATTATTGATGGCAGACAGAATGTCTCCAAGCCTTCATGCTCCCATGTGTGACAGAATGAGAGAGACAGTGTTGTCTATGAGAAAATATTTCTGTTTATCAGTCAGCCCAGCTAGCCACAATAAAAGGCATTCTGTTACATACTGTACATAAATGGCATGCTGCAATGCCTCCCTCATCCTGATTGCTTACCCCTGCACTGTCCCCTCTTGTCCCTTTTGACAGAGGGGCTTGACAGATAGATCACAAAGATGCACAATCATTGCATGGCGGGGACCGGGATGGAGTGCACCCATTATTCTAAAGCAAAGCTGTCTGGCGGGGCAAGGCCTGCACGCCACATGGTGCCATGATAGATGGGGGCCATTAATCAAGGCAGGACGGGGCCCTGAGATTGATGTGTAGAAATTCAAATACCCAAGCAGCATTTGGAAGATTAAGGCTGTGTGGGTAAGGTTAGGAGTCTACCTTTCTGTTATGGAGAAACAGGTTTAGCTGTGCCCAGGGGTGGCATAGGGGATAATTTGCCTCCAAACTGTGCTACTTCCAGTATTCTTTGCCTCAGAGCTCCTCTGTCTTTTATATTGATTAACAATGCCTAGATTTGTCATTTTCCCACTGATGACCCGTCCTGGATCTTTTCAGCGGGAAACAAGACTCGCTGTAGTACCAAGCATTGAAATTAATATCAAAGATTACAGTTTATTTTAGTTATTTTTTTTCTATTTCTAAACAGATTAAGTAATAGTAATGGCAGACAAATTTAAAGAAGATCAGAACAGGCACAATTTAATCAGTCATGGGACAGTAATGCTAGTATTAAGGGTTTTCATTGATAACTGAACAACGTACCTGCAGATACTTGTTGTAAGAGGTGTTGTGGTACCTCTGTCCATCTGTCCGTTTGTTACTGACTTCATATTATCATTTCCTGTTTATGTTTGAATAAGTGCTTTTAATACCAAACTACTAGGCACTAAAAAGACAGGTAATCCCAGGCAAAAACACAGAATTGTCCTTGTCAATGTTAATACAGAAGGGATTCTTTAATGTGTTAATGTTTTGATATTTGTGCTAATCCCGTACAATCAAAGGAGTAAGGGGGCACAGATTAGCCCCCTTAGCGTGCTGCCTGCTGTAACCTATAATTTCCTTCAGGATTAATAAAGTATTTCTGAAATCTGATTTCTGAGATACAGCATGTGTGCGGTACTTGAGATAAAATCTTTAGTTAACTAAAGATTTTATCTCAAGTACCGCTTGGTTTGGTTGCAAACTAACCAAACTTTACAGAATAAGTATAATCTGTTTTTCATATAATAATATTTATATTATTAATAATTTTCTGACGATAAATAAGTTGTATATTGTCTTATGGTGTTAGTCATTGAGTAATTTAACTTGACAAGGTTCAGTGCTTTTGCTAACAAACTGCAATAGTTTTGATGGAGATGTGCAAATCAACAAAATCCGGTTTCTATATGTAATAGAATTTAAAAAAATAATTGTAAAAGATTCCCCCGTTGACAAAATGTTAAGTAACAGTACTGCGTAAAGCCATGGAGAACTGTGTGTTGGAGTGTGCTGTAGAACTGGTTCGACAGCTTTCTGTGCTTTTTCTTCAGGCAAATGATTCATGCTGAAAAACACCTACAGCATTTTGTGTTGCTGCAAATGGAGTACTCCAAAGTTTATTTTTTTATATCATTTCCATCTGCTGCACTATTTTTAGTCCCTGATTATATAAGACTTGAGGTGGTGCTGTGTGATTATGTTCTCGAGACATGGACATTTTTGTCAGAATTCACCAATTATTTATTTATTTATTTAGTGTTTTTTAAAACTATTATTATCATTATTTTTTCTCACTCATAGGGCCAAAGGAAGTTTGTGCCAGCAATACTGAAGACATGTAGATGAAATATATCTGACATTTTTTGGCAAAAAAAACTGACTGCTATGTTTAAAAATTGAATTCAGTCATTCCAGTCCGATGTCAAGTTTGAAGGTTTACCTTGGAATTTTTCCTTGGACAATTCTCAGTTAACAGACGAAAGAAAATGTTGTTAAAATGCATGCCACTTATACTGTCACAGCAACCTGTGCTCATTATTGGATTTAGTATCATGTTTAGAGTCTGACATCTCATTTCTTATGATACTGTATATCAGCAGAGATGTCCATGGCAGTGCTGCTGCCATGATAATAATGATACTGCTGGCAAAAAGGTTATTAACGTGTAAGTAATGCCGCACATTTTTTTGTCAAACATTCCAGAAATTAACAAAAAAAAAAAAGAGCAAAAAATAAATAGCAGATGTGGATCATTGGTGCGATGGATCATTGTTACAAATATCTGTCACTCCTTTATTGCCCTGATGGTTCCTATATTAAATTTCATAAAGCACTTAATTCCACATAGCTGTTCCTGAGAGTATGCTTTTGTCAAATAATATTTGCAAACAGAATATTGTCTAAGGGTACCACCTGTTATGTTAATATGTTTAGTGTCTGACTAGTGCACCCAGAGTGTAGCACATATCAGGAGGAATAAAACAAACAAGAAAGGCAATCTATAATCAGTTAGTTATCGATAAAGCAAAGATTTGCACCTCTAGGATCAAAAGGGGAAAAAAGAAAAGAAAATTACCCTCAAGGGACTTGTTGAGATTCTCATCTGAATATTCACACAAGGCTAGCGGTAATATAGTAGAGGTAGTAAAGAATACTATAACTAGGAGAGACAGCTTGTGAATATGACTCAAAGCTTAACCAGGGCTTTATCCAAGCGAAGAGGATTCATCTGGCTTTGACAAAATAAAATGCATCAAGAAATCACTATGAAAAAAGAAAAAATACATGCTTTATAATTTTTATATTGTTCCCATGACAAGAAAGACCTTCAGCAACTCTAAATCCATCTAGAGAAGTATCATCCCTGGCTATAGTTCCCCCCAGGGAAAACTTAAGCCATTAGAGAGGAAGGGAGAGAGAAAGATACAGAAGGCTTGATACGTATAGGAAGAGGTTATAAAGTGAAAGCAGCTAGCACTTCTGATGAATTTTTCCAAGGGGAAGTGCAAGTAGAGGTACAAACATTCATCTCTCAGAAAAAACACACCTGAGGGGGGAATCAAGGGGATACTGCTGTATTCAACGCAAAACTTTGGATTTGTTTTCCTGCCTATATCACTGATTTGCCATGTGCAATCTTACAAATAAGAGTTTGTTTAACAAAGAATGTGCTCAGCAAGTTTCCCGGTAATATCACTAGGTGTACATTTATTTTTTAGGTACATGATAGTAGTGCTGAAACAAATATTCAGTAATTTTCAAAATGAAAACAAAATGTAGTTTCTAGTTTCATAAAAATATTTATTGTGTTTGATATGTTGTACATTTGTAGACAAACTAAAAGATAAAGGCATTCAATACAAAGATACTTTTTAAAAAATTTGTGTGTGGTTAAAAATATTGCTCTATATACCACTTATCCATGTGCAGTTTAAGATATAACATATCTGCACTACTTACTGGACATGTAAGTGAAGAGTTTTGCTAGCATCATTTTTCTGCTCCACTACTTCAAGGATAGATGCAAAAAATCTTAATACGTGTAGTCCTTTTAGATTAGAGCTCTTATTATACAATAATTTAGAATATTGAGCTTTTTAATTAATTCAGATTTGCTTGAAGTACGCGCACTACGCATACTACGTACGGTGCGTACTATAAGTACGAGAAGTGCGGAAGTGACACGCTTGTGAAATGGGACGGTATACGCTTCGTTGCGCTGTTCAGGTTGCCTAGCAACCATGATACTAACCGCGAGACACGTTACATACAGCATTGTTTGACAGAAATGAAGGAGGAAAATGTTTTGTTGGTCATTCATTTTTGTCATGACATCACTTTGATTAGTTGAGTATCTGAGGCTGAGACCACAGGAGTGTAAAACATGATAGTTGGGCTTCATTTCTGTGCTGAACAGTCATTTAAGATTAGTTAGTAAATAACAATTAGTTAATGTTGTTCATGAGACTAAAGTCAACTCACTGTGGCAATGTAAATATAATATGGCCAATATTATAGTATTGTCAGAATATTATGATATATATATATATATACACACACACATATACATATATCACTGACTTTCAGCTTGTTGTGTTTGTGGATATATGACTGACTTTAATTATTAAACATTCGCACATAAATAAGTGACGTCATATTCAGTACTTTTGACAGTTCACTCTTCGGCCGCTCCATCTTATTAGGGAAATTCCATATATATAAATGTAAATTTCAAAACTCAGCCCCATCATTTAATTTGGTTTTGATTGAAATTGAATATTACTTAAACTCTCTTAAATTAACTTCCAATAAAAAAGGTTTATCATTGATTGGAGTTCATTCAGAAATGTTTAAGGTATGAGTTGTGTACCTCAAGTACAAAGTTGTTATGAAGTCTGTCACATCCCCCCCCCCCCCCTTTTTTTTCTTTTTCTATCCTTTATTCATTTATCCTTCTTATTTCATTGTACTGTATATTGTTACTCTTATTTGCCTTGTATGTCTACTGTACAAACTAAACTGGAATGACTGACTGTTCGCTTTATAAGTTCAATAAAGTTTTGAAAAAAAAAAACCTTTTCTGTCGCTCCCTTCTGCCTTATTTTGCGGCAAAATTATCCACACCCACCGCCGCGCTATGAATTGTGGGATATATGGGACCACGAAGCGTGCACCAGACCACGCTTGATATTTGGGGAAATCGACGGCACATTTGGAGTATGCATTTGAAGTACACTTCGAATTGGGACAGCCGTCGTCGCGTGGCGGGGACGTAACCGCACTTGATATGCGTACTTCAAGCGTGCAGACCCTGAATTGGGACACAGCTACAGTTCTCGGTCTTCCTTGTCATCATTGCCTCTGTGTTTGTGTTTCCTGTTTTACTTTGAAAGTCTGTGTCAGTGTATTCTGCTTTGCCTCCTTTGTCTCAAAACAAAGCAAAGACACTAGGAGCTACTGCTGCATGTACTATTTTGGTGAGCGTACATATATTTAATGTATATTCTGTCTAGTAATTTAATGACTTAAAGCATTTCTCCATGTATCAATGTACCAGCAAAATGCAGGCAAGCCCAAATCCACTCGCTGTTTATGCAAACATGGTTGTAAATGAATTTCATAAGGCAAGCATTTCAAAAAATCAGCATTGCAAATATTTTATGGAGAAGGAGGCACATTCAGCACATTTGTTAGACCTCAAGAAAGCACACAATGGTTATGAATGAGAGACAATGAATGCAAGCATTGCTCTGTTTGGAAGACAACTCCACAGGGTAACCATAAATTCATGATAAAAGACATTACACCCATTTGACTTGTTGATTTTACGTATTAAAAACATGATTGAACATTCTTTCCAAAAGGTGTTCAAATATATGTTTTCCAAAATATTAGGTGGATTAACCCTTTGTGTGTGTAGTTCATTGCATTTGATAAACAGTAATATTACATAATTAGCCTCACTTACCCAGAAGTGTCTAGCCTCATCATTATCTTTCTTTATGATTGTACTGATATCAAGATTACACACTTCTCTGAAGTTGTAGATGCTGCACTTTACTATAGTCATTCACTTGACCTATCTCTACCATTACCAGAAGCATAAGGTCCTCTGCTACAGAAGGCAGTCTTAGTTCTGCTTGAAAGTGGGCCACCATTCATCAGGCCTTACTGTGACCTTGTTGTGCTCTCTCAGCAATATCTAGTTAGTCCAAATTGCTTCTCTTTGTTTCACAATTTTCAGCCCACATCTGTAGAAAGTAAACAATGCAGTATTGTAATGAGAAATGGCAAGCAGGGAGAAGGGGAAGGAATGACACCTTAGAGACTGTAACCCCCTTGCTCCCTCTCTCTTTCTATCTATTTCTCTGTGCAAGTGAAAACAAGTGGACTGCCAAAGGGAGAGAGGTACCAAAAATTGCTTCTGTTGAATGCACTTCTGCGCCTTTATTGCTTCCTGTAATTGCTTCTCTGAGAGGTAACTGCTCTCCTCTTGTCCTTTTTTCACTGCTGAAGGATTGTACCCTTCGAAACATGGAGCAAACCCCACCTGAGTCATGAATCCCATTTAAAGTCAATGTTGAAGGTACACGTATCAATTTGATTGAGCCTGAATGGATACATACAGCATAGTCCAACCAAACTACATTATGTGATTTAAATATTTCTATACAGAAAGTGTTCTTTACCAAACCCACCATGCCTGATCTACCAGAGTATTTTCAGTGTATACTGGTATGGTATGCACGTGGTGTGTTGATAAAAGTAACAAAACTCTGATAGTTACAAGTTTAAGATCTTGTGGGAGTAACGGTCCAATGATATATGCGCTTGCTGCATTATCAAAATGACAATATGGAGAGTATGTGCAGCGCCATATGTTTAAAGGCTAATTTCAGATGAAACAGAGACCCAAAGAATGGCTTCGTGCTTTTCTCCAGATGTTGAAGTGTTACGACCCAGCTCGGAATGACCGTAACAAGAGCGGGGTGTCCCGCGACTTCCCATGCCCAAACAGACACAGCGTCGGACTTTTAAGAATAATTTATTCACAGCAATGGCGCTCAATACAACGGTAGTGGGAGTGTATGATTTCAGGGTGAGCCAAGGCCAACACAACAAACAAAACCCAACCTAGGCTTCAGTTCCCCTTTTACCTCTTCCAGAAAATAAAGAAAGAAATGACACAATGTGACCTCCCTGGTCTAACAGCACAGGAGAAAACGAGCAGTTACATCAGGCCGTGCCTTCCATCCACCAATCACAGCTGAGCCCCTGCACAGGTGAATTAGCATACACACATTAAGAAACAAACCAACAACACACGCACGTAACATGAAGAATAAGATTTTTTTTACATGCTAATATTTATGGATTGGATTACTCTGAATAGAGTGGGTTTACTTTTTCGACAGAGACAAGTAGAGTACTTGTAGTAAAAACAAAAAGAAAGGTAAGCTTGTGTCACATTGTGTGGTATGATTTGTTCGCCTGTGTGTTTATTTTAAAGGTCAGAAATGCAACCAAATAATGGGGAACACATGATGATGTGATATTTGCTTGTAAAAATACCAAGCTACTCATACTCATACAGTATATGGATAAAAACATTTTTTAGAAAGCAAAGTAAAGTAAAAGTAGTATTATATAAGGTGTTTCTAGTATTTCACTCTCTATTATAATAAAACATGTATTTATTTGAAACATGTCCAAAAATCCCACAGAATAACTGCATGTAATACTGAAATACATTCTCACAATAAAGTACTTTTTAGTCCACAGGTATTTGCACAAGAACACAGTCAATCAAGATGTGATCTGAAATGTAGTCTTTCAGATGTAATACCAGGGATTAGACAACAAATACTAAATTGACTGCAAAGTCTTACCTTTTAATAGACATTTGATATTTGACTGATAAGCTGTTTTACGTACAAGTGAGGCCTGTTCCCTCATTATTCACGACAAATTAAGCAGATGAAATATTTGGAGTTGATTCCAAGTGTTTTACTTGCATTGGTAGCTTTTTACTGGAACACTCAATGTGAGGTGATATCAGTTTCAAAGAGATGTCAATGCAAGTGATAGAGCTCATCATTATGCAGAAAAACCTAAATTAATCAGTTAACGACATAGTAAAAACTTACAGAGTGGAATATATCAGAACTCTTTCCTTGGTTAGGCTTTAGCCACACACATGCGTGCCAACCTGTGGTTAATGGAGGTGATCGACAGTCAATAGTGTGAAATACGGTTAGGGTTATATGTTAACACCACATACAAAGAGGTTTATGGTGTTGTTATCATGAGTGCATTAAAGACATTGACTATCCTGTGAACATTTGCAAACTATTCGCCAAGCAGGAGCGAAACTGTGAAAGTGTGTAATGCTTTCAGAGTAAAACATTGTGCCTTTTGAAATGTGTTGGTTATAGTGGTAAAGCACACTGTTTAATGTCATGGCAAACATTCTCCATTTGTGCTTTGTGAAACACTTTTGCAAGTTTCACTATAGTTTGGAGAGTAAAAGCATGGAAGACACTGACTTCTCTGCAAACACTAGTCAAACTGTGGGTGATTACAGCAATCTGCTTGTAAACAAAACAGGGATATTTGTCCTCTGCATATGCAACATATTTCACCTGGTGACAGCCAGTAACCTTCAACAACCACTTGTTAACGGATTATGGCATATCTATCAGTTAGATCAGCGATGGGAGTGACTGACTAGTTTCTAAGCCTTTGTCACTGAGGTTTTAAGAGAAATTCCTTCACAATATCTAGACAAGTCAAGAGTGCTGTCAAGGAGGGAAGCATATCGCTGTCAAGGTAAAATAAAAATGCATATAAATATAGATTTAGAGCAAAGTTCTACTCAAGAATTGGTATGCCAGATTATATTTTGTCTGAAACAATGTGCCCAGTTCGAGAAAGCATCTTTGCATTGAGCAAACCAAGTTACTCTTGGGTTGCATTGAGCAAACCAAGAGTAACTTGTACCAGAATGATATCAAAAGTTATGGAAAACATAGGAAAAGTTCCTTTAGATCATGTGCTATCAAACATGGTGGAGGCAGTGTTAGGGTTATGAATAACTGCCATTGGAACTGGGTCAATAGTGTTTATTGATTCTGGTGATGTGGACAGCCATTACTCTCTGTTCAGATGTAGCAAAATGCTGCAAAAGACCCAAAGCACACAACAAAACCAGCCAAAGAGTTTTTCAAGACAATCTCAATCCAACCAAGAATGCTTTTAACTTAGAGAAGAGGTAAGGTAGAGGGACCCACAAACAATCATAGCATTTGGTGATGTCTGTGGGTTCCTGACTTCAAGGTTCAAGGTTCAAGGTTCTTTATTTGTCACATGCATAGTTATACAAGTATAACACACAGTGAAATGTAGCCTGACACGCTCCTCGACATGTACAAAAATTGGGGGGGGGGGGGGGGGGGGGGGTAGAGGAAGAACATTATATATATATATATATATATATATAGTATATACACTGGGTGAATGTGCAGTAGTAGCAGCAAGCAGGTGAATTCTGTACATTAATATGAATAGACATCTGACTATTTTACAGGATAGACAATATAAACATATTTGAAATTAAAGGAATTGAAATGTACATTGTGCCTTGGTTTAGAGTGTCTGGAAGAGAGTCCTGTCTCAGGGTTCTACACTAGTATTAAAGATATTTATTTCAAATTATTATTATTGTTTTTTTAATTTTGTCTAATTCACTTTGGGCCTCTAAGAAGGATTCTATGTGTAGAAATGCTGGTAGTCCTAAATGGTTAACACAATGCTTTTATGAAATCCCCCAAAGATGAAGCACGTAAATTACATATTGACTGATTGATTTAAAACACACTGTCGTGTTTAGTGTGTTGCAGTTTGTGGTAAAATAACCACAAACTGCAATTGTCCAAAAACAAGCGTACCTTAGCGATGCATATTAAAACATATACATATACATATAATAATAATAATAATGATAATAGTAATATAATACATACTATAACAGCTCTGTGTACTCCATCTCTCATCCTATGAAAGCTATGATGGGCTCCAGCCTCACCTTAAATTGGGTACGTGGTTAAAAATGGATGGGTGGGTAATACAAAAACACTAATCATCTGCTTGGGGGTGCTTTTTTTGTTTAAAAAAAATACTCATTGTACTATATTGCAACTTAAATGTATCTGTTCCTGTTGTTCTTCACAGTTATTCCCCAAAAGTTATTCACATGTCAATCAAGCCATACACAAGTCAGATAAAAATAGTCCAAATACACTGAAATCCCAAAGTAGCTTGAAAGGAACTGTTATTTCTTGCTTTATAAGTTGGTATTTCCTTCTATTCATGTAACCTACATTTTACACTGAAATACTAAAACTCTTTTGAATATAACCATTTTATTTCAATTCACACTGAAGCACAATTCATGTGCTCGACTTATGCAAATATTAAAGTGAAATTGGACAAGTGATGTGCAAGAGTAACCTTTTTAGCACTACATCAGGTGTGGTTTATCATTCCAGTAGTTGTTTTGTCCATGGGCAAACACTACTTTTGTGTGCATGTCTGTATATGCATGCATATAAAACTTATTTATTTTTACTTGGGTTTGTGTTTTGTTGAGATTGCAAAGTCTGGAGTGGAAACTGCTGTGCCCAAATAGTTTTCAGCAGGTGGTGTTTGCACAGTGAATACACCATGTCTCTGAGTCCCAATCCCATTTAAATGCCTGGAAGCAAAAATCTACCCCAGTTCCCTGCTCACATGCCTATCATTGTTGCATTCATTCCTGCAGTAGCCTGTCACTTGCATTTTGTGTTTTAAAGCTGTTAATTTATTCATCCTTTTTGCCAGGCACACTGCATTTAATTTGTGATGAAGGAACTGGAGCAGGAGACAAAATGTTCCTATATTACGGTTACGTAAATCAGAAGTTTTTTTGGTTTTTTTTGTTCAATGTATATACAAAGATAAGATGCCTCCTGGCATTATTCATATTCTCTGTTTCTTTATATATATATATATATATATATATATATATATATATATATATATATATATATATATACACACACACACACATATATACACATATATATTGAGTCTCAGTTTCTAAATGTATCACTTTTTTTCTTGTTTTTTTTAAACTTTGCTGTTGGATTTATATATATATATATATATATATATATATATATACACACACACATATATATATACACACATATATATATATATATATATATATATATATATATATATATATATATATATATACATATGTATATATACACGTATATATATATACACATATGTATATATACGTATATATACATATGTACATGCATCTGCCATGACGGTTATAAAAATGTAGTTATTGTATGAAGCAAAATAATTTCCACTATTTGTTTCTCTTAAATTTTGACATCTGATTGATATATGTGTATTTGTATGCCATGTCATATGTCAAATACTGAAACTACTGAATACCACTGGCTTTTTTTAGTATTATCAAATGTGTTTCTGTCCATTAGCTACAGCAATAGATACTATTAATCATAATATGTATTGATTTATCTTGTACAGAAATTATATCACACAACACAGGTTGAATAAAATTGGCTTTTCTGTTTCTGATATTGGCACTCAGTGTACTCAAAACAAAAACAGACACATATTCCCATGCACTATGACACTGTTCCCCTGTTTTTGGCTTGCAATCACTCAAGCTTTCCTCCATCTTGGTCTGTAGAATCCCATTATCTCCTCATTTGTGCTTACCCTGTGACAAAACCTCAATTAGTTTTCCAACCAAACATGCTAAACCCACACTCACCACTTTAGCCATTGCCAAGAAAATAATACTTATCAATTGGAAAAATAAACACTTACCGTCGGTTGAATCTCCTTAAGCATGACCTCCAGTCTTGACAGAAAAGGATGACACACAATATTGAAATGGGGTCTCCGAACTCATTAGATAGAACTGTAGAATCCTGATTTCGCCTGTCATCAAATTTGACGATGTATATTCCTTATTGTCCTTTCTAAGCATGTGATTATTATCGATTTGGTTGCAATCTACATTATTGTCACTGATATTATAGATAGAAATTGATATTCTATTTTGCATTACAACTTCAAGATCTCGGTCAGGATTTTTTTTTTTTTTTTTTGAGGCAGTTACTTATCACTGATCACACAAGGGTCCCAGCACAAGTCAATAGGATTCTTTTTTTTTAATTTGGGGGACCCTTATGTTCTGATGGGGGCTGTATGGTTGAACACCACTGTCTTGCCCATGGGGGTGCTTGGTCCGGTCTGCTCGAGTCTGGACTTTCTGGTTCTTTCTGGTGCCCTGGCTCCCCCTGGGGTTGGGTGATTTCCTGGTGGTCCTCTTGGGGTGGTCCTCAGTGCTAGGCCTGCGTATTGTTGGAGGGCTAACACTTTGATGGTTGAGCCCACTTTGTTTAGCTTGCATTGGTATGCTGATCCATCCATATTTATCATACTACACCAATGTGTTTGGCTCTTCTCTAGTTTTTCTTTTTGGATGGAAAATGTGGAGAATCAACAGTAACGTGAGAGACTCGTAACCAACACATTTTATTTTAACATATGAACCATGGCATGTTTTGGATTAAATATATGTATATCATACAAGATCAACAGAAAGTCACAAATCCATTCTTATGATTTGCTTTTCTTGTCTTTGACATTGTTTTTTTGTTTTAAAGCAACATTAAAATTCAGCAACATTGACATGCTTTCAACATTCAGTGTAGGAAAGGCCAATTTTCCCACACACATATTAACAGTGTCTGTCACATCACTGCACATTTCAGGCCCATTTTCCACTTGATGCAGTATGTGCACAGTTGGTATGGGGGCACCAGGTTAGACCTCTCAGCTTTGTGTACTGAGGTGCACTAAAAAACTTTGACAAATGGCTTTTGATGGAAGCAGTGAGTGGCAGACTATATTTCCCCTCTGCTATTTGGAGTAGCCAAGAAAGCATAGCATTAAGTGAGCTGTACATTGGTGCATGCTCATTGCTGTCTTGCAAAGACTGATGGTTGAAAGTTTGAATATGAACAACACAGAGGGGGGGCAGGAATAATATTAAAGATCAGAGAATTTTTATTTTAGATTTTTAGCCATGTGTAATTAGTGGCTTTTTAAATTGTTTAATCTTGCTTTCATATGGTGGAATACACTAGATATTCTTCCATATGCTAGAAAGCCGCAGTACACTCTACACTGAGTGGTGTCTTTTGGTGGTCAGCAAGGGTAAACCAACATGTATAAAAATGTGCAGGGCAGTGAAAAAAGCTTTTCCCTCAAGGCTGCAGTCAATTCCCCTGATACAGTTCTGCTCAGCACCATTGCTCCTAAACACCCATATGTTGCTTACACTTAGATAAAAATGGGAGCTTTCCTAAGATTAGAGACACAGATCTCACAGAAATATCTTTTTCTAGAGAGCTAAATGTTTTTTTTTTTTATTACATAAACTGAAGCTGAACATTTTAACAAACTGAATAATGTTTGGAGATGTGCTTTATATGTGTACCAAAGAGTTGCCGTTCTGTTGATACTACAAGTGGATATTGTACTTTTTAGTATATAAGCTCAGTCTCATTCTTTTGACCAAATATATAGATTCTTTAAAAACGCTGTAGTTGTTGGAATTGATATGAGACATGGTATTAAAAGCACAGCTCCATGAATGTGTTCCCTTGCAGCAGCACTTCTATCTCATTTTCAACATCAAAAAGAGAGAAATGACGCGATAAGAAAGAGAACAAGGCTTCCCTTTCGAGAAGAGGTAGTCAGACACTTATGTTTGAGAATATATCGGGCTGTGGTGGAAAAAAATCAAATTGAAAATGTATTTTGTCCGTATAACAATGTGGGTTTTTTTTGTTTGTTTGTTTTTCACTTGTTATATCACTAATGACACCATAAACCTGACCCTAGTCCTCAGAACTTTGCATTCAAGACCACAAAATGCCAAATAAAAACTTGCAAATGATTATACACCACACACAAAAACACAAACACACACACACACAGGATTCGCCTAAAGCAGCATCCTATTTATACACTTCATGATATATGTAAATTTAAAGGCCAAATATAGTTGTGTATATATAAATAAAGCCCTCACAACCTTTGATAGAAACTGCAATCAGCCTAGGGACAAATCCACAAGGTGTATGATTTTTAAGGCACCTCTTCTGATGTGGAACATGCATACAATACATACATATTTTGCAATTCTTACAAAGTAAAAGAATGAACAGTGGAGCAAATTATATTTGTGGACTACAGTTGATATGTTTTATTTGTCTTTACAAATAAAATAAATTCTTACTGTATGATTTTACTGACAAATTCAAAGCTACCCATAGCATCCCCATGATAGACACTATAATAGCGTAGCAGCGTTCATGACAACTTTAATATTTTAGACAAGTGCATGTTTTTCTTCCTTGTCCATGATTTACAATAAATAACTAAAATAACTTAATGACATAGAGGAACACTTTTACGCATTATGAAAGAAACAAGTCAGCAAATGATACACCTATCATACAAGGATGCGTCCTCGATTATAACACTTCTGGCAAATGTCTTTTCTACTCCACATGCATTTTAAGAATTGAGACATCTTTCAGCATTGGACTTTTGAGCTTTTCTTACTCTTTTTTCTTTGTCTATTTTCATTATCACCTCCTATAACTTTTATATTTTACTTATTTACTTAACTTTAAATTACAATTTAAGTAATTCAGCTGATGTTCTCCCTTGTAAAGGAGACGTCTGTGAGGTAAAGTTTTGATGCTTGATAAATAACATTTACTGATTTAATGTTCTCAGTGTCAGATATTTCACAAATACTCTCCAATAATCATCATTTTTTGTAGCAAGGTTTTTGTCTCTGCGTCTGTTAAGGTTAGATGTTGCCATTCAAGCTTTTCTGTCCACCCATGAAAGAAAAACAATCTCCAAGGTTTCTGTTTGAGTCATGGTGCCTTCTGAGTTTTAAGTCAAATAGAAAAGGAAGCAACATGAGGACACTGATGTGTTACTTTGGATATATACCAGCAAGGAAACACCTACAAAGGGAAAAGATGATATTTCCAAGTGGAACCAGTAACGCTCTCATTTAAATATTTACTATAGTACTAACATGCTGGTTTTCAATGTGTTCCTTTAAGTGGTAGAAGTGCTTTGTTGCCTGCTTGTTGTAAATTATGTATATTAACATAATTCACACAAAAAAACCATTTACATTTACTATCTAAATTTGTGTGCACTGCATCGGATTAAATTTGACTGCACAATTCAAGCAGACTAACATATTTTATGGTGTTATGCTCTTAAGGTTAAATGGAATTCGATGGCATGCAGTATTTGAATAATTCAGCTTATAACACATGTTGGACTTTAAACAAATCTAGTGGATGAAGATGTTACTTTTAAAAAATCTACAATATATAACACAACATGATCTGAACTACATTACAGAAGTATTTTTTGAATTGTGCATCAATTCAGCCAAATTTACTTAAAGAAATTATGAATTTTTAAACTGTTTCTACAATTTTTAAAATGTTAAAATCCAGCTGTTTTATGGAGTTGTTCTGTGCATACATGTTCTGTATGTGGATTAGATTCAGCATGATCCTTTTCTTTGAAGGAGCATTTTGATTGTTGTTGCAGCAACAAACTCCGATGAATGTAAATATGTCACTTAACTACAACTGCACCATAAGATCAGTGCATTGTTTAAGATTGTAATCAGAGCATTTCAAGTATCGTGCAAGATCATTATGAACCTTTTGTACCGTCACTGATTATTTTTAGAGAGATGTTATTTAAGATGGGAGGAAATAATGTCCTGCCACTGACCTCAAACAATTTTGAATGAAGTGAACCACAAAGATAACCAATCATCAACATCCCTGCACCCTGCAAGAAGCTCAAAGGTACTTTCCCTCCATTACTCTGTAAACTGTTAAATGTTTTCTTTTCTTCCTCATTTCTTGCTCCTGTTAAGTGAACTTTTAATTCATACAGGAATAAGGAAATTGCTTTTCAAAAAGGCCAAATGTTTACTTCAGCTATGTTAGATGCATCCATACTATTCTAGGTAGGAAAGATATTTATTACCTATAGCTTTTAATACAATAATTTGATAACCAGGAATGGTGAAAACAGGCAAAATCACCTGCCCCAGTCAAAACTAGTATTCAATAAATAGTATTTCAAAATTAAATATACGTTTGGGTGGCATATCATATCCCCGCAAAGTTGCGGGGATATGATACATTAAAAACAAAAATGTATAAAAAGAAATAATTCTAGAATCTGCTATAGCCTGTTTGCTCATTTTAATTCAGCATCTTCAGGTAAACCACTGGGTAAATACAGGGATCACAGATATCATGTGCCAGTATTGATACTTATAGCTTATGAAAGCAGCTCATGATTTGCAAAGTTTGCACCATCAATATTCTTAATCTGGATACATTTTAATATCAATTAAATGTTTGTGAATTTTGTTTTCTACTGTTAGTGTGTTTCGTTGTTTTATTTAATGCAACCAATACACAGAGTTGTTCCCAAGCCAGCCACGAGATGAGATGCCTCTAGTATGCCCGGGGTCTGTCTGGCAATCTGTCTCCAGGTAGGACATGTCCAAAACACTTCACCTAAGAAGTGCCCTGAATGGAACAGATGCCTGAAGCACCCCAAGTTGCTCCTTTCATTACAAAAGAGTACCGGTTCTACTCAGAGTCTTTCTTGAATGACTAAACTCCTCACCATATTTCAGGCTGAGCACAGACACTCTATAGAGAACCTCATTTCAGCTGCCTGTATCAGTATTCTCATTCTTTCAGTTTCTATCACTAATTTATGGCTGAAAGTAAAGTAGGATCACAGATCAACATCAGTGGCTTAACTTTAATGCTAATCTCTCCCTTCACCACAGCAGGTTGTGTCCAACCTCAAGTACCCCATTAGGGTGGCCTATGGGACTGCTCTGGCCTGGGCCTGAATGAGGCCTTGTGTCTTCAGGGTGGGGCTCCTAGTGGATGGATTCCATGACATCTGGAAGGGCATCCAATATAAAACTCCAAAATCAAACATGTGGAGCTGACTGCTGTGGCAACCCTTTTTGACCACAGAGCAACCAAAAGTAGCCAGTTTTATAGTTGATACCCCAAACTGTGTTTCACTGAAGTGAATCAGCTAGAACAGCTACTCTTTAAAGAAGTTCATAAAATTCATTTTTGTTTAATTTAGTAGATTCCTCACCTCCTCTGTCTCAGACAGAAATACTGATGTAATTATTGATCTCTCTTCTCTAGTTCCTTCTTTTCCTTCCTCGTCTGTCTGCTTGGCTCTTCTGTAATTATATTCATGGTTACTGGAACATTTGTAACATATCAGCTGTTTAAGATGAGCCACTGCTCACTACATATGATTGCCAATACATGTGTCATCATAGCATCATTTGGTCCCTTTCTCCATCCAACAACATATATAACATATAACACTTATATAATTATTATACCTACAGATATGTAGACCCTCTAAGTCCAAAATGTTTTGATAACTACACCAATTTTACTAGCATAATTATTTTGCATAGCAATGCTAAATGCTAACATAAAATTTCTATCCCAGTTTTTCTAAATGTGTTTTTTTATGACTGCATAAATCAAAGTTCCGGTGCTTGTGTTGTGGGTTTTAAGCCTGATGTGTGTGCGGGATAGTGGTAATAAAGTGTCTTGACCAAAATGCAATCTGTACAGAAAAATTACCCTACATTCAGAGGAATACATGCTTTGTGGGATTTCTTTTCACATTTTATTGCAAAGTGGGAACACATTCAAAAATTTAATTAAAATACTGATATTTAATTAGAAGTATCAAAGGACTTGGCAAAGTGAGCTTTCCTCCAAATGCTTTTACAGAAACAACTTCATAGTATTTCTTTAGAGGAAATGGTTCTTGCCAAAAGTGACATGCTAATAACTGTTTTTTTTATTCAGCAGTAAAACAAACAAATGTCTGCATAAAAAAAAAAAACATTAAAAAATTTAAATGACTTTTCACCAAAACTAAGTCTAAAAACTCAGCCATCTCACTCTCACCATGTCCTTCACACATCAGTTTGTATTTTCAAAAACATCCAACTTGTCCCTTGCATGTACAATAGCCTTGAAGAGATTCTTACAGACAGACGGCACTCACTACCCCAGTAAGACACTGCACAGCAATGACTTTTATTTACACTGACATCGCACTACGGGTATGTTTGCCAACCCCGCTCTGGGAATTCTGATAAGCTCATCTAAAAGCTAACCTAAAAACAGCACGATTAGACACACTTTTCTTTGATATGAATGAAGGGTTTCTCACCTGTTTTCTGCGTTTTCTTCTTTATCTGGCTCTGTCTTAGAAAAAAAAGAGAAAATTCAGAAAAAGGAGGAGAGTGTAAATACATTCTGTGAAATATTAAACTGCACAAACGCTCGCTTTGCCACATGTAATGCCAGTTGACCGTGAGAGACACTGAGTGCATATATTGCATTTTTCCAAAAACATTCCTGTTTGCAGTGAATGTTATAGAAAACACAATATAAGGTTTATATTAACACACAGTTATTATGAGATAATGTTAATTGAAGAATTTGTGCCTAAGAATACAATTATTTGTTTAATGAATTAGGCAGCTACTATAATTTATTTTGTTCCACACCTGTGTTGGTAATCTTTATCTCATCAAAGGCTCATGCAGTTCAGAAAGGTGTGAAATGCATTAAGCAATAACCTTGTAAACTTTTTTATTTACCTGCATTCAATGTCAAAATAACAGGCAAAAAGATGGTTGTGAAAAATAAAGGTTTCACACGTGTCTGCAGTCTTGTGAGATTTGAGAAGCTTTGGCTTCGGCTCATGCAATGTTACCCAAAGTACAGCAGAATGACCACAAACAGGGCTTGTGGTCATTCTGCTGTAAAAAAAAAAAAAAAAGGGAATCAAAAAAACATAAAAATTGAAACTTAAAAAAAATGAAGGTTTTCTGTTAATAGCAGTGTGAACTCTATTTTTAAATTAAATCGTATAAGGTAAAGAGACTTACATCTTTCAGTTTGTGTGCCCCAAAAATATAAATACAAGATGTAGAAATGGCAGTTTTGCCAGCTGTGGTCATTGACACTAATGAGTACTAATGATCGTTTTGAATATTGGAAACTATTAAATGTCTAGAATTGGGGAGTAGCTTATGGGATTCAGACAGTGCACACTTTTTATTATTATCATCATTATTATTATTATCATTATTATTTTTATTATTGTTTTTACTTTTTTATTTAAAATTTTCCATATTCCATAAACAAGACAATGTCTGATGATACAGCTTAAGAAAGTATTTGCCGTTGAGATGCTGTCAGCCCATGTATATATATATATAAAAAATGGCATCATTTTCTTACTTGAAAAATGCAGTACATGGCAAAGTGTCTGGGTTATGCTAAAAAAAAGATAAACACATCACAGTGTTTTCCTCAAGTACAGTGGTGAGGCAAATTCAATTACAGGCAGGCTTATCCACTGGAGCTGAGGGTGGCTCTTACCCATGTGTCTGCAGGTGAAGTCTAGGGAGAGTTGAGCTCATTTTGTAGGTACCCTCAGGAGGACAGGTACTGAAAACCTACCCCACACTGCCTATTAAAAGAAGGCCCAAAACTTTGAAATAAACAGTTCTATTCCTTATAGCACTTTCTTCTATTTTTTTCAAGATACAAAAATATAAAAGGAAAATAATCAGCATGTTATTATTTGGAGTATCCATTCGGAGCTTTAAATATAGCAAGTATAGAGGTCATGACGAATACTACTTAAGGGGTTTAAACCAATAGCAGTTTGAGCTTTAGCACCAAATATATCGAAACAGCCCAGCCCCATTCAGTTAGATTCCCAACATAAACTGCAATCACATTGTAATGAAAAGGCACAGACTGGTGAGAAGACTAGAGAAACAACCTAAGGAGTGTGAAAGTACAAGGTCAGGAATAGCATTAGGATAAAGATTTGTGTTGGTATGCAGGACTGTAGCATAAGGTTTATATTGTTAGCTGATAATGCGAATACATTTCAGTTTATAAAGACCCCTAACACAAAGGTAATGTAATATGTAGTGTAGCAAAGTTCTTTCGCTTTGAGTAATTAAATAACATACTGTATTGCTTTCAAGTTAAGTAATAAGTAATGTGTAATGATCCAAATATGTTGTAAATACTTATCTATATACAGTGTTGGGAAGGTTACTTTTAAAATGTATTCCATTACAGAATACAGAATACATGCCCCAAAATGTATTCTGTAACCTATTCCGTTACGTTACTCAATGACAGTAACGTATTCTGAATACTTTGGATTACTTAATATATTGTGGCGAGTTCAGACAAGGAGGAGACGGAGGTATCGTTTGGTCTTGCTTCCCGTGAGCTAGCCAGGGAGCACAGCCGTTTATAACATTTGCAGAAGAACACACTGCCACTAGCTAACTGCTCAGCGTGGCAACCACAACACACATAGGGCGCCCTCTGACCCCGGAAGGACACACCGTCGCAGCGAGAGGGCGTCACCCGTCACCATGGCAACATACACAAAACATAACTGTACAAGCAGAACCCCGAACAGCCCTGACCCGCTACAATATTATCATGCTTTTTACAACAACGTGAATGTACTATTGCTGTGTGATTTATTACTATTACTGAAGGTCCGCGACTCCGAACTGTAGTAAAGGGACCTCTGACTAATGCTGGGCTCACACTGTGCGATTTTTGGCCCATTTTGAGCCGATTTTTGAGTCGTGCGATCGTTTTGGCGATCGGCCCGATTTTGGCCTTCATCGTGCGTCGTGCATCGTGTAGTATACGTGGGGTAACGAGAAGCGATTGACACCTCACGACCAGCTCCCGATCATCAATCGCTTGGTCGTGAGGGTGTCACCGCAGTTTGCCACACTGCGCACGCGCAAACACAAATGTCAGCGAAAAAGACGGCGTAGCACGGCAGTGCAGCGTGTGATCTGGACACAAGCGAGGGAGGCACAACCTGTAGAACCATCCGAGCCCTTTCGATGTGGCCTCACAAAATTATCACGACCACAACAACCGTGAAAATAGTTGGATCGACACTGCTGCTCAATCACAGCTGCCTGACCAATGTTTTTCATTAGCAATTTAGCAAAGTTGATGGTGGTGGTGTGTCTGTGTGAGTGAAAGACGGAGAGGGAGAGCGAGCGACAGAATTTCTGTTATAACCTTCATTTTTATGGACGCACAGTGTGAGCACTCAGGTCGCATCAGAGCATCGGGCCGTATAGTGTGAGACCCTGCATCGTGACCTATGAACTTCTAACCCCTGCAAGTCAATCGTACAGTTTGAGCAGGAGCTGAATCGTGCGACTGAAAAAATCGCACAGTGTAAGCCCAGCATAATACGGCGGGGTCCCTGTCGGCTGGTAGCCGAAAAATAGCTCTACTTTGTTGTGTGGGTCAACTTTTCTTGCGACAGACAGAGAGAGGCGTTGAAAGGCTGCTCCAACGGAACTTGTTGTTTTCGGAGGAAAACACGAACACAGTGTACAGTCGAGTCTTAATAGCTTACTTACAACTGGGCTCGTCAGGCTCTCTTCTTGGCTGCAGTGGTTATTATTATATTTACATGCTTCCAGCTCCCGTTTTTGCTCGATGACTGCTCGTACCTTTCCACTCCCCTTTTTCTCCCTCCTAGCGCTCACAGACACATAACGTGTATGGCAGTCCATTCTCCCAGCAGCACGGACTACACTGAACATGATGCTACATTCTTTAGAGCTATGCTTGTAGCATTCTGCCTGTTAGCTTAGCACAACAACAACAACAACGAAAAGGCCTCTCTCACCCAGGAAACACACAGTCGCAGAGAGAGAGAGCGTCGCCCTGTAACCATGGCAACCGTAACGCTGCCGCCTGGAACAAAAGAACGTAGCTGTCAAACAAAACCCAAACAGTCCTGACCCGCGACAAAATGAAACAGGAAAGTACCCCAGTGTATTCCATTTATTTCAACAAAGTAACTGTATTCTGAATACCACCTTTTTAAATGGTAACTGTAACGGAATACAGTTACTCATATTTTGTATTCTAAATACGTAACGGCGGTACATGTATTCCGTTACTCCCCAACACTGTCTATATACACCAATTCTATTGTTTCATATTTATGAATATATTATTCATGTTCAGGGAGGTTGTTGTGGTCTGTTCTTAGATCTACTAGCCATTGACCATTGCTGTTAAGGGCTGTGTCCTTCTCCTATATGCTCTTCCAGTACTGTTCTGTCTTCAGCCTTGGTGGTGCTGTTCTCATATTGTTCCCCTGCCACTGAGAGTACACCTTGGTTGTTCTGTGGAGAACGGTTGGCTTATACTCCTGCCTTCTATCTCTGGTGTACCTCTTCAAGCGGCTGGCCAAGGCCGTGAGTCTTTGCTTGGCAGTTTTCTAGGCCTCAGGTATGGACAGCCTGTTGTATTTCTTAGGCACCTTCTTCATCACACCTTTCTGCAGCTCCGATAGTTGGCTTACCTTCCACCGTGCTACCGTGATCGTGGCCTCTAGTCTCCTTGTCCATGGAGGGTACTGCTCCTAGTGGCTGTTCAACTTGTAGCCAAGCTTCTCACTGATCACTGCTGCTGTACTGTAGATCAGCTAGTTAATCTTGGTAATGGTTGTGGAAGATTGTATCCGTAGTGGTGCATTCACATCACCTAGTATATCTTCTGAGGGTACTTCACATAGCCTTGGTAACTGGCCATTGAGGATCCAGGTTTCAAGCTTTGCCATGATCCTGTCTCTCAGGTCAGTTCCACTCGCACTCAACAAACTTTCTTCCATCGCACTTGGGGCTTGGTACCCAATCTCGGGTGGTGGTGATGATATCGTCTCATTGGCCTGTCGTCCTAACTCCCCCTTACAAGAGCATTTGTGTTGTACCCCTCAATCTCTAGGCATAAGAGCAGTTCCTTCTTCCAAATGTTGGAACACTGAGCTACTAGTTGTTTCGCTGTCAATGCAGATGCTGGGTATCAAAGATTCCATAGGTCCCTCATCCTACTCATGTAACTCCATCGACTGGGGCCACTTGTGTAGTAGCATTCCGACAGTGGCCTATTTTCATCTCTTGCCCACCGATGCCGTCTTGTTCCAGTAGCCCACTCATCAGGGTGTCCTGGTTCCTCAACACCTTGTTATGGCTTCATATTTGTGTCTCTCACTCAAAGTCAGTCACTGAACTTTATCCTTACAAGTTCTATTCAAATTATAATAAGGAAAAGCAACTCCTTAAAGTAGAGTATTGCATTGGTTGGTGTTATATAAAACTGTTCTGTTTGTAGGAGATAACACACACAGCATTGTTGTTTGTCATATTAAATGTGAGACATCATGCTCCATGTATTGTTCAAGCAGTAATGCACATTTTAATGATGTGTGCATTTGTCTTACAAACCATTATTTGGCTTTTTATATTTTATGTGGGTCACGGGGTGCCAAAAACATAAACTGACACGATGAAAACATGATCTGCTTTTTTCTTTTCTCCAGTATTTCCCTCTTTATTAGCAAAGAGGTCTACCTAAATAAAGTATTCTCATTTGTTGCTGATTTTGTTTTAGGAGTAGTAGTTATTTTCTTTCTGAGAAACCTGCTACTGTATCTTCTGTATCTTCTCAACCTAGTGTAGAGATTGTTACACATGAACCTAATACAGGTGCACAGGGGTGACTTTGACAGAGATATCTCAGAGGTTAGGTAGGAATTGAGGCTACAGAGAATGAGATGCCAGCTGCAGATTTACACGCCTCCACTGGCTCACTGCACATCATTAAAGTCAGAGGCTGCTTGCAGTGGCTCCATCTCTGTCCCAGCCCACACAGGCTACATCAGGGCCCCACACACTGATTTATCTCAGCTGTCTTTCTGAACGGCTTTTCCCGCCAAGAGAGAGATGGGGGCTGACGAGATTTACGCTTGTATATGAGATGAAATTAATTTTGGGAAGAGCACATGCTTCCTCTGACAAAAAAAGAACCTTTTTTGTTTCCTTTCTCTCTCCCACCACATCTGTGACACACACCACCAGCATTTCCACAGCGAGAATCAGTGATGGATGATCACATACACAATGCCTCTAGAAATTGTGCACTAAAAATATGCAATTTAAATCACAGTTAACTTACTCTATTCTTTATTTTTTAATTGATTACTTTTGGCTTCTGATCTTACCTTATATTGCTTTTTCTACTTTTGGTAATTTTACTCAGCTGTACTATAAATGAGTTGAAATGGTCATTTGTTTTAATTGCACACAAAGTAATCAAAGTTTTACAAAAAAAAAAAGTAAAACCTTTTAATAATCTCTCAGTAGTGGCCACAATATTCTATGTGGAGCAGTATATTGGATTTGTCTAAATAACTCCCTCATCTCTAGTGCCAAATATACAATATACATGGGAATCCATCTCAACATCTGCTATATTAATATGATAATTTGGAGAAAATTCAATGCCTGAAGGAAGAAATGGTGCATTCATGTGCCCAGTAGTAAATGAAACACCTTCTTCTTCTTCTTCTACAAACTAGGTAGCACATATTTTACACACATTTCAATTTTTCTTTTTTTTCTTCTGACTATACACGTGCTTCAACACATTTAATTGAATTTCCCTCAGTGAACTAACTCTATATGCATACATATATGCAACTTACCTATTTGATGTAGTTTGACATGTTTATAGGTGTTGAATTCTATACTGCATCTACTTTTTTGTTTTAGATAAAAAAGGTTCTCTAAAGGTTTAAACTGCAGTTGTGTCATCACTAAACTTCACTGAGATCAAATCTGCATTAAAGAGGCAGGAAGTAGTGACATACACGAACTAGTCCTCTATGTCATACAGAACTAGTTAGCAGTAACTTTAAAACCGAACTTTTTATGGCACATTTCAAACAGTCTTAGAGGTCCTACATATATTATCTACATGTCTGAAGTAATGCTCAAAATTTTTTCTTGATGTTTACTGATGTTTTGATGTTTGAAGATTTCTTGCTCTGGGAAAGTTAAATGACTCTAAAACAAGTAGCAAATCTTTTTTTTTTTTTCAAACTTCAATTATGATAAAATCAGTCTGTAATCTGTTCAAATATATGTTACACACGTCTCAAATTTCTAATCTAGCTCGAGTCATTAGACTGAGGGATGGAATTACCATATACAGAATCAATTATTCACAAGAATCATTTAACATGACATTTATAAAATTAAGTAACCTCATCTTTAGAAGGAAATTTTTGTTGATTCATTTGAAGGGATTTTTCTCCAGGCCTTTTTTTTTTTTTTTTTTTTTTACCTATGAAAGCTACCTAGTTTAGCTACCAAATCTTTTTTATCTTGAATGTACATAAAATTTCTATTAATATTGTGATAGGTAGTAGCATCTCCAGACACATCATTTGACCTTAATATAATGGCAAATGATAGGGATAGTTACCAATAACCTTAACCTGTGTGCAGCACACAGGTTAAGGTTTTGTGGACAATTCTGGATGAATAACTCTTTAACAAGTTAAAAGACAGATAGTTGATGTTAACAAAGAAGAAATCATGTGCGTCTGCTCCACAAAGCAAAACAACCTGAAAATACACTAAAAAGTGTAGTTTAATTAATTTATGGAGTCCAAGAAAAACAATACAATGTTTGCAAGCCTGTACAGAGCATCAGTGTGTCAATCAAGCTTACAAGGATGCATTGAAATCATCAATGCAATCTCATGTGGCATTTGGCCAAAGATGTATGCAGACATTGTTGGAAAGAAATGTTTCACGTACGTGATGATCCACATACTGAACAAAAGGTTATTGCGTCATACGACAATTTTTCTAAAGTTTCCAAAATACCATTATACAAAACATAGCAAGTGGAAAAAAGATGCATCTCACAACTGTCAAGTACTTTGCTATACCTGAGGTGAGTTTCATTCACCTAAGGTACAATAAGCAGAGTGAAAAACTGAACATTATTTGTTACGGTTAACATTAACCCTCTCAAGGCAGGCGTTGCCGATTTGCAACAGTTAAAGACTAACAACCTGATTACCCCACATACATATTTTATGAGTTTTTTTTACTCAGAAGTACCACTGCAGGACTTGGTTGTGCATTAGCAACACAAAGTTTAATTTGAGCCTGAGAGGGTTAAAGGTTCATTTATAGGCTAATGAACTACATGATCTTTAATAATAATGATAATTTAATTTTGTATTAGGTTTTGATATTTTTTCTTATAAGAATTGCACTGAATTTAGACAAATGAGGATGATGCATTTTATTTTGATGCAAAGCTTTGTACAGTGAAGATATGAAAGCAATGTTATGTTTAAATGGCAGAGGAATAAAAATATTTCTTTCAATAAATTCAATAATTGTAACAAATAATCATAATTATCATTATGAATAAAATTGCATAGCCCTAGCAACCAATATAACTGTTTAGGCTGAAGGATGCCATTCTAGATTCAGTAACTTGATAACACTGATAACTTCATAACGTCATGTTATTAAGTTAAAGTGAATATGTGTGATTACCTTGTGGAAAAAAAAAAAACACAGGATTGCATTAGAATGCTTGCTCCCTCTCTGTCTGTCTTTGGCTAAGTGCATTGGAAAAATTAGATTGAAGTCTGAGCAACTGTCAGTTTAATTTACATACTACTATGTATAAGTTTCATAAGCATATAGAATTATGATAACTTATCAGGCCGTCAGGTACCAACAGATACAGATTTTGTATCCTGAACACAGACATGAGCACTTCCTATCTTGTACTTGTTCAGCAAGGGTAACCACAACACTGCTGTTTCTACATTAATTACTCCCTGAGTCTTGATAGAGCTGACAAATTACTTTTTTCCCCTTACTGCTAGAGACTTTCTGCATTCATGGTGGATAATACTACTGTCAGGGAAGTGTCCTGTGCAGTGTCTCTACCCAAACACTTTTTTCACTCTTCAATTTTCACTTTATCAGCTGAAAATACAATTTGGGGCTTAGTGGCTTGATTGTAAATTGAAATTCATTGAAGCATTTACATGACATTTAGCAATGGTTGCATAATTCAGGAATAATAAAACGTGTCAAATTGAAAGGATTCCCTTTCTGCTTGTGCTGTCTCATCATTAAGCCTACACACATAGTAATAAAAAATGTTTGTACATATTGTATGTGTTTGTACACGTGTGAGACTGTGTTATTGAGCAGAATTATATATGCATGGGTGGGGATCTGCTTGGAAGAATATTAATGCTACTGTCATGCAATGTATGCTTCACAGTAACACGAATGCATACATGGAATTCTTAATATATAGTAGACATCAAGGAAAATTCAAGTTAGGCATCAATCACACAGTCGTAGAAACTGCCTGGTAACCTCTGGTCACTAAGGGAAAATGTCTATTGCTGGTTGTTGCTGGTTGTTGCTAGTTGAAAAAAATGTAGCAAGAAAAAAGCCTTCTTGTGCTTGCTTTGGGCTCTAACAGATTGCTGTGGTTGTCTTTATGTTGCATGGAAGATGCTGACTTGTCTGCAAACACTAGCCAAATACTCACCAAGTGGTAATCAAAGTTGAAAAATTGTGACCAAATCTGGACATATTTGCTTTCATATTAAAAGTCGTGCCTTGCTGCACTTCAGTAAACATGTTTCAAAAGCCCCAGCTTTTAATTGAGATCTATGGTTCCTTGAAAGGAAGGGGGGAGGAGGAGGGAGGGGGAGTCTTTAGTCCTGCATGTCTGGGGATTTAGCAGTTGATTTCACAGCGATTTCCAGCAACCACTCGCCAACCATTTGGGGAATTTACATTTTACCATAGCAAGTAGTTTTCACCAACAAGTCCCTAAGCCTGTGTGAATAGAGTCTTAGCGTTTTATACAGCAGGATTCACCATTATAAGAAATATTGCAAGGACACTTGTACCTGGTTTTTCCTATGAAGATTGGACATCCTTAATAATGACAGCAAAGTAATACCTGAAACAAAAGGCTACTCTTACAAGCCAGGTATGTTAATAACTTTAATTGTTTTGCTGATAGTTTCCTGGCTGACCGACAGTTATTTAAATGATCAACATGCAGTCCATTGCATTTCAGTTGTGCATAACATTTAGAAATGTGTCATGATGACTTGATCCTCCATGTGTACAGTGTATTTTGTATAGTATGTTTAGGGGACGTGTATTGTTACTAGAGCTAATATATGTTCAATCCACAAACTGTACAGCACCCAGGAAGTATTTTTGAACAGTTTTACATTACACATTGTTACGTCCAGAGATGGGCAGTAACGCGTTACTTGTAACGCGTTACTGTAATCTGATTACTTTTTTCAAGTAACGAGTAAAGTAAGGGATTACTATTGCAAAATCGGTAATTAGATTACCGTTACTTTCCCGTAGGAACGCTGCGTTACTGCGTTACTAAAACCGTGATTTTTTTTGCGAGAATGTCTCATGACAGTGACGTAAGCAAGTGCGACGTTGGTGACAGCAGCTGTGTGCAGATCAACAATGGATAATATATCGAGTGCGGGAGAGAGTATGAGCGTGCAGCGTTTAAAGTGTGGAAGTACTGACCTTACTTTGAGTTTGATTCCATAAAAAGTGACAAAAACATTAGCGTCCATCGTGCGTGGGAAGAAAACTTCTTTTTACAGCGAAAAAAACCCCTAAACTTCTGAGCAAGCACCGAGTAGCTACGACGTGATGGGAAACTCACAGAGACACTCGCGCGGATTCTTCAACTGACCGCAGCACACCTGCACCAGCATAGCTGGACTGGCCATCGGGCGTACCGGGCATTTGCCCGATGGGCCGCTGGCGATTTTTTGTTTTTATGGGCCGATGGATTTTTTTTTTTTTTTTTTTTTTTTTTAGGAAGGGTATATATAATGAAAGGTGTTGGATTGGCCAATTGGTCATGATCGACTCTGGGCTGGACCAATTACAGCCGAGGAGGCCGAATGCACCCGCCCCCTTGTTTAGCAATCACGTGATTTTCGCGCATTGCATGCCGGGAACTCGTGGCAAAACAATCCAAGTACCGCATCAAACGCAAGCATTTGCAGCACCGCAAAACGTTCATTCTCCGGTTCCAATACCTTCTTGTTTTTCTTTGCCGCACAAAAAAGGAATGTACAAAACGAAGGAGAACAATGCCGGTCCGTACAAAGACAGACTCGACGAAAAGACAAAGAAAAGATACGAGGAAAAATCAAACCAGTGAAAGGGTTAGACCCTTACGAGCACACAGAGGGACAAAATACCTTAGCGTGCTGCCCAACTTTCACCACGCTCATATTTGTAATTACACGGTTCTTGGAGTGAGTGCATACACTCATGAAGTTTAGTAACTTCAGGTCACTGCAACAAGCCCAGGAACAGTTTACTGATGGATGGGTGCAGGACCTTGAAATGCACCGTGTAGAACGAAAGACCATCGTACGAACAAAGGTAAGTTTACCAGTCTCACAAATCGTCTTCATAGATACACATTCGTTAACTGTTTATTAATAGGACCTTTGAGCTCAACGGTAATTAATTAGTAGTGGAAATAATTTCTGGTAGGCATTACAGAAATGTAGCAGTGACAATAATACTGTATGCTGTAATCGCACTGGACAATTAGTGATACAAAAAACCTGTTTTATCCTGTGAATAAACGTATATGTTTTTGTCAATGTACCATAATAACAGAAGCGAAACGCAATATCGTGTCAGGACAATTCACTATTTATGCACAATAAATAAAGGAGCATAGCGACAATTTCTGTTCAGCGCCAGACTTGCTTGTAACCTATATCACCAATTATGTTAAGAAAAATGACGTATTAACGACTAAAAACTCTGACCTTTGTGGGAATGCTTGGAGCAGACTAACATGTGAACTGGAGTGTTCTGGGACGTTATATTTGGTATATCCAGACCATCCGTAGGCTCTTACTTCGGAAACATGGCTTAAAACATTTCTCTTCAACGACGTAATCCGATTAAAAAAAAAACGATCGGCTTCCCGTGGCTGTCATGCGACCGGCTGTTGCAGTTAATAATACAACAGCTTCTTGCCATTTTTTGTGTTTCTTTTTATCGCTGTGTAACTGAGTTCAATTGAAAGCCTGCGTGCGCTAGTACCTCTTGCCACAAGTTCCCAGAATCCTTTGCAGTTTTACCCCTGAATGACGTCACATTTTCAATCTTTATCCTGGTGGGCCGGTCTCTAGTCAAAATGCCCGGGGCGATTTTTTGTCCCAGTCCAGCCTTGTGCACCAGGGTAACCCTCCGCCTACCCTGCTCCTGCTTTACAGGTGAAAATAGAGCAAAAGGACCGCTGAGTCTTTGACTTTATTTATTTTCTGCTGTGTTTTACTTGCATCTGTTTGAAAGAGTGAGTGAAAACACAAAAAATATTTTATTTTATGTGCTGGAATGTGTATAAAATAGGTTTAAATGTTAAACTAATTTATTCAAGTCAGAGAATGTTGCATATAATTAAATGTTTTGCTTGATGCATAAAGTTAAAAGATTAAAACTGATAAAACAAGTTAAAAAAAGAGACTTTTCCATTTGATTACATTTTGTATGATGGATTATGTAGAAAAAGTAGAATTGGGCTGAAAGATCTATCACTTTATCACCTCTTCAGGTTGTAAATCGTGTTTTTAAAAAGTAACTAAGTAACTAAGTAATTAATTACTTTTGAAAATAAGTAATCAGTAAAGTAACGGGATTACTTTTTTGGGGGAGTAATCAGTAATTAGTTACTGATTACTTTTTTCAAGTAACTTGACCAACACTGGTTACGTCCCTCTGCAGCCTCTAATCTGCTCAGTGTGTTTAGCTGGTGCGGATAAAAGCATACCTGAGGCAAGCTTCCCAGGGAGCTCACTTGTCTTTGACTTGGTGGCATCAACCATTTTAGCCAACCTGGTTTTCCATTTTAAGATGAAACCTCTTCTCACCCACACCCTGTTATTCATCTCCGTTTGTATGTTGCGGCTTTTGAGCCGGGTCCTAACACATGTACACATTTTTTAGAGCTTTTTAAAGGGACTTGGCATTTCATTTCCAAAGCCTGTATGTACAGTAGATGCTTTTTGTGTGTGTGAAATTTTAAAATAATACTAACCATTTCACTTATTTCCAGTGAAATTTGCCTACTGGTTATCACTTGTTTAGGGAATACCTCCATGCATCATTCATAAGAGTAATTTGACTATACCTTTAAATAGTTTTTCAGAGAATACTGATAATTGAGTATTTTTCCCTCAGGAATTGTGAATTTCTCTGTTGCAATGCTTAACCTACAAGGTAAAGCAAACCAGTAGCTAACATACATGCACAGTTTGTTCTGCAGTTTGTATATGCTATTTTGCATCAGTATAAGGGAAAAAAAGGGCAAGATTGAGGTGAAAAACAGAGAGTAGAGCAATCCAAGCCAAATATAAAGGGCTCTCGAAGCAGCTACAGAAAAAGCAGGTGTTTGTGCTCTTATCGGGCTGGAGACATGCCATATCAGCCACAGTCTTTGAAATATGAGATAGCATTGCATGATAAAGAACATTTGATGTTGAAATAGACTGATAGATGCACACTGTGTGAAGCAAAGGAAGAGCCTTTAAATTTGCATGTCACATCCTGAAGATCAGATTTAAGGCTTTCAACCATCTGTGATAATTCAGGGCTGAAGATGCTGAAAATTGTTATCTGTGGAATCATATGCTGTGAGTAGATTGCTTTATGAATTATTTGTATACTTGAATTATACATAACAGCATGTCTCTTTGCTAAGTTTCAACTGCCAGATTTTCCCCTTTTTTTCTGAATTTTATAAATGTTACAATAAAACAATTTTGTTAGGGGTAAAAAAAAAAGGTTACTTACAAAAATGCATTCTCATTTAAAAAATGGTCTGGATGGGCTAGATCTACCAGTTAGATGTGATATTTCTTAAACTTGCACTTTGTTGATGACATGCACACTTTAAGCATCTTATAAAACAGAATGTCAGAAAGCATGCTGCTGATTTGAACCGAGGAGAGTTCTGTAACTCCATTTAGCTTAGTTCTGTAGCTGTCATTCTACATCTGTTAAACTCCTTTACTCAGTGTGTTCTTTCCCTCTCTCTGTGTGTATTCTGAATGAAAGGACACTGAGTACATTAAGCACTTAAATGCCTGAATGTGGATAAATCTGGGGAAATAAAAATGAGTTATGAGCTTTATTACAATCTTGTGCAATCTCAAACACCTTTCTCTCTTATTTTCCAATTCTAATTACAGTTGTTCTATATGTATGTATGTGTGCGTGTGTGTGGTTTAGATGATGTATGAATACATGGTGAAAACGTGCCTTCTACTCTCAGTAATCTAAACTGTTTTGAGTGGTCAGTGACAGTAGAAAAAGGCTTTATAAATGTGGGCATGTATGGGACTGGGTTCTCTGCTTAAGTTCATGCCCATTTCTGTATCTATCAAGGCACAAAAATCTACAAATAACGCCTCATTGTGTGCAACATATGCATGCATGAGAGCATCCAGGTGTTTGGTGTATGCATGTGTGTGAGTGTAAGCTCGTTTCATTGCAGCTGGCTCACTGCTGTATGCTCCTCTACACTGAGGCACTCGGACAGACCCCTTCAGCATTAATTACTGCAGCCATTAATCAGACCAGCACAGATAGCTGTGTAATCCCTCTATAATGCAGTTTTCTGGAGGGGGCCACCAGTGTTAATTGGATTTGATTGGATGCTAGTATGATGCTGCACACAGAACATCTTAAGGTAATAATTAGAAGATAGATCAATTGGTCCTTTGTGACACTGATCCTGTAGTCGAGGCTGCACTGCAGTTCCAAGGTCTGTTTAAATCAAGAGCGTAATTTTGGCCTTAAGTCCTAGGCTGAATTGGCTAAGATGCTTATAACCTATAATAAAATGTAGTAAATTAATGTACAGAAATGTATTTGCATCTGTACACAAATACATTACAAAAGGATAACATATAATTAGTGGTATTACATAAACTGGTTTTTTTGGCATTGGTTTTGAAGATGACATTAATGACTTTAGCTTATTATTTAACTGGGTTAGAAACTTTGTGTTTAAAGTACATGAGAAATATACATAACAGCACACCTATTCCATTATAGTACATTTATTAAAGAATTATTAATGTGTGTTTTCGGTTGTTCCTCAAGGTCCTATTCTGTCCTTTTACAGAGCTGAATTTGGGGCATACGTGAGAAGCATTCCACCCACCCATAGTATTTTACCAGTGTCTGTGTGATTTTAGTCAATCCTACCTCAATATATTCAGCTTCCTGCGCTCATGTTGTACTCTGTATGTGCAGAGCATATTATTCTAATGGAGGAAAAATATATAATTTTGTGAAACATTAAATGTATCCATAATAAAAGACATGATTTAATGCTTGGCTACTGTAATATATTATTTTACTTATCCTTTCTCCACCATGTCTGCTTTCTGTACCAGTTTTGAAATGACACATCAATCATTTGTAAAAGCCTCAGGTGTCATTTTTACATGACGTGTTAAAAATAAATTCACTCTAAATGCAAAAGAACAGCTCATGAACATTTTCAGTGCTCACCTACACAAAGGTTTTACCTTTGGTTTTGTGAAATTAAGATTCTTCAGTCTTAAGTTCTCAGACACAAACGCCACATGGGACTTTTGTGTCCCGTGCCACATTTGTGTATGTTGAGTTTGGTAGTGATGTGCGGATCGATACTGAAATATCGATTCCTCCGATACCAGTCATTTATGTTCTAGAATCGATTCGCACATTAAAATATCGATATTTTATTAATTTAGGGTAAATTTGTAGTTTATCATTAACAGGAACACGATGGAAAGAAACTATTTCATTTGGATTGTCTACAACTGGAAGGAACTACTTCCTCTTCCGCCTTTCATAGTCATGTGCGAAATACGGCTGTATAAATGTGACAGCCTTCACATCGCTAGAGTTTGGCATTTCTTGGGGCAGTCTCGATTTGGTTGCTTCACTGGTTCTCTTGGTTCTCTCGAGTAAGAACACATAGCCTCACTTCAGATTCAATGCAGAAAAAAAGTGCAAGAAAAAAAAATAGATGTGGCTATCTGGAGTTTGGTTAGATTTGTATAGAGGCCTGTATACTCCAGTGCAGTGTGCAGGGTCCTAAGTTCATCACATCTCATGATTTTTATAGACTAATCTTTAATAAATTTATATTTATTGCAACTTAACCACACTTGCACTGTGAACTGCAATGTTGTATAACCTGCTTTTTGTCACCCTTCTGTTGCAACAGTGTTTTCAGTCATTCACTCTGAGATGTAGATATGTCTTCGCCCACTTTAAGTGTCTGGCCTTGTTTCCACTAGAAGTACTATAGTTTATAGACTGCTATTCATTCTCTGACATCACTATTAGATACCCTTCTTTTTACAGTAATCTTGATTATATGAGTCCCATTGAACAAAGCTTGTGTTAATCTTCTGATGGGGTTATCACTCTTGTTCTGATTGTGCTTCAGGTTTCTGGGTAATTGATCCAGTTTCCAGAAAGAGGTTTAGCATCCTGTGCCATACACTACTCCCATAAAAACCTTCAGTATGATCATGTCAACACTGAGAAAGCCTCTCTTTGTTTAGAAAAACAACATCTGATACTTTAAGTTCTGATACCATGTCTGACACACTATCACAACGCTACAAAAGCAATTTTGTACAGGAAGAGCCAATGTTTTTGGCTTTCTTTACATTCTGTTTATCATTATTTTTTTTTATATTAGACACTGACCATAGGGGTTGATTTGCAAAGCAATATCTTCACATTGTCTGAGCCGTCACTGTCAAACATATTTCCACTACTAATACTTAAAAACTACTTAATACTTGAAGTTGTTTACTTGAAGTACCTGGATGTCTGTTTAATAGTGGTGCAACGGATCGCGGTTGATCCGTAATCCGAACCGATCCCACTCCACGGTTCAGCACGCACGTGATCCAAAGATTCAAAAAAGAAGAAAAAAAAAGTATGTGTATGGTGGCGTGGTGTGTCTGTCAAGCGATAGTTATGGCCAGTGCTAGCGATCCAAGTGGAGGAGCAGAGGAGTTTGCGGTGTTTAAGCAGCCCTTTGCTGCCCAATCCGACCGGGCTAAAGCTATTACAAAAGCTATTGGGGTGTTTAGCTGCAGACGGGAGGCCGTATTCCGTTGTGCAAAACAAGGGGTTTAAACTATGATGAACATGCTTGAGCCACACTATGATATCCCGTTGTGCGTCCACTTTAGTGGCAAGATCGTTCCAAGCATGTATGCGCAGGAAAAGATTTAAGTTATGGCTGAACTGTCCCAGGCATCTTCTGTTGCCCTAACTACTACAAACGGGTGGACCTCCAGGGCAACGGAAAGCTACGTGACCGTGACAGCTCATTATATTACAGCGGAGTGCGATATAATGAGCGGTATGTATTATTGTAGGGTCTACCTTACACTATAAAGCACCTTGAGGCGACTGTTGTTGTGATTGGGTGCTTTATAAATAAAATTGAATTGAATTGAGTGGTAGATACACAAAGCCCTATACTGCCCTATATTGTACCATAATCTTTTTTTTTAATAACTGCGTGGAATGAGTCTAGACTTTAATGTTTTTAACAGGCAAAAAATACTTCAATAAGTAATTAATTAAATGTTCAATTTTTGTCTTTCTTTTTTTGCTGATCCGAAAATTGATCCGATCCGTGACTTAAAACCGTGACCCGATCCGAACCGTGAGATTTTTGATCTGTTGCACCACTACTGTTTATGATTTAAGTATAGAGCATTTATAGATTGGAAAGTCGGAGGTTTGATCCCTGGCTGCCGTTTCTCTCCTGCCCATGCTTTTCTATTCTTTTTAGGCCCCCTTGAACTGTTCCACATTTTGCCACATTACAGCCACAAACATGAATCAATTTTATTGGAATTCCACGTGAAAGACCAATACAAAGTGGTGTACACGTGAGAAGTGGAACGAAAATCATACATGATTCCAAACATTTTTTATAAATAAATAACTGCAAAGTGGGGTGTGTGTAATTATTCAGCCCCCTGAGTCAATACTTTGTAGAACCACCTTTTGCTGCAATTACAGCTGCCAGTCTTTTAGGGTATGTCTCTACCAGCTTTACACATCTAGAGACTGAAATCCTTGCCCATTCTTCTTTGCAAAACAGCTCCAGCTCAGTCAGATTAGATGGACAGCATTTGTGAACAGCAGTTTTCAGATCTTGCCACAGATTCTCGATTGGATTTAGATCTGGACTTTGACTGGGCCATTCTAACACATGGATATGTTTTGTTTTAAACCATTCCATTGTTACCCTGGCTTTATGTGTAGGGTCGTTGTCCTGCTGGAAGGTGAACCTCCGCCCCAGTCTCAAGTCTTTTACAGACTCCAAGAGGTTTTCTTCCAAGATTGCCCTGTATTTGGCTCCATCCATCTTCCCATCAACTCTGACCAGCTGTCCCTGCTGAAGAGAAGCGCCCCCAGAGCATGATGCTGCCACCACCATATTTGACAGTGGGGATGGTGTGTTCAGAGTGATGTGCAGTGTTAGTTTTCTGCCACACATAGCGTTTTGCATTTTGGCCAAAAAGTTCCATTTTGGTCTCATCTGACCAGAACACCTTCTTCCAGCCTCTTTCGAGGATGCCAATGTTCACATTTTAGACAGAGAGGACACATGGTTTGAAAGAGGAGTGAAAGAAGCCATCTATGTCCACTGTGAGCGACCATCTTTGAACAGAGGCGGTGGTTTACGACACCAACTGTCTGCCATCTATAATTCAGTTTTGAGTTCCCTCCCCAGACGCCTTAACGCCCACTCACATCCTGGGCCATCTGACCTCAGGAATTCGCATGATAAGGTGGGGCCAGGTTTCACAATGAGCTCACCCGAAACCGTGGCTGATTGGGACCCACACCCATTTTCACACCTTGGTTTAGGCGATTAGAGAATCATCAGGGGGTCCTTTTGTCCCTCTGTGGGGGGATATTCTCCCACTAGGTTTAAATCTGGGACTCACCACCATTTGACATTAGAACTGAAGAAGCTTCTCGGATGAGAGGTGAAACGTCTTCAAGCAGCTTAAAGAAGTCCAGACGCTTTTCTTTGCAAGCTCCTTTGACTACGATGACCTGGATGACTGAGAACCTTCACAGACTTCTTCCAAATGTTTGCACATGGCTTGTGGCAAAATGGAAACAGGGATTCTTATGGTTTTCTGTTAACAATGGCTTTCTTCTTGCCACTCTTCCATAAAGGTCAACTTTGTGCAGTGCACGACTAATAGTTGTCCTATGGACAGATTCCCCCACCTGAGCTGTAGATCTCTGCAGCTCGTTCAGAGTCACCATGGGCCTCTTGGCTGCATTTCTGATCAGCGCTCTCCTTGTTCGGCCTGTGAGTTTAGGTGGACGGCCTTGTCTTGGTAGGTTTACAGTTGTTCCATACTCCTTCCATTTCTGAATGATCGCTTGAACAGTGGTCCGTGGGATGTTCAAGGCTTGGGAAATCTTTTTGTAGCCTAAGCCTGCTTTAAATTTCTCAATAACTTTATCCCTGACCTGTCTGGTGTGTTCTTTGGACTTCATGGTGTTGTTGCTCCCAATATTCTCTTAGACAATCTCTGAGGCTGTCACAGAGCAGCTGTATTTGTACTGACATTAGATTACACACAGGTGCACTCTATTTAGTCATCAGGCAGTGTCTATGGGCAACTGACTGCACTCAGACCAAAGGGGGCTGAATAATTACACACACCCCACTTTGCAGTTACTTATTTGTAAAAAATGTTTGGGATAATGTATGATTTTCATTCCACTTCTCACGTGTACACCACTTTGTGTTGGTCTTTCACGTGGAATTCCAATAAAATTGATTCATGTTTGTGGCTGTAATGTGACAAAAGTTCAAGGGGGCCAAATACTTTTGCAAGCCACTGTATAAAGTGGCTGCAATATGTAAACAGTTAATGCTATTACAGATAGATACATAAGGTGGTTCAGGTATTAGGTTAGTATGCTTATAGGGACAAGTCATAGGTGTTACGGTTGGAAGGAGGACTCAAGCGCAGGACTCCGGTACTGATGCTTACAAGAAGAGTTTATTTACAAGTCACCAGGTGTATATACAAGAATGTGCAGGGGGGTGTTATATACAGCTGAGTGGGGGAAGAAGGGGTCTCCAGGGAAGTCCAAGGGAAAGCATACGTTCTTCAGAATATCCACTCACACGATCACAGGTTCACACTCCAACACTGCCACACGGGAAACACACGGGGAAAAATCCAAGAGGTTCTGTAGACAGGGAGACAGGGTTAAGGACGATGCACAGAGGAAAACACTCTTCACTAAACTTGCTGTAGCTTTGACTTTACTAACGCGTGGTAGACAACGATCCAGCGATGAACAGCAGTCACCTCCTGGCTTAAATGCTGCTCCCCTTAATGAGACACCTGGGTCTCATCTCCCGAGGGCGTGGGCCAAGGGCATGAACCCACAGTGAGTTCCGCCCCGGCGAGAGAGAAGAGGAAGAGAAACAGAGAGGGCTGATCAGCGTGCAGCTGATCCGCCTGGCCGTGACAGTACCCCCCCCCTGACGGGAGCCTCCCGGCGACCCCCAGGCTTGTCAGGGTGAGCCGCATGGAACGCCCGCACCATACCCCGATCCAAGAGGGCCGCCCGCGGGATCCAAGAACGCTCCTCCATCCCGTAGCCCTCCCAATCCACGAGATACTGCAGACCGCGCCCCCGGCACCGGACATCCATGATCCGCGAAACGGTGAAAGCCGGGTGGCCATCAATGACCCGGGCGGGTGGAGGGGGTCCGGAAGGAGGGCACAGAGGACTAGAGAGACACGGCTTCACTTGCGACACGTGGAAGGAGTTATGGATCCTCATATTCCGGGGCAGGCGAAGGCGGACAGAGACAGGGTTAATCACAGAGTCGACCTCAAAGGGACCGATGAAAGTGGGAGACAGTTTCTTGGACTCAGACCTGAGGGGGATGAATCTGGTAGACAGCCAAACCTTCTGTCCAGGTGTGTAGGTGGGAGCAGGGGTCCGGTGGCGATCCGCCAGGCGCTTATTGCGTTCCACCGTGCGGAGAAGGGAGGCCCGAGTCGCTCTCCAGGCGCGCCAACACCTCCGAAGATGCTGTTGGACAGAGGGAACAAAGTGCTCACCCTCGACGGCTGGGAAGAGTGGCGGTTGATAGCCCAAGGACGCCTCGAAAGGGGACACACCGGTGGCAGAGGAGGTAAGGCTGTTATGAGCATACTCAATCCATGACAGTTGCTCGCTCCAAGTTGACTGGTTAGTGGAGACCAGGCACCGGAGAGCTGCTTCGAGCTCCTGGTTGGCACGCTCCGTTTGGCCATTCGTCTGCGGGTGGAAACCAGAGGAGAGACTGACCTGAGCTCCGAGGGCACTGCAGAACTCCTTCCATACACGCGACGTGAACTGCGGTCCTCTGTCTGACACAATGTCCGTGGGGATGCCATGGAGGCGAAATACGTGGTCAGCTAGCAGCCGGGTGGTCTCTAGAGCAGTGGGGAGCTTAGGGAGGGCGACAAAATGAGCAGCTTTGGAGAAGCGGTCCACAATGGTGAGAATCACAGAGTTACCTGACGAGACGGGCAGACCAGTGATGAAGTCAACAGCGATGTGCGACCAAGGGCGGCTCGGAGTCGGCAGAGGGTAAAGGAGGCCAGAGGGTGGTTGATGGACACTCTTGTTTTGAGCGCAGGTCGAGCATGCGGAAATATACTCGCGGACGTCTTTGGCAAGGGAAGGCCACCGGGCGAAACGTTGGAGGAAGGTAATAGTGCGGTGGACCCCCGGGTGGCAGGTGAATCTGGCAGTATGAGCCCAATGTAACACTCGTGACCTTACTGAGGGGGGGACGAAGAGCAACCCTGGAGGGCCCGTTCCGGGGTCCGGTTCTGTCCGCTGAGCCTCTCGAATAGCCGACTCGATCTCCCAGGTCAGGGCCCCGACTACACAGGTGGGCGGTAGAATGGGAGAGTCCCGAGTTGCGTCTTCGGAGGCGGCGAATTGGCGTGAGAGGGCGTCTGGCTTGACATTACGGGAACCGGGTCTGTAAGTGATCGTAAACTGGAATCTAGTGAAAAACAGGGCCCACCTGGCTTGCCTGGCGTTGAGGCGTTTTGCCGATCGAATGTACTCCAAGTTCTTGTGATCGGTCCAGACCACAAACGGCTGGGCAGCACCCTCTAACCAATGGCGCCACTCCTCCAGGGCTAGCTTGATGGCTAGTAGCTCTCGATCTCCCACATCGTAGTTGCTCTCTGCAGAGGTGAGACGGCGTGAAAAGTAGGCACAGGGATGCAGCTTACCTCCTTGCTGCTGGGAAAGCACCGCCCCCACTCCAGCGTCCGAGGCATCCACCTCCACAACGAACTGCCGGTCGAGATCGGGTTGGACGAGAATGGGCGCCGAGGCAAAGCGGTCCTTCAGATGGGCAAACGCACGTTGAGCCAGCCCATCCCAGCAGAAGGGAACCTTGGGAGAAGTAAGACGGGTCAGGGGCAGGACCAGTTTACTATAGTTGCGAACAAAGCGCCGATAAAAGTTCGCGAACCCCAGAAAGCTTTGAAGCTGTTTACGGTTAGAGGGGGTCGGCCAGTCAACAACGGCTTGAACCTTTGCGGGATCAGTCTTGAGGTTACCCCGATCGATGACGTGGCCCAGGAAGGAAACAGTTGAGACATGAAACTCACACTTCTCCCCTTTAACAAAGAGACGATTTTCGAGGAGACGCTGAAGCACTTGCCTGACATGGCGTCGGTGGTCGGCGACAGACTGGGAGAAGATGAGGATGTCATCCAAGTAAATGAAAACGAAATGGTCGATGAAATCTCGGAGCACGTCATTCACGAGAGCCTGAAACACAGCTGGAGCATTGGTGAGACCAAAAGGCATCACAAGATATTCGAAATGGCCCAGGTGAGTATTGAAAGCCGTCTTCCACTCGTCTCCCTCCCTAATCCTCACCAGATGGTAGGCGTTGCGCAGGTCCAACTTTGTGAAGATGGTGGCACCCTGAAGCAGCTCGAACGCGGAACTCAGCAGAGGGAGGGGATACAGAGAGGGCTGATACAGCGTGCAGCTGATCCGCCTGGCCGTGACAATAGGTACATTTAGGTCATATTTCAAAGGGTCAAAATACACACAAGGGTTTTGCGACTGGCTTGGGAATGCCTTGTCATCACCAGGGAGAATCTGGAGGTGGCTTGGGAGAGTTGGGCATTTCTACTTAGACTGACAAATCTGTGAATCTGACGTGGAGAATTGTTGAAAAGTTCTTTCCATCACATAAACAATTAATCCAATTATTCTGTTAAACTACTTGATTTAAACTCCAGATTTAAAGTCCATGAAAGTCTACCAGTTTACTTGTGTTTTGTCGACATGGAGAAGGAATTCAACATTTGTTTTCAGGGTGTACTTTTTGGGAGTATTCAGTATCAAGCCTGTTATTATGGGGTATTTGGTCCCTGTCTATATGTTAGGCTGCCCTTCGGCATGGATTGTGTTCTGTTCATTTTTGCAACTAATTGTTGGCACAGCCAAAGGCTGAAACCTGTCCACTGGAGTGGTTAGAAGCTCGGTGCAAAGTAGTCAGGATAAAATTAGACTCTCAGAGTCTGAGGCATAGAGGTACAGAGGTTTAGAGCTGAAAAGCCATCTTTCATAACGTTTGAGCTTATTAAATAGGTAGTTTGATAAAGGACTCTTATTGGCTTTTAACCACACAGCTTTTGATAGCAGTTACAGTAGCAGCTGGACAATCTACTTGTCCAACATATTTCATGGCCCCAGGCCGCTGGTTGTGTCAAACCCTGATAAGAGGCAGAAGTGATTCCTCTGAAGGGTTTCTGGGCTTACCCTCAAATATAGGGTGAGGAACTCGGTTATTCAAGAGGTGCTCAGGCTAGATAGAGTAGGAGTTTCTTTGCAGTGAAAGTAGCAAGTGGAGGTGGCTTGAGCATCAGATTAGTATGTTCTGGGACAGCTCTGAGGTGAGATGCCATCATTGTAAAATCAAGAAAAAATTATTTCTCACTCCACCTGGGTTAGTTTCTTTGGCCTCATTGCTGCACACTGTTTGTGTGTGTCAGAAATGGGCCAGCTTCACCGATAACAGTGGCATTTTAACTGCTGTTGTGAAAAAGAAAACAGTATTTGGGTTGAATATTTTTCTCGACTTTTAGTCACAAATATTAGTGAAATGCCCACTCTGTTCAGTCCTGCGGCACCACTAAGAACTGCAGTTTTATTTCAGTAATTTATGATGCTTCATGTAATATGAAAATAGGTTACTGATATAAAAAAATCTGTTATTGTTGTTGCATCTGCCTGCTTGCTTTGCAGGTGAAATAATGTCACTGACCAGAACAGGACAGCAGCTGGCCAGTCTACTTGTCCGACATACTTTTTTAATGTGTCTGGGCCATAGGTGTTGATCTATGATAACAGACTGAAGTGACTCTTCTAAAGACTTTCTGGACGCATCCACAGCAATAGGGTGAAGAGCTCCGTTATTCAAGAGACACTCATAGAGTAGATAGGTAATTTCTTTGCAACAAAAATAACCAGTTGAGGTGGTTCAGGCATTAGATTAGATAGTATTCTTAGGAACAACTCCCAGGTATGTTTAGGTCATATCTGAAAGACACAGAACACATAAGAGACTTGTGACTGGTTTGGGAATGCCTCGGCATCACCCAGGATAAGGTGGAGGTGGTGACTTGGTAGAGAGATGGCACAGCATTTCTGCTTAGACTGACAAATCTATGAGTCTGACATAGACAATTGTTCTTTCTTTCCACCACCAAAAAGAGTTGATAGGCATGTGATAACACAATACCTCTCGGCAGTGATCTCCTGGTAGCCGTGGTGCTTTTTGTTTTGTTTGCTGACATTTACCAAAATAATTTTCAGTCAAATTACATTAACTTCATTTTTTTTCTTAAACAATCCTTCATCACCATTAGAAAATAAAATCAAGCAATAGAGTAATAATAATGAGCTTGAATTAATCTTCACTTTAAAACCACTTGTATCTTTTCCTTCAATTCCTTTTTAAAATAAGAGCTACAATAGAAATTCTAGTGGGAGAATATGCTATCGTTTTTCAAGCGCCACTAAGTCCCCAGCAGCATCAATCAATGTAGAACGCTTTCCACAACAAACACAATCTCATTAATGTGTATAGAACCTCGTGTGAGTACAATGTGCACTGAAACAGCAGCAGACAAAGGGAACACTAACCTGTTATTTGTCTCCATCTTTCTCTATTGGGCATATCGATTTTTTTTCTCCTTTGTTTTCAATGTAGTGTAAGAATGTTAAAAACACATAAAACATTAAATTAACACTAACAAACATGTATAACATAGATATATAACATTAATAACATGTTGTTTTCTGGTACTGAGAAAGTCTCATGTATTCTGTTAGATTAACCTTTTTTAATTTGTTTATTTTTGTGATTAAAAAATAGCATCAATTAAAGTGACTGCAGTTCATCCTGAGGGTATTTGATGGCAATACGTCCTGTAGTTATTGAAATATTTCTCTCACAGGCACAAATATGAACCTCATAGTACTAGTAACGAAAAGGTACCTCATGCAACTCGGATTTGTCATCAAGAAACCATACCAGACATAGCATAACCAAACTAGTTCCACAATTTGGATGTCCAACCATTACCCACTTTGGACGTCAATGTGACGTTCAAAGTGGGTACTTTAGACTGGACAAGTTTTTGGGCTCTACCAAGTAATCTCCCTCACTGTGCCACAAAAGGCAATTTGGTTCTCATCTGAAAACTTTGTAAATGGACAAGATCCAGAATTCAGAGGTCAGGTTTACAAACAAATGAGACAAGAACATTCAACGAGCACAAAGGGCAAGGGCTAAACTAAAACGGAGATATTTTATGATTTTTTTTTACAACATTTTTAAATGTTAAAGCATCACCTTGAAGCATTACATACTAAATTACTTATTTTATTATTTTTACACATATGTATGAAAGAGGATGAGGGCCACTGGAAAAAAAAAGTGGGCACAACTTTTTTCTCAAAATTTTTCAAAAAATGAAAATAAGAATCTCTGTGTTACGCCCCTAGTCTAGGCGTGTAGAGACGCACATAAGGTTGGAGGAGAGAGAGACAAGTACCCGCCCGGGTTCCCAAGCCAAACATCTGAAACCAGTTATGAGTAAAACAAAGGTGATTTTATTGAAGGTCAGGAAGCATAGCTCCAGGGTGAACCCAGGCCAAAATAATAAACAAAACCAACTAAGTCCCGCCAGAGGAAACTAACTAAACCCTAAGAAAGAAACAAAACAAACAAATGACAATAATATCCCTCGCTCCCTGGCTCCGAAAACAGGATAAAACTGTTCAAAAGAAAAAGGGTTAGGGTTAGGGTCACCCCTTCCGCTTCAGCCTATGCGTGCCTAAGCACTATGTTAATACACCAGTGGCGGCTCACACAGATACACAGAAAAGTATAGGTTGGAAACCAGGGCCAGGTCCTCGTCTGCTGTCAAACTGCTCACTCGCTTTTCTCTCTCTCTCCCTCTGGCGGCAGCTGTCAGAGGGGCTTTTTGAACGCAGTCACGTGTTCCATGGTCCAATCAGCAGCTCACTACTCTTCATTAGGGGAGGAACCTGCAAAGAGTTTTAAGCACATTAGAGAGACACAGAAACAAAGCAGCCCACACAGAGTCCTTATGGCCACAGCCGTAACACTCTGATATACTAATTGTAAAGGTAATAGTCACTGATCAAACTTGGGTGGATTATTTCAGTAGTGGTCACTTTCAGTCACTTCGTCAGTTTTAGCCTTACACACTGCCACCTTATAATGCGCACTCTATTTTTTTGAGATAGCATATTTTCAAGTAGAATCTATTTTTATGATGCAACTCATTTTATTTCATGTAGAAAATAACAGTTATTAAGTTTAAAGTACACTCTCAAGTTTGTCTAATAAATTCAACAAAAAACCCCCAACATTTTTTGGTGGTGTTGAAGTCCCCCCAGAAAAGTCAATAAAAAAGTCTACGCCATGCATGCGTGCAACAATGAGACAGTCCCAGTCTGAGAGAGCTGTCATGTGTCAGTCTGATGATTTAGTACCTAAGAAGCAAGGCAGTTCAACCCCCCCTTCAAAAAGTATAATATTTTGTAAAATATGAACAAAAACTGTTCCTGCCAAAGTAGGAAACAACAAGCTTGTTTCACTACTTGAGGCAAAAACACAACATTCGAGTACAAGCAGGCTATGAAGGAGGAGATGCTAGCAACTAGTGATGTGCAAACCAAATTTAAACAATTGAGCATTACTGGAGCACTCACTAACTGCACTACATATGACAGGGACAGCAGACGGTGGATGGAAATGACCAATATGGTTACATGGTGGAAAAGCAGGGCTTAAAGCAGCTGGTTAAAAAGCTTTAGGCAAGATACTACATGACAGGTAGAAAACATTTTTCAGTATGACAATATGGTGTATGATTCTGAAAACGTATACTGTTATTTAAGTTATTATTAAACTAAAGGGTTAATCAGCCATTTCATAGTTTTATTATTAAAATTTAGAGGGAAAACAATCTATGTTACTTTTGTCATTACATTTGAGTTATGCTGTGTCCCTACTTTTACATGATAGTGCTGTTGCTGACAGCGTGTTACAAATGTTACAAATGGCCCAAATCATTTCATCTTCAATAAAATGATTAATGTGGCAACTCTCCTAGGTGTTAAAATAAAGTTTATTGACATCAATAGAAAAAGTTGATTTAAGAGGTTAGCATGAAGTTAGCTTGCTAGGTTTATGCCATGCTCTAAGGAATGAGTGAGGAATTTAAAAAAAATGGTTCTGGTATTACTTTGGACATGAATAAAAACAGAAAGCTAAACAGCAGAAATGTTTGTAAGGTTCTTCAATTTGGGCTAGCTGGTATATAATGATGTGCTAGGTGGATATCTACAGACCTGTGGTTAAGGTAATATAAACACATTCAATGTTGGGAAGGTTACTTTTAAAATGTATTTCACTACAGATTACAGAATACATGCCCCAAAATGTAGTTTTCATTCCATTAAGTTACTCAATGTGAGTAACGTATTCTGAATACTTAATATATTATTTAATATATTGTCATGCTTCTTACAACTACTTGAATGTACAATTGCTGTGTGATTTATTACTGTTACTGAAGACCACTTGCCACTGGTGTTAGCTGAGGTTAGTTCATTGACTGCTTTCAGAACTGCACATGATTATTTGCAGCTAGCAGGTTGTTAATGCTATCCATCAAGTCCAACAGTCTGCAGTCTATGAACTAACCTCAGCTAACGCCAGCTAACCTCACAGCAGCTGATGATTACCATTTTCAATCACAGTTTATAGCTTCACCTGAAAAAAGGGATAAAGAAAATAAACAACATTTTTAAGTTTGTTGTTGGAACATTTTTGTATTAATGGTTGCACCAGGCTATACTGTATATATAAGCGCTATGTAAATGCAGGCCATTTATATTTTAGAGTGGGATTTGGGGCAATTATCTCAGATTTGACACATTTCAGGGTGAGTAACAGTAACAGTACATAGATGTATGAACAGAATAATTATGTTTATTAACCTCTGACTGAGCAGGAGTATACTCCAGTCCAGTATACTACAATTACCACTGCAAGAAGTCAATTACAGTTTTTTTTTTCTCTTTCTCGGCACTAATTCATGCACACATTACTTGCACCATTTGATGATTAAATTGCATTTATGTTTAATAGTGGCCACATAGAAACAGTATTCATCCATTTTTCCGTCAGTATATAGTGTATATTATACTGTATTTGTTTACTTGCACTACTCTAATTTATGTGCAGGAAACTTGGGAAACATTGAGGAAAAGTTTAAATGAAGAGGGCAACATAAAACAACTGTAAACAGGGCTCTAGACTAACTTCTTAGGTGTATCAGTGGAAAATTTACGTGCACCCAAATTTTTCAACCGCATCCCTTAACACCGCAGCTTTACATGTTCACTTTTTTTAAAAAGAAAATTGCTGTCCATACAGACAATACTGATTTGTAAATGATTAACTAACAATCTTGTCAACGCAAAGTTCTTTATTTGGAGCACATTTCTACAAGAAAGATAAGCTACCCTATTTTTCAGACCATAAGGTGCACTTGATTATAAGGCGCATAAAGCAAAACCAAACAGTCAGATAGGTCTAACTTTACTCAACTCATTCTTCTTGCTTCCTCCATTTCCGTACCATTTTGGGATCCTTATAAACACACAATACGGTAATATTATGTTGAAGCACGGTACGTATTACTCTGCGAGGCTCCTGACTACGGTACCCATAATATTCCAACAATCCATCAAGTGGTGCTTACCAAAGTCATACTAAAACATTTTGACAGCTTTTTGCGCACCATGTACCACATAAAATCAGTTCGTGGTCAGTAAGCACAACCAGAATTCATACATAAGGCACACTTTTGAGAAAATGAAGGGATTTTAAGTGCACCTTTTAGTCTGAAAAATATGGTATTGAATAAGTTCTTGTGCTTAAAGTGCTTCACTGAGCTGAAATTTAAACTTAAACTATCTCAAGATATATAAAATAAAAAGAAAGTCAAAATCAAAAAATGCCTCAAAAGCTTCAAACTGAACATTTCAATATCTGAACATCTTACCTTGGGCATGGGGATCTGAGAGGTTCCGCCCTTGACTATTGCTGATTGGTTTAGACCACGATATGGGCATAATGTGTGTCTGTTGTCGACCACACAGAAACTTTCAGAGCTGCTGAGACTTTTTTTTTTTTTTTTTTTTTTACTCGAACCGTTGGTCGACCTACGATTTTCTTTTAGTCGCACCATTGAGAGATTAGGTCGCATTTGCGACCACATTGGTCGCACTCTAGAGCCCTGGTAAATCAAGGCTCTAATCAAATCAAGTCAGCACTTGCTCTTCCAGTTGTACAAAATAAAGGCAAAATGTTTTCACTTCTTAAGCATGATCATCCATATCAATAAGTGAAATAGAGAAAGCTCAACAAAGCAAAAAGCAAAAAAAAAACAAAAAAACAAAACAACAGGAAAGCTAATGTGAAATGTCATTAGGTATGTTATTAGCTAAAAAAAATTGTCAAAAATTTAACATTTGTGAGCTAAAATCATAGTGATTGATCAATGCAGGGTACTACTACAGCAACGGTTCAGTAGACTGTTGTAGCATGCTAGATACCTTTTATCTCATGTTCATTTGGGTTTTATTCTTTACCTTTAGTGTTTGATCACCTTTTAAGTTAGTTAAATCTTAGCTCCTGCACTTGCATTTTTTCACAAATCATCTAATACATTACCGATTGACAGGAAAAAAGTGCATTACTAACACATTTGTATACAGTGCTGACACCACCCAATTACATCTGTTCAGACAGTGAAATTGGGCTATTTTTTGAATTTCTGTACCACATCTATTTAAATTAAACTTGTCATGCTCCAAATATGATGGCTGTCAAAATGCTAGAGTGAACCAGCAATAACTCAACAAGGAAATAAATAAATAATTACATAGAAGGCTGTGGTCAGCAAAAGTGCTTACTACCACAGCCTTCTGCCTCTTTCTCTACCCTCCCCAAAATATTATTGTCCCAACTCAGCAACACTGGGCTTATGTTTTTGGATTAGATGTCTTGGAATTTAGGGATAGTCACGCAAGTAAGGCAAACCAGGTAGTGTCACAGGTGTGAAGAGAATTAGACTATGAGATTAGAGCTGAGATGAGCTACTAAGGGACTCTACCTCTGGACAGCTGCAAAGTTATAGTGGTTCTAATTTCCCTTCCCGAATGAGGAATGGTATCTCACTTGGCAGAGATTCAAGCCAGAATATGGGAACAGAGAAAGGACTGAAAACAACAGAGCAGCTTTGTCCTTATGTGCCTTTACCTTCAGTGAAGCCATTGCGTTAAAATCTATTAGTTTTTAATCCCTTTTTCATATATATAGCATAATCTGCCTGGGATTGATAAAGATTGCTAAAATACATTGCTTTAGGAGGTCTTTACTAAATGGATTTTCAATGCCACATTTGAGATCTTTCCTCAGTTGGAATACAAATTGAATATATTTGGGACTTTTTGCACAACTGTGCTTTGCCTGAGCTACAAGATGCAAAGATTTGATACAGTGTTATAATTTCACAGTTTTCTCTAGTTGTCTGACACAGAAAGTACTGATTGATTCAGGAAAAAAACAAGGCACTTTATGAAACTACTCAAGGGTACAACTTTCTCATTAAAAAGAACCTTTCTCAGAGTATTTTATCTTGTGTCTTCTGTGGAGGGTAGAGATCTGTCTAAGTCATGGACACAAAGTACACAAACCATAGAAGCATAGATCAGAGCCATCAAAATCATGCAATTAGCATGGAAGCAGCATTTCTCAGCTTCCCATGATGATATTTCAAATTGAGTTATTTTCTGTTTTTTATCATCGAAGACCAAAACACATTTTCAGACATTCCTAAAATGGCAAAATTGTTCTTCAGCCACATGTTGTTGAAGGCTCACTCTTGCATCATCTATCTGATTTAGACGTCTTCTTCGTCTTTCAACTTTGAGGCAGAAAGTGATTCCGTTTACCGTGCTTCTTTGCTTAATCTTTAGTCTCACAAAAACATGTATTTTTTACAGGGTTAAATGAGGTATCATAACCTGCAGTCAAAAAGAACTGTGCCTTAAATATAAAGAATGTAAAATCACTTTCTGAGGATAGATTGACAACAGCGAGGCTGAAAAGAAAGTGACACTATGTAATCACTTCTTCAAATTCTATTGCATTGTTATTAGAGCAGAAAATAAAAATAGAAAAACTAGACCACAGCATAAACTATTATAAAGAGTAAATAATTTTTTGATTTTATTTTTATTATTATTCATACATCAGTAAAAGATACAGTATCAGTAAGATCAATAAGTGGAGGTATGAAGAAGTAGAAGTTTGGTGTTTTGATATTCTTTACAAACTTGGGGCAACTTTTGTAAGAACTTTTCTCATATATGTGTCTTATGAGCCAAGATAGGTCGGTGTGTAATAGTAATAGATACTGTATTATGTTTTACAATAATCTTATTGAATGGAAAGGTTATTTCAGAATGCTGCAATCAATTAAATAATAATAGAAACTTTCACAGTGTTATTTAGAGACTACTACTGGTGATTTGGGACATAAACAATTTAAGTTTTCTATTAGTCCTATTCTCCCAAGTTTTGAGGCAAAAATGGTAGAGTTCATTGTATTGATTGCTGTATGGGTTTGAAATGTTTGTTTTTTTGTATTCTTGTCTAGTATAATTGTTTATCTTAGAAGAAGACAGAGAGATCACGGCCGCCTCCAAGACTATGAGCTACTGTGAGCTTTCTCAAAAATATGGTGGCAGGTCATAAAAGGCATTCCCTTTTTTGAGATTATTTTTCTCTAAAACAATGAGTAAAGAGATTCAGAGGCCAGCCTGTAGCTACTCATCACAATTCAAATGTTCAAAGCAAAGGGCATCATGCTAGTGTCCACTGAAAATAAGGATGCAAAGAACAGGGATGATACACAGAACTCAAGATTTAAGGAGAATTGTAGATTTAGACAAATTGGAAATGTCTCATTCTGGAACTTTGAATCACAGTGAAGTGATTTTTATGCCGGATTGAGAGGGTGTGAACCATGCATAAAGCCCCTGGTTCACAAACCACACCTTCAAAACTTGAATGAAATTTGCCGCTGTCCACTTGGACAGTTCACATGCCTTCTGGAGGAAACTTCTATAAATCAGAATACTTTATTAATCTCTGAGGAAGCTGACTATGGTTAGTTATGAGAAAGATTGAGCAAGTTTACACAGTGGCAAGAGATATATTTGGAGGAGCAAATGTGAGGCTTTTAAAGAACACTTTACCAATGTCAGGCAAGGTGGTAGCATCATGCTCTGGGGCTGTTTGCTGTAAGTTGTTCTGGTGGACTGCATAAACTGGATGGACTAATGAAGAAGAGAACAACCTCCAAATTCTTCATTGTTACCTCACTCATTAGCTTAATGTTCAACCATATTGGTTACAACTGGGAGTTTCAAAAGGACAAATACACATCAAGACTGATTTTGGTCCTGATGAAGCAGGCTAGCATTAAGCTTCTGAAAAATCTTTCCCAAAGCAAATTTATAGACTACACTTAAAAGGTCTGTGCCAGGAAACCAGCCAACTTTAACTGACTCTGCCAATTCTGCCCAGAAAACTGGTCATATAGCAAAGCAAAATTATGTCAGAAGCTTGTTGGAAACTCGTGCTCACAATTCTTGTTTTCTTAAGATTTTAAAGGAGTGTGCTGTACCATCATTTCATCCTGCAAAACCAACAGTTCAAAGAGGTCATTTAAAACCCCAAATTACCATGGCATTTATGCCCATGATGAGTGTATGTAAACATCTGACCACAACTGTAAGCCGATAATGTGTGCTGAATGTACACAATAAAACATGTGCAACTCCCATAATTGTTGGTACCATCTCAGGCTGTATATTCTATCAGCAGAGTGAACGCAAATGTGTTGTGGGAACCTACTGAAATAATATACTCTGCTTAATTTTAAGTATGCAATAATTAATGAGCTAATAGTGTCATATTAAAGTCTATATGTCTGAGCTCTTCTTTTAATAAGATAAAGGCAAAACGAATAAATAAATAAAAGGACTACATCATTGCTTTTCACCTTCATAGTTAGGGGCAGACGTGGTTCTGTGTTTCCTCCTGCTGTCATAACTGGTGTTTATACTTTGACCTGTTGGCAACAAAGCTTCTAATCATCTGACCTTAAAGAGCCTGAGGTTTGGGGGTGTTTTTGTGATTGCTGTGTAGGACAGTGAATGAGTCATACTACAAGGGCTTTTTCCAAGGCCACTTTCCCAGTGGTGGCTCCTGCGGCATATTTATATTACTTCACTACCAAAGAGGTTGTGGAGAAGAAGGAGGAACAAACATAGATCACTAGTGGTTTGGCATCATGTATGCAAACTGCTACTAAAACACACAATAATTACTTTAATATTATTATTCTATCCTTTATTTGGGAAGGATAATATTTTCTGTATAATTCCTTGAGAGAAAGTAGGTGGATGCAAGATGGATGCAAAACAATCTACAGTTTTCCTTGAAAGTCTGCCCTTTGTATTCAGTGGTATCCGTGTATAACAGCATTGTTACTTGCAAGTCTCCATCTCTTCAAGACATGAATTCTCTTTTGGTCTTTGTCAGTGACAGTGTTGATGTTCTCTGGGTTTAAGGTCAGACTTCTGGCATGATGACTAGTCAGTGGAGAATGAGAAAATTATAGAAGTACAAAGAGGGAGTCTAGCTTCAGAACTGCAGACATTGCAGTTAGTTACATAGGACACAGTTCAAATGTGTTTATTCAGCCAGCCATTTTTGACACAGGGGATTTGTATTGAAGTGACATAGAACAGAAAACCTGAAATCCTTTACCCTAATGCCACATCCACCTCCCACTCATGTGAAATCCAGAGGTATTTTGAAGCCACTCTGGCTCTGATGGAATGGCTCTATTGGGAGATGCCTGGAAGGCATCCTAATCAATGCCTGATTTACCCCCAACTGGCTCGTTTCAATGCAAATGGTCAGAATTGCTTTACTGAGCCATTTAAGCATGTTTTAACACCTACTTTTTTTTTAATTGCTAATTTTAGTCATGTGTTTTTCTTGGATTTTTGTCTCATTTATTTCATTTTTATGTCATTTTTATTTATTTCATGGATTTTAAATGTTTGTGTATTCAGAGTATTTTCAGGCAACAGTTTCCACCATTTTTCTTGAGTACTATTGTGCTGTTTACAGGTTACAGTATTTCAGGTTGTCCGCAGGAATAATAATAATTCTTTATATATCAAACTGAAAATTCTAAACTTTTAATATTTGAACACAATTGTCCAGTTTGCCCATTTTACATTTGTAGTAACTTATTCCTAAGTGTGCAGTATTATTAATATTTATATTAATTGTATTTATATTAAAATATTTATAATGTAAGAAAATTTTTTTGAAGAAAAAAACCCAAAATAAACAAAAAAAATAATGATGATGATAATGTACTTATGTTTTTGTGAAAAGAAATATAATTTCTTTGCTCTTATCTCTTAATATTTTAAACAGGGTGATAGTGTTACATTATGCTAAACATGTATCCAACGTTGTTTCTGATTTGCTATTTCAAAAACTGTTTATGGTTGCTGAAGAAGACACAACAGAGCCACTTCAATGTCTGTGGTGACTCTAGGACTTACTGTAGTACTGTTACTTTATAAATCTGCTCTTTGTTACTAAGTGAAGTTGTGACAGATAAACAATAGCAATCTTTCTGATTGTTATTTAAATCTACATGAATCCAGGAGATGGACAGAGTTAAAGCAACATAAACTTTAACTGTAGGCCTTCATTGTTAACACACCATGTTCTGCTATCTTAAAATGTGTTTAGCCTATGGACAAACAAAACTTCTTCACCTACAAATATAATACTACAACATAGCAGAACTTAGTAGAGTCAACCTCCCATCTTGAGCCATAGTCTACTCATTTTACTATTGGAGGTGTTTGTCAGTGGAAGAAACCACGGCGTGTTCTAATAGAGACGATGAATTCGACACATAGTAATTCAACCAGACAGTCATCTTCCCTTTTTGACACATCAGTCAAAGTGCATGACATGCTATTTAGCTGCCAGGCAGTAATAGGTGGAATAAAGGTCACATTCTATGTTTAAACAAATATCGACAACCTCAGAAACCCAATTTTTTTTTTTTTTTGCTGCAAATCATGGTGACTTAATGAAACATAAATAACAAAAGGACAGATGGATAGATTTGGCTTTTATGCACAACTAAGTGCTCTTCTTCATCCTCTTTAAAACTAAACACAAGCACAAACATATTCCAGTGGTACAGTAACTTTTTTAAGTATAGTGAAAGTACAGACTCAACCCGATGTCTTATTGCTGCTTATTGATTTTTTTTCCTAACAAACGTCCTGTAAAATGTGAAAGCAACATATCAGTGATTACTGATTTTGGCGACTCAGATCTAGAGCTACTGAGAGCCTGTCAGTTTTCCTTTCCTGCTTCATCCTTTTATTCCTGCCTGTCGGCCAGAAGACTGGACAGAAGGTCAGAGAGTTGATCTGTGCCAAAACTCTGAGGATTTTACCCCTCCCCCTTTTCTCTCGTTCTCCCTTTCATATGTGCAGATTCTGGACCTCCTAATGAGAATATGTTACTCCCCAATACCATCTGTTCCACTTGCACTCTGTATGAGAAAATAAAGAAAATGTGACATCATTCCAACGAGACTGATTAATCAAAGTCATGGGGTATTTGCACTTTGTAGAAGTATGTCACTGTCTGTCTGCAGAATACTTTTCTGTGTTTAACAGAAAACACATGTGAATAAGGATAATGAATATGGAAAATTGAGCATCCTAAGTTTATTTAAAACAAATTTGACACTTTTAGTTATCTGCACATCGCCTGGACTCAAACTCTAACTCTGTTTTTTTTTTCAAATATAGCTGCATATTTATTTAACTCTGATAACATGTACAACAATCACCATAGCAGTCCACACAATGCATTTATTGTTCTTTCATTTGAAGAACAATAATATCTTGAAATGAAAGCTTAGACTTTTAATAATGAAAGACACTCATCAAGGGGCCAAAATAATGATGTAGGCAGGGCTTTGTTATTCGCCTCTGTCTTTTGACCCTGGTCATTCTGTAAATATGCAGACTTGTTTATTTTTCTCCATTAAATCGCCACACACACACACACACACACACACACACACACACACACACACACACACACACACACACACACACACACACACACACACACACACACACACACACACAGAGCCTGGAAATCCCCCTAAAATGTAAGCCTTCAAACTGATTAATACCATGGAAATGGCTGTTGTGAAGAAAGACATTCATATCTACAATTTTTAGTAAAAACTAGTAGAAGATGATTTGTCTTGGTGGCTGGTTTCCATTTCTGCAGCATCGCAGCAAACATACAGTGCTGTCACTGTCAAGATGGGCATTTCTGTGAGCTCAGTGCACACCAGTATTATTCCAATCAAATCTAGTCCTGTCTGTGGGCATGAACTTCCTCCCTTTCCCAAATAAGAAATGACAGCCCAGAGTGCTGCTCTGGTAGACCAATCAAAGAACAGCTTCGGGATGTTACAGTGATTACCAGGACAACCTATGCTGGACCAGAAAGAGGCCACAGGCATCAGAAAGAGAAAAGTAACTTAATAACACAGTTAGTGCCAGCGGTCATACAACCTTGTGCACAGCAGACACAGCAGGGATAAAAATTATAGAGTTACAGTTAAGTTGCTACAACCATGGCTGTTAAATGTGAAAGGTTGCACAAGACAGACATGAGCTCAGAGCAGTAAAACAGTATTTAAAGATTTGGGAGGGAATTCGATTTTAATCAAGACTGGTAACATTCTTACTGACTGTTCTTTTCAATATATCTGGCATTTAATTAAGAAAAGGCACTGAAAGAGGTGAACAAGTTCAATACACTTTAATAAATTTTAGAACTCTACTGATTCAGAAATAGACATTACCAAATGATTTCAACAGCTTCACTGCATAGACTGTACTGTAGGCTTGTGACCAAACCATGAATTCTTTACCAGTTACTAATTTTTGATGGAAAAATAGTCACTCATTAATTGTTACACTGCTCTTGCTAAAAACCTAGGCCAGGCTAACGCGTGGTGAAACATAGTATATAGTATACCTTTATACTAGGTGGTACAGCCTTGCACTGGTTAGCATGTCATCCCTGTGCATCTGCCTTCTCTCTAGGTACTCCAGCTTCTCCCCACACTCCAAAGACATGCATGTTAGGTTAAGTAGTGGTTTTAAATTAGCCATATATGGGAATGTGTTACTCCTGTGTCCAGCAGGTCCCCTGGATGCTTGTCTTGGTTATTATCGGGTATCATTAAATCATGGATGATTTAAATCAATTTGAAAAACTGGATAGCATTAGTGGGACATTGCAGTGCTGTCACTGTGTTTGGCCTGAAGCACTTTCTAAATAAGTTTAAGAGAGTTAAAGTGAATGTAATATGGTGGAAAATGCCAAGAGCAATTGCTTTAAAGGCCGTAGTCACAGAAACTAATTCCATTGATTTGGATTAAGTTGGATTTTGACTCCACTCCACAAAGAAATAAGCATCAGACAGTCCCAGACAAAAGTCATTAAAAAAAAAACCCTAAAAATGGATATGATACATTTGAGATAATAAATAAATACAAAAAATGCAAGAAGCACATTTTCACTAATATGAAGTTAACCATAGTAATTATTTTCCTAGGCAAAAGACAAATAAGACATGTGGGATTTTTAGTTGTTCTTCATGTGAAATCTGTGTAATTCATGTCAGTGCTACCACCTCCTTACTCCTATGCTGTTCCTTGACACTCTAAGTACAATTTGTGTCCATGAAGAGGAATGAATAGATTACTATTTTAAAAGCTGCCACCATTCAGACTGTGTTAAAGCCATTCTTCAATCCGTGTACTTAAAAAATGAAAAATATAAAAAGCGTGTTGAAACCATGCATCAAAGCTTAAACGTAGTTACTGTTTCATAAACTGCCATTTTACTGTTTTGTGTAGCAAAGCCACTTGGCTCACAACACTGAGGCACAATGAATACTATAATAGTATTCAGTTTGAAATGTGAAAAAAACTAAAAAACATAGTACTTATAGAAAAAAAATGATATAACAACATCTAACGTCTTCTTCTTAGAAGTCTGAATTGCTGGTGTAAAGACCCATTGACTGAGCTCTTCCAATCAATATATGCATTCATCTATTAGCTACAGTGTTTTGCTTTAGTTTCTGATCCAGAAAGGTAAATACAAACTAAAATAGAATAAAATTTCGCGGAAGCAGCATCTTCCAGGAATTTTATTTCCTGGTGTTTTTTTATTTTTGAGTATCTTAGTAGAACAGTCCACAATGTCTTTTGGAAATACTAGTAAGTATTGCACATAATGCCTCATCAAGTGCTTATCTCCGAATGAAAATGATATAATGTGATGAAATTCAAAGGCTCCTGATATAAATGACAAAAACATCACACTTTGGTTGTTTTTGGACTAACTAAGAAATAGATTATTTGTCACTCTTCTTGTCTGATACGTAGAATAAAGTTTTCAAGAAAAGAAGATTTTTCTTTTTTTCCTTGTGTTGATTTTTTCCCAGTATTTCTAGTCCCTATTATTTATTTGTAGGAACTACACTTAACAGTAATAGTCGATACATTTATAAGCTAACAGATATATTATGTGTTTGAAATTTGAACTGATTTGAGGAGTATGAACCTGGAGCAACAGAGCTTAAGTAAAATATTTTACTTTACACAAAGTCAGAAAGGAAAGTAAGGTGGATGTGAAAGTTTGTACATTATTGCAAGGCTGTGGTTGTGATAACTTTTGAGGGATCACATCGCCCCAGTATTCAAATATGTTCATAACCAACTTCCTAAACTTGTCTTCCCCATAACAGCAGAGGTTATTTTGACCTCTGCTGAACAATCTGTACTCAGACCAAAAAGTCTTTTAATATTCTAACAAGAAAATCCTTTAAGAATTCAATCACACTCTAACCTCCTCCAGAACAAATCTTAAAGGCACTGCTTAAGAACTAGAAAAGAAAAGATTAGGATCATATTGTAAAGAACTTGGATCTGAAGAACGGAGTTAGGAATTTCTGAGTTATGGGTATTCAGAGCGATATCCTAGAAAGCTTCCAGTATCCATTGGGATTAACTATCCAAGTACTGTATCATTGGCACCATTATTCACTGATTGAAATGCAACAAAGACGAAAGCTCACTCTCTGTACTTCATTTGATGCCATCTTCAAAGAATGTTTGATGTCTTTTGATTTTACAGTAATGCCACCCATGACCCCACCTTTGCAAATACTTACTGATATGCAATAAAGTGCTATTTTGATATTAAATCTGATATTGCACTCAGCAGTGTGTCCCACAGTAGAAACTTGGCTTTCTCTTTGAACACACAGACTGTCTCATTTTCTTCCAGCCCAGTACCATACACAAGTGTATCTCACACACAACTTGAATGTTAAAGTAATCATTGAAACAGATGGCATTACTTGGATGCAAATAGAATGCCAAGAAATTGTTTGAACATGCTGAGTGCAAACTGTTTTATCACAGACAGGAATCTGATCATTGGGCTGTTTTTTTTTTTAGTTTTTTTTTTTTAGAATGCTTATATGGTCAAATCACACATCAAGACACTATCCCATATTACATCAACACGTGGCAATAACATATTTCCATCCCAAGGACATGTGCTCCTTCAGATGTTCAAATCTGAAACTGCTTTCTCAAACTATAGCTAGTGTTGATGATGCGCATTATATCATTTTAATATATTCACATTTTCTTTTTGTCTTACTGCTCTCTGCATTTCCTTCTGTAAAATGTCTGTAATTTTACCTTTTCTGTCATTTTTTGACATCCACATCTTGTATGATTAAAGGCTAAAGAAATATTCTTGAAATACAGAAAGCACACTAGTCTCTTTTTCATGCTTTTACTGTACTTTGAGATAGTAAGAGAACTGTTGTTGTCAACAAAAATCAAGGACCATCTAGTGTGAATGAGAATGAAGGTAATAATGAAAGAGAGAATAATTCATGCATTAGCTGGAAACCTTCTTGACACATTTGAATCATGAAAGTCATTTACTAGAAAGGCCAATATTGTAAAGGGAGATGAAAGTCTTATATGAATGCTTGCCCAGCTTGCTTCTCTTATATGGCTTTAGTAAAGAGAGATTTATATCCTCCCTCTGAAGCTTCCAGGAGTGTCATATTTGTCTGTTTTTTTCCTCCACACTGTCATATTCAGACTATATTGACTTGCGTGTTTTCTCAGTATGAATGCTTCTCCAATGATATTGTGTCTTTAGACAAATGGATGGCCATCTATATCCATCCATCTACCCACTGTTCCATATTGCCTAACAAAGAACCTTATTAAAAGTAGATGTTAGTTTTTTTTTTTTAATCAGCCTGTATTGTATATTCTAGGTTAAACACAGGAAGTCATTTAAACGAAAACGAAATAAAACGAATGAATAAAAATAGAGAATTCTGGTGAGATTAAAAAAAAAAAAAACAGTTAATGCACTTATGTAGCCATGGTGACCAGGACCAGTCGCTAATCAACATGATGCTAAACTAATCAATAGACTGGCTCATGTAAACTCTTTTCCACATCACAGGCCTTATCCTTCTTAAGAAGAGTAAGATTAAGGCACCGTTTAAAACAGGCATTCCAGTCATAGGATAATACACATGGAAGTGCATGTTTTACCCAGTATGTAAATGAGATACATTTGTTACTCTGATTCACTGATTGCTCAAATTTTTAGATTGCTCCATATTGCACTTACTCTTTCCACAATTTACAACAGGCTGGCAGATGCTTAAAAATAATGACCAAGTGACAGAATAAACAGAAATAAATTTCAGACTTGGAAATTATTAAACTAGCAAATATTATCAGCAGTTTTACTTCTGTTTATCTTAGCAGCAGGCAAATAAGTGTATTTTATAAACATTGACATAAAACATGAACTTAAAGCTAGAGGGATTATTTTTTATTGTATTTTGTTTTGAATATTTAGGTCTGAAATACCTATTTGAATTGAATGCTTCAGCAATTATCTGTGGTAGGAATGTTAACAAAAATGTTGATTGAAGCAGTAGCAGCGGCACACACAACATAAATGATGCATTGGAAGCCTCAATTCCAAATAAATTTGATGTACTTTATACATATCAGTGCACAGTGGGGTTAAAAAATATCTCTCTCGCGCGCGCTCTCCTTTCTCTCGCCAATTATATTCATTAAATAAATTTAGCGATTTTTTTTTTTTAATGTTCATGTAAAAATGTGGAAATCTCACTTATGGCTTGATCCTTTTCCTTGGTTGTGTTAGAAAATTATTTTCCAAGGACCATTGCTATTGAAAAACTGACATAAAATCAACAGATGGCATCATGCATGAATCTCAATTTCCATATCAGAGCACTTTCTACACTCCCCGGATGGATGGCTACGCAGTATATGGAAAGCACTGATCATCAGAAGCCTTAGATTAGACATGAAACAGAACAAATATGCAGTAGTTGTACAAATTTGTCTCCAAATATGCATTAATCATAACATTAGCGGTTTTTCCCATGGTTAAAAAAAATAAATGGAGGGAAATAAAGTCTCTGATTTGTCAATCTGGAGAAATAGAGATGCCAGGATTTCAGCAGTTAGCAAAGCCGTGACAAATTTGCAATCTCTGGAGATTTGGTTTTATCCAAAAGAAGTTATTTTATGACTTCTTAAGTTTGTTATTATTGACTGCATCATCTAGAATCAAAGGAGAGGCATTTTACTAAGTTTTAACTATAGAAATAAGGCAACATGGGGAAAAAAAGCATAATTTTATACCTTTGAGTCTGTATTGTTAACATCTGCTGTCTAATTTAAAACTAAAAAAAGGACTTGTGAACATTTTGTTCCTTCTTTGGAGTGTTTTTTAAGGATGGTATACATCACATCTTATTTTCCACTTGTCTCAATATATAATGATGAATGGCATTATTAAATTTGGAACCAAATACTTGGTATTTATACTGCGTAGTCCTGTTCACTCTACAGTTACCCCACAAAAGATGAATTTTCATGTCAGCACAGACGAGTTGAAGACAGGGAAGTAACAATCTCTTAACAAAAGAACAAGTGGAAAAAAGCAGCAACAAAATAGAACAATGCAGTGAAATTCCTTGAACACTGTTATGGTGCCATGCTGATATTTGTGCAGGAAATATTTGTATATAAAATTATAAAGACCACATGTTGTAATAGTGACATTAGGTAATGAGCAATCAAAGTCAGTGCTTATTTAATTGTTTCAATGACTGATCGGTCGACTACAAAGTGCACAACTACCAGTGTTGGAAGGAAAAAGTAATTAGTTATAGTTACTTCTTCAAAAAAGTAACTGAGTTACACTATTATAAAACTACCTAATTACTAGGAAAAGTAACTATTGTGTTACTTAAAAAAAAAAAGTTTAACCCTCTGGGGCCCAGGGTATAATTGGCTGTTTTTTTTTCTCTATCATTGATTTTACCTCTGCATTTCACCTTTAAAAACTATTTATCTTGCCTTGTTTGGTATCATTCTTTTCAGCACAACCTCACACGTTTAAATTTGATGTTTTTTTTCATTTTGACATACTATATTAACACAATTCATATAAAATCAGACAAAAAAAACAGTAGAAAAAAAGTTACATTTTTTACTGTAACAACCACAAATATGTTTAACAAATCATTTTCATAACTTGAAATGCAAATATACACTGTAAATTTTAAAAACCTATGCAAAAGTTTTGCAAACAACAAAGTTATATGCAACTATTTACCTAAAGATGCAGCCAAGGCATTTTTTTTATAACCATTTCAAACTATTTACAGAGCATTGAGGTGTTCTGCATCAAATAAGAAGTTTTACAAAGGATCTGTGCCACTCCAAAAAATTATGTCCACTAAGACAGAGGAGCACATCACAAGCCTGATATCTGCAGGCCTGAATGCAAGAAGCGTATAACTCCTCCTGTTTTCCACCTGGAGACAGCGTTTACACTGCCTTTGGTGGCACTTAGACAGCCACTGTGACACTGAGTCGCTGCCTCATTGTTTTGACACACAAAACAAAACTATTGACTAGACTACACACTAACTACACAATCCAAACATGCCAAACGTCACAAATCTCTCACATCTCAAAACTCACTGTCTCTCTTGTCGACGTCACTCCTAAAACTTCACCCTCTTCCTAAACAACGGCACATGTTTCCATATAATTTTTTGATTGGTCGACATGCTACATTTTCCACCAATAGTAAAGGGGTGTTTTTTGTTTTCTTAAAATTGACTAAAGTATTTATGAAAAAACATTTTGTATATTTTTTTTATCATGACTCTGGTTTCACGTGACCTATCAACACAATTTAAAAACTGGTATATCTCAGTTCAGTTTAGTTAACTAAGCTCCATAAACACACCGGTGTGCTTATGGAGTGAACCCTAACCCAAAAGCAGACACGGGAGAAGTGAACTGATGCTCAAACAAAAAGCGAGCCATTTATTTCAGGCTGGTGTCCAAAAACAGAAAAACAAGGCAAGGTGGACAAGGGCATAACTAAACTAAAACCTAAACTGGGAAAGAACTAAACTAACTATGAAAACACTGACGAGAGACAAGAACATGAAACTGAACAGGAACATGCAAAACATAAACATGAAAAAGTCTAAACATGAGCATGCAAATGAAACTGAAACTTGGCAGTAGCAAAAACAAAAGGAACAGCTAGAGACAGAGGACTTAAATACACAAGAGGGTAATGAGAGAAGTGGAAACACCTGGGGAGACACAGCTGACACAAATGATCATGACGCCAAAGGAAAAAGTAAAACAAAAAGAGAAACAAAACAGTTGCCGACATGTCTATTCCATCAGATTTGTAATCAAATTAAAGAGAAGCTTAAATGCAAAAAGATAAAATTGGTTCTGATTCTTTGATATATGTCTGCTGTTTATTGTCTTTAAGCTGCTTTGTTAAATGTCTCTTAGGTCTCTTTGCCAGTCAGTCCCCACTTTGTGTGGGATTAGCTTTGCTATTCAATATCAAGCCAATGCATGTTTGGTGGAACATGTTGAGAAACAGGCTAAAAATGCTTGTTTAAGTTCATCTGTCTGGGCCTGCAGAGCTCCCTCCCTTTGTCTCTGTCTAATTATATGAGATCTGCAAGCTGCCATTTGGTGGTATCGATTTGTGCTACCAGTTACACACAAGGCTCTGGCCCCTCTAGATAATGTCTGTGGAGTGTTTGCCCACACTGTGTAGTAATTATTGGCTTGCCAGCTCTGTTGTTCAGGATATGAATAAGTATCAACACTACAGGTAAGCCATTATCATCCATGATGTGTCTTTCTCCTGAGATTTTGCAACTCAGAGACAGAGCAGCAGAGAGAGAGAGACAAGTTTAGGAGCATGGCAAGCTCAAGGTGTTTATGTGTTTGGGAGAGACAGAGGCATATGAAAAGGCAGAGAGGGAGAAATCACAAAGTAATGTAGCATGTAATTCAGCCATATGTTAATATTCACCTGGGGGCAGAGGCAATACCAGAAGAACATATCTATGGAACTCTGATGCCATGATTTTCCATGGCAACAGGTGGAGCTAGAAATATTAATGCCTGTCATTGTGGACCATGACATTTATCTTAAAAACACATGAGAGGAGAGAGGAGTCAATAAGTTAACTCTATTACATTTTATTCAGCACGCTTGCCTCATTCATCATTTACCTGACTTGAATTTCCTTTAATGGATGATGATGATGATGATAAAGGAATCCTTCTGGAATCCTACCTTATATTATATTGATACTAATGTACTTTAAATGCACTTATACGGTTGTTACTTTTTCAGTTGTACGAGCTAAATGCAGGTGACAGCAACTGAATATGAAAATATGGCTCAAAAAGAGGGAGTGTTTACTCAGTCATAATAATTTTCATTTCCAGTTAGTGTTGATATGCTAGTTTACATGTAAAACTCTTTTTCAGCAGTCTTTAATGAGCAAATTTTTATCATCACATTATTTTCAACAACAAAAATTGTCGTGATGTGTGCTGTGGCAGGCAGGAGATTGGACCCAAAAGGACTCGCAGGACACAAAGGGATGAACTAAAAGAGGCAGCTTTTATTGCAGTGTGAAAAACTCAAATACAGAAAACAAAAACAAATAATAACTATAGCTAACAAACTAAGGACAAAAGGAACTGGAAAAAAAGAAACCAGAACTAGGAACTATGGAGACCAGGAACATGAAGGAAACGCACAGCACTGAGGAGATATGACGTGACAACGAGCAAGGGAAGACTGAGAACTAAAATACACAGGCAGAAACATGAGAGGACGGGGGATATGTGGAAACACAGCTGAGACAAATCAGACATAATGAGACAAAGGAAAGCAAAACTAGATACACTGACACTGGACAAGGACTATCAAAATAAAACAGGAAACACAGAGACCGAAACTCCGACTTAGGACACACAAGCTTAACACAACAACTGGGGACAATTTGCAGTATCCACCACTCAGTGACAGAATTAACATTATGCACCAATTAAGGAAGAAATTTTCTCCCAATGTGACTGATCACTAAAAAAATGAAAAATTAAAGTTTGTTCCCTTATCTGCCTCTTTATGGAGATTTGTTTTTATTTCAATTCACCTAAAGGCACTTTATATTGTAGGGTAGAGACCATACAATAATAGAATAAGTGCATGTATTAGTGTAATTGACACTCTGAGAATTACTTTAATGTTTGCAGCGTTATTTTGCCCATAATACAAAGAATAATTGATGAATCCCAGATATTCCTACCACCACCATAGTATACGGGTGAAAGACATAGCATCTTAGATCTGTAGGTTCTCACTCATCCAGGTCATGGTAGTCTAAGGAGCTTGAAAAGAAGGCGATTGAACTTCTCTAAGTTGTTTATTTTTTGTTTTGTTTTGTTTTTTTAAGATGTTTCACCTCTTGTCCAATAGACTTGCCCTAACCCTAAAAAACACAGGATCATAATTTGTTTTTAACAGCGTTGCAAGTCTGCAATGTGGACACACTGAATCTGTGTTACGTTCTAGCAAGGGAAGGACCGCAGGGCTTCTGTTGCAAAGTGACTCAGCTTGTGACTTGGCAAGTGCAAGTACATGGCTTTGCTCTATAAAAAAGTCCTGCATGGTAGTCGTTGTGGCTCTGGGAAAACAGCTAGTATTAAACAAATCTGCTTTCTTAAGTGTGTGTGTACTTTGTTTGAGTGAATCCAGTGAGAGAAACAGAGCAAGCTATTTGTTTGACTCACCAATTGGCAAAGTAGAATATTGTGTTTATTAATGTGCCACATTTGAGGTTATATTTGAGCTGTGAAAATTACACCAGACTTGACTTTCTTGTCTTGATGGCCAAAATGTGCACTGTGAGACTTCGTCGTAGTAGTAAGACAACTATACTAAAAAAAAACACTCATTCAAAGTTCCTAATAACAAATCTGAGACTTTTTCTTAATGTTTTTTTGTCTGTTTCTTTTTTGTGTGTTTTTAAGGGGCGATGCATTGGGTTGACCGGGGTCTTTGTTTGTAGTAATATTACTTTTATTATTATTATTTGTATATTTCTCTTTGCATGTTTGAGTTTCCTTTGAGGTGCTGCTGTTCCCTTCCACATTCTTTCTTTTTTTTTTTTTAGATGGCTTCCATTTAATTAACCATAATTCCTGGGTTCATAATGCTGTCAATATGGTCTTCTGAAGTGTAAGTCCTTGTTAAAGGTGCCTTTATTGACTAGCTAAAGTGATCTAACATCCACAGATACACCTATGGATCACATAACCACCACCAGTGTTGGTCAAGTTACTTGAAAAAAGTAATCAGTAACTAATTACTGATTACTCCCCCCAAAAAGTAATCCCGTTACTTTACTGATTACTTATTTTCAAAAGTAATTAATTACTTAGTTACTTAGTTACTTAGTTACTTTTTAAAAACACGATTTACAACCTGAAGAGGTGATAAAGCGATAGATCTTTCAGCCCAATTCTACTTTTTCTACATAATCCATCATACAAAATGTAATCAAATGGAAAAGTCTCTTTTTAAAACTTGTTTTATCAGTTTTAATCTTTTAACTTTATGCATCAAGCAAAACATTTAATTATATGCAACATTCTCTGACTTGAATAAATTAGTTTAACATTTAAACCTATTTTCTACACATTCCAGCACATAAAATAAAATATTTTTTGTGTTTTCACTCACTCTTTCAAACAGATGCAAGTAAAACACAGCAGAAAATAAATAAAGTCAAAGACTCAGCGGTCCTTTTGCTCTATTTTCACCTGTAAAGCAGGAGCAGGGTAGGCGGAGGGTTACCCTGGTGCAGGTGTGCTGCGGTCAGTTGAAGAATCCGCGCGAGTGTCTCTGTGAGTTTCCCATCACGTCGTAGCTACTCGGGTGCTTGCTCGGAAGTTTAGGGGTTTTTTTCGCTGTAAAAAGAAGTTTTCTTCCCACGCACGATGGACGCTAATGTTTTTGTCACTTTTTATGGAATCAAACTCAAAGTAAGGTCAGTACTTCCACACTTTAAACGCTGCACGCTCATACTCTCTCCCGCACTCGATATATTATCCATTGTTGATCTGCACACAGCTGCTGTCACCAACGTCGCACTTGCTTACGTCACTGTCATGAGACATTCTCGCAAAAAAAATCACGGTTTTAGTAACGCAGTAACGCAGCGTTCCTACGGGAAAGTAACGGTAATCTAATTACCGATTTTGCAATAGTAATCCCTTACTTTACTCGTTACTTGAAAAAAGTAATCAGATTACAGTAACGCGTTACAAGTAACGCGTTACTGCCCATCTCTGACCACCACTATGGCCTTCATTTTAGATTAAGATCACGTGTACATGCTGCATGGTTGTGCTCTGGCAGAGGTGGGTCGAGTACCCAAAAATTGCACTCAAGTAAGAGTAGCATTACTTTAAAATATTATTACTCAAGTAAAAGTGAAAAATAGTTGTCAAAAAAGTTACTCAAGTAAGAGTAAAAAAGTACTTGGCGAAAAGCCTACTCAAGTAGTGAGTAACTGTTTGAAATGTCCGATTTATTTTATAAATAAATGCTATCAGACAAACAAAAATAAATAAATATACAAATTGTAGTATTTTCAAATAGAATATATGTAAAAACATCAAAAAATAAGGCACAAAAATCCTAATTTCCAGATTTCAGTTTTTCACAACAAAGCTTTTTTCAGCAATACCTACAGTAAATAATATAAATATATAAACAGTGCAAACAATATACAGCGACAAGATATGCTGTAAACTTTATATTCATTTTTGCTCCAAATGGCACAGCAGCCTCAGAGAAAACATTAGAACGAGGCAACTTCAACATACAAGGCAGCTCAGTTTACCATAAATTGTATAAGTGCGCATTTATTTCTGCATATTTAGCAAAAATGTGCCATTTCTTCACTCAGTGAAGTGATGGTTAAGCTTCAGCAGCAGTTTGCTGTCAAGGTTCTTGCTGTGAAGCTGTAACTGTTTAGCAGTTAACAGGAGTCCTGCATGACTGAGAAGTCCTTCACAAGCTCCAGATGCAGGAAGAGTTATACTGATTTTAATCGACAGCTTCCTGATGTGAGGAAAGCCATGCAATAGATCCACACCTCCAGTGAATGGACATGAAAGGTACCTCTCCAGCTCCCCTGCTTCTGGCTTTCCTGACCCCATGGATCCATCATCTTAGTCGGTTAGGCTGTTGTTTGCGCTGGCCTCATCCAGCTCTGAGTCTAGGTGATGTCTGATGAAGTTGAGACCTGTGGAAAGATGTATGGTTTTCAATAGAATTAGCTCTGGTCATTATAGTGCTGTACACTGGCAAACTGCAGATGTTTGGCAGGAAGATTTGATCACACTGGAGATGTTTTTTACTAACTCTTGTCCAAAAACAAAATCTTGTCATTCATATCCCACACAAACAGTTTGCAATTAATTCCGGACTGCTAGCCAATAGATCATCCTGTTTGGCTGTTACTCTGGGCATCACTGTGTTTCTCGTCTTTTCCCATAACGTGATATAGCTCTATTTTTCTTTTGCCTGGGTGGCAGCTCTACGCTTCCGTATCCGAGGCTTTTCAATGTGGCCTCACAAAATTATCACGACTACAACAACCATGAAAAGAGTTGGATGGACATTGCTGATCAATTGCACCTGTCTGGTCAATGTTTTTCATTAGTAATTTAGCAAAGTTGATGGTGGTGGTGTGTGTGTGTGCCTGTGTGAGTGAAAGACAGAGAGAGGGAGAGCGAGGGACAGATTTTGTATGATAAGCTTCATGTTATGGACACACAGTTTGAGCACTCAAGTCGCATCAGAGCACCAGGCCGTATAGTGTGAGACCCTGCATCGTGATCTATGAACTTCTAACCCCTGACATTCAATTGTACAGTTTGAGCAGGAGCTGAATAACGCGACTGAAAAAAAAATCGCAGTGTTTGTCCAGCTTAATGCAGACTGTTTAAACTAAACAAGCTGCTGTTTCACATAATAAATCATGTCTCAAGAGGGCACGCAGCATCCTACGGGACTGCACACACCCAGGACACCGGGTGTTTAAGCTGCTGCCGTCTGGCAGGAGGTTCAGGCTGCTGAGGTCCCGAACAAATAGACTCAAGGACAGCTTTTACAACAGGGCAATAGCCCTGATCAATGTAAATAGCTGACCTGACTGGATACCTCCCTGGACTTTTTAGGGGGAGGTAACAATGTTTAAAACGATAACAATAATATTTATATTTATAACAAGGTGCAATAATAATTAATGTGCAATAATAACAGTGTGCAATACACATACACTTATTCTTCTTTTTTATACTAAGTTAATATACTGTGTTGTGTTGTTTGTTACGTTGTGATGTGTCATATCGTGTCGTGTTGTGTTATATGTAGTGCCGACGTAGGACAGTTTTTCCAATTTCATTGTACTACTGTGCTATGTATGACTGTGCAATGACAATAAAGAGTTATCTTATCTTATCTTATCTTATCTTATCTTATGTCACCCGCAGTATTGCCTTCTGTTTTAACAGTTAAAGCAGTAGAGACGAGCTGTTTGCATGTGCGTGGGACTCTAGCGTCATTAACCAGGCTAGCTGTTAGCGAAACATTCTTTGTATCTGAGGCCAAGGGTGTTCATCCTCTTCAGCTCTAGTGTAGACAACTAGCTCTGCCATGTTTTCATATGTTTCTTCTTTCCGTGTGTCCGCTACTTTGAAACGCTTGGGCGGCCACAGTTTGGTAAAACAGTTACCGGAAACTCCACTGGCGGCATATTATCTAGTGTGTTAAACTTTTTTTTTTTAAGTAACGAGTCGAATTTTGCAAATGTAGCGGAGTAAAAGTACAGTTTCTTCTTTACAAATGTACTCAAGTAAAAGTAAAAAGTAAAAGTACATTTTTTTTCAAAAACTTACTCAAGTAAATGTAACTCTTTACTACCCACCTCTGTGCTCTGGACATGGTTGTATCTTTTTTATGATTAATTTTTCACTTTACACAGTGGAGTAACCAGGCCATCAATCTAAATGAAACGAAATAAGACCAGAAACATAAGCAAAATGAGACCCATATATCAATACATTTTTTTTTCTTCGTGATTTTCTGTTTTTGGCAACATTTCTAATTTTTCCATAGCTATTGGATTCATCTAATGCACCATTAGTTGAGCCCACTATAGTGAGGTTTGCATGATAGTAGATGTCCAGTTTTAGGCGACTGTGCCTCCAACCTTATGGCAATGTTGGAATAATCACATATGTAAAAAAAAAAATCAGAATAAAACTTTAAAGATGAAAGACTGTAATTTAGACTGCTATAAAGTTAAAGTCACTTGAAGCAACTCAAAGTTTGGATTTGCACTTCTGACTTTGCGTGGTCTATCCTCCATCCCACTTGTGAGTAATTTTTAATTTGTTTTGGCAGGGGGATCTACTATCCATCCCACTTTCTTCCTCTTCCAAGCAGAAATACAATATTTTAATATTGTTTTCTAGTCACATTGCAAGTGGCAGAGATCAAGTGACTGTTTGTGCCAACAGCTTTTTGTGGTATGGTGGAACAGAAGAGTAATACCTGCAAGCAATCTTTACATTTCATAAAGAACACTACAGTACATGCCCTTCACATTTTTTGGCAACAGCTGTTAGGTATTCACTCAAGTTCTTCATATTAATTGTCTATTTGCTGAAGTAGTCAGAATTGAAGGCATTCTTCCTTTGAAATGGAAGATTGTTTATTGTATAAATGCATAGATTGCATGTATTGCAGGAATCCTTGAATATGGAGAAAACTTCTGATTGGATATCACTGAGACGTCCTCCTTTACTTTACCCACAACCTGACATGAACATTTGTCTTGATAAAAGAACAACAAGCAGTACGTTTGAATTTTACCCAAATGTTTTTTTTTCCACAGAGAAAGTAATTGTACTTATTGTGTGTGTGTGTGTGTGTGTGTGTGTGTGTGTGTGTGTGTGTGTGTGTGTGTGTGTGTGTGTGTGTGTGTGTGTAGGTGAGTGAACCAAATACAATGCCTCAAGGTCTTTTCAAATTGAAAATGTAATGACCCCCAAAAACGTTGTCCTTCAGTGTGGTATAAAGTAACACTGGTTGAATATTTTTAACCATACTATAACATTTAAACCAGTCTAGGCTAGAGCTGATATAGATTTAACATATAGATTTAACAAACTTTATTTACATCATATTGCATATAACATATGATATTATCCACAAGGTTTTACAATTGCTACAAGTTTTTTTTTACCTGACAGCTGTTTTTGAACTGCTAATTTAAAACAAAAAAAAGGTATATTTCTGATCCAGACTTACTGGAATTGCTTAGAAGACATCATCTTACCCTTAGCTGATTTATTAGAGGGTTTAAAAAGGTTAAAAAGTAATCATGAAGTAGCCATTTAGTAACTAAGCCGAGTGCAGAGGTGGCAAATTATGTTCTGGTCATCCGCTGTTTAATGGTCAGAGTTTTTTATCCCGTGTCACATCTGGCTCCATATTCTATTCCTCTTCTTACTAATCACTTTAAAATATTGTTAGCCTGCCCATTAGGCATTAACACAAGCAGCTCTTTTGAATGCTATCATTTACCAGGCATTGATTCCCATTGTCTTACTTAACCAGGCTGTAAATGACCTTTCAAGGAGAAAGATGATTAAGGTGATCAAGAGGGAGCCTCATGGTGTTGAATTATTTTCAACCTCTCAAGGTTATACCTTATAGCAGCCAAATAAAGACTACCTAATAACACCTAATGTTGCATGTTTCCTTTCCACTTGTGCTTTTTTTAAGCTTACATTGGGATTTTGGCATGTAAGAAGTCAAAGGCATAGGATTGACTTTTAATGAGAGCCTTCTGAACAGTTTTCTCTGCATCCGTATGCTTTTTAGCTCCTTTCACATATACAATTATAGATTCTTTTGAGACAGATTTATTGATTGATTGAATCACCAACCAATGTGTAGTTTAGCCTTAATGTTATAATGATGATTTACACATTATTAAAGTCAAGTATGATTAATGGTTGGATTACTTACATCAGCTAGGTGTCAATGAGAGTCTTTACAGGGGGATTTTTACCTACTAAAGCTATTAAAATCATGTTACACAGACTACATGACATACTGGATAATGTTGATTGTATTCACCCATCACTGTTTACTGCAGATGTTACAAATGCAAATGCAGCTCACTAGCAATTCATAGTACCCCCCATGCCCTGTTTTTTCATACTTTTTTATATTGGCAATAATATATACAAACCTGGCAGGTCTTCATAGACCTATACTCAGTTTAATACATTTAATACATTTTGAAATCTATTAAAAATTAAAAAAAAAAAAAGACTAAACGCAAGTATGTTAAAACTGCTATGGAAAGGTTCACACAATCTACACCTCAATCACTGCACTGAGTAAATGAATGAATCATTTTTCCAAAGTGAAACCACTGAAAAATGACATGGTCTTTATCTAACCTTAAATCTTGCTAAGTAAAAAAATGCAAACACAGATGTGCACTACTTATGTTTCTTTGGGGTTTAGTGGCCATTTACTGTTTTTTTCCCCTCTGTTTATCTGCCCTATGGCAGGCAGGTTGTGAATAGATGGCCCACTCGATCCCTTATGAGCCTGAGCAGAAATACAGCCACACAGAGGATTAGAGTGAGAGAGGATCGGCCGTCAGATCCAGATGCTGCAAATCTGCTCCCAGCCTCACATGTGAATAGGTATACCATTGTTTAGAACACTGCTTGTTTTGCAAGAACAGAGACATGGCCGTGGAGATAAATAAGCTGAAACTGAGGTTACACCAAATCTAAATCTGCTATGATACAGGATTACAAGGTTTATGTCATGCTTAAATCTTTATCCTCTGATTGTCACTCAAGATTTCCTCAGTAGCAAACTTACTAAGCCTTTAATGGTTGTGCATTAGCAGATAATTCTAACAGAAATATGGGAGCTGTGAAGAGATGTATAGCATGCTGATGATAACCAGAGATGGGCAGTAACGCATTACTGTAATCCGATTACTTTTTTCAAGTAACGAGTAAAGTAAGGGATTACTATTGCAAAAAAGGTAATTAGATTACTGTTACTTTCCCGTAAGCACGCTGCGTTACTAAAACCGTGATTTTTTTGCAAGAGTGTCTCATGACAATGATGTAAGCGAGTGAGACGTTCGTGACAACAGCTGTGTACAGATCAACAATGGATGATATAAGGAGTGCGGCAGAGAGTATGCCTGTGCAGTGTTTAAAGCGTGGAAGTACTGACCTTACTTTGAATTTGATTCTGTAAAAAGTGACAAAAACATTAGCGTCCGCTGCTCACTGCGTGGGAAGAAAACTTCTTTTTACAGCAAAAAAAATCCCCCTAAACTTCCAAGCAAGCACCGACAGTACACTGCCACGGGAATGTGAAACTCCCAGATCCTTCCACTAACCGCTACGACACACCTGCACCAGGGCAAACCTCCGCCTGCCCCACTCCTGCTATACAGGTGAAAATAGAGCAACAGGAGCGCTGACTCTTTGATTTTATTCATTTTCTGCTGTAAACACAAAAAACTATTTTATTTTATTTGCTGGAATATGCAGAAATTAGGTTTAAATGTTAAACAAATTTCTTCCAGTCAGAGAATGTTGCATATAATTTAATATTTGCTTGATGCGTAAAGTTAATGGATTAAAACTAATAAAACTAGTTTCAAAAATAGACTTTTTCATTTGATTACATTTTATATGATGGATTATGCAGAAAAAATAGAACTGGGCTGAAAGATCTATTGCTTTATTACCTATTCAGGTTGTAAATCATTTTTTAAAAAGAGTAACTAAGTAACTAAGTAACTAATTACTTTTGAAAATAAGTAATCAGTAAAGTAGCAGATTACTTTTCAGGGGAAGTAATCAGTAATTAGTTATTGATTACATTTTCAAGTAACTTGACCAACACTGATGATAACCTATTGTCATGTAACTGGTTTCATGGTTATGACTCAAATTGTGCTCGTTTTGGGTAATTTGATGAAGATTCTACATTGTACACTGTATTTTATTCCAAAGACACACTGTTGCACTAATGCAGCGATAGCTCTCTTACCATAATTACAACATGAAATGCCTTCAACACTCACATTAAGGTCTGTATGGAAAAATTATTGTTAATTTTTTTTCAGTGATCATCTTAATGTGACAGTCTACAGTGTCACTATTAACACTATTAACACTATCCGCTATTAAAAAAAAGTAATGTATGATTGTGCCAGAGGCACTTCACGTTTTGTGATGAGGGCATAAAAAATATTTATTCATCAGGGGATATCAAAATTATAATGGGTGATTGGGGAAACTGATGACTAATAAATTAAAGCTTAATTTCTGACATTAAAGTAGTGGGGATAGCTCAGGATTCAGCATGATAATCTGCCAAGTACAGTAAATAATATAGTTTTTATTTTAAGGATTTGAAAAACATTATTTGAAATAAATCAACACAACCAAACTTGCTAAAGAATGTGACTTTCAGATGCATAATTTGGATGGACTAAATCACATATCATCTATAACATAAATCTGTTTTTTTCCCTTATCACCTTTTTTTCCTTTCAAATTTTACACAGCATATTTCAGCTGCCTACATCATCTTTGCATCACTAAATTCTGATACTTAGCCATAATCCACAAAAGAAGTTACACACTGGCTAAAAGGAATACATAATTTCTTAATGCCCACGCATTCTGGCAACCAAACCTCACATAACCCTGAAAGTTTGTCAGACCATATTTGCTTGGGCTGTACTTTACTGCCCAAACAGTGGCAGAGAGTCAGTTGGCAATATGGTTGGCAACAACTCGTCTGCTGTCACTTATAAAATGGTCTCAAAGAGAAAACACTGAAAAAGTAAGAATGAATCTTTGATTTTGATAAGTTATTTGAGCCATAATCATGATGGGTATGGGGAGGTCAAAATGGCTAATTTTGTACATGAAAAATGATTTTGTTAATATTCACAAAAATGATGTTAGTTACTCATTTCCACTGTACATTATTTAAACTAAAAATAGAAGGTAGCTTAAGTTTACTTCTTTGCGAAAGGAGTTCATTGCTTATCAAAAAAACATATTGACTTCAATATATTCTGAACTTCTCAAACAAATTTTGGCACATGACAGTTTTATCCAGTATTTCAAAGGATGTAATATATGACTTTATTTTTTTTTTTTTATGTAATTTTTGGCACTATAACATATGGCACTGCTTAAATTATTTATATAATATGTTGGTTAAAATCCCTTTCCTTTCTTTTCTTTGCAAGCCTCCCTGAAATCAAAGAGATAGTCTGAGGAAGCTCTGCGAAAACGTGTGCTGTCCTCACTGGAAGTATGGTTGAATAGATATGCAGTGTGCATGTAGTGTTTAGCATCTTTTAAAAGACAGAAGCGCTTAGAAATATTTAATAACTTTATGTAAAATGCTTTTTATTGGGATCTCATTACAGATTTCATTAACCTCAACTGACTCAGAATTTGTAGTGTCTCTGCAATGAGAATAAGGGCTCTCATTAATTTATTTAGCCATTCATTCATTCCATAAGTACTTCTGTTCAACCAATGTTCAAAGCACATCTTGAGCCATAATAGAGGCAAAAAGTTTAAATGGTTGTCTGCTGAAGTTCAAACCAAGGGCCAGAAAGTAAGAAATGTGACTTAAATCATGGTTGTAAGTCAGGCAGATGTTTCTTAAACTGCTGATCTACAGAGTGCTTCTTTCTTTCCAAAAAAAAAGAGAGACAAAGAAAGCATGAAAGAAGGAATTGCTTCTTGCAAGGTAATAAAATGGACAGTGAGTGTATATAATTTGTGTGATAAATGTTCATGTTTTATCATTGTTAATATCAGTACACATGCTAACAGGTACCATTTGCACATGGCAACGCTCCAAGACATGATTTGTAATATATTGGTTATTTAATGATGAACTGATTTAATAACTAAGCCAGTTATTCAGTCCCTTCACTCTAGTATCACAGTTAGAACATTTTAGAGTTCATTATTTTAAACCATGGTTTTAATTTTTTTTGTTTTAATTCCAGATACATGAATGAATCAAAAACTGAGCAAAAACTGGTTAAAGATGGAAACTACAAATTCATTCTTCTAACATGAGCCTTATGGGCCAAAGGAAGCCACTGATAAGCGGTACAGTTAGAGATTAGTGAGGATCAAAGTGGACATTAAATAGGATGAGAAACACACTGATGCACTAATTATCAAGTCTGTGAAATATGATGAATTGCTTTGGATTTCAGAAACAACTTTACTGTGGCATTAGTAAAATATTTTCCATTGGCTCTACACGCTAACCCAATTCAAAACGATTTGTGACTGCAAAGGAGTAAATATGGATGTGGACAATTACACAAGTGATCAACTAGTGAAATATGCACAGGCCTGCAGTCTTGCCTTTCTGTCCTATCTCTCGCACACCTTAAAACATTATTTTATTGCTGCTGAGCCCTGTAGGAAATCACTTGTGATGTCTCGTACCCTCCAAAAACATCATGAATAATGAATGGAAGATCTCAAAATAAATAACACACATTATTAATGTATTCAGAGCCTCATTTAGAGGGGGCAGCTGTAGGTGCCACAGCACCCCTTTCTCACTAAATATGTGAGCATGTAGAATCACAAAGAACACTAAACAATGGGAAGGGTATTGTGCACTTCATCAAATCTGCAATGCAACTGAAAAATAACAAAACCAAATAATGGAGAAATGGGAATTTTAGAGCGAGGAGAAGTAGGGCGAACGTTGAGTGAAGAGTGTGTTGGAGTGGTCAAAAAACTCCTGGGCTTTCAATGGGCAGATGGCACACTCAACGTTTTAGGTCACACAAACACAATTTTCACCCACCATTTATTCTTTGTCTGTCCACAGAGGACAGATTTATAGTGCATGATCCTGTAAATATTCGCAAAAACGACAAGAATCTCACTGAAGATTTTTTTGGGGGTTCTGAGTTGTACCCAGTTCTCATGACCAGTGATCATTCTAAATATGAAGGTTAGATCAGAAAAAGAAACTGAGGTTTGCTGTTTGTGCAACCGTGAAGTAGGTGGTCAAGAGGTGAATGAGGACGCAACTTAAAAAATTTAGTCAGTCAAATGATTTCTTGCTTTTGTTGCTAGAGCTGCAGAATTACACATGGCTACCAACCTCTGAGGGTGTTTTTAGTCATCTGGCCTCTGGTTGTGCAGCGTCTTTGGGTCCTCTGGGTTATTAGGAGAATTCTTGTTTCTTGTTCTGGTGCTTGTTTAGTTTAAATCTTGGAATTTGGGAGCAAAGTAAAAATTCTGGACTTTGTGTCAAGTTGTCCTTATGCACTTTTGGTGGTGAGGTACAGCACATTTTGTGCCTGGTCTGAAATTGTGTTTAGGTGGGCTATGGAATGAAGCCAACAGCTACAAAAATGCCAGGGCTCAGAGTGTCCCAGCAAAGCATTTTATTCTGATAAAATGTTGAAAAACTTTTGTCACCGGTCACTGGTTTTGATATTTTGGCTGCTGAGTGTATAATCTATATAAAATGATACAGCTGCCAACATATGCATAATGTTTGGGCAACATTATATTATAGTTACATATGTCTACATTTTGTCCAGCCTGAGAAAAAGTTCAGGATGTAAAAACATTTTCTTTTGAGTGACTGAACGAGACACGAAGAAATACCCAACATGATTATAACATTATCTAATTGCATCCCAACACATGAATTATTCAGCTCCTGACAATGCAATATTGTCATGGAAAGGAAGAGATGTTTGTGTTAAGCTGCCACTGGCACTACTTTTTCCCTCTCTTCTTACAAAACAAAAACTTTTTTCCAAGGGCGTCATTGCAAAGCGATAATAAAAGGAAGAAAAATAAATAAAATAAAGGGCAATCATTTTGAAGCCTGCAACACCACTGTGTGTTTGTGTGTGTGTAATTCATATTGTTCTTGTTAGGCAATTATCATTTTTACAATGCCAAGGGTGACCATTAGTCTGTAAGGGAGCATTCCTTGCCCTTGTCACTCTGAGAATGACTGGCCCCACATGTCTTACTCTGTACTAAAGCCACCTTCACCTCTTGCCTGATATGTGGTCTACCAGTGGTCAGCTTGAGAACAGCTGATTGGCTTGTCCAGCCATAGATATTCCAACTCAAGCAGCACTGGTGTCCTGCTGTATGATGAAACACTATAGCTAACTTTGACCACAGAGAATGTTCCTGCATACTTGTATTATAATAATAAAAAACGTTAGAAAGATCAAAAGGAGTGAAATGATATTCTCTACTTAAACAAAGAATTAATGGCAAATGCCTTTAGTTTTGTTTTTGCAATTCACATCAAATGTGCAAAAATTATATTTGCTAAATTATACTAAATTGATTGAATTTCCCACACCTTTCTGCTTTTAGACACTCGACATTTTCACGTGGTATCATTTTTAAAATTGAATGTGCCAAAGCAAAACTAAATAAATAAATTGTGTAACTGTGCAAATAGCTACAGTTCGTTGTGATGGTTTAGTTAAGAATATGTCAAATGGCGTGCTTGAATACTCAAGCGATTTTATACATTAAAAGGTTTAATTCATGCTCTGAGGCAAATATGTAGCAAGAAGATTTTACTGAAAAGGGGGGTTTACTTAATGATGTCTCCCTCAACTGGAAAGCAAAGAGGGCGGTGCTCTTTACTACCATATGCCAGACACACAGACAGGCAGGTCGACAGTTATGAAGACAGATGAATGATGCAACGCCTTCAGCACTGAGGGAAATGAGATCAGATGTTGACAGCTAGATCGACAGATCCCTGGTCTGGCATTCAAATGTTTTCTCACATCTCTTATTGCATGGTTCATGAATGGATACACTCTACAAGATAAGACATACTGTAACTGGCCTATCTGTAAATAAATGCTTTGCTTTTTTCCCTTTGCTCTATTATACATGCTGTATAATATACCTGAGTTTAGCATATGTGCAGTACAGCAGGTTGCCTAAGATAAACGCTTCACAAGCAATAATCTTCCTGAAGACCTGAAGTCTTTGGTGTCAGCCGCCATGTTAAAAAACTGCATCGTGTAGGCCTATTTCATAATTCATGTACAACTCAGCCAGCATTTATAAATAAGTTCTAAGGTGCTGAAGCCTGTGAGGGAATATAACACATATTAATCGACCTCCAGAATTGTCAAAGGTGTTTCTTCTCTTATCTTTCATTCTCATTTACTTTGTTTTATTTGCAGTATAGCATAGGCCCCTCTCTCCTGATGATTCTTACAGCATTTTAAAATACAAATAGACATGATATAAATAACCCAATATAAACAAAATCTAGTCTGTCATGGGAGAGCAGTCCTATGCGACAATCTGCCCGAGGCCATCATCAGAATACCATACACCTAACAGCAGAAGCGAACCAGTAGGTGGCAGTGGCGTCCCATTTGCAAGATACACATGGGAGGAATCTGTCTGTCTCTGCGCTTAAGCTAAATCACTCTCTTTCTTTCTTCCTCTCTGTCGCTTGCTTGCTTGCTCGCCTGCTGGATGTTTTCTGCCACGCACGCACACACTAATAAACAACTATTTGTGTTTGTTTCCCCCTTTTTTAAACTGACCAGTGAATAAAAGGGGCGATGGTAAAGAATCGGTTAATGAATACCAGTCTTCAGGACGACATGAACGCACACGGTGAAATTTTAGAAGCTGTAGAAGTTCAAAGAGAGCACCATGAAGACTGAAAGAGAGGGAAAACAATATCTCCTGCCCTCGCTGCTCCAGTCCTGCGGTTGACGGCAGAGTCGATCCACCAGCAGTGACTGGCGGAACAGTCTCAGTTGGAGAAAGCAGCTTGTCAGTGGGAGTTAACCTACATGATGCCCCCTCCTGAACTTATCAATTCATCGTCCGTCCGTGCTGCGCCCGGCGTTTTATTTTGGTACGAAAATGCTGAGCGCACTGAGGCACAGTAAAGCGCACCGATGGATACAGCCTGCTTGCACGTCTTGGAACGGGTTATTTTGTGAAGCAGCCTAAAACACACGGCAGTCTACAAGAGAGAGAGAGGAAGCCTGGACTTGGACAACCACCCATTTGTGGATAATAACCCTAAAAAAAATTTAAACATTAAATAAAAAAAACCTTACCCCGCTGTGTGTCACATCAATGGAGAGGCGAGGGTCGAATATCCGAAATATACAGCGGGGGCGCAGAAGTGATGACAGCCTTTGATGAACCATAACTCCCGTCCAGACAAGGTGAGATCAAAGCTCCGTTCGGAAAACATGTAAGAATAGAGCTTTTGGTGTATAACGAAGGCTCTTCACACTTGGGAGCCGCTGCCTGAATTTGTGATGGGGTTTTAAAGGCTTCTGAAGGATACCGCCTGGAATTTTTTCTTCCGATGCTGCATCCCAGAATAACGAATTTCCCTCTTAAATATGGAGAACGGAGCAATCTGAAGAGAGAGATTATCTCTAATCGTGACAACTTTATCACTTCTCCAACCTACAGGATACCCTTTCAATCACTGTACTGCGGAACTTCTTTTTATCGGTAAAACCAGGAGGGGGAAGAGAAATAAGCATCTTGAAATCCGCACTGGGCTGTGCGGTGAAATTTAATCAGGGCTGATAGCTAAGAAGCAATAGGGACTTGATGAAAAGTTACATTTGACACGTAGGCGAGCAGTCGGGTTCTTAAAATAACCCCACCTTAACAGCTCAACGTGTGGATGATGGTCTACCGTAAGGTCTACATGAAAGGCTTTAAGAGCATATTATTGATATCAGAGAGAAAATAAAAAGTCGTCACTTGGAGAAAATCTTGGACCACAGTGGGCATCGCTTTGCCACGAGTTGTTTCAACAATGGCACTTGTGGGTGCCTTCTGAAATGTGCGTCTTGAAAAGGGAGGAAATATCGGATGCATTATCATCACTGTGAGAGTTAATTGCATTGCATCCGGACTAATGTTTGGATTACATACAAAGTCGTGTTGAGACGTGGAAGAAAATGAGTGTGAAAAGCAAAGGTAACAAAGGATTCTCCAAAACTGCCTGAGTATTGCGGATTTTTTTTTTCGATGCAGTTTTTGCGGAGGCAGCGGAAGAAGAGCTGTTCTTCGCCGGCGGAGATCTTCCAGACCTTGGCATTTCTCTGTAAATAAGTAAGTTATTGTTTATAATGTACTGGGAGGGAAAGCATATTTCTAAATGTCTTACTATTCTCTATAGTATAACTATCCTATTCAGCCCTTTCGCTCTGTTGGATGTCAAAATGCGGAAGTTTATCTTCGCTGTTTGATGATTGATATGTACAAAATCAGCACGCAGCGCTCCCGAGGTTTTGCCATTTATATTACTTATACTGCGACCTCTAACGAAGAGATATTTAATTGTAGGGTGATTCAGAGCATCATGGAATGACGCGCGCTTTCGCATTGGTGTGCTTGTTTTAACTGCGCGTCTTCGAGTGCGCAGTATCAAGATTAGATGTCTTAAACTCTTAAAAGAAAAAGGGAGAGACCGATTTGAGCCTCTAAATTAAACAGGTAAAGAAGAATCTTTGTGAATGGAAGTGCACTTAAAGCATCTGATTTTGGTTTTTCACACTGTAACGTGACTAAACGGGGACACGCCACCTGCAATCCCTACACCCGCCTATCAATCCATCCAGTCTGTACTTCTGTGCGCTCAACCTACTTTCAGTATAGGAAAGTCTGCCATGTTTTAGCACGTGTTCTTGTACGCTACAGCAACCGCGAAAAATCCTTAACATGACCCAAAACATGTTCAAGTTAGATTTGAAAATCCAAGCTTTGGATGACCTAGCTGACGATTGATTAATGACCAAATATTGTGTTTTCTTCCTCTCCACCCTCCCCCTTCTTTTCTCGGGGTCACTTACACAAAAAGCACTTGTTCACCGCCCTCCGTGGTAGCCGGAGAGGGAGCTGTCCTTTCTCCTGGTGCTGAAATTAAAAGTGGCGGCAGTCACTCATCCTCTACTCAGCTGGAAAAGGCATAGATGTTATAGATAATGGCTCAAGAATCACAACCACTAAAAAGGCTGAAGAATATCCTTGACTGTGTGCAACTAAGCAACAGATGTGATATTGGCGAAGTTCATAGCATTTCATGTGGCACAACATGTTTTGTAAATCATTTTGTAATCTGACTCATTTTACCTGCTCCTCGAATTAAAGATTAAACATTTTATTAAAGTATCAACCCCAGCACATATACATACACCACACCCACAACTCATAAAATATGCAGATAAGTACATGAAGTGCCACTGGTTGTGTGTTATGTTGGTGGTGGGCTTAAAAATAGATGTTTGTCAAGAAGGTGACAAACCAGTGTTGGTGGTAAAAGCATAAATAGAGGTGGCTGTCACTCTTGAGACAAAGAATAAATTGCATCTCTCACCTGTGAAAGTGAGAAACATGGCAGACATTATTCACCCACTTGAAAGGAAAGCCCTCCATATGATGGAGTGGCATCACCTTGGGGAGACAAATTAGACTGCTGATTTTATGTTTTTGCCCTGTCAGAGGCTTATGCAAGATAAATCCCCCCTACATTTTCCCAAGTTTGCTGATGTTTGTTGGCAGCTGGTACAGAGTGATTCATAGTAATAAGCAGAGAGACTCTTCCTCCTCCCCATTTAACACTACTCAAACCTTTTTTTCATCCCCGTGGAGATTTTCTTGGAGAGGGAAATGGGTTGTAGCTATGGGTTGTAAGGATCCAGCCAAAATAAGGAGCAAATGGGTTTGAAACTGACTGATTCACTGGGCCACTCTGGATTAGTGCTTGTTTATTTCACTACACTAGATGGACAACAACTGTATCTCCAGTGTGTCCCTATTAGTCCTTCTAAACAGTAGGAAATAGCCTTAGAGCAGGTGCAACTCAGGGACCAAGTGGGACTTTCCGCTGCTCACACAAATCCAGTCTTCGGCTGATGATGTTTCTACCATAGACATCTGTTTCATGTCCAATTTCTCTAGCCATTGTTGTCTGACTTATCTATTGAAAATCATTCCAAGCAGCCGCGTCAGAAAATTAATGAACTTGTCATCTGGGAAAGGGCACCATTGCAATAAGGTGCCAGGGTCTTGCAAAGCGACAGGCTGTATACCCATGTTCCCTCCCCACACTCCCTTTGTCATTTTTCCCCTCCTCAGCTTGTGACTCAGTTCAGATCAAGGCCAGCACTGTGTGCCTTATAATAAAATGTTCATTTTTCAAATCGGATTAATCTCTGTAAAGCCTGGCTTAGGACACCATTAGCATTCATTTCTTTCACTGCCGGGGACTTGTATCAATAATGGAACTACCCCTACATTTTTCATCTTCTCTGGGTATAAAATCTCTCAGGGGGTTTCATTCAGTGAGAAAGAGAACAGTTACAGTGATCCGTTATCTACTCCCTTTTGTATTGGAAACCAGCAGTGCAATGCTGGGGGTCTTGAGTGCTAGGCTAGATAGGAGCTGAAAGCCATAATGCTGGAGGTGAAAGGAGCCTTCATACGAAGATGATGTTGATAGATATGGTATAATTAATTATAATAATAATGGACTCAAGCTAAAACCATATACTTGCAGTAATAATTAATTGTGCTCTTAGCTTACGGTACATTTGGATTTTAGTATTGTGAATGTATTTTTATTAAACACCCCGTTGAGCATAACTATACATAGTGGCACAGGGTTTATGGCAATATTATATCCACATAGATATTATATTAGAGAAACTTGTAAGTGTGTGGAGCTCGAGAATAGGACAGAAGCAGCAAAAATATATTTTGAAGCTGTTGGAAGTGCATGTCTAAAATCCACAGTCATGGCTGATGACTGCAGATTTTAGACATGTGGGTGTGACATGTTGATTAATCATGCATAGCTGAAGAGGTAGGCGAGAAGAGAGTCACCTTAAAGGAAACATCTGAAAGATGCTTTCATAAGCCAGCGGTGGATTACTACTAATGTGATGGCTACTGACACAGTGTTGCAAATCTGCATCTTATGCAGCTATTGTGAGTGTGATAAAGAAGCTAACCTCAGTTTCTTCTTCTGGATGACGCATGTAATCTTTTGAAGAGAGTGCTGTGGTAAAATGTGGGAATTTGTCACAGTTTTGTCACTGTAAGTGCACTATATCAGTGGCTTCCTCATGTAGTCGTTACAGTACTCTACCACTGTGTAAGATCATCTGAACCTGAGATTTCTTTTTTATCAACTAGACACAAGCAAGCATCTTGGGCACAGCACAGCACACATGCACCATGAATGGTATCTGCAGCAGCCCTGCTCATTAGTCATCCTTTCCTGCATGTCTCTCTGAATGTTCTGTCCAAAAGAAAGAACAGCTGAGCAGGGGGACGGCCACAGCACATTCCACCATCCAATGGATTAATCAATTGGTGTTCCAGCTCAGCCCATCCAGCTCAGCCCATCCAGCTCAGCCCATCCATCTCAGCGAATAATCTGGGAGACATCATAAAAGTGCCATTCTATCATTCTAGAGGCCAGAGAGCATTGCTTCTTTTTTTCTGTCCCGGCTCCCACTCACATCGTGGGAACACTAGTAGACTGAATGAAATGTAGATAAGTGTACTCAGTGTGGCAACATTGTGCGGTGTTTGCTGGTGTTTTGAATCAACATAGATTCAAACATTTTTGCTACTGTGATTCATGGCTAATAAAGAATTCTTTCAACTACATCACAATTGCTCTGATTCGTTGCTTCCCTTGTAAAATTCAGCTAAGAGTACTGACCTGAATTCAGGATGCGTCATTACTCACCGCTTGCCTTACATCACCCACCTTACCAGTCATGATGATGGTGTCTTTTCAACTTAGTAATCCTCACCTTCCTCTTCACTGCCAGTTTCTCTTTTCTTGACCTCACTGGAATGTCACATGCTACTAAAATGAGAGTGACAGCACCCGAGGTAGGAATGATGTGATGACTCGGTTAATAATATCTTGCTTAATAAGTACAGGGCAAACACAGACACATTCTTTCCCTCTTTCTTTCGCTGTCACACACATGCATGTGCACATGCACGGATACACACACTTCCACAGCAAATTAATATGTATGCACCACAGAGGAGTCATTCTTCCTGTCTTCAGGGCAACTGGGCAGTGTCTGTTTAAAGTGATACTGGCCCTGGCCTCCACATTAATTCTTGCTCTTAAATTAAAAGGTTAAATGAGGTGGGAATGGGTGCCAGGCTATCTCTTTCTCCCTCATTTTACTTTTCTCCGGAATCTGCCTTATGGAGGTATGGATATCTAAGTATTGTTTAAAAAAAAAGACAAAAATTAAATTGACAGCAGGTTACAAAAGAAGACATTTCCCCTCAAGTGCTGTTTCCTCAATCTTTTGCTGTTGACAGTGGAATCTAAGAGTGAGCTTTGTGTGCTGGGGGCTTCATACCCTGTGCTCTAAACACTCAAAGTTAAAAACATTTGAACTGGAGATATGCCCTTCAAACAGGTTTTTAGTGGTCGCATAGCAACAGATCCATGACTAGCACATCCCAAGGCAGCTTCTAAGCTGTTAACTAAAACACAGGTTGTCAGTGGACACCAGCCTTTAGTGACAAAACTAAAATCTAAATTTGATACGGTCGGATGTTTTAAAATTAAACACCACAATTCTGTCTTTCTTCACTTTCTTAACAAGGTTTTGTAATATGCAGCCTGAATCCTGTTAGCATAATCAATCTGAAAGAGGATGATGAATGGTGGAAAAGCCATGTCTATATGGTTGCAAGTGTTTAGCTTTAAACATATACTGTTTTTGAGATTAAAAAATATATATTTATTTGACGGCTCTCTGCGGATAGGAGGATTTTTTTGTCCGGATAGTGTTGTGTCCTTAGAAATAGCAAGCTTTATCTGCTGGGTAGATGCACAGATTTTGTATCTCACTCTCCAAGACAGCAAAAATAGCACTTAACTAGGGGTCCCTTATTTTTACCCTTATTGTAGTTTTTGGAGTCCCCAGGTGAAAGCATCAAAGCATAGGAAACCTGGAAAAAGAAAGCAATGACACAATAAAAGAAAAAAAAGATTCAGCTGTTGGAACATAAATGACTTATATGGAAGAGAAAAAAAATCTACAACAAAAAAGTACAACACGGTGCCCAAACAAGCAACAACATATTCTGGCCACTGAACATAAGCCTGTTGATTCACTGACTGATAAAAGGTTATATTTTTAACATTTAATAAGCTCTTTGAAGCATAAGCTGTTTGCACACCATTACATGCAAAATCTAAACTGGTTGATTTGTCCTCAATGGCCATGCATGTGAATTTTGATTATCAAATGGATTCTCTGTAGATTTTTGCTTAGCATATGTATGTGTGTGAAACCACATGCAGGTGCCTTTCAAAACTAGTGTCTTCTGCAGACCCAGGAGTGCAGAAAGAGTGCCTGGGATCTGGACATCTGGGTCTAGCTTTGCCGTCTGTCTCTCAGATCAGCTTTTTAACTCATAAGCTCAGTCGGGCTGGCAATCACATGGTAGCTCAACTGAGATCCGCAGCAGGAGTCTGGTCATCAGTCAAAGCCCCACAATACAACACAGCATGGTCACACACCAGTTAGTCGTCTCATTGTTAGACTTTCAAGTTATACAGACATTGCATCTTTGATCATTCAAAAACAAGCTATATATATAACATGTGTTGCTGACAACTCAAATTCAAATTCAAATTTTATTTGTCACGTACACAGTCATACACAGTACGATATGTAGTGAAATGCTTGGACAACTGCTCGTGACCTAAAGAAAACAAAAAAAGGAAAAGGCTATGAATAAGATAGGAAATAAATATGAAAAATTAAAAAGGGTAAATTTAACTAGGAAGGAATAAAATATAAATTAAGGTTAAAAATGAAATAACTGTACAACACAAATTAGAACGAAGGGTAAATTTAACTGGGAAGAATAAGATAAAGATAAATATATAAATTAAAGTTGAAAATAAAATAACTGTACAACAAAATACACAATACACAATATAGAACTATATAAGAATGTATGAAGAAATCTAAATATAAATAAATATATACACAATAACAGCAGCTGTACAAGTATTAACCGGAAATGAAGAATATAGTGACCAGTGTTGTGCAAAACCAAAGTCCAGAAAGTCCAGTGTGTGTGTAAGAACTGTATGTGTGGGTCAGTACTGTGTGGTGGTGTGATTGAGAGACCGTATCGCCTGCGGGAAGAAGCTCCTCCTCAGTCTCTCTGTGTTGGTCTTCAGGGAGCGGAATCGCTTTCCTGACCTCAACAGAGAGAACAGTCTGTTGTTGGGATGGCTGAGGTCCTTCACGATCTTCTGGTTGGGAAACGTTGTGATAGTCTTTGTCTCCACGGTATCATCCGCTAGTTGTCTTTGTCTTTGTCTTTGTCTCCACGGTATCAACTCTAGCACCTTTAAAGATACTCTTATACTCTTATCATGCGTTTTCATTCAGGTACATGTGCATGCACGCAGAATCGTGTTTTTATTTTTTAAATAAATGATATATTTTTGATTTGTGCATCAGTGTATCAGTGAGTCTCAGTATCTTTTTTTTGTTGCTTTTCTCTCACTACCCACTCACCCTGTTAGACTCTGACCTTAATGTGTCACTCATCCTAGCACCTGCATGTAGGCAAGGCTGCCCTACTATGATAGTTTTGATCTGACAAGAATTGACTTACACTTGATTTAATCCAAGTTGTCTCTATAGAGTCTTCTGTGGTACCAGTCTGTTTCGCCGCTTAGGTCAAGGCCTTGTGACAGCGGCTGTCAGTCCGCTCTGCAACTGCATGTGTGAAAAGAAATAAAAGCTGCCGAAAATGCTGGATGGAAATAAGAGAACTCATGCATGCCTGGCTAATGGCTCATCTCCCTCATAGACAACAATGGGGCTCAAGAGTTGCGAGTTCGCTTTGTAATTGGAAGGTTGCCGGTTCGAGCCCCAGCTCGAACAGTCTCGGTCGTTTTGTCCTTGGGCAAGACACTTCACCTGTTGCCAGTGTTGGGAAGGTTACTTTTAAAATGTATTCCATTACAGATTACAGAATACATGCCCCAAAATGTATTCTGTAACGTATTCCGTTACGTTACTCAATGAGAGTAACGTATTCTGAATACTTTGGATTACTTAATATATTATCATGCTGTTTACAACTACATGAATGTGCTATTGTTGTGATTTATTATGGTTACTGAAGGTCCGCGGCTCCGAACTGTAGTAAAGGGACCTCTGGCTAATACGGTGGGTTCTGTGTCGGGCTCGTAGCCGAAAACTAGCTTTACTTTGTTGTCTGGGTCAACTTTTCTTGCGAGAGACAGAGAGAGGCGTTGAAAGGCTGCTCCAACTTAACTTTTTGTTTTTGGAGGAAAATACGAACACGGTGTACAGTCGAGTCTTAATAGCTTACTTACAACTGGGCTCGTCAGGCACTCTTCTTGGCTGCAGTGGTTATTATTATATTTACATGCTTCCAGCTCCCGTTTTTGCTTGATGACAGCTCGTACTTTTCCTTTTTCTCCCTCCCTCGCTCACAGACACATAACGGGTATGGCAGTCCATTCTCCCTGCAGCACGGACTACACTGCCTATGATGCTACATTCTTTAGAGCTATACCTGTAGCATTCTGCCTATTAGCTTAGCACAACAACAACAAAAAGGCCTCTCTCACCCAGGAAACACGCAGAGAGAGAGCGTCACCCTGTAACCATGGCAACCGTAACGCTGCCACCTGGAACAACAGAACGTAGCTGTCAAACAAAACCGAAACAGTCCTGACCCGCCACAATATGAAACAGGAAAGTACCGCAGTGTAATCCATTTATTTCAACAAAGTAACTGTATTCTAAATATCACCTTTTTAAACGGTAACTGTAACGGAATACAGTTACTCATATTTTGTCATTTAAATACGTAACGGCGGTACATGTATTCCGTTACTCCCCAACACTGCCCGTTGCCTACTGGTGGTGGTCAGAGGGTCTGGTGGCACCAGTGTCCGGCAGCCTCGCCTCTGTCAGATGTGGATGTGTAAAGCGCAGTGTTGGGGAGTAACGGAATACATGTACCGCCGTTACATATTAAAATACAAAATATGAGTAACTGTATTCCGTTACAGTTACCGTTTAAAAAGGTGATATTTAGAATATAGTTACTTTGTTGAAATAAATGGATTACACTGCGGTACTTTCCTGTTTCATTTTGTCGCGGGTCAGGACTGTTTGGGTTTTGTTTGACAGCTACGTTCTGTTGTTCCAGGCGGCAGCGTTACGGTTGCCATGGTTACAGGGCGACGCTCTCTCTCTCTCTCTCTCTCTGCGACTGTGTGTTTCCTGGGTGAGAGAGCGCCTTTTCGTTGTTGATGTTGTTGTGCTAAGCTAACAGGCAGAATGCTACAAGCATAGCTCTAAAGAATGTAGCATCATGGGCAGTGTAGTCCGTGTTGCAGGGAGAATGGACTGCCATACACGTTATGGGTCTGTGAGCGCGAGGAGGGAGAAAAAGGGGAGTGGAAAGGTACGAGTTGTCATCGAGCAAAAACGAGAGCTGGAAGCATGTAAATGTAATAATAACCACTGCAGCCAAGAAGAGTGCCTGACGAGCCCAGTTGTAAGTAAGCTATTAAGACTCGACTGTACACCGTGTTCGTGTTTTCCTCCGAAAACAATAAGTTCCGTTGGAGCAGTCTTTCAACGCCTCTCTCTGTCTCTCGCAAGAAAAGTTGACCCAGACAACAAAGTAAAGCTATTTTTCGGCTACGAGCCAACAGGGACCCCGCCGTATTAGTCAGAGGTCCCTTTATTACAGTTCAGAGTCGCGGACCTTCAGTAATAGTAATAAATCACACAGCAATAGTACATTCACGTTGTTGTAAAAAGCATGATAATATATTAAGTAATCCAAAGTATTCAGAATACGTTACTGTCATTGAGTAACGTAACGGAATACGTTACAGAATACATTTTGGGGCATGTATTCTGTATTCTGTAATGGAATACATTTTAAAAGTAACCTTCCCAACACTGGTAAAGCGCTATACAAATACAGGCCATTTACCATTTACAAGTAGTATGTTTAATTCTAAACATATGAAACCCTTAAACATTCAAACTGTCAGTTTGTCAGGAATTAAGACTGGGAGACAATTATTTTCTTCCTGGTTACAACTCATCAATAAAGATAATTGGAGAGCTGTAAAAAATAAACAAACCAAAAAGCAACACACAACAACAACAAAATTCTCTATGAATGACTCATGTTTATCTGTACATCAGGGTGTAATTCTAATGGATAAAAACACAAAATTAAACTGATTGGTCTAAGCAGTCATAGAGAGAAAAGCCAAAAGCAAAACTCCTTGCACAGAGTTTTTCTTTGAGCTGTTTTTAAAAAAAAAGAAATGTTTGTTAAAGAGCCATTTGGCAGCTGCCAATCTGAAAAAAATATCTGCCAGTTTTAAATGCATCACGTGAGGTGGTTATAGACAGGTTGATAAATCACATTGCTACAGCGAAATCTGGAAATATTAGGGAATGTAATTTTCCTTTTGGGCACTCAGACTGAAAAATTGTACTTGTGTCCACATAACAGAAACTAAGACATAATTCCCAGCAGTAATACACCCAACTGTTTTGTGTCAGTGCTTGCAGATGGGAAGCCTATTAGGAATCACATAACAGAAGACAACAAAGTTCTTGTTAAGTGTTTGTCATATTTTTATTGCTACTGAATTGCCACTTAGCATAACTGCACAAAAGTGGGTTGGATCTCAGGAATTTTGTCTCAGATCTCTGTGAAATAGCTTAAGGATTATATTTCTTCCTTTAAACTTTAGATTTTTCTTTACACTTCTAAGCTACTAACTCCCACACTGGGCTGAATCATAAGTAATCTACTGTCAAACATCATCAAGTTTTAATGGTGATACTCATTTTACAGCATACGATGTTGCATAATATGTGATATTATTTATAATGGAGGATTTTGTGTCATGTGGAACTCAGGTGTAATATTTCTAGTTTTCTAGTTTGTTTGAATATTATGAAACAGCTGTGACCTCCTCATCGAGTCGCGCTATCCATAGAAGAGTCTCTGATATTCCTTGTATGTGACTGTGGTTTGATCCTTCCCTGCTCCGAGTCTGTCGCAGTGATATAGTGATTATGTATAGTAACAGGGGAACGTTCCAGGCTCTATGTTGACTGCTAATTGGGCTCCAGTGTAACGACTGTGTCATATTAATGACCCAGATCCAGCTCATTGTAATATTCATTAGGTGTGAGGATTGCCTTTTCTCTCTGGGGCTGCATAGTACAGAGGTTTATGAGTGTGTGTCTGTTTGTGTGTGTAAACGATGGTGTTTGTATGTCTGTGTTGATGCAAGCGTGGGTGTTGGAAACAAAGGTCGATCACTGCGTACGGCTCTTCTTCACTTGATCCTTTTGTGTTTCTGGAAAGCACTATCCTTGCTTCACTGATTTGGGTTTCCTCCTTTGCAACTTTATTTTTAGGAAAAAGTGATAGGGATTCAAATCTCCACCTGACTTGCAAACAAATATTGAGCCACAAGTATGTCTCTTTGTGCAAAATTACTGAAAAAGATGATGGAAAAACAGACTTGAAATCAGGTGGACTATGCTAAACCATGCGTTTCAAAACAAAATCCAGAATAAACCTTTTTTTTTTAGCAGAGGCTCACAAAACCCTTCGGGAGACTTACTGTTTTTAGGACAGTGTGGACAGGTTAAAAGAATATTCTGTGCTTGATGAAACAGGTGGGACGCCTATGGTCACTGGCATGCAATCATTCCTCTTCCCCACCCCCACTGATATGGTCTGGATTTGCATAACACTAAGCATGCATGAGCATAAAAGCGAGTCAGTTTCTTTCTGTTTTCATTAGCTTCATCTCTACCTCTTTCTTTAATCTATAAAGGCCCTATCATGTCCAAGCCATCATATTGCATTTTTTTTTTTGCTCCAAGGCACAGTTCTGCTATTCCATTTCATTTTGCAATGCTTGAATTGGAATGTGGAGTTTTGTAGTTAAAAGAGGTCATATGAATGTTAGGTGCCCCTTACAGCGAAAAAGGTTAAAACCCTTCAGTAAGGAAGTGGAATAGAAACAAGCTCTTCCTATTGTACTCTGGATAAGATCACAGCAGACATGCCTGGTTGACTGCTATAACAGGACAAGGTCTTTTGAAGGACAAAGCAGTTCCGTAAATGCAGAATGTATAAGTCACGAACTGCTGTCTTGCTATTTCCTTATCACTGTCTGTACTGTGGACAATCAACCTCAAACTTCACAGCACCCTGCCCTACGTGACTCTCTCTTAATTTGAATTCTTTCTTTAGTTTCATTTCAGTGTTCATTTTTGAATGATGAACCTTAATGGCAAATTGTGTTTCCTTGTACTGACTAAAGTGATGCATAAAAACAGGGGGTGTTAAAAAGGCTTCTGTCTTCTAAAGACAAATTAGGTTTTAATGAAGAATGAAAGTGGCTCTGTGGAGTCTCTGGCATAAAGTCAGAGCACAGTAACTTTTGTGCAGTGATGAGGTATTCATTATATCCAGTTAAGAATGGCAGCTATCAATCTGTAAATGAGCTGTATAAGTCACATCAATTATACTGCAAGTGTTGGAAGGACACCCATAAATGTCAAAAATGCAAATAGTCTTCAATGGATGGCTGGGCAAACAGGAGAAAGTCTTTTTTCAACCCAAAAAGCTCGGATACTCGATCCTCTCATTTAACGTGACAATGGAGGATTTCATCATGCTGAAGAAAACGAGATTCACTGACTTAGGGGAGATACAGTGTTCTCACTAGTGAAATAGGAGAACAAATCTTCATAACACTGTTCTGCCATTTTTGTACTCATTTGTAACAACATCAAAGGATCAGCTGCATTGTGATTACAGCCTCTGTGAAGTGGACCTTAATCCAAATTAACCGACGGAAAAATGCTGGAATATGGTAACAAGGACTATATTGTTTTGAATGCTTCAATAAGAAAGTTCTGCATAAACTTTTAGAATTAAATTAAGCATTTTTTATCCAGTGTTGTCAAGCGACTGTACGTCAGGAACATTTTAATTTCTTTCTTCATATCAAGTGTCTTGTTTTCACCCTTTTTAGTGCTACAGAGGTACAGTAACATGAAGTGGGACACTGGGTCTCTCCTTATGAATTCAATGTATAACAAAAATAAAATATAGTTTGATAACGACTGAAAACACATATCAGTATGTATATTTACTGGTAGATTTATTATTGCTAATTCCAAGTGGGCATTTGCTTGCTTGTTCATCGATGGCAAACAGTAGTGTGCAGCAGTGGAAACAGCTGTTTGGTAAAACCTCATCATCAGACCATTTTCTACTGCTTATCTGGGTCTGAATCACAGGGACACCCTAAGCAAGGAAGCCTAGACCTCACTCTCCCTAGCCACTTCCTCCAGCTCACCCGGGGTACACATAATCTCTCCACCGTGTCCTGAGAGAAAACTCATTTTAGCCACTTGTACCCATGGTCTTTTTCTTTCACTTGTGACCATAGGTGGGTAAATCGACAACTACAAACTACAACTGCAGAATGATAAATAGTCCCCATTGATACAGGTGCTATACCAATCCATGTTTCAATATCATGCTTTCCTCTCCCCTCACTCATAAAGGCCCCTATACTTAAACTCTTCCACTTGGGTCAGCCACTCATCCCTGATCTGGGCTCAGACTTGGAGAGACTCATTTTTAATCCTGCCAAAACAACCATGTCATCTCTCCAAAAAACAGAGACAAGATTCTGAGGCCACCAAGGTGGAAGCTTCCTGCCCCTTAGCGCCACCTAGAAATTCTGGTTGGATGCCTGCTCCATGCATCAGTGTGATTGCAGATTGCCTTGAAGTAATGCTTCCACTCCATGAACATATCCTCAGTGAAGTCAGAAGCACCCCACCCACACTGTAAACCGGGTGTGTCGAGTACCACTTTCACCTGATAGTTTGCCAGAATCGCTTTGAGGCTGACTGAAAGTCTTGTTCCATCAAACCCCTCCCACATTTGAGTTTTTGCCTCACCTACTCCCAGAGCTACCTGCTAGTGCCTGTCAGCTGCCTACGGAGTCCCACAAGCTAACCAAGCCCAGTGGGACTCCTTCTTTGGCTCGGTGGATCCCTTCACCATCTGGATGATGGGGCTAAGACCTGGTACCTAGTGGTAAAGGTTTATAATAACCTTAACCTAAAAAACAAAACAAAAAAATACTACACATAATAACAGTTTCATTGATTGTTGAAATTTCAACCTTGCTTCTCAGATGACAGATTTTGACTAGATTTTGAGGATCTGAATTTTATAGATCCAGTGGAAATATTATCACATTTTCTTTTGAATTTACACTATAAATGACAAGTTCACTGGGAAGAACACTCCATAAGAGTGTTAGTGTCATTGTGGGAAATATGTAATTCCATATTTATATTATAAATTTAACCCATGAAGTTACAAAGGTTGAACACGTATATCTAATGGTATATTACAGTATATGAGGTCCATTATTATGGGAATGTTCAACCTGCACTCACACAAATAATTTAATTAAAAAAAATGTTGTTGCTTTTTTCTAATTGGTTAGAATTTGGCTTTAGGCACTAAAACTGCTTGACTGGATATAGGAAAATATGTTAACGTAGAACCCAATCAGTAGTGATTGAATGCATACTTTAATACAAATTGGTCAGTATATTGTACTTTGGCATAATGTCTGGATAAAATGTCCACGGGACAAAGCATTATCTATTTTATTTGACCGTAAAATATATCACACATTTAGTTTAATGCCTCACCTTGAAAATGGGTAACTGGCCAAGAAGACTGCTGTTCACTCCACATGTCATGTGTGCTGAGTGTGGTTGCTGTAGCTTTTGGTGTGTCAGACCTGCTTGTGAACTCAGACAGCAAGTTAATTCCACTCACCAGATGCCTGGCTAACTTGGTGTTGTGTTTGACATTGCTGTCCCTCCTTCTCTAGCTGTGTCTTTGGTTGTCATTCAATTTAGCAAGATCAGGCAAACCTTCTCTCCTTCTCTACCCAATCAAGGAAGTCACAGAAATAATGATGCTTCTGGATTATGCAGTAAATTTGCATTAAAATGACAGTTTAATTGCAATTTCTAAAAGAAATATACATAAGGCCATACATCTCACACATTAGTTGATATTATGTCTATGAAAACCCTAAAGATGTGGGAAAAGGAAATACAGATGGAAAAAAGAAAGAAAGAAAGCTTCAGAGAGTGTGTTAAAATGGAGAACTGCACCACGGTAAAGCTCTTGCCTTTTCAGTGCAGCTAGGGTCCACAGTGATTTACCATGTTTCAAACTCAATGCCCAGAGCTGTTACAGGATTAAAGTCTTTATGAAATGTGGTGGACCACATATGCTTACATATGAAAGATTACTGAGTGTTTGAGAGGGGCATATCCTGGTTAGCATAAATATACAGTAATTGTCCTAATTAGAGAAGGTAAATAAAGAGGTGTCCCACAAAGACATTAAACTGCAGATATAAATATCAGGGAAACACATTATTAGGTTATAGTATATAGTTAGTATTCAACCGAGTTGCTGCTATAAGTAACAGCACACTGTATTTCGTATAAAATGGAAATAATACTGCAAGATTTGCAAGGCCTAATCCTACTAAGGCATCGTTATGTTATGCAGTAGTAGTAGCTTGGATTTACAGGAGGATCCCAGACTGATGTGTGAGGACAAAGAAAGTCACTGAAGGTCTATTTAAACCAGTCACCCTCTTTTAGAAAACCAGGTTACTTATAGTGAATTGTCAATTAAAGTATGCTTTAGGCAGTATTTCTATTACCCTGTAGTGAGGCTTCTCAGGCAGATAGCTGAGCATTGTCTCACTGTATGAACAAGAATGTGAACATGACAAACTTCTACTGAAATATGAAGTGAACAACCAATGAGAGCAGGTACATGTCTGTCTCTCAGTGAAAACATCAAAAAGAATCTGTGCTTTTGACTTCATATACTTGACAAACAGCCATGCGATGTATGATCGGTATAATTCAATTCAAAATGTCCCAGTATGTTTTTTTTTACTTTATAGATTTATTATTTTGGAATGTGCTTCTTTCATTTCGTCTAAGGGAATCTATTCATTTCCACTCTTGTTGAACTCTTCCAAACTCTCTTCTTCTATTGCCAGTCTAAATACCCTAAACACTAAGTGTTATATCTTCCCCTCTTATCGTCGCTATCCTGCTCCACATTTTCTCTTTCACTAATCTCATTGTGCTTTATGCAAAGGAGCTGGTTTTGAGAACTGTTTATCCACATTTTCCTCATTTCCTGGTGCCTGTGATGGCAGATCCAGTAACCTGTGTGCCTTCAATCACACAGCTATTCCAGGAGAGCAACAATACCCGAGCTGATTTCAGCTCTACTGTTCCCTTGGTAATGGGAAAGTTAAAGATGGTTGGTTGCTGGAGCATCGTGCAAACAAGGCAGACTTGTGGGGTGCACTGTTCCTCCATAAAGCAAGCACATCAGTGCTATTGTTAGCACTTAGCAGGAGATTAGCACTGATGGCTGTATGGGAGCTAGCAGGCTTGGCTGGTGTTCTGAGTCGGATGCTAACCCAGCCCACCCCTGCTGCTTTTGCCACCATGTCAAAATTAGTCTAAAAAGCTGCAGACATGATTTCTTGCCCTGATGGCAATGCAGTCAATCCATCTCCAGTGACTGTGATACCACCACTCTGGAGATCACTATCAGCATAATGAATAGTGCACCCAATCCCATCTAGTAGATGATAAAACTCCAGAATCAAAGATTTACTTGGCCATTGTTCACTGGTCTGATTTCTTTAAGTCTAACAAACTCACAGTACATCATCAAAAGACAACTCATAGGTGCCAAGCAAAAAGTGAAGTCTGCACTGTATTTTTGCAACTTGAACCTAGCTAAGTAAATGCCAAAGCCTGATTTCATTAACATTGCAATTATAGATGAGATTACTGAAACAGCAAATGGCATTCAGTCTGTATCTTTTATTCTGTGTACCTGTTTCCTAATACATATGAACACAGACTATTTTTCACTACCTATCTGACTGATTACAGTGCATGATTAATTAGCAGACAGATTGCTAAACGGTGGTGAACATGGTATGATGTGCAGAGGTAAAGAGTAGACTCTCCAAGGAATTCAGTAATGTCCTCTTTGCCCTGCTCACTCTCTCACTCTTTCCCTCTCATCCTTCTATCCCATCTATTTCTTCCTCTCCTTCTATATTAAGCTCTTCTGGGTTAATCATTCCTAGAGGACGACAGTACCACAGTGCTGCAAAAAGTGATACACAGCTGTGTGGAGTGGGGTCTTGTGCAACTACTTCCAGTGATTACAGACCCTTTCAGGGATAACTAGATATCTTACAGCCACACTGTGCTTAGCACTATACACTTCAAAAGACGTGATGGGTTTTAATGCTGTCTTTGCTTTGTCACAGAGCCAATTTAATTGACCTTATTTGTCATTTATTCTTATATTTGCCTGAACTTTTACTCTAGCATCACAAGAGGGTTTTCTAATCTCCATCTTATTATAGGGCATTTCTTCACCTCACCTAACACCCTTACACCCTATTCTGCTCATGGATCCGGTGGGAGGGCACGTGCTCTGATTCATTTGCTTGCATATGGAGGATACGTCCAGCTCTGATGGATGGCTTTGGCTCTTGTAATCCCTCAGCAGTTCACAGTTTACATAGAATTTGTTTTCAGTGTCCCAAAGGGCCACATCCTCAAATAAAGTGAAACAAATAAAAGCTCCACATGCATGCAGTGGTACAAAACATGCCGACAAGCAATTCCACGGCTATAACTAGATCTATGTACACACATACACACAATAGCTGTTTCTTTATTTAAAAAATTACATGTGCTTATAATCCATTATTCACTAATGCCTAGACATATGACTAAAAAAGTAAAAATAAAAGCTGCACAGAAAGGGGAAAAAAAAATATTTATGGTGATGTGAGATAATTAAAGTGTTCTAATGTCCTCACATAAAATCAGAGGTTGCCAGTAACCGTTTAGTCTGCTCCATGTCCAAATTAGTCTGCATGGTAACTCTCTTAATCAATGTGGTTGCAAACTGTGATGTGATGTGACTGCTAACATGAAGTCTCTCTCTCTTCTTTACGCACACACACATACATAAACACACACAGACACACATACACACACTCGGGGGTTCTCCAGCTAAAGTTAAATGTCTGCCAGCTGAGCGTGTCCCTCAGTTGGGCTTTTGTTCATTTCCAGCTGAAGCTCTGTAATTTGTCCGCCAGTAATTTGTCAGGAACGAAGGCCTAGGGATGCCAAGTTTGTCAGAAGTTATATAAAATATAAAAATACACAGCTGAGATTTTCAATTAATATTTTTTGCTTTTTAACATAGAGAGTGAGCCTGTGTGTGTGCAAGCATCTGCTCTTACAGGCTTCACTTCTAAACACTGTCTACTTTATGGGTGTATAGGTGTGTACGCTGTCTGTGTGCAATGATTTCTGTCATTTCTTTAGTTCATGCATTGCTAAATTGCCCTCCCAAGCATTATTGTCATAGTAAGATGTTTGTTGGGGTAATTTTGGGAAGGAACTGGGTTTAATTAATTCCACTGTAAAAACCTTGAACCACAGATCCACTGAGATTCTTATCCAGATGGCCATTTGTCATTCTAAGGTTTAGAAAACAAAAGCACTTTTGGGGATTATAGATAGACTGTGAGTTTGGTTTAATGTAAATATACACATCACATCTAGATCATGATTCTTAGCAGCAGCATAACCAAAATTAATCCTGTAGTAGCAAACGGCAGAAAAACTGGGAATTGAAATATTCTGTAGGGGAAAATGTGTTGTCAATTAACAATATTATGTTCATTGTTAACATACACACAAGTGATAAGTTAAGAGAAATTGACATTAAGTCCCTTAGTAAGGTGTGTGCTCCCAGAGTGCCTTGAATTTTGTACCTTATACTTGTATCTCATCATTCATTCCTCAAGCTTCCATAACTTTATTGGAAATATGGAACATCCCCCTTTAAAAAGATATTCCCTGATTTGGTATTTTGAAGATGATGGAGGAAAGTAACACTTCAGCCAATAACAGCCCCCACAGCAAATGCCCTGGAATGTGATTGACATCATTTTCATCAAACCATTTTGTGAGCTTTATAACCCCTTGGATGTGAGCATTCTCATCCTGGAAGAAAATACTCCCATCACAGAAATGTTTTATCGCTAGATGAACGTGATCGCTCAGAACAAAGTGATTGTTCTGAGCGATCGGTGATTTTCTGTGATCCTGTGAACGGGCCAGTAAAATACCCCCAGCTGTCAACAAGAATCACCGGATCCCCTCACTGTGAGGGTCAAGCATTCAGGTTCTCCATTAATTTGTTCCTCTTTTGTATTCATGGCTTGTTAGACAGTTGGGTTAATAACTGACAATAATTGAAAATGAAGTCTTTGTTTAAAATACTTGCTGATACGTTCATTCCCTATAATTCCTCTTGCTGTGATACGAGGATATATTTCAGTCATGTAATATGAAAAACAAAAGAAAAAAGAAAAACAGGCTAAAGATTGTTTGGTTCTGAATTTTGTGTACAGCATACTTTTTCAGTATCTACTGAAAGGGTTCACCTTGTCTTGTTTGCAGATCTGAAACAAACTGTATACGCTCTTGTTTTGATCCATGCTTTTTGATGCCAAATTGAATGCACAAGCCCTTGAAAGATTTCTACATCTGTAAAACCTCAGTGACCAAAATGCCTGAGACTCTGCAGGGTAAAAGGAAGGCATGTGGCAGGAGCCATGTACTTCTTCGGTTCATTTCATCTCTCTATGCTCTCTCTTTCTCTCATTCTGTATTTCTACAGGTCTCTGCCTGACTCAGAATAGCTCTACAAACCCAAGTACTGCTTCTTAGACAAGGAGCAGCAGTAGTATTGTGGGAGAGCATTCACACACTTGTTTTATTATTAAATCCTGGTTATGTAAACCATGAACAGACATCACTAACGCATAATGATTCACCACAGTTCAATTGTGTAACGGGCCTAATTCAAGGAATCATGAGCAATGTATGTGAGGGAGAATATGTAAGGAGGTGGCTGCGTCATTTGATTGATTTCTAGTTTTACTTCAACTGTTTCTGTCAGGACTTTGATCTTCATGTGTAATTAAGTGCCTAGAAGTGGTTGGTGGTTGAACTGTATCTGACGAACTCAAAATTGTGTCATACATTCTTTGGCAAAAAAAAGGTTTTCAGTTTGTATTATATAGCACTAGTTCTTAAGTACTGGCTATTACAATTAGTTTGTAAGAGCCAATCAAAATCTGGTTAATACTGTAAAGCAGTGGTTGATAATATCTCTTCAAAGCCAGATTATTTAACTTTTGATAGACAAATGTGCCAGTCTATTATTTTATAAACTGAAAAAGTTTGAATTCATCAAAACTAAAACTTCCTTTTGTAAAGAAGTGGTTTATAGCTAGACCTACCTATGTTAGCAAATCTGTAATAAAAATATTTCTGAATTACCACAGTGCTTTTATTTATTAATCTAATTTAATTTTTTGTATTATTTTAATTTTAATAAAGAGAATCTTAGTTTTATTTATTTTTACAAATGAGCTCGAGTCATTTATCAATCAAGTAAAAATGCCACAGGCAGTCATCCTGTTTAGCACGATGTTTGACTTATTCCTGTAATTAATAAATACTCTGTTGATGCATCTTGCAAATGGTTACCATATCAAAACAAGAAATAACCGATCAACCGGTTCCCAAAAGACAAAATGAACATTAAAATACAAGACTTTGAACACTACTTTTAACCTCAGGAAAATTAGCCTTTAGCATCCTAATCACAATTGAAGACCCACCTTTTGTGTATCTTACAGCCACTACTACTAGTAGATGACATTTATTTTGTTGCTACATTCTCAAATCAAGCATGACCTAGCCATTTGGGTTATAGCTCAGACCGTAGTTTAGTAAATCATAATGGCATACCTCCTCTGACAGACAATGGGTGGAATATTTATGAAAGAAAAAATATCAACTATTACAAAACCTGTAAGAACAAACTGCATGAACAAAAATGAAAGGTATTGGAACAGCCAATAACTCCCTGACACACAAATACACCGAGCTATACACAGCTGCCAGACACAACAGGATCAACTTTAGTTAAAATACATCTCAGTAAATATGCAACATACAAATTCAAGTTCAATTCAAGTTTATTTATATAAAGCAAAAGCACAACAGTTCCCCCAAGGCATTTTATACAGTAATATTCTACAAAAATATTAGAGAGAAAATCCCAGCAGTCAGACAATCCCCTATGAGCAAACATTAGGTGATGGTGGGAAGAATAAAATCCCTTTTGACAGGAAGATCCAGGCTCTGGAGAGAGAAGACAAAATTAAATGATATGCAGCAAGGAGTGAAAAAGGGTGAGAGACTTAGTGTATCATCTTAGTGTAGACGTTCCCTAGCAACTTAAACCTAAATACTGAGGGATGGTTCAGGGTCACCTGATCTAACCGTAACTATGAGCTTCATCAAAAAAACACTAATTTTAAGTATAATCTTTAAAGTATAGTCTCACTCTCTCTTAATAAATTACAATTATTAATCAAAAATGTTGATGATTACAAAGAGGTCTATTCATATGTATTCAATTATTTATTTATTTTTTGAAGAATGTAAGGGCAACCATTTGGCTAATCATTGTTTTGCCAAGTAGAAGTGCCTTATTTTGGAATAATTATGGACAAAGGTGAATGAAGCACCATTAAGATCGGCGGCAACATCTTCAGAGAAAACAACTTTTGTGCTGAAAATTCAACACTTCCTTCTGAAATCCTCCCTAAAATACTGGAAATAGGAAAGTTTGTCAACCAGTTGTAAAAAAGCATAGTTTTAAAAGAAATGGTGTAATCAAGTAGTTTTTGCCACTTTTTTGTCATATATTCTTAATAAATAATGTGTAATAGCCAAATGAAGACTTGTGTTCAGGGACATAATATACAAAGTTTGTGTTGAGGAACATAGTAAAAAAACAGTTCCAAAAAATTGTAAATTCATGTCCAGCAACAAAAATGAATAGATTTAAAGTTATGACAATATCACGAACTGTTGGGAGGCTGGGCTGAACCGACACAATGCACTAAAAGGATTTATCGAAAAACACATAATAAAAGATAAGACTTTTAACAGACATGACAACTGAGACAGTGGAATACTGGAGGAAGATGATCCTGAAGCTAAAAAAAAAAGACCAAGACCTCAAAACTAGGCATAGAATAGTAAACCATCTTCAAATAGTTATTATATCCTACAAAAAAACTGAGTCTGAGCATTGCTAGAACACAAGGAGACTGCAACAGGATGGTTCCCGTTGTAGTCTCCTTTTAAACTTAACCTGCAAAACATATGAATCAAAACCAACTCAGATACACATCAACATTAAATGTCAAATATCAGGGACAGCACACAGTCCTTGGGCCATGACAATATCATCATTTTAATGGTTTTTCAGATTTGAATAGACAGCTTTATTTTACCTTTCAAGTCATATTATATCTATTCATTAAAAAATAATATGAAAATAACCCTTACTGATTCTCAGGCATTTTGGTCCTTACTGAAAAAATAACTGGAATGAAATGGCTCCTCTCATCTTATCTGTTGACGTGCAACACTGATGGCCTATTTTATCCTTTCATCTTACTCTTACCTTAATTCTCTTGCTCTTATTTGGTTGATGTCCTTGATATCCTCAAGGGCTCCATAGTGATGAAGCCAAATTACTTTAATAATGGAGTATCTAGATTAATAATCTAAAATCCCGCATCATTACCTTGATATTTGGTGCACAAGCCTGTTATTTAGCAGCCATTTTGAAATGAATTATACTTAATTAAATACTTTTTAAAAAAATCAGAATATGACTGGTGAACGTTCATTTTCTTTTTTCTGATGACTTGACAAGCTGCCATTTTTAGATTATTAAATTAGATTATTCCTGATATTTTACCACAGCAAAGAATCCGCTTAAATATAAATGAAAAGCTGACTTTCCATCGAGGTCATATGTTGATGGTACACAATCAACAATGCTCACTTAAAAAGATAAAGATAAAACATTGGCAGGTCTTGCTGTGCAGTGCCATCTGACCTGGCACCCCTCCCAAAACTGAAATAGAGGGGAATCACAGCTGCTGTCTCGCACGTTCTCTCCACTCTCTGTGTCTTGCTCCCCCACAGACACACATTACCCCATCCATCCAAGCCACGTTGTGGAAAGCACCATTTTAGTTATGTTTAATTTGTTTTCCTCTGCATTCCCAGCGTTCCTGAATGAATTATCATAGTGATCTCATGTCTTGACACAGTAGGTAAGAAGATTAAGTCATGTATATAATATAAGTAGAAGATTATTTAAAAAAAATAATGCCATGGGGTTTTCAGTGTAACATTTTAATATTATTATTATTATTATTATTATTATTATTATTATTATTATTATTATTATTATACCTATTATTTCATACATTTTAATGTAACTTACCTGTTAATTACATATGACTTCTTTCATGAATAGTGTGAACAATTAAAGGTTGTCTGGAGCAACATGGACATAGAATATCATCCGGCCAGTTCATTGGTCACACCTTGCTAGTACCGGGTTGCACCTGCTTTTGCCTACAGAACTCTTTTTTTTTATGTTATTTTTATGCTGTCAGACCCTCCCATCATAATCTCAGAGCTGATATTGAAACTGATCAGTCCGAAACTTTGCTTTCCAATTTTGGTGAGCCAGAGTGAATTGTAGCCTCAGTTTCTTTTTGCAGCTGACAGGAGTGGCACCCAATCTTTGGACACTGTAGTCCATCTGCTTCAAGGGTTGATGTGTTGTATGCAAGGCATGCAAAGATGCTCTCCTGCTTACTGTAGAAGCAAAGAGTGGTTATTTGAGAGTGCTTCCTATCAGCTCAAAGCAGTTTGGCTATTCTCCTCTGACCTTTGGAATTAACAAGGTATTTTTACCCAGAGGACTGCTGATTACTGGATATTTTAGCTTTTTTGGCCCATTCTCTGTAAACCCTAGAGATAGTTTTATTAGAAAGTTTCAGCAGATCAGCAATTTCTGAAATACTCAGCCCGCTGGCACTCAAAGTCACTTAAATCATCTTTATTCCCTGTTTTGATGCAGGGTTTAGACTTTAGCAGGTTTTCTTGACCTTGTCTACACACCAAAATGACTTGTTGTCATGTTAATAGCTGGTTATATTTTTGAATTAATGGAAAGACAGTATATGATGGACTAGCAGTGATATGTGACCAAGCGGGTTTGATTATAAAATAAGACTCATTTTGCAGAATTTACATCCCTGAGAAGATCCAAACAGTGGCTCTAAGCCAGAACGTGTGTAGTGTAGGAGCACACAGTTATGTGGAGTGTAGTGAGCAATGACCCATGCTGAGGTTCTGCTTCGATAATTAAAGTTCATTGCTTTTCCATTGCGCTTTTTTTATTTATAGTGTAATTTAATTTGGCATACGGGGACAAAAAATAAAGTGCACTTTAGAGTCTAATTGATGCTCGTTTCTTCTTAGTCTTGCCTTCTCAGCATTCTTCCTCCTCGACCAATGAAGTTAACTAGGCAGAGGATGGAGTGCAGGGGAGAGTTACAGGAGAAGGAGGAAGTCATAGAGAAGGCTAGACGAGGAAAGAAATAAGAAAATAAGAAGGTTAACAGGTGGGGGTGGGTGGTTGGGGGGTGCAAATTTGATTTCTTCTACACCCATTGTTAGCTTGTGGCTTTGAGAGGCAGTGAAAGCAGAGTCCATTTTCTTGTTACAGTCGTGAGGGAGATTAGCAGAGACTGGGCTTGTTTCTATTTGAGGAATAATGAACAGTCTCTCTTTCTATACAAGCCCCACTCTTGCAGCAGGTCCCTTATTCATCTCCCCCGTCCCTCACACCCGTCGTCTCTCTCTCCATAGAAATGTAGAAGCATTTGATGGTTCGTCATTCCTCATCATGTTTTCATCCAGCTTATGAAATCTGACAGTAGATGGGGATTGTGTTGTGCCACGACAGAGAGAAAAGCATCACACGGAAATAGCAAACTCCTGGGGTCACACACCAGTGCCAGGTGAGAATTCCTACAGGGGAGCGTCACTGCTAAGGAGCACTTTGCTGTAGCAACAATGTCAACTTAATTATGTAGTTGCTCAAAACTTGCACTGTATAAAGGCTGAAACCTTCCCTGGATGATAGAAAGGGGAAGGGGTTGTCTCAAATCACTCTCAAAGTATAAGCTGCCATGCATACTTTCTGCTGCACTTGTATTTTTAGCATCCTGACTTCTTGCAGCTATGGAGAACCTCCCAAATGACCTGAATATGAGATCGCATTTGACACCTTTGTTCATTAAGAGAAATTGGGAACAAAAAAGCATCTTTTCATTGCCTCCCATGGTAACACCAGAATGTCTGGAACGGGTCATGGAGAGGTAGCTTTATGATGCTTATGTAACCGCAGTTCTCTGCCTCCCAATAATTCACTCTGGTCCTGGTGGAGTAAAGGTGTCAGCCATTCACACTACTAGTTCATCCAAACAGAAATTGAATGATGAAAGGAGAATATCAAGGGGGATGGAGGAGGACAAGTGGCTCTTTTAATGACTGTGGTGTGTGATGGGAATGCTGTTAATGAGGAGGGCTGGGATAAGAAGCTATGCTTCCCACGTAGAGGGAGACAAACCTGGGAGGAGCCTTAAGAACAACTCAGCTCAGCTTTCTTGGTGCTTCTAGAGCAAAGCAAAGCCAAGCAAAGCTCTGCAGACCACAGGCGTGTGGGATGAATAGAGTTTGACTGTGAGGCAGGAAAAGATGGCATTGAGAATGAGCAATTTCCCTTTTTCTTCTTCTCTTCCCCCTTCTCCCAGAGAGACAGTGGCAGCTCTCTGGTGAAGATCAGAAAGGTGGGAGATGGAAAGTGAGCAGGAGTGGGAGAAAGAGGGAGAAGAGAGAGACTGTAGCCCTGGGAGGGTATATCTCCAGTCAGTAATTCCACTGGGGGGTCTCCCCTCTGCTCTTCAGCTTCCATCTCCAGATGAAACATAAATAACCTCAGACGGCCTCCCTCTCTGCTGAGAGAGAGAGAGAGAGGGTTCCCAAGAACTGTGTTCACTTTCCATACAGTTATCGCCCTGTCACCCCTCTTTAACTCAGTCTTTTTTTTTCACACACACTACCAGACATGCATGTCAGTGATTTCAGTCTAACATAGTTTTACATGACCACAGCATAGGTATGGAAAACTTTGATAAAATATTTACAATAAGACATCAAAACACACACATGGACATGGCATGATGTACCAAGTCACCCAATCTGTGGACACACAGTAAGAAACCATAGTTATTTTTATTTTTTAGTCTTAGTCTTAGTTTAGGAATTATGTTACATTATGGTTGTATGTTGTGTATGCAAATACAGTAACTACAATGATTTTTGTGTTGGCTTTGTGCACTTCCAAAAGATGGAGGAATCACAACACACTCCAGCTGTGTTGGAAAACCTCTTCTGGAGACCTAACATGCTGTTCATACCATGTCGATTCTTTGTGGGCAGAAACAGTTCCCCATTACAAATCAATGCAATAATGCACCAGATGTTAAATAATCTCACTTATAAGTTTGTTCATCACCCAAAAGTAACTTGTATTACTAACAAAGTGACCACATTTAATTTTTGCCTTCATTTCTTGCCACTTAAGCACTCTCTCAAGTATTACATGCATAATAAAACTCCACAATCCAGTTTCATGGCATGTGTTAAGGTGCAACTCTAATTCTGAAAATGCTGTGGCACTATGTAAAATTGTTAATACAAATAGAATGCAATGATTTGCAAGGGTCCTAAACCTATACTTTGATCATAATTTTTGAATTTTCTCCAAATTCTCTGACTCTCTTGACAATGTTAGCAAACATTATTCTGGAAGTGTTCCACAATATGTAGACACACAGATTTTTTTTATTTTGTTTTTGTTCTTTGCAGACTGCTGAACTTCTTCCCATCTATATTTCTGCAAAACTGCCTTTTAAAGACATTCTTTTCATATTACGTTATGTTACTGACCTGTAATATAAGTAATTAGCAGCATGTCAGTAACATAACCAATTATAACCTAATTGGTTATAACATTTTTCTCCAGGCGTTTCTTTTCTTTACCATTTACTTACATAGTATGATGCGGATTTTGTAAATAATATTTTGTGGTAAATTTCATTTACATATTGTATGGACACTTATATTGCATATACATACATTTACAACATAATACCATATTCTGGTGATTCATGCACTCACTTTACTTGGCTTCAGGAAGACACAAATTAAGTCATATTCTAATCTATAGATCCTCACTTCTTCTCTTATTCCTCTTTCACCGCCTCCGTCTACAATGAAAATGTTCAACATCATAATCTGGCACTCATATTACATCCTTTCTTTGATACTATGTCAGCATTTCCTTTCTTAACTGTATTATCAACTTCAACTCTTGATACCTGTAATGAATGCTCTGCTTGGTGTAGATATTGTACTGTAAATCCGCTTAGCATGCCTAGCGCTGAGCCCACCAGGGAAGGGTAGCTACACTTCTGCATCCTCACTCTGTTGCATGGGTTATAGCTGTAGTCTAATATCAAGTCTTTTGTGTGAAAATGTGTCCACGTGGATTTTCAGACAGGTGGGTGAAAAATTGTCTTAGTATGTGGAAACAGAGATGCATGCATTTATAGATTGTTATACTAACCTGTGGACCGGAATCTGGGATCTTTCTTACATGGCTGAAAAGTCAAGGGAAATACAAAATTCTGCACATGGACACATACCAAAGCCTTCACACTTCTCTAGAGAAGTCCACAACACCACGCAGCTTTAAAGTACTTGATGATGAAAACAGTAGCTTAATGTAAAGGTTGTTTTGAGAGTAACATAACAGAAAATATCATTGGGGTGGTGAAACAACAATATATTTAACAAAATACAGTGCAATATGCCTCACAGATTATGGTTTCTTGTTAGGAGAAATATGCATAAAAAGCTGCAAGGTCAGTAAAAAACTATGCTAACTAATTGGTGATGGAGTCTGATTATTTGAAATTAATATTTCCTGTGTGGAGGTAGAAATGGTTGTCTCACCGCAGCAGAAAACACCAGCTAAACAACTTCAATGTGTGCAATCATAGTCAGATCAGTCAATAAAAGAGACCCAAGAACAGAACTCATACTCTAGGGACCTTGATCATATAAACAAGATTACATTAGACAAGTCAGTGCCTTTGGAAATTTAAAACTCAGAGTTTCATATCTTCAGTGTAACGAAAATGATAGAGCAAGCAGGATCATTCTATCATAAAATAGCTTAATTAGACTGTACCGATAAGTCTGTTTTTCTACCAAATGAGACACCAATTGAAGTCCACTTTTTAATTTCTGAAAAAGAACAGATGGAGGAAATTACTCCAACTTGTCAGTTTGCCACGGAGCATGTTATTCACTTCAACAACTGCTCAAGTTTAGTTCTCAAAAAGTATGGTGTACATTTCACATGCGGTGAATTACCATCACATGTGCCACGAGTAAAGTTTGCTTTCAGGGTTTTCTGCCAAGTAGACTCACTAAGATGTGATTTATGTTGCTGAAAATTTGGATTTTAACATTGACTCTTTTCTGGCACGATGCCCGTAGGAGCAGTGGTTACGCTGTCACAGCAAGAGAATTCCTGGTTTAAACCCACTGACTGGAAATATACTGAAACAAACATGTCCATTAACCTGCTTGGGCCTTTTTGTGTGGCGTTTGCATGTTCTCTCTGGGTACTCTGGCTTCTTCCCACAGACATGCATGCTAGGCTGATTGGTGATGCTAAATTGCCCAGGTGTTCATGTGAGCACGAACGGTTGTCTCTATGTGTTAGATGTGCAATAAACTGGTGCACACCACCTTTCCCCCTATGACAGCTCGGACGGGCTCCGGCATACCTTTACCCTTAGCTGGACAAGCAGTTTAAGACAATGGGTGGATATTATTCTTCCCTACACCTAACCAGAGTTTTGTTGACTAAACCTATTCAAACTGTAAGAGAAAACTGAATCGAATATAAAAGAATTGAAAGCTTTCTTTTAGAAAGCCTTTCTGGTGCAAAGTCATGAAAGCAAACTTCTCTCAACAGCCATCACACCACAAAATGAAATAAATAATAAGAATTCTACTGCTCTCCACTCTTCTCTTTCCCCATGTGTCTCTCACCCTCTTTGCTCATATATCACTCATTTGCCCAAAGTAATCCACATACCACTTTGCCTTTTCTTCTTAATTTGTATTCACCTTTTCTCCTGCTCGAAGGTTTTCATTTCTCTGTCTTACCTTGCATTTTATTCCTTGGCTGCACTTTTTACCTTGATTGCTTCACTCTGTTCTTTTAAGAGTAATCTTGTCCTCTTTTTATTCTCTTTCACTTTTGCTCTCTTTTTTTTTTTTGTTAATTAAGAGGGACCGCGTCAGATTCAATTTCAGTGTCAGATCAAATAGATTTGCATTGCATATGCTGTTTTGCTTACTGTTCTGTGCCTCCTCTGTTAATCAAGACGTCATCTGTTCTCATGCCTTTTTCTCCGGCTTTCACCAGAATTTCAAGTTAGACATTTTAAGGAAGAAACACCATATTGATAACTTATTTCTCTCTCTCTCCGAGGGGCGAGTCATGTTTCCTCTTTCATCTTCCATTCATCTCCTCGTACTACTTTTTCCCTCTGTTTTTCATCACCTTTTTTTTTCATAAGTGTTGGTATTGTGTCCTTATTTGCCTGTCTCTAAATACTTGTCACATTTTTTAATTAGTGTGAATGCTTGAAAAGCATTCACAGTATTGTTGTTGTAATCTTTATTATTATTATTATTATTATTATATTTTATTCTGTATTCCGTACGTTTTTTGTAATCCTACTCCTTCAAAACCGTTCAACTTAGAAAAACCATTCAAACACCGTTAGATTCCTATTCTTTTGGACAACACTGCTTCCATTTTTCATATTTTTAACATTTATATTTTTAATTTTATTCAACTTTATTCAACAAAAATTTATAATGTATTTCAATGGGGAGACCCTTCAAATCCTCATTCAACTTACTCATTTTTAAACTCTTACTACTTCCACATACATTGACATAGAGCCACCATTCAAACTTTAAAACGAAGACAAGACATTCAACTATTCAACTTGCATTTATCTTTTCAATATCTATTATACTTTTTCTTCAGTTCCAGTTTAAGTTTCATGATGTTTTTTCACCCGTTTCAGAGTTTATAATGGGTGTGTATGGGACGGAATGTTGGGGCTAGAGTGAGGCAGCTCAACTGCTAGAGTGAGAGGAGCAAAAAAATTAATCTTAAAATATTTTTTAAAACTGCTGCTGTGTCCGCAGCGTTTGCTCTACAGGTATGATTTTACCCTCAAAACGTAGCCATCGCTGTCCTCTTTCATCCAATGTGTTTACTATTGTCCTAGGTGTTATGGTTCTTTCGTAAATGTCACCAATGCACAGCCTCCTCCCTCCAACTCTTCCATAGACTCTAATGTTAAAATGGCTCAGAAGGTTCGTTTGAAAATCAGAAGAGCATGGTGTCTTTCCACTGTCACCACGTCCATATAATAAGCTCCACAGGCATGAAAACTGAGAATTAGGTAGACTAGACATTGCTGTCGCTCACGGTGAAAGAATTTCGTCAATACGACTTTTACTTTTCATTTGGGAACGATTTGTTTCGGCCTGACTTTTCTGTTCATTTTAAGCAGCAAAAGTGAGGCGCATGTCTGTGTACGTGTGTATGGAGCCATTGGGTGCGGTCACTATAGCAACCAGGCTCACACCTGCCTGCTGAACGAGCTCTGCCTGCCACTGTACCAAGATTCATCTTAAGCTCTTCTCTTTCAACTGCTGCTGTGTCCACAGTGTTACAGCCATCATTTTACCCTCAAATTGTCGCCATTATTGTTCTCTTTCCAACACCGTATCTTTCAAAGCTCAGGCATTTAAACTTTTTAAACTGTGTGGATCAAAGTGGAGGGATCACATTTGAGTCATTCAGTGATTCAAAGAATATGACCTTTTAATATTCATTCAGATGTTTTCTGACTCTAAATGTTCTTTTCTCATTTCTTAGGGTTTTCTAATTTACATTTAAAACATTTTCAGCTTTTTTCCAACTCCTTCTTCTGTGTAACCTTCAGCTTTTAGCAGTTCAGCACCTTTGTTTTCAGGTTAAATTCGGGTTTTTTTTTAATCTCATTCAAAATGTTTAACTCAAAATTCAGCAATTAATTCATTTCAGTGCATACATTCAGATTCAAGCATTCACACTGCAGTTTCTTCAGAAAATGCACTTTCTAGTTCTTAATGTCTTTGTTCTCTAAGTATAACCATCTCCATGTAGTCATTCAGTTCCTAATTACTGGGTCTACATGAAAACAGATCATAGTGTCTTTGAAGGCACTAACTTTTTTGATGGGGCCAAACCAATTACCTCTCACATCATGAACAACTGACAGCTGCTTTCTGTATTGGTGAAAATCTAAGATAAGGCAACGAGTGTGAATCCATTCCGCAAGCAGATCAGGAGAAAACAAAATTCTGTTGTTGTTTTTTTATTTTTTAAAATTATTTAACGACTGATCTGAGTAAAACCAAGAGTCATAACTGTTCCTTCTATCATTTCCCTCCGTCTTGTTGTTTTAGCTACTCTATTATCCTCTATAGTGCAATCTGTCAGCCTTTCTTCTTCTCAGAACATATCTCATCCCTCCCCTCGTGTTTGAAATCTCTTTGGACTCCAAATGCTAATTTAGTCAGGCACTTAATCAGACATATTAATTCCATATCTCCCCTGATTGCACTAATTCCACTCTGCAACGAGTTCCTGTGCGGCATCCTCGGTTCAGCAGCATTTCAAACTGTTGTGCTAACCAAGGTCTGTAAAAGTGTTTCTTTTAAACAGCAAATTATAATGCTTTTACAGTGAATCTTTTGTAGGGATAATATGTTGAGGACAATGCTACATGCTGTAGTCTGTGATGTATCCCATTTTTCTCTTAGCCTTCAGCCCTGCAGGGCTTCCAATTCTATTGGACTTGAAAATAGCTATGTTTTGCATCACTCTAAAACACTACAGATGAAACTATTCTGTTACAATAGACAGACCTCATCCTGCACCGGTTTCTGAATTGCAGATAAGAAGATCTGGCAGTATGACATCATACCATCAGACACCATATTTCAAGCAAGTCTGGTTGTCAGTAGGCGTGATGATCAACTGTACTAGCACATACAGGCATTCAAACATACACAGGCACGCACACACACACTGACACACACACACATGGAGAAAAAAATCAGAATTTTCCAGAAAAGCCTGTAAGCCCTTATATTGTCTACCAACAAACTGTGCACATAGCTGAGGCATGTATTAATTAATAACATAGATTTGGTCACATTCTAATTTAATTAAGTCCCAGATCATGTAATTGAGAGAATTATGAAATGGCTTTCTTTGTTCCAGATAATTGTATTCTATCTAAATGCCTACTTTTAAGTCTGTTAATTTGTTTTATCTCGTCATCATTATCTTCCTCATTCTGTTGTTTTTAGTAGAAAATATAGCTTGGAATCCATGTGTGCTTGTACAACACATCAAAGCAAAGTTGAGAGATTTCATGGATCTTTTAAAGCTCTTGATATAATCATACCGCTTTTAGTAGTAAAATACAATATAAAAGAGGAACAGTATGCACACATTTGCTCTAACATGTCTATAGACATTAAATTTTTAACAAAGGTGTTTATTGTGTATACAACGTGTTTCTTTTTTTCCTTTTTTTCTCTTAGTGTCACTTACTGGTTGGTGAGAGCCTTCTACTAGACACACATGGATTTACCATTAGATAATGACAAATGGAAGGCTCAGCTGAGCTGATTTCAGCACTTACTGCTCCTTTGGGAGATGCATTTACCACACTGCAAACCACACGGGCCAGCCCCACCAAAGACCTTAATTGAACGAGTGGATGTGTAGTCAGTTGAATCATCCTGACATGCCTTTCTGGTCTTTTCTAGTGGGTAATGTAGTGTGACCTGCTGGTCAAAATATGCTGAGATCCTGGACAGAAAACAGTGAAGTAAGACTTTGTTAGGCTACATGGCTTGTTTTCTTTTTTTTTAAGGCTGAGTATGGGTTTAATCTGGTACAAATAAGTGTTGTTCCTTTTAATTTAACTACAACACCTTAGTGCTGCTTGTCTGTATTAGACTACATTTTTATCTTGTTTTTTTTTCTTATTAGCTATTTTTTATTTGCAAACTGTCACTATCCTTACCTGTTTAGACCATTTTTTAAAATAACACACTGCATAACGATGTTTAGAAAATAACAATGTATAATTTTGATAACATTGGGGATACATTTTCAAGGCTTGGCATTTATTCTATTATTCTAGATCATCCATGGGTTGCTATTTCTTACCTTGTAGTTAAATTACAAAATATAGCATACTGACTGAAGAAACACATCATACTTTCTTATCCTACAAATGTCCAAACACCATCAAAGTCGCAGCTGTCTCTGACAGACCAGACTTTTTTCTTAATTAGAAAAAAACACATACGTCTTTTAAAATACAGGATCGAAACATGCTTTTTAAAAATGTAATAATGTAGATCTTTGTCAGAGGAAGAGGAAAGTCAGAAGGCGTTTTCTGTGCTCTCTTTGGAGGATAGAAGGTGGGGGTGGAAGGGTGGTTACAATATTGATGTTGTTGATAATAACAACAGTGATAATGATTATAGCACATAGTCCATATCCATCATCTCTATCATCTACTTTGTCGACATAATTGGTCATTTTTAGCAAAGTTTAAGACAGATAGCACTGAATACTTCTCCCTCAACTAATTGTGTTACAATATTTATTGATAAACTTACTTATTCCAGTAAGGGATCTTGTCATTGCTTACCAATTTTAAACACGTATGTGTTATTTACAGCTATAGACTTGGATTGAGGTATACTTTTATTATTGATGATAAATGATATTCTATTTATATTCCTACATATCATCAAGATTCATGACATGTTCATGAGTGCTAAACTATTCAGGTTCCTTTTTTCTTCCGTGAGCTACACTGTTGTGCAAAGTCACCTCTCCCCTCCTTTCGATGAGTTTATTTTGAGTCAACTACATCTGCTATAAATAGACCAACTCACCAAAGATCACCAAATCTGTGCCAATTGCCAGTTGTCAAAAAGCTCTGGGGCTAGTGGGGGAAATTATTATTATTATTGCTGTTATAATTATTAAATGTATTCAATTGTATTAAACTGTATATAACTCATTGATGTCCATTCTATTCCGCTCTAGTCTTTTCAGTTTAACTTTGCATTAAATATGAGAAAGACATATCTATGTTTGCAGTGTTTTGTGGCTATTAACTGGTATGTCTTTGGATTCAATGTAACCGTAATACAGAGACCATACTTACTGGCAATTTTGTGTAAATGAGAAATCTTTAATCAGGAATGGCTGTTATGATTGCCTGTTACTGTAGTAACAACCCACTTGATCAAACATACACTTATTTAGATTCAGGGTTCCTGCACTATACTAATGGATGCCATGCAGGATGGAGAGCTTTATCTCCATTTGCTTTTGTCCCCCATAATTTATTCAACAGGGTCTGTCCTCTGTGTGTCCGTGTTTGTGTGTTCAGGCTCTGAGTGTTTTTGTGTGTGCTGTGTGCATATGTGTTTTGCAGTGTGTTTGTGAAGTTTTATGGCTTTGACTGTCCCGTCGTCCCTGAGGAATGAGCTCTTCCGACATACAGTAGCATACTATAAAGTCCCTCTTGTTAGATGGAGGGTCTCAGAGGTACTAAAATATCAGCATCAGCAGAGAGTGCTGAGGAAGTAGTTGAAAGGAAAACTAACAAGATGACTCAATGATTATTTAGAAACAGTAAAGAGAATTTTGAATTAGGTGTACTCTATCCTGGGGGTTTAAAAAAATTGCATTTTTGGTAGCTGAGTAGATGCATCATGATCTTTCCAAAAATGTGCATTATTCATAGACTCTATTCCATGGAGCCCGGGGAATGGAGTGGACAGAAACTGTATTGCTACAAATCTATTTTAAAGGTTGCTTACATTTATCCTCTTTTATTTGCAGGTCCAGCATTTTGGTGGATTGAAAGCTAATATGTGGATGATTAAAACCCCTTGGATCTTGACTGAGCTGGCAGGTAAGACTTAGGCAGAGCTTGGCTCAACCTTGGTGATTTTCTTTCCTGGTCAAAGAGATATGCATGGTTTGTCTGATGCTTTCAGAGAAAAAGATGCACACATAGAAATGTGTAAAAAATTATTTGTTTTGCTTGTCATGCATATTTCATTGATATGAAATAATGTATAATTTCACACCTATGTCTAAACCGCTAAACCCATTGAAAACAAGGACATTATCAAGAAAACATCTTTTTGGTTCAGAGAAAATTCTGATAATTTGCCTGGTTTTTTTTTTTGGTTTTTTTTAAATCAAAGAACACTTTTGATAAATTTTTCAAGGTTTGGCATCAGAACACATCTAAATGTGTGGAATTAGGTCCAGTTAACACATTGGCAAATAAACTGGTCAGTTAATAACCTCATTGATGGAGATGGACAGAGAGAAACTTGATACTCCTGTAGACTTTACCCCATCACAGTGAAATGAGAAATGACTTGATTTTAGGCTGTGGATATAGTTGAAAAAGGAGCTAGAACTATTGAAGTGTAAAACTAAAAAGAAGCTTATGACTCTCAGTAGTTATTCTATGCTGGTGCCTATGTTCACAAAAAGTCTATTTTCACTAGACGTTTTACCTTTGTGTCAGGCGTTTTTTTTTTTTTTTTCCTTTTTTCTTTTTGTATCTAAGAGCGTTGTTGGACTGCACACAGATATATGCCTCTGGAGTGAACAGCTCAACTCATGCATGTAACTTCTACTACATGTCTGTTCTACATTTGGTGTGAACTGCTGTCGCAGTGTCAGAAAGCTTTTACTGGCAAACACTATTCCTCTAGGCTGATGATACTGTTTCCCTGCATTGGCAATATGTTGTCATAATTTAATACGTCTATTATCCCTGTCACAATAAATCATCCTGGAGTTGTTGGGTTTTTTTTGACCAATGCAACCATGAACCCGGCGCTGACTCTTTGGCATCTTTGAAACTTTGAAACCCTAGTGATGTCTTAAAAGCTCACTAATAAAAGTGCTGTCTGTCAGACCTTTTTAAAAGCTACATGGCATTCAACTTATTTGATATGACTTGCATGAATAGTTGCTTTTGTGATTCACTTACTTCAAAGCTTCTTTTCATGTGGTATTTCTCTTATTTTCTCTTATTTTATCCACCCTTTATATCCATCCCTGTGGGGTAGGAGATTGAAAGTCTTCATGGAAATGATATTGAATTTGTGCAATGGAATCAATTGACATGTTTTTATTTCCTCTAAAATGCACCCTTTGCCTTTGGTGCCAAGTATCAGAAAAACAGCAGGTTACATACATGTTCCCAAACGTGTGCAGTCACAAGTGATTTTGTGTTATTGAATGAAAAATATTGTAATTAGTCTCATTACAGAACAAGTGCAAATGTACAATATGCCTTTCCAAAGAAGCCCTCTGTGTTTTCAGAATCTGTCTCTGGTGTCATTTAATTAGCAAACAACCCGATGGATCGCAACAAATTAGGATAAAGGCAGCTTAATTTTAAAAGTGCATGCTTTTATATTACTCCAGAAAGTGAGGATGTTGTCACTTTGTGAATATTTACAAAACCACATGTGAGGAAAAGGTTGAAAGCTACTTAAAGTAAAAAAAAAAATCATGAATTGTTCTTTTGAATTTACTTTCAAACCATTAGAGGTTCTTCCTCAGTGTAACTATTCTAAAAACAGTTTAATCTGTGCCACATTGCCTTTATTTGACATCTGTACCTTCTAGCTAAGCTTCTTTTAGCTGATTCTTTGCCTAACTGACCTTCAGACTAGCTGATGTTAAAAAGGTAGTGACACATCAATCAAGGGGACATTACAAGACTGTGCCCTTGGACATGTTAACACTGAAATGATATTAAAGTAAGTCACATGTTCAGGAGTGTGTGTGTGTGTGTGTGTGTGTTCAAGCATTTTAGACTGCCTACAACACTTTTTATTTTGTCAGTGGATAATCATACATAATGATCTTAGTCCAACTGGATTATAAGTGTGTAACGATTAATCCGAAAGCTCAATAGATTAATTCTCAAATTCCGGTCTTATTTGAATATATTTTCTGACATTGCAGCTTCTAGCACTGTCTTCTGTTTTTAGATACCATCAGTGTGCTCCCGCTTATCTCTCATGTTCTCTCCATCCCAAACTCAATTACAGGGAGACCATACTGCCTGCATCACCAGGTTCACAGCCTCAGTACGACCTCTCCACAGCTCGGACAGACTCAAAGTGATGCATGCTCACCCTGACCTCAACCAGACACTAGAGTGACAGCAGTATACAGACTGACTCCTTCATTCGACATCCTTGAAAACTAGTTAGCAGCTATTTTCTGCCCACAGCCTCTCTGAAATGTTCACAGGGTGACAAATGATTTTATCAATATCTCTTGTCACCCGTGAGCCCCTACTGCCGACACAGCCCTTACTGTGAAACAAGAAAGCTGTCACCCAGTTTGTGAAAATCTGCAAATGCTAAGAGCACACATTAAAGACCCACAGTTGCACACGTACACAGCTTGTGTGTGAAAATATGCAGAGGTTTTTTATGTTTTAATTTGAGTCAAAATGTGCACATCTTTACTTGAGTGTGCATTAGTTATGAGTGAGTGCAATAGTTGTGTATGTATGCGTTTTCAATGCCAGCAGACCTAAATGAGGCCCTTGGCACTTGTAGCCAATGAGGCTAGAAAATGAGTGTGTTTCATTCATCAGGAAACAGTCCAAGGGTCATCCTCTGACAGAGAGGGATGCTGGTGCCTTTGCATTTGCTCTGCATTTATGTTAAGCTGACCCACACCTGCATGTCCAACTATGATGTAATAATGCCACATCACACACCACGCTTTGGTGTTGAGTGGACTTTAAGAAGTACCTGACCTCTAAAAAGTCACAAGTGGGGAATGTTTACCTTACAATAACGTTTGCCTTTAACAATGTAAAAGGGGAGAAAATGTAATGCTTTCCATGATGTGAAGCTTATTTCCAAGAGTCCACAGCTCCTGGCTGTGAACACAGCTGCAGCTACTCTGCCTGACTGATCCATGTGAAGATGGGGCGGGATACAGTTGTTGTTATTATGACTTCACCTGCGTCTGTGGTTAAATCCATTTTAATATGAATATGTCCAGGTGTCCTACTAGTTGAACCTGGACTGAATCTATCAGCTATATATTACCAACACACCACTGGTGTTTTGATACAGAGCCAGCAGAACAATGACTGCACCCACACGACCGCATGAAGTCAATATTTATGTGTTACAACAAGAATCCAATAACCAAAGCACGGCCATGGCCACAGCCAGAATCACAGTGGGAGCTGTATCATTGCAAGGCTGCAATTTTTGACTTAAGCGAGGCAACCGTCTGTTTCTTCAGCACCAATTTTTGCAAGACCCGATGAACCAAATTCTACAGTTGGCTTTTTCAATGCAGCAATAAAGACCTTTGTCTGAACATTAGACAGACACAACATTCAAAATTGTCTAGAAAAGAAAAAAAAAACATCTTCTGTGACCTTTTTAATAGTTTTTGTAAGATACAAACTGACAGATAAGCTGTTACTTTAGATAGAATCAGACAGAAGAATGTCTGAACTCTGTGGTACATTATCCATCTTTAATCGCAAAAAAAAAAAATTTAGTTCCCTCAGATGTTCAATTTTCATTGTGCACAATCTCATAAAGAATGTGGAAAATTTGAAGCTGAAGTATGCAACTAACGTGAGACAGCCTATTATGTGAAACCAACAGTGCATGTACAATTGTCTTTTCAACAGAAGACATCTTTTGCCTAGTAGTTAAACTGTGGAAATGAACAATATTAGCATATTTATAGACCCAGGTTTTTTTTAGTAAAGAAAGAAGTAAGTTTTTGACAAGTTAACTTATATGTCTTAAGAAATGTCTGGAAGGGATCCCATTTATTAACATCTGAGGTCCCCAGTTGCCTATATACTTAAAATGTCAAAATGTCACTTCTTTTTCTCTGCTGTCAAATCTTGGAAAAGAGAAGTCTTTACTCTCCATCTTTCTCTCTTGTTCTATATATGTGTGTGTGTGTGTGTGTGTGTCTGTGACACTCAAAATACTGTTGAGGTAATGTTAATATTCATATGATCACACATACAGCTCTCCTCAGACGGGCAGCAACCTCTTTGCCCTCTCCATTTCTATTTAAACATGTTTTGGTGTCGTCAGAAAGAAAAATCATGGAAACATGTACATTTTTAATGTAAATTCTTTGTTATATCAAACTATTTCTAAAGTCTTTCTCAATGCACATGTGGTTTTATGATAAGAACTGCATAGTGTGTTTAAAAAGGTTTGCTCGTGGTTAAGGTTAAAATTTTATAATTGCAATACATAAGCATTATTTTTGGTCTTAGTAATAGTCTTAGTATGATGGAATTATCTTTTTTAGCGTATCTTAGATCATTTTCATATGTATGTTTTCATTTTTAAGTATTTTAAGTATTTTTAAGCATTTTAACATTAACATTATTTGTGTACTGAACACATTTGATAAGCTTATTTATAAGAGCATGCTGGGTTACTCAGTTTTTGTTACATGCATCAGATTCATTTCACCATCTTGTTATAGATGACACAGACAAGCTGTGAGTGAAAGAATGTAAGGCTGTGGGCATGGGAGCAGCTGCCAGTTTGTCTCACTTGGCTAGTTAGCACCAATTCAAAGTATTTGGCTTGTCTGTTTCACTTGAGTGGTTAAAAGAAAGACACTGAAAAAGAGCTGCAGTGTGACCATTTTCTTGTTTTTTGTTTTGTTTTTTTTTTGTTTTTTGGGGGGGGAGCCAGCATCCCTCAACATTACATTTTAAAGTAGCTTAAAGTGCCCTTAACTGCAGAAATACAAGGCACAGTAATAGTGCATATGAAATCATAAATGTCGCTATATACATGTAGCATATATCAGTATTATAAATTAAAATCCATCCTGTTATACACTCTATAGTCCAACAGCTCGCACAATGTAGGATAAAATAATTATGCATGTAACCTACTGGCATTTAAAAAGCCCTTTTCTTGCCTTACTGACACACAAAGTACTTTAGACCACGAGTCACATTGTTAAAAAGCATTCATACAGCACTTCAAGTACTTTATCTGTTTCACATCTCTGGCCAATTTGTAATCTTCAGTTAACCTAACATGTTCACTGTGGGAGAAACCCAGAGTACCCATAACCAGCGCAGGCACAAGGTGCACATGCCAGCTTGGCAAAGAAATGCCCAGCTAAGATTCAAACCAGAAACCTTGCTGTTGGCAGGCAATGGTGTTAGCCACCCCTATGCCATCCTAATAATTCTAAATATTCCAGATATTGCTGTTATTTAACTGAAATTAAATCTAAATTTGGTTAAGGTTACGTTATTTATATCCATATGTAAATTTGCTTTACAGAAAAATGATAGCATTTGGCATCCCTTCACAAACACACACACACACCTATTGAAACCTTTTGTAATTAAACAAAATGAATCAAATCAAAAACAATTCTTATGGAGTTCAGTGACAGCATCAGGGACAAAGCTGCCCTGTCTTTACCCCAGTTAGGCTCTAATATAATGTGTGTGATTAAATGTGATGAAAGACCACTGGGAAAATGTGACTCTATATCAAAACTATGATCACATGATGAAAATATAAAGACATCTAATCGGTTTATTGTGCTGGCTCGAGAGAAGGAAAAAAGAAGGCTTGTGATGCATGTGGTGGGTATCCCTCCCACACTGGAATCCTTAAAGGATTCTGATTTATATTTGGAGCTGTTGCTGGCATTATCAAGAAGTGGCCTGATTTGATTTATATCTCATTAATCCCTCCTTCTCTTTTTCTCTCTTGCACTTTCTCCTTTCTCTCTTTCTCTAGCATACATACCAACATTCCTCTCTCACAGATGCCTCACACTCTGCAATCTTTCATCATCTTTTCTCTTCCATGCAATGTGAAAGCTAAAGCTTCTGTCAGTCACTCTTTACAGAAAAGTTCACAATCAGCAAGCACTCGAGCATTAACTGAGTGTAGAAAGCGTCAGAGGAGTCCACTCTATTTTCCCCACCTTTCAAAGGAATTAATGCATTTGTAAGGAATGAATACAGGAAGTTCATGCTGTCCATAATAAGAAAGCAGAATAAAATAACTCAGTGGCTTGTGCCAACTAGTCACAGACTTATTTTGGGGGGCTTTAGCCCCACTTGAATTTCCTGCAGTGTAACTAAATAATTCAGCCTTTTCTACCCAATTTATAATGTAAAAATATGACAGACTTCAGAATTACAGTAGTCATAAGAAGGGCTAGACTTAAGACCATGTGGAAACTACCACTACCACTACGAATGTCCCATCCTATCTATTGGAGACATGTTTTTTAAATAAACAAAATATACCATTTTACAGATGGCAGTTAATCTAAAATACTGACCCTGATTTTTATACCCCTTTTTCTCTTGTCATAATTATTTTTATTTAAACATTTTTATATATTTTTTCTCTGATCTTTGAGGACATTGTGCATTTTTATTTGTTAATTTATTACATAACTTCATTCATTATCTGTATATTAAATAAATTTGTTACAGTTCATGTATATGTAGTGATGGCAGGGCCTGTGAGCAATACAGTAAAGAACTGGTTGTTCTAGTCTTGAAGATTTTCCTTTATGCCCTTGTGCTCCAAACAGGCCCATTAACTCCACCTCAGCATCATTTAATTACACTGACCTGATTTTTGCAGGCTCTTTTCTTCTTTTTTCTTTTTTTTATTCCAGTGATGTCCATCATTTTGACGACTATAAATATACTAATGGTATCTCAGCTTACATTGGCCATTGCCCTATTGTGACAGTATGGTACACCAGGTTATGACCCATGAATAGAACGTGCAATAACGCTGTGAGAAAAGCTGTATTTTGGTCATTTAACATCTCTTGCCTTGTGATAGAAAAAACAGTTCTACAGCAGAGGAGTGGGATGTTAGTAATGTTACACACCATGCAGATCACTAATCCTTGATGGGATTAGAGGAATACCTCTTGGCATGTGCATAAAAGTCCCAACACGTCATTGGCTGTCTAGCACACTTAAAACTGATTGAGTCAGGGAGGACTCCAAAACATGCGCAAATAGAAATGTATGAAGCGGCATGGAGAGGCCCAAGAGGCTGATGTATCTCCATCCCTCTGATGAGGGCTGAATTTAAAGTGCTTGTGAAGTTAGCAGTTAGGAGTTAGTCCTGCAAAGGCTCTGTTGATCCTGCACTGTAGGCTTTTGTGCAATTGAATCACACAGGCAGGTAGACAAACATTATTTGCACATCTGGACTGCTTTACTGTCAGAGTATGGATGGCAAGCATCATTTGTCAAATCAGGTCTCATGATTGCTTATACTACTTGTAACAGAGGTACCATCACTGTCTGCCTTAGACAAAGGTTTCTGCTCAATGATGCAGTTCCTCCAAGCGAGCACAGGACTAGAATGGAGCAAGTAGACTGCAGAGGGAGTGCCAGTCTGAGAGCATGGAAGCAAGCATTAGACTCGGGGTGAAAGTCCAGTGGGAAATAAGCAGTCTAGTAACCACTCCACAGGTGGATGCTGCAAAAACTTTTTCATCTTTCATTATTGGCTGCTTGATGAGGCAATAATTTGGAGCAAATACTGCAGAAGCAGCCCTAAGAAGAGCCTGTGTGGACAACAGGGGCACAAAAGAAAATATTCACAACTCCACATAACAGTTTCTGTAAAAGCAAGAAATGAATTCACAAATATTGCAGGTCTGGCTGTTTAATTGTCTCCACTTCTGTTAAGCAGGGTCGCGCTTCAGTATGTCTGCAAGACAAAGAGACAGCTGGCAGTTCATAATCTGTTAGGACAAAAGTTGAAAATGCTTTCTTTTCTTAATCCTATTTTCCTTATCTCTTTTCATCTAATTCCATCACAGCACTATGTAAATCCAATTTTGCTGCTTTCATTGTCAGTGTGCAGATATATTGTTTTGCTCTGTAAATCAACTTGATCTTTTCTACTGCCACAGTTTGGATTCTGTTCTGCTGATTCATTGTTTATCTTTTTATCAAGGTTTGATCTGTTGAAAAGGAGGATGAGTAAATAGCGGAGATACAGGGAGTGAGGAAGTTTTCAGAAGTCTTAACTGAAGCATGTTTTTAGTAGGTCATTATATTCATTCATGGCATTGAAAAGACATTGTTTTCACCTAAAAAGATGTGTATAATAAAGATGTGTATACAAAAATTCAGCTTCATATATTAATATTTTCTTCTTGCAGTGTCAATAGAACATCCAAGCATAAATCTTGTATTAAACCATGTGCTGCACTAAACCCTGTTGTTTTGTGCAAGGTTTTAATTTCGAACAAATTAAAACTGCAACAGTGGAATGTGATTTTCAGCCTGGTGTGTGAGCTCTGTCACATTTGCTCAGTCCCCCTGTATGAAAACAAATTCTTTTTCCACCCCCAGGCTTTGGCTGCTTGGAATTTAAATTTTGCAATTGAAGAATTAATGGAGTCAGTAATCAAGCAATTAATCAGTAGTTACAGTAATAGCCTCCCCATTCTTAAGTGAAGAGCTTTCTATTGGAGATTAGGCTGTGTGTTGAACACACTGTATGCCTACAGAAACTATGAATATTGCATCCCAACAACACTGCAATGTTACTGCATGTCTTCATTCGCAGTGCTTTTCCAATTAACACAACAAGAGAAAATCTTCTGGGTTTTTTTTTTACAAGGAAATTGTGCTTTTCCTTCTAAATAGACAAATTGTCTTGCATAAAACATTTTTGAACACTGTAATTTGTTAATATTCTTTCTAAATTTTGATGTTGACTCAGTGACAACTAACAGAGCTGTTCATTTGTGATTAGTTTCTTTAAATATAAAAGATATTTTACTTAATTAATATATAACACATCTCAAGATAACTCTTATCTCAGAGAGCTCTTTCTGTTATTGTTGAAAGATTGAACCTTGTTGTGTGAAAGACATTGTGTTCCGTTACAAAAATGTTTCACATTTCCTGAGCTATTCATAGCCGAACAACACATATTCCACAGTGGTTCAGTATTTATCGCTGACATTTCACTGGAGGTTGAAAATCTAACAGTATAGTTTACATCTTTTTCTTCATGTTCACATTGATTTTCTGAACATGCTCCAGTTTCCTCCCACATTCAAAAACATTCAGGTCAGGTAGATTAGAGGCTCTATAAATGTTTCCCTTTATCTGTGCTAGCTCTGTGACTCACTTCCGACCTGCCCAGAGTGGTTCCCTGTTTTTCACTTAGATAGTAGTGAGGAAAAAAATGACAATAAAAAAAAACATATACTAATGAACTGTATAATAAGCAAAGCAATGAGAAAGTTGTATGACTCAACATAATAAGAGTGTTGTAATTATTGTATTTGAATTCGTTTTTGAACAATGGTGTTGCAATGTAGTCATTAATAATAAGCCGGTAAAGTCCAGAGATGTTATACTGAACATGAAATTAATCAATATGTCAGCGATGTGTCTTTCAGTGGGTTTATTATTCCACAGAATGGATATGATTATGTTTAACACTAAAACACACACATACATTGATTATAGAAAACCAACAGGGTTTTTTTTATTTTTGTGTGACAGACACACTTGGCTGAGATATTTGACAATGAAGGACATCAGAGCATCAGTGGCATTTATGGCATTTAACTGTACTGATCTTTCACTTATTAAGTAGCTGAATACCCATATTGTATAAAACATGTAAGAAAAAATGTATGAAGTGCTTAGTAAAAAAGAAAAAATATTTTGAATGGTCTAATGGTTTAAGGTAAAATGTCTCAGACTTTAAAAGCCAACTTGGGCCCTGGGAATACTCAAGTTCCTTGAGTAAAGTTTATTAAAAAAAAGAAAAAAAAATGTAAAGTGTATATTCAGCAGAAAGCAAATAAAGAGAGGCCACTGTTGTAGTGTTGACCTCACTGCTAGTCTACATTTCAGCTGCTTAATGTTCCTGCCTTAACTCACAGTGCTTTTCCAGTTAACATGAAAAGAGAAAATCTTAACCTTAATCTTTTTAAGGAAGTTGTAAATTTAAACAGAGCTTTTAATTTGTGATTTATAAAAAAAAATAAAGAAAATAAACCCAAATGGAGAGGCCACTGTTGTAGTGTTGAACTCATTGCACGTTCTCTAAATCGATATACACACACATATTATATGTGTATATATATCTATATATAGATATATATAGATATATATATATAGATATATATTTTCACTTGCTTTCATGCTTTTTGTTTGCTGATTTGTGAGTTGTAATCAGAGGTTTCTAGATATCTTGACTCGATTGAAGGACTAGTGGGTGTTGAGCTTATTATTATTTATGCTCCTCCACACTGAAATATAAATCACAACGCAGCAGTCATGGCTGCTTTTTTTTCACTTTTTTTCACTCGTTCCCTTCTTCTGCAAACAAACAGCACAGAAATCATTTGTTTTTTCAGGAATTTGGATTATGTGACTGAGATACAAGGACATTGTGCCTGAAAACGCATTTCTATATAAGTTCCCAGTTTGTGTGTGGATGTGGTTAATGGTTGCCACAAGACAGTATACCTTTTTTTAAGGCTATCCTTGTGCTAATAATTCGAAATGGCATGGGATAAACTTTAGTATGCATTAGACTTGTTCACACACTTACCTAATGGGTGTCTTCTCTTTTCTCTTTCTCATTTCATTCCAGTGGGCCAAAATCCTCTTTTAAGAGAGTGAAAGACCAGTCAATGAATTATGAATGTTAAACAAGATGACCTCCTCTCAGCAGCAGCAGATGATGCGAGGTCCTAGGTGGAACCGGGCCTTGTCCGACCCTTTGTTTGTTCTGCTCCTGGCCCTCCAGCTGCTGGTGGTCGCAGGACTGGTTCGCGCTCAGACGTGTCCCTCTGTCTGTTCGTGCAGTAACCAGTTCAGCAAAGTCATCTGCACCCGCAGAGGCTTGCGGGATGTTCCTGATGGCATCTCTACCAACACACGCTACCTGAATCTGCAAGAAAATCTTATTCAAGTCATAAAAGTGGACAGCTTCAAACACCTAAGACATCTAGAGATACTACAGCTGAGCAAAAACCACATACGCAAAATTGAGCTTGGGGCCTTCAATGGACTGGCCAGCCTCAATACCTTGGAGCTATTTGATAACCGCCTCACCACCATCCCAAACGGGGCTTTTGAGTACTTGTCCAAACTAAAAGAGCTTTGGCTAAGGAATAACCCCATAGAGAGCATTACCTCCTATGCTTTCAACAGAGTGCCCTCATTACGAAGGCTGGACCTTGGGGAGCTCAAACGGCTCAACTACATATCTGATGGGGCCTTTGAAGGGCTGAGCAATCTGCGCTACTTAAATCTGGGAATGTGCAATCTGAAGGAAATTCCCAATCTTATTCCCCTAGTGAAGCTGGATGAACTGGAAATGTCAGGAAATCAGCTATCTGTCATCCGGCCTGGTTCATTTAAAGGGCTTATACACTTACAAAAGCTGTGGATGATGCATGCCCAGATCCAGACCATAGAAAGGAATGCTTTTGATGACCTGCAATCACTTGTGGAACTCAATCTGGCCCACAATAACCTTACCCTCTTGCCCCATGATCTATTCACTCCTCTACATCACCTGGAGAGAGTGCACTTACACCACAACCCTTGGAATTGTAACTGTGACATCCTCTGGCTAAGCTGGTGGCTTAAGGAGATGGTACCTGCAAACACCAGCTGCTGTGCCCGCTGCAGTTCACCTCCTCACCATAAGGGACGCTACATTGGTGAGCTGGACCAGAATTACTTTCACTGTTATGCTCCTGTTATTGTGGAGCCTCCCACAGACCTAAATGTAACAGAGGGAAGTGCTGCAGAGTTGAAATGCAGAGCCAGCTCTTTAACCTCAGTGAGCTGGATTACACCCAATGGTTCCATCATGACACACGGTGCATACAAGGTCAGAATCTCTGTGCTGAATGATGGCACACTGAACTTTACCAACGTTACCATGCAGGACACAGGTACATATACGTGCATGGTGAGTAATTCTGCAGGTAACACAACAGCGTCTGCCACACTCAATGTTTCCTCTACGGAAAGCAGTTTCAGCTACTTTACTACAGTGACAGTGGAGACAATAGAAACCCCGCATAATGAAGGCTTCACCACTACTGTCCAACAGAAGGTTGGCCCCACACCCTCTGCTGGTACATGGGAGTCTATCTCACCAACCTCTACAACAACCACCACCGTCCGAACCGCACTCTCCACACGTGCCACAGAGAAGACTTATACAATTCCCGTCACAGAGGTGGGTGGTGAGGGATTGCAGAATGGCTTGGATGAGGTAATGAAGACAACCAAGATCATCATTGGCTGCTTTGTTGCAATCACACTCATGGCAGCTGTCATGCTTATTATCTTCTATAAGATGCGCAAACAACACCACCAGCAGAATCACCATGCACCCACACGCACTATTGAGATCATCAATGTGGACGAGGATTGTGTAACTGGAGGCCCAGGCATGGAGGGCCACCTTACTCTGCCTCCTCTTGAGCACGAGCACCTCAACCACTATAACACCTATAAGACTGCATACAACCATGCCTCCACAATCAATTCTATACACAGCTCAGCGCACGAACCTTTGCTAATCCGGGCCAGCTCAAAAGACAATGTACAAGAGACCCAAATCTAATACTTTTGTGAGACATTTTAAAACTGATGAAATTACTTACAGGCATTATTGACAGAACATTACTGACCTTTGGTTGCGAGGACTGCGGCTGACGCTCGGAATAACAGACTTGTGTTTGGCAAATCAGCGACTAGCAATGTTAATTCAGTGACTTTCGGAATTAGAGTATGTCTACTGTTTCAAAAAGTGTCTTTACAAAGCAGAAGTTATTTATTTAAGAAAAAAATGTTGTGGTTAAATCACGAAAACTGTATTCTGCAATTATTTTTTCAACACTTAATTCATGTGGGTTTTTTTCTTCTTTTTTCCTCGCATATCACAAAATTGGTTTACTAATATACTTTCAACTTCTTTCAAAGATGTGTCAAAAAACATGAAACAAAGTATTGTTCCTTTATTGTTCTTTTTTTGGTATAGCTGCCGATTTTCGATCAGATGACACAGTAACCTCATTTTCCCCATTTATCAAGGAATCCTAGAGCACATTAGTGATTTTCTCAGCTGTGGATTAATTGATGAAATCTTTTGTGACCATCTCTAACTGAGATGAATTAAACACTTGTTCATCATTTTGGAGTGAGTGACAGAACTGTCAGTGATGGAATCTGATCATTATTCACCGTTTAATTATCTGTCACATACATTAGCCACTCTGCGCTGTCATCAATAGGCTGAGGACCTGAAAAGAGGGAAATGCATCCATTTCTGCTACTGTAAAAGTTGAAGCTCACTGCTAGAAGGACAGTTTTGTTAAATTAAATACTGTTGATCTATATGTCTTTGTGTTTCTATTGTATATGTAAAATTTAAAATGATCCCTGATCTCAAATTTGTCTTGACAAATCGCATTATTATAGAAAGCATATAATAAATTGCATTAAGAACCATTGAAATTCTGAAGGTCATGCTACAGAAGCAGCATTAACACGTACTTTAGAAAGAACATAATTATGACTGGAGAGGATGGGAATAATGCTTGTACAGATGTACATGACCTCAAATTCTGGCAAACACCCACTGCCTCAGAATATTTCCAGTGTATCATGGCTTCACCTTTACCTTGCAGTGCTGTGTAGTGTTGCATATGAAGATGATTGCTTTGAAGCCCCATTTTCATGCTGGGACCCCTTACCTCATCTGCAGTACTGCAGGAGTGCTGTCAGAAGTAGACTGATGAGCGGAAGAAAGAGCTTAAACCCTTTATACAGCTGTCTGAGCACATTGCCTGTCATCTTTGTGCCATATTTCCACATGGGCAGTGCCTGGCAGTCCCAGATTCACACCCTGCTCCCGCCAACCACAGAACTTGTCCCTGAGTGGCAAGGCTTAGCTGCAAGAGGCTTATGGGGTGAATGTGTGGGATCGGGCATCAACCAGATGTTTGGGTTGCACCTGACTCTCTCCATCGTTAGTGACAACACAATTTACATTTTAATTGATGTGCCTGTGGGCTTTGGATGGGCACAGCTCTGCTGCCATCCATACCCTGGAAAGCATTTCAAAGTCCCAAATGTAATGAATGGTGCCAAGCACCATAAATGCAGTGGTTATGCAGACATTTGAGATGGCACAGGTTTATTTTTAGCAAGTTAACTGTGGTTTTTATTCAACAGAAAAATTTGCAAAAAAAAAGTTAGGCCACTCAAATTCTTAATTCGGTTTGGGTTTTTTTTGTTTTTTGTTTTTTACACTTGCAGTAATGCAATCCAGAAAGGAATGCCTTTATTAAAGATGATGTCATGTGCTTTCTGTGGATTCACCACGCATATTATTTAAGTAAAAGCTGGTACTCCACTGAGAATTTGAAACATTGTCCTCTATTAGTTCAAAACATGTCTGGAAAAAAATACATGAAAACAGTCCACTGCTGTGGTCACTTTTAGATGAATGGTGGCAATAGGTGTTTTAAGTTCTGAAAGCTATTCAGAATAATGATTTAAGAAGTGAAAGATTTTCTGTGGGCTTTTCTTCAAAATCATTTACATATTTTACAGAAAATATAGCAAAAAACACAGTTTTCCTGTCAAGATAACAAGCAGCAATGTCTATAGGTCTGCACGTTACACCACCTGTTTCACAAACACATGGGCTACCACAGGTAACAATCAAACAAAAAGATCCCACTGTCTACTATACAAGTTTGTATACTATACAAGCCTCATTCAAAACTTCCACAAAGCCAAGCAAAATAAACCAATTTTTACAGAAGTTTTAAAAGAATTCACTCTCATTCAAGTGGTTATGTGTCACTATGAATAAAGGCAAATTAACAAAACGGCTTTAACCGGACATAAGTGCAAACCTTTTACAGCCAATACAGATTTTAGCTTAAATTGAAAAAAAGAATAAAATGCTGCACCCCTTAGCTTAATGCATAGAGTATGGAGATTAAATGAGATACAGTGTTAGTTTGCCTCAGAACAATATGATCTATGCTTGATTCACACCGAGTTTTTATTACCTGGGATACCTGATATATGTATTACAGTTGCACAGATTATATATTTTAATTAATTCATAATCTGTAGTGTAAAAAAACACACACTCACACACTCCAGCACTCCACACAAACTCACACACACCCTATAATGCAGAGTATATTTAAGAATATTAATTCTATTAAAGTCATTTTATTTTCACAGCTTTTTTTCTTTGCCAGATAAGGAATTATGGAGGTTTAAGATGAGCGCCATTTGAGATGCAAGTGGTTATTGCATGTAGTGTTTCAAGGTGTTTTGATAACCAAGACGTTCTGAATGACGTTCTGAAATCAGAAGTTCTGATGTGCTGTGTACAGCACAGACGTGGGGAATACTGTAGATTCCTAAATAAAATGAGGTCACCGGGTAATATTAGTCCAGATTTAATGAATGATTCCCCTTAATTTTTTTTCAACAACTGGACAGGATTCACCCCATAATTGCCCTTATGTGGAGACTGGCACATTTGTAAACCATATTGTGCGCGCGTGTGTGTGTGTGTGTGTGTGTGTGTGTGTATGTGTGTCATTCTCTGTTTCAGTTCATACTGGCAGGCAGGGGATCACGATTCTCCTCAGTTTATGTTGAGAGTGTAACCATCTTTCCCTTCTGCCTTTAGTTGGAGGTAAACTGTCTGAAAATTTCAATGGTAACTTTGTTGCATTTTAGTCAAGCTGTCTCATGTGTGTAAGATATCTAAAATATTTTTGTCAATATTCCTTTTTTTCACATCCTTTTCTTTTTCTGAGAAGGAATGCTGTTCTAGTGGTAGATTTATATAAAATACATTTTGAGAATAAAATATAACAAAAACAAAAATTTTTAAATTTTGATTTTACATGTGCCAACAACCTGTTCAAAAATTGAAAAAAAAAAAAAAGCTAAATATGTTGTAAAAGAATAAGAGATCGATTTTCATGTAAGCATTCTTTCATGACCTTTAAAAGATACGGAGATCGATTATAGAGACCAGTTTGTAGTTCATACACAAAATATGGTTCAAATAAACTATTGTTGTTTTTCTGTATTGTCTGATCCTTGTTTTCAACCTCTGAATTTATTACAGATATCATAGTTGATGTGAATATTTACCTTTTTTCGTCATCAGAAAAAAAAAATTATGCATACATAGTTGTCCAGGAAAAACTCACAGGGCTAAATATACAAAATCATATATAAAATTTCTCACATCCTGTCAGTAATGTCTGAGGGAAAAAAGGAATTTCAAAGACAAAGCAAACAAACTTTTGGTAAATATCAGTGTTCTTTAGTCCTAGTTAGTTCTCAGCCATGGTACTAGCTTGCATGCTACATAAACAGGATTGATAATTAAATTTATATAATTTATTTGGCACTGGATTACTTAGTAGCTTAACATTACAAACTAAACAAATGGAGAACTAATAAAACCATATTAGTGAAAAAATATCTTATCTAAAGCAAAGCACAAGGCAAACATGATTGTATTTTTCTAATTAAATTCTCCATTATCTGCATCCACGGGACATTGTTCCAGTTGATAATCAGCCAAGTAAAGTCAGATTCTGAATCTTGATATGACTGATGGAAAGTCATATGAGGAAGTGAAAACTAATAGTCATAAATTGTTAACAAATGAAATAGCTACAACATCAAGCTGGGGCTTTCGAGCAGTTTTGCTGAGAACAAGAACATCCAATGTTATTTAAAAAATAAAAAAAATAAATAAATGCATCAGACTCTTGCTTGCTATTTTTGGATAGATGAAGATGCCGCTGATTGATTACAGTGAAGGACCTGGGCTAGATTCAACCCCAAACTTCCATGGTAAGGATCAGGCCCAACTGAAATGTGTGGCCGTAAAAACAAACGATAACTTAGAGGAATGTTTTTTGATTCTAAGATATAAATAGCACAATAGATTCCAGCCAGGTATGAGTATAGGAACCACAAATTGGCAGTCAAAAAAGCAGACAAAAAAATGGAAGATTCACAATAATTGAAGAATTTACATAATGCAGTAATGGCATAATGTCATTAAAAATATTTGCTATTTGCACCCAAGACTTCCAACTTAATAGAAAAATGAAAACGTCTGTGTCCTGTGGAAGTCCAAATCTATTTAAATTAATATATGAGAAATAAGCAACTAAACTGCATGAAAACTATCAATCTGAACCTTTAAAATAAATCTGTAATCATAATTGGAAACTGCTAAATGGAATTGTTCCAAAACATGTTTTTACCCCAAAGTGAAAATGTGGTTGTTGCATTATTCTCAAAAATAACATATTTCAATTTATTTACTTTTTATTTATGAGTCTGCTTTTCGCGGATGATGTGGTTCTGTTGGCTTCATCGGGTGAAGGCCTCCAGCTCGCACTGGAACAGCTGAGTGTGAAGCAGCAGGAATGAGGATCAGCACCTCCAAAGCTGAGGCCATGGTTCTCAGCCGGAAAAGGGTGGAGTGCACACTCTGGGTCGGGGATGAGTTCCTGCCCCAAGTGGAGGAGTTCAAGTATCTCGGGGTCTTGTTCGCGAGTGATGGGAGAAGGGAGCCGGAGATCGACAGACGGATTGGTGCGGTGGCTGCAGGGATGCGGACGCTGCACCGGTCCGTCGTGGTGAAGAGGGAGCTGAGTGTAAAAGCGAAGCTCTCAATTTACCGGTTGAGCTACGTCCCTACCCTCACCTATGGCCACGAGCTGTGGGTAGTGACCGAAAGAACGAGATCGCGGATACAAGCAGCGGAAATGAGCTTCTGGCTGGCCTCTCCCTTAGAGATATAAGTTCGGCCATCCGGGAGGGGCTCAGAGTAGAGCCGCTGCTACTCCACATCGAAAGGAGCCAGCTGAGGTGGTTCGGGCATCTGACAAGGATGCCTCCTGGGGTTGGTGTTCCGGGCATGTCCCACCGGGAGGAGGCCCCGGGGCAGACCCAGGACACGCTGGAGAGATTATATCTCTCGGCTGGCCTGGGAACGCCTTGGTGTTCCCCCAGATAAGCTGGAGGAGGAGGCTGGGGAGAGGGAGGTCTGGGCTTCTCTGCTTAGGCTGCTGCCCCCACGATCCGGCCCCGGATGAAGATGGATGGATGGATACTTTTTATTTATTTTAAAGGTTGAATATACAACCTTTCCACTTCTGTGGAACTTTCTTATCAGTAACAAGCTAAAGCCCAAAGTCTTCTTCTTGAGGAACCATTTCAATTGTAGTGCCAAGTGATCTTCTCTGGAAAGTGTGTGATAAATTGGTTTTCATAATGGTTGCCTATTGAAAACATAACCCAGGGCCTTTTCCACTGGCTCCTTACTAATGCACCATTAAACTCCTCTTTTTCTTATTTATTCTGTTCCTAAGGCTCAGATGAATTAATGGATGCTTTCTGACAGTGCATTGCTTGGTATGTTACTGGCATTTTTTTGTTTGTTTTGTTTTTGTTTTGTTTTTTTTAGAATGTAATATGTCAGCATTCATATAAAACTGTGAAGAAAAATATGTCACTACAAGAAATGTTTAAAGAGGACCTATTATGCTCATTTTCAGCTCAGTATTTATATTCTTGGACTCTACACAAGTAGTTGTTCATGATTCACAGCATAAAAAAATAATAATAATGACAATATTTTATTCTGGATCCTGATGCAGTCCCTGGGTGTTTCCACAATTCAAAACAAGCTGCTTCATTTTCTGTGTCTTTAAGATCCCCCAAAGCTTAGCACCACCCAACTCCTCTTGCCAGTATGGAAATTGCCATGACAAATAAACTGGCATTTTCTCCAGTCATTCCCTTTATGTTTGTGTACAAATGTTATCCAGATGGGACATTTCTGTTCACTAAATATTACAGTCATTACATGATAACTGAGAGACACACTGGTGGCTTTAGTGTTTTAGTCACAATGTCTGTATATGTGAGACATGTTATGCTACAGACTTTTCTAGACTGTAGCACATACATTTTATAAGATGAACTACTAATCAGTAACAAAGTGTCCATATATTTGTTGTTGGGGTGTTCTCTATATAAACCTGAAGTCTCTATAGAACAGCTGAATATGCAGAAGGACAAAAAACATTGTTCACTTTCAGGTCACAAGCCATCCCAGTTACTATGTTATTGTACCACATGCATGTATATGCGCATCAGTTTTTAATATTAATAGAACATTGGAATATTCAGGCATTAACTAACACACTAACTTTTATTTGTTACAGATTCAACAGAGAGAAGTTGCTTGCAGTGTGCAAATTGCTGCGAAAAAGAAGCTAATTTCAGTTAATTTCTGCTCTGTTTCATGAAACCAGTGTTGCTGAGGAACAATAAGTGAGGCTTGTCTCTAAACACACAGCATGAGGACTAAATGAAGAGTTTTATGACACAGCCAAAGTTTTAGCACTGAAATAACTTGCCAATTACAAACACGTTCTGACAACATCTCTCTCCTGAAAATAAATTCTCCTTGTACCGACTGTCACAACCGCAGCAGGGATAATCTGTGCTTTTTTCAACATTAGTTTTTGCAATTTGCAGTAAATTGTGTTCCACTGATTTTGTAATTCACATTTGTGTGACTCATCTCAATATTCTTCTGCTGAAAGTTCTACTGAAATATATATAGCATAAGGCCAACTGTAAAAATACTCCCGTTCACAACTGTCAGTCACAAACTGACACTGAGCCTCTTTAATAAATCCAGTAATTTTTTTTCTTATGTCAAGAGAAGGTTTTCAGCTGCTGACATTAGTAAAACTGGCCCTAAAAGTTCCTTCTTTTTTATCAAATTTTGTTAAGAAATATACTCTTTTTTTTTTTTTTTGCCTGTCCCATTTGGTTCTTTAGCCATCAGAATTGTTGTCTGAAGACCAACAAGGATACCCAATGGATTTACTTTGCCAAATGGATCATCGTGGCATTGCCGTATTGGTCCATTTGGTCGATTTTTGTTTTTATTATTTATTATTTTTTATTTTCAGATGTTACAGACGGGACAGACATGAGTGAGGGATAGGAAAGGGAGAAAGAAAGAGGAAGTAAAGGAAAGACAGAAAGGGAGAGGGACAGTGAGAAAGGGGGGGAGAAAAAAAATAAAAATCTCCTGGATCACCTGTTGAGAGAAGAATAGAAAACAAGCAAAAAAAAAAACAAAGCAACATACTAAACACAACACCATCGCATTAATCTAGCTAAGTGTAAACAGCAGTAAATACTAAATATTCAATGTTGTTGTGCAGCACGCAGGACAGATGTGCTTCGGAGTAGCAGTCAAGAAAGGTGTAATTTGGGTCTACGAGCAGTGAACACCCGTGTGCATACCTGTGTGGATCAGCGCGCTTGTATTCCAAAGGTTTCTCCATGTAACAATCTGCTAGGGAGTGTGGGGGGGCCACAGCCCCATCCTCCGGGGTGTGAAGCGGGTATGGAGGAGATCAAAACTCCAGACATCCAGAGGCCCCCAGAACACAAGAGACCATGGAAGACCAACAGAGGGGCAGCCGCGCCACTATTCCAGTAAGAGCTGAGGAGAGTCCCAGATGAGGGTTCACTCAGCAGCCGCGGAGCAGAAGCCAGGGGGAGTTGCAGTGACGCGCCCATGAGCTCCGCCGGCCCCCAGCTGTGCCTGAGTTACCGAGCCCCAGGCCGAGAGGCCGGGGGCACCCCACCTCCGAAGGGGCCCAAGCGAGCCCCAGGCTCCAGGCCCCGATAAGCGGCCGCCAAGGAGTGAGCCGGTGTGTACCTGGACGCCCACCCCCAGACACAAAGAACCACCAACGCACCGACACCTGAGGGAGTCCGCCACTGGCAGGGGAAGTGGTGGTGGGCGGAGATAGGCCTCCAAACCTTGGAGGGCCTGAGGTGTCCCCAGAGAGGTGGCGTCTGATACCCAACCTGACATATAGACACAGACATACAGGCACACACAGACACAAACATCCATCCCCTCCCCCCCCCCCCCATGCTCTCATATGCACTCACTCCACACTCAACCAACGTGGAGACAGACATAAAGAGACGCTGTACACACAATCACACTCCCCAAGCGTACTCTACAAACCGGGTCTAGGTACCCTTGCCCCTGGAGGGGGGAACTGCACCCAGACCCAGGTGGTGTTACCCTTTTCCCTGCGGTGGGGAGAGGCAGACCACCCCGACTCCGTAGCAGCAGGGAGGCCCCACACCCCAGACCGCAGTCGGACGGCCAACTCCTCCTAGCCATCCCGCTCCAGCAGGCCGCAGAGAACGGGGGTGAGAGAAGACTCCAAACCTCACTCCACCCGCTCATTGTAGTGTTGATGCATGTGTGTTCTAAGGTGCAATCCAGTAATCCAGTAATTTTTTTTCTTATGTCAAGAGAAGGTTTTCGGCTGCTGACATTAGTAAAACTGGCCCTAAAAGTTCCTTCTTTTTTATCAAATTCTGTTAAGAAATATACTCTAAAACACTTCTTCAGTAAAGACTCAGAGAAGAGAAACACACAGAACTTCTTGCTAGCAAGGGCAGCCTCCAGACTGAGACTCGCACTAAGAAACTGCCCTGGTCTTTATTTATACCTCAGTGAGTGTTTGTTCCTTACATTGGAATGTGGAGGTGTGTGTGTGTGTGTGTGTGTGTGTGTGTGTGTGTGTGTGTGTGTGTGTGTGTGTGTGTGTGTGTGTGTGTGTTCAGAGTGTGTGTTCAGAGTGTGGCCCCATAACCGACTTCCCTTAACCTGCTGGTCTGGAAAATCCAACAGTTCATCTATATGTAAAAAAGCACTTAAACTAAAACTGACATAGCTACGTTAATCCTACCGTAAAACAATAAGACAAGGTACGACCTCTCTCATGCTCCTAGGATGTGGGGGTGAACACCCTAGAATGTTACAGACCTCCTAGGATGAGACATTCTTTCAATATGCCACCAACTATATACTTCTACACACAAATGATTACATGCAGCATTCTACCATATGCAAACTTGCTGTATATCATTAAAAGATTATACTGACTACTAAGTACAATTTTCTTATTAACAAATTCCATCATTTGTAATGAAGAAAAAATTTTCACAGACTCTTCTCGTTTATGTGTCCTCTGTAAAACAATGGGGTTAGAACACATCGTGGCAAAGTAATATGCACATTTTGTAGTCCATCTTCTGTCGCTGATTGTAATGTAATGACTGTAGTTTCAGCAGGGTGGACAGCTGGCGTCACATTGTTAAGGAGAGACAAATGTAATGCTGTTCCAATTCTGAGCGCATGGTCCTTCTAAAGTCCTTAGCAATACTCCTACCCACTCTTCATTGACCTCGATGAGGCCAGGAATAGGAGATAGGAGGTACTTTTTTGAATGCGCCCTAGGTTTGGCCTGTTTACCAGGTTATCTGGGGGAACCTGCACGACACAGCTGGTCTTCTTTTACTGACATTGACAAAGAAGATGATAATTAGGTGTGCACAGCTGAAGAACGTGAAATCCAAAGCTTCACCCAAATGGGAGAAAAGTGCATGGAGGATAATTGACTTGGAGGAAAGAGAGAAACTAAAGCAAACCGACAGCCATTATGGCAAAATTATTTCAGGAGAGGGGGTTTACTATGCTTCATCTAACTAACAATGCAGTAAACCAACTGCCCAGTTGCATATACAGTACAGCAAACACAGGTGACCTGCCATGTGACCAGCCAAACTCATTCTCTCTGCCTTTCTCTCTTTTTTCTCTTAAAACCATATATATGCATTAACCACAGATGGAATAATGGTAAAGCTTCTTTCTGTGTGGGTGATCACAGGAGGTGGTGTTGCCTGATGCAGTATTCTCCATCTGTGTTCCCGTGGAAACTGTGATAGTAGGATGCACTGAATGACTGACCCTCTTTAGCATGTCAAAAGATAGCTATGCACAATAATCACAAGTCACAATCATTTTTACATGAGTAGGTTTTCTTGGTATACATGATATGATCAGCTGACCCGCTCCTCTTTGTGGATTTGCACAAATGAATTCAAGATGTCGGCAGATTTTTCACATGTTTTTTGGCTGATACCATCCTCTACACTGCCACAATACTGTATACTGTCTTTATATTAGACTGTATACAGTTGGTATAAAGGTGTGACAAGCTAACCTTTGCATCCCATACAAACTACAAAGTATTTTCTGGTAATATTTGAATAACACAAAGTTAGTATACCTTAGTTTGTTTTTGCAGGAATATCTAATATATGATTAAAATTATGACATCACATCACATTTAAGGTTTACATTTTTTAAAGTTTATCAGGCATCACTGAGCATCCTTACCTTTAAATCTAACTTCTCTTCTCAACATGTCCTGTCTTTTCTTACATTTTTAACTGAGTGAATTTATCTCACACTCTTTTCTCTCCCTGTGAAATACAGCATCTGAACCTTTAGCTAACAACACACTATGTGACAAACTGCACACAAACAGTTTGTGTGTTTGCTGATGTTTATTGAGCTGCTAGAAACATTGAATTTGAAATTACCTGCCACTTAAAATAACCAGAAAAACCCAAAACAAAACATTGCTCTCTTCATGCTTCCTCTTCTTCTGTCACGCTACCTAGATTCTGAATTACTGCAACTACAACTTGCGGACACCTGCACTCCTTCAGCTTAATTTAACCCTAGATTATAAACGATACATGAACCTAAAGTAATGAGTCTGTTCTCAAAATGAAAGGCGTAGAAGCTACAGAAATGTGTTTTAAAATGTAGGGAGTAAAATTAAAAAGTTGTTGGTCATCTATATCACACTTAAAGTCAATTGATAATTGTATTATTATTATGTGATTGAACGTTTGCAGCTAGCTCCTTTATTCTGTCATATACATTACATACAATATAAAAATTAAATAAATAATTAATAACATGCTTTTCTGTTATACATTTTGTAGTTTTTTTGGGGGGGAAAGCAATTTGCTATTGGTTGTATGGTATTATAGCAAGTGGTTATGTTTTGCATTACTGACCAACTCACTGACTTGTCTGCTTACAGCCCTCAGGGGCAACTATCAGTTTTGGGCATGTTTGTCACCAGTGTCAAGCTTTTATGAAAAAAATTGAACTTTTTCTTTTATTCTTCACATTTACTGATGATACTGTACCTTCACCTTTTAGTTACATGCATACACCTTGGTTATTGGAAATGCCTAATCAGACAATCACATGGCAGCAACTATATTTACATGACAACATTATCGCCACCCGCTACACTTCAAACATCAGAATGGAGAAAGTCATTTAAGTAACTTAGAATGTGGCATAGTGTTTGTTGCCAGATGGGCTAACAGATCTTCTGGGATTTTTGTGCACAACCATTTCTAGGGTTTTATAGAGAATGTCCTGAAAAAGATGATCTATCCAATGAGTGTCAGTTGTCTAGGTGAAAAACACCTTGCTAATGTCAGTGGTCAGAGGAGAATGACCAGATAGCTTTGAGCTAATAGGGAGTAACCTAAAATAATTACCAGCCAAGGTATGCAGAAGAGCTTCTCTGGTCGCTATGGTAGAGCGTAAACATTTCTTTCAAAATAAGACACACAACTACAACATGGGAAAAGACCCAGGGAAACCGGAGCTTCAACTCTCGTGGCCTGGTACCAAATGACTCGATTGGGGACCGCTGCAATAGAGCAGCAGCTTTGGGATGTCCCAGAACAGGACATTTAAATAAAATCTGCAGGAACTGTGTGATGCTATCACAACAGTATGGACCAACATCTCAAAAATCTTTCCAGCGCCTTGGTAGTTAAAATAAATAAATTCAAGGATGTGGAAAGAGAAAATGAAAAATAGTTTTCAATGTGAGGTGTAATGAAACAGCCTTGTGCTGTCAGCCATTTAATTTTATTCCACTAAGCTAACATACCCAACATACTAATAGAGAAAGGAGCCCTGTAGGCCATCTGCTTCGAAAACACATTGCTGCCTTGCTTGTCAAACCACAATCATTTTTGGCCAGGGACAGAATGTTCCTCTTGCAAGACTATTTGCTGGGTAAGTAAAGCAATGCATTAAAGTAACAGGTAGTTACCATATAATAGTAGTTAATACGAGTGACTGCATAATACTGCTTTAACACTTCTGGCTACCTGAATTGGTGGAGCTTATGAAAATCGTACTTTTACCTTAGTTTTGATCTCTGCTATTGCTGAGAAAAACATCTGGCCTGCACTTTAAACATGATCTTTCCTCATTAAAGATCCTTTACTCTTACCATTCTTGTATTCTCACCACAGCTAACAAATCACATATTAATCTCCATTTGATATTTTGTAATTTTGCTGCATTTTCTAATGTTCTGCTTGTTGACTAATAGGGGTGCTTATCATTGTGCATTGTTCAGTTTATCACTAAACGCTCTAAATTTGTACATATAAATTACATCTCTAAATTACAAACAACCTACTTTTATAAACTCCTGTTTTATAAAAGTGAGCTTGCTGCAAGCACATATTTGAAGGTCAGGTCTTAAGAGGGAAAAATCCTCCTAACTGTGCCAATTCATTAATCTAAAGCTCAATGCAGGAACAAAATGTATTTGGATGATGAATGTCCAGATCAAAGGCTTTTGCTCCCCCAAAGGCATGAAATTACACAGAAGTAAAGCTCTAGCTCTTTTTATGAATTTAATTCGTGATACTAGACCAGGTAATTTTTTTTCAGATTTATATTGTAGTGTTTTAACGATGCTTGATACACAGATTTTTCTGAAGAAGTCAAAAGCATGGGTAGAACACATGACATCAATTAATTAATAATAAGCACTATAAAAAATAACAAACAGAAACAGCCCAAATAGTAAGACATGGCATATGAAGAATTACACTGAAGCAGACATGGAACTAACAAGTATGTAATGAGTGTATGGTGGAAATCTGGTTATGTATGATCTTAATTGTCAGTTTTAAATGAAATATTGTTGTGGTGTTTTAACATATAATAGACCTTTGTGCCATCTCACCCTTTTCTTTTTCAATTTTGTTGAGTCAGAAGACCCTGACTCTGAAGTAAGAACGTTGGAGAAAGTGTGCAATGCTTACAAACTGGGACACTTTAAAACATTTTAAACCAGACATACCAATTCATCTTTCTTTGAGACTTTGACAGAAGACACAAATTAATCTCATAAAATTCAGATTAAAATATATAATACCAGCAAAGAAAGACAAGTAGCATACATATCATCAATCTATCTATCCTTTGTGTTTCCTTCTATTTGATAGAGTTGGATGTCTCGAGACATTTACGTGGTCTTGGTCTTGCCTTGGTCTCGGATCCCTCAGTCTTGCTTTCTCAGATTGACATAGTGTTCGGGAGATTTGGAGTCAACCATCGGCAGGGGTTTACTGGGCTTAAGCTCGGGTCATTTTATCAGAAGCCCAGGGACTTCTGGAGTGTAATTTGTTTTATAGTTAAATGCCTGACTGACAACTGTATAAAACAAAAACTACACACAATATTTGATGCACATAGCGCACAGTCGTAAATCCCCCCTAATTTTGGTATAATCTGAGCTCAGGCACTAGGCGACTGAGCACAGCACATACGCATGTGAGCGCCTGCGAGTTTGCTGTAGGAGAAGCGCAGCCAGGCAGACAGAGGAGGGCTTAAGTTTGACCAGGTACCAAAGCAAATCTTTCATACTGTACAAATAATGTAAATATGACGGTGTATCACAAAAGATTGATATCAAACTGATCACAACAAATGGAATGAAAAGCCGAATAACAATGTTGTTTTTTTAAAGAGTCTTAGCTTACATGTGTGTGAATGGGTGGATGACTGGATATGTAAAGCGCTTTGGGGTCCTTAGGGACTAGTAAAGCGCTATATAAATACAGGCCATTTACAGGCCAGGGCATGTGTTTATTTCATATTTTCAGTTGTTACCCTCCACGGCTAAACAAAGCACTCTTAATCGGTTTCAGTTATGTACTGATGAACACAACAATGGACATAAGGGGCTTGTCTGTGAAGGTTCTCAGTCATCCAGGTCATCGTAGTCAAAGGAGCTTGCAAAGAAAAGCGTCTGGACTTCTTTAAGTTGCTTGAAGACGTTTCACCTCTCATCCGAGAAGCTTCTTCAGTTCTAAGGTCAAATGGTGGAGAGTCCCACATATAAGCCTATTGGGAGTAACCCCCCACAGAGGGACAAAAGGACCCCCTGATGATCCTCTAATCGCCTGAGCCAAGGTGTGAAATTGGGTGTGGGTCCCAATCAGCCAGAGTTTCGGGTGAGTTCATTGTGAAACCTGGCCCCACCTTATCATGCGAATTCCTGAGATCAGATGGCCCAGGATGTGAGTGGGCATTAAGGCGTCTGGGAAGGGATCTCAAAACTGGATTATAGATGGCAGAGAGTTGGTGTCGTAAACCCCGCCTCTGTTCAAAGATGGTCGCTCACAGTGGACATAGATGCTTCTTTCACTCCTCTTTCAAACCATCTGTCCTCTCTGTCCAAAATGTGAACATTGGCATCCTCGAAAGAGTGTCCTTTATCCTTAAGATGCAGATGGACTGCTGAGTCTTGTCCTGTGGAGGTGGCTCTTCTGTGTTGTGCCATGCGCTTGTGAAGTGGCTGTTTGGTCTCTCCAATGTAGAGGTCTGTCCCTCTGTGGGGGGATACTCCCACTAGGTTTATATTTGGGACTCTCCACCATTTGACCTTAGAACTGAAGAAGCTTCTCGGATGAGAGGTGAAACGTCTTCAAGCAACTTAAAGAAGTCCAGACGCTTTTCTTTGCAAGCTCCTTTGACATAAGGGGCTTCTTTCACAGAAAAAACTCATACACATACACTTTAGGGAAAAAACATAAAAACATTTTTTTTTACTGTTAAACATCAATTTAGAGTAAACTTTTTTGTTTTAGATAAACAGATATTGAAATATCTTTTGAATTAGTCAAATGTCAGAATAAAGAGAGAGAGGGCTGTCTATTTTTTATCACTTTCATCAAATTTAGGAGTACATATACACTAAGTTTATTGTTAAGTAATAATAAAACTCCAGACGATTCCATTCTGAGCTTAAGAAGCCTCTGATAGGTTAGACTAGTAGAGTCAATTTGAGTAAACTGGTGGCACACCTGTGGATGCATATAAGGCACCCCCAAAACACAGAGTCTGTTTCTTTGACATTTGAAAATCAAAAGATATCAACCAAAACCTCCATAAGTGTGGCTCAATTTTGAATACAATTTGGGTGCCATTTGCAATTAAGAAATACATACAATGTCTCTCTTTACTCTTAAATTTAACAAATATGTCTTTTTTTATTTATCAATCTAAAAAAATAAACATTTAGTCTGATTTGATGTTACTATTAAAAAAGTGTTTGTGTTTTTATCTGAAGAGTATGTAAATATCTGGTTTCAACTGTATATTTGATGATGTTGGTGTTTGGCTTGCTTGTCAGCACAAAGAGGGAGAGAGAGGAACAGAGTGGGAGATGGAGAGGAGAATGAGGACAGAACAGAGATGGAACAAGAGCCAGGTGAGACACACATGTTAGTCAAACGGTTGTTTGCCAAAACTCATCAGAACATGTATCTAGTACCTAGTGTATCTTTTTAGATACCATTTGTTACTTTTCAAATTCTATATTTATTAAGTTTTGCAGGCTTGTTTGCGCAACAAGGCTAAATAATTATATAAACTTTTCTGAATCTAAATAGTGTACTTTGGTAGAATTAAAAAATAAGTGTAGTGCAGGTCTATGATGAATTTTAGTGCTACTATCATCTAATTTTGATTCTGGTTCTGTCTTGGTTAAGTTTTGAACTGATTTTGAACTCTTGTAGTCCTGTTTTAATTCCCGATCAGTTCTGGGTCTGGTTGAATTGGGGTTTAGTCCTTGTGTCTAGATACAGCCCTGATTTTGTTCTGCCTTGCTGCTTAATTAATAAAAAACTACTTTAAGGTGTCCTGCATATGTGATATATATATATTTTTTTTCCTATATGAAGTCATTCTTTTTTGAACAAAGCTCAAAACACAGCCTAATAAATCTTTCAGTAATTTCTGCCGTGCTTAGAGACTGCTTTGTAGTGAATCAGAAGAGTCGACACCCATTGAGTGAAAGCTGGCTCCTCACTTAATTTCCTTTCGCTGCTCAGCTCTCACACAGTGGCTCAGCTGTGCTCCAATCCCCCCATATTGTGCCCAATCACATGCGAGGATATAGGATAATATCATTATGTGAAAAACAGAGAGGGTGAGAGACGCGACAGTCAAGTGGAGCATGTGTCTGTCCTCTCAGTAAGTGAGTGAGACAGTAGACAGCGTTGAGGAGGGCTGTGCGAGTGCATCGCAAAACCACATAAATTTGCCTGACACCTGTAAACGAAGCAGCATCTGGATGCAATTTAAAGACTTTTTTGTCTTGGTCTCGATACCCTCTGGTCTTGGTCTTGTCTTGGTCTCAGTTTAGGCGGTCTTGACTACAAGTCTACTATCTGATACCATTTGCTGCTGAAGTGAATGTGGAAACCCCTGCACTATACAAAAGAAGGTTTTAGCTAACTGGATCCTCTTTATTTAGCATTTCTTGAATCCAGTTATAAGAATGTGGGCTGGTACTTATATAGTGCCTTTCTATACTAATTGCGCACTCAAAGCACTTACTGCTACTAGCCTCATTCATCCAGTCACACACACAATCTTTTTTATTTCATTTTTTGAAATGTAAGTGCTTTTTACCTAACATTCTCATGCACACATTCTGTCACGACTAGTGAAGCAGACTCAGGCACAGACCACAAACTCCTTCAAACAAGAGTGAATTTATTTACAGTGCTCTCCACAGTGAAATATATACACAAAGGTGTTTGGGAAAAGGGGCCGGGGTTCCAGGGTCTGGGAGTGAAAGGGGCAGGAGTCCAGGAAGGGAAGATTTCCACACAGCTTTCTTAAACACCAACAGCTCCTCTTCTCTCCACCACCACTCTGGCTCACACTCAGTCACAGTGCACAGGGAACGGGTCCATGGGGGAATCTACACACATACAGATAAACCGTTAGTCTCCAGGTTCAGGCATACTCACGACTTAAACTTTGCAGATTGCAGGACAACTGACGCTGATGGCTCAACGATCCAGCAACTACTTGAGCAGGTCCGCCATCTTAAGTAGCACTCTAATTCATAATCAGCGGTAGGTGTGCTGATCATCCCCAGGTGCGTGGGCCAGGGGCGGGAGCCCACACTGAGCTCTGCCCCGGCAGGAGAAAGAGAGAGCGGGAGAGAGCGAGAGAGAAAGAGAGAGCAGAGGCGAGAGAGAATCAGAATCAGAATCAGAATGGGTTTATTGCCAGATGTTGAGGTTTACAACATTAGGAAATTGCTGCGGTGCTTCAGTGCAGACAATAAGAATTAAAGTGCTATGTAGAAAGAAAGATATGTGCATGAGATATACATGAGATATATACATGAGAATAAGAATTATGAGTGCTACGTAGAAAGATATATACATGAGTGCAGGTGGTGATCAGTGCCAGACATGAAATGATGCAGTGACACAGCGTATGGTCATGTGTTAGTGGCGGGGACAGTCATGTGGTTATTGTTCATGTGTCCCACAGCAGAGGGGAAGAAACTGTTCTTATGGCGAGAGGTTCTGGTGCGAATGGACCGGAGCCTCCTGCCTGAGGGGAGCAGGTCAAACAGACTGTGTCCAGGGTGAGAAGGGTCAGCTGAGATCCGGGCTGCACGCCGCAGAGTCCTGGAGGTGTACAGGTCCTGCAGAGATGGGAGTCTGCAGCCAATCACCTTCTCAGCAGAGCGCACAACACGCTGCAGTCTCTGTTTGTCCCTGATAGTGGCTCCAGCGTACCACACGGTGATGGAGGAGGTGAGGATGGACTTGATGATTGCAGTGTAGAATTGCATCATCATCCGTGTTGGCAGGTTGAATTTCTTCAGCTGCCTCAGGAAGTACATCCTCTGCTGGGCTTTCTTGATGACGGAGGTGATGGTGGGCTCCCACTTCAGGTCCTGGGTGATGGTGGTACCCAGGAAGCGGAATGAGTCCACAGAGGTGATGGGGGTGTCAGTCAGGATGATGGGGGGGAGTGGGGCTGTGTGCTTCCTGAAGTCCACAATAATCTTCACTGTCTTCTGGGCATTCAGCACCAGGTTGTTGTGGCTGCACCAAGACACCAGACGTTCAACCTCCCTCCTGTAGGCAGACTCATCCCCGTCAGAGATGAGCCCAATGACGGTGGTGTCATCTGCGAACTTGATTAGCTTGACAGACTGGTGGGTGGAGGTGCAGCAGTTGGTGTACAGGGAGAAGAGCAGAGGAGAAAGAACACAGCCCTGAGGGGAGCCGGTGCTGATGGTCCGGGAGTCCGAGACATTCTTTCCCAGCCTCACGTGCTGCTTCCTGTCCGTCAGGAAGTCAGTGATCCACCGGCAGATGGGATCAGGCACATTCATCTGGGAAAGCTTGCCTCGGAGATGGTCTGGAAGGATGGTGTTGAAGGCAGAGCTGAAGTCCACAAACAGGATCCTGGCGTAGGTTCCTGGGGAGTCCAGATGCTGCAGGATGAAGTGTAGGGCCATGTTGATGGCGTCGTCTACAGACCTGTTGGCTCTATATGCAAACTGCAGGGGGTCCAGGAGGGGGGCCGTGAGGGTCTTGAGATGGGAGAGAACTAGGCGCTCAAATGACTTCATGACCACAGATGTCAGAGCCACGGGTCTGTAGTCATTTAGTCCAGTGATCCTAGGTTTCTTGGGGACAGGGATTATGGTAGAGGACTTGAAGCAGGCAGGCACATGACATGCCTGCAGTGAGGAGTTGAAGATGCCAGAAAACACTGGGGCCAGCTCGTTTGCACAGTGTCTGAGGGTGGCAGGTTTTAATCAGTTATAACCAAAAGTCGTTGTTGGGTTAGTTCTCAGTTGCACTTCAGCATATGACAATAATTTAAAGTTACACAGTATCTGTTAGCAACGTGGCCATTCATTTTATCTGAATCATTGAATCCCTTCCTAATCATGTTCCTCATCTAATCTGTGACCATGCTAATTTTACCTTCTTCGTCTCTTGCGCACTTCTCCACACTAGCAACAGCAACCTCCTGTAACTGTGAGGCCTGGTCACTAGTTGTTACTATTTGTTGCTGGTACTACTGTTCGCGGTGCGCAGTGCAGCAGCCTGATAGCTAACATGTCAGTTAATTTGACACATTTTGCTGCATCTATTTTTAGTTTCTTTTTATTATCTTATTTCAGCTTTTAGCTCCACCTTTTTGCCACTTCTTCCACAGTAAACTTTTTCTACAATCTGCATGAACCAGTGTCATTAATGAAAAAAAGGCTTCTTTTAGTCCCTGTACAGCCAGTGTTTAGTGGTCCATCGGCTCAAAAGTGCGTCGGACCACCAGGAAAATATCAGGTGTTCCCAATTACCAGTCCAGCCCTGACTCGGGACATTTCTGCTCAAAATCCACCCTGCAGCTGCTCATTTTTGCTTTAGCATCAAGAGCCCGCTCGATCTTTAGATGTTCACTGATCACTCTGCATTCCTTCAAACATAACTGTTATGATTTAGTCCCATTTCAGAAGGTGGCATACTGTTCCAGATCATTTTCTAATAACATCATTTGATTGCCTCAGCTCAGATTGTAGCTGGAGACGCATGCAAAGGTGTAAACTAAGCTACAGAAAGATTAAGTGCTATAGAAAGCATGTCTTCCACCCTATGGAAACATATGACTACTGATTCTATAGAAGCAGCATAAAAACGTCTAAAATGAGTCTAGTTTGACGTTGAAAAGAGGGAATCCTTACAGCTATCAGGCACTGACTGAAGGGAAGAACATTCTATTTCTTATATGTTAAAGATAAAAACCAAAAACAGATAAAAATACAGTGCTTATAAGTAACACTACAATAGTATTATCTAAGTAAAACCAATTAACTGATGCATTCCATTTCATCAGGAGCTTGGGAACCATCGATCAACCTAGGACGGACAAACAAAATACAGTACTCATGTAAATTAAAGTCCTGGAAAACCTCTGGCTCAGAATCAGAATCTTTTCATCCAGTTATTAATTTATTTCTTCACAACTCCTTATTGATTAACCAATGGAATGAACAAAATGAGCTTAAGGGGAAATGCTTAAACAACATCTGTTACTGAAAAAAATCAAGAATGTCACACGCAGCTTACTTGAATCTTTGAAGATGTAAAATATTTTCTGTTCACTAACTTTTAGGACACCTTAACTTGATGTGTGTTGATTCCAACTGGAACAGCAGTATAGAAAAGTCTACTCTGTATACAGTAATAGCAAACAGTCAATTTATGTTATATGTAAATTAAAACATTACTTTGTGTCACAAGAACCTCACTTCACCCTGGTATTTTCTTCAGTCAAAAACAGTATTTGCACGTTTAAGAAAGCAGAGATGAAAAATCTGGATTATACTGAGTTAAGCCTATTCCTATTGAAAGCTATAGATTTGTAATAAGATGGATAGGGTAAGCTTTACCTCCACTCTATTTCTGCCAAGTTGTAAAAGTAATCAGCAATACACTTCAGATGATTGGCGGAACAAACTAGAGGTCTTATCATACCATGCAGCCATAGAAAAATCCATAGTAACTCTAGCTTGCAAAATGTAGTTATTGTCTCTCCTCTGGTTGATCAATCATAGAAGCATATTTGAAAATGAAAAATATTTGGGTTTGAACATGGGGGCCTTTATTTCCCATGTTTTTTCCAAGTTTGGTCCTGGGCTTTTTGACCCAGCATTTTGTGTTTTCTTTGGACTCCTAAGTTCTATTCACCATTAATTGTCTTGCGTTTATTTTGTGTATTGTTTTTTATTCTCTGTACCAGTTACTATTGTGTTCATCATGTTCCTTTTTTCAGTTAACCCTATCTCCCTGGTGTTCCTCATGTATTGTTAAGTGAGTGATGCTTCCTCCCATATGGAAAAGATATATATAAATCTTATAAAGTTTGTATCTGTCTTGTGTGAAACTTGTATGAAAAGTATATAACAGTGAAAACAGATATAAGATCCCTTGAAAAATTATATAAATGAAACTTGTATGTTTTGGATACTTACTAAAACAATTTATGAAAGTAATGAGAAAGTGTCCACTTTCATGAGTAAGTCATATAAGTCTTATATGATTCACTATATGAAGTAGGCCACATCTTATGCAAGTCTTTTATAAGTTTTTACTATTTCCTTTCCATATGGGCTTGTTTAGTTCTGTTTGCTTTATTTTGTTAGTCATTTGTCCTTGTGCTGTATTTTTTGTTTTTAGATACTTCCTATGTCTTGTTATCAGATTTAGTTCAGCTTTCTTTTATTCCCAGGTGTGTCTTGTAAATGCTCATCACCTCATGGATTTATTCCCACCATTTGTCTTAGTTCATTGTCGCATCATCCTGTTTTCTGTTTACTGAGTACCAAGTCCCTGCTCTCAGTGTTTCCCTAGTGTCTCTGTGTATTCTTTTTTTTCCTTCAGTAATAGATAGCTTTCATTTTATCCTTGCCTGCTGTTGCATATCATTGCTTGATTTGGTAATATGACTGAAGAACAAGAATAGGTTACGACTTCTGGCAAAAACTGCCAGAAAAATCTCAGTGCACTGGAAAGACAGGCTTTTGGACATTCATAACAAGCATGTGCTGCAGAAGGTTTATTTTATTATTAATTGTTTTAACCACCCACTCCACATTGAGTTTGACTTTTGCCCACTGGCCATCATTTTAGAGTATCTGTGAGGAGGACCAAAAGACTCCAGGTCTCTTTCATTCCTATTGCAACCCATCCCCTAACAACAAATAGCCACTTTAATGGGTTTTTATCATTGTTAATTTTATTGCATTAATAGAATTGTCTTGTTTCAGGGTTTGTTGTTTATTCATTGTGACACTGTTTTATTCTTTGGAATCATTTACTCATTGGGTATGTCTCCCCATCTATGTCGTCCTTGTTGGCCCTGCTACTAAACTAATTTCCCCTTGTGGGACAACATAGTATAACACTGTGTTGCCACAACACTGAATGTAATGGAATTGAATTGAACTGAATTGCCTAAGAGTCTGCATTTGGAGTCTTTCATCACTAAATCTGACATGCTAGAATTTTTTAATGTTTTGATCTTTTAATGAGCCCAAATCAGAAATCTGCAAAAAATTATTCTCTACCGGTCTTTTTGGATATTTAATATACGTCAAATATTGTTACTGTTTTAAACTCAAAACTAGTATGTCAAGTAAGATGCATTGGCTTAGAAAATTATGTGCAAGTGTTGAGACAAACTGAGAATGTAAAGCGGATAATTTTTCTGTACTACCTTTGTAGCAGTTTAAATACTGTACTGGGGAATTCTAAGGAAACCATCAGCACAGGAAAATCATTTAACCAATATCATTTTAGAAGTAAAAATATTGGCGGTGGCCATGATTACCATTCAGCCATCTAGTAGATCCACCAGTTGTAGGAATTTCAGAATCCTGCGTTACAGTTTTCGCATTCACAAGCTTTTCAGAAAACTCGACCTCTGACCTTGACCTTGAGATCAAGGTCACTGAGCTTTAAACTTCCCCGAGATTTTTAGTAGATACATCAATGGTATTAATTTCTACCCAGTCTGGATGAAGGATTTTGTGGTGGTTAGCCCTGTTGCCTTACAGCAAAAAGGTCCTGAGTTGGACTTCATTTAGCTGGGTACTTTCTGTGTGGAGTTTACATGTTCTCCCCATGTTTGCGTGGGTTCTCTTCAGGTACTCCGGCTTCCTCCCACAATCCAAAGACATCTGTCTGTCTGTTTCAGAAAAGAACTCTTTGGCTCTTAGAGGAGGCAGACGCATCTTTCACCCTCTCCTTCCCTTATCTTCCTTGGTTGCTGCTTCTATGTCCTTGTCTGGTCTTGCCGTGTGCCAAGTGGGACTGTCTGTTGAGGACATTGAAGACATCTACCTATTCTGAACCATGATAGGGGGGTTCTTGCCGATCGGAGCTGGCATGGCCCTTGCTTAACGGAAAGTGAAGAAAGCGCTGACTGTTGTTCAAAAGCCTACAAGGCTAGCCGCTATGATTGAAAGTGTGGGAAGAGCTGTGAGTACTCAGGGTGTTCTTACCGAACGCAATATGGGAAAGATCTTTGAGGAGCTCACGGCTCTTAAAGGGGAGATACACCTGGAGACCAGTGATGGACATTAAGGCTACCGACTGTTGATCTTCGCCTAATAGGTGAAAGGACACTTTCTCAGGCTGAACACAGGACAGACATCCTGACACGCACACACACGTACACTAATACTGATACGCCCTCACCACCACCCTCCCTTCCCCGAATCCAACGCCTCGCCATGCTTACCTCCCATCCGATGTGGACAACAGCTCAGCCAGAGGCGCGATCGCGAGATTGCAGCATCACAGATGCAGCTGTGCACAGATGTTGCTTATCTGTCCTTTCTTTATGTGCTATGGAGTTTTTGTTTTCTCCTTATACTGACTCCCTTTTGGGGACCAGTATGAGCAGAATTTCTTTTTTTCTCTTAGATTGCCCTTCTGTGTTACACATTTCACTGTTTTTCCTTTTTGCTATCTAGCCTGACCTGTCTCCCCAATGTGATGTTTGTGTATTTTATGCATGGTCGGTAAGGTCAGTAATTTCAGTTGCAGCCAACTGCAACCGACAAATAAAGGCATTTATCCAATCCAATCCGATCCAGTCCAATGGATGGATATCAGAATTTCAGTTATACTAACGTATGAAAATTGTATTATAGTATATAAATTGTGGTATATGATGATGCTCAGACTTTGTGCAAAGATAATAATAATATCTTTCACAAACTATGGGTATGGGTACTACTTCAGGCAAAGTAAGCCTGTGCCCGCCCTTACTGGGCTCTGTTTTCAGGCTTTAGAAAATCTAGCGCCTATTTGGAAACTTCTCAAAGATTAGTTTCAGACCAGACTAAGTAGTATGTGTATTCACCAGGAGGCTAGAGCCTTTCTTAGCTGCCAGACTCACAGTTATGGCAAATTGAAAATCACTAATTAACTCAACAAGTGTGTCTTGAAACTGGGGGAGGAAGCCAGAGTAGCCAGAGAGAACCCAAATGGGCAAAGGAAAACTAGACCAACTTCAACATATAAATGTCTCAACCAACTCAAAGGTTGACCATGAACCTTCATACTGTGGGGCAACAGAGATAACCACCGGACCATTATGCTATCATAAATTAACACATACATTCAAGATTTTTTGCTAATACAATAAGCCGCCATGCTACTCTACAGTTGGGCTGTGAGTGATTCTGGGTTGAGAAATGCATCCAAAAACAGGTATTAGTGTTGCAGCAGGTTTGTTCAGCTGTATGAATATTCAATATATTTAGTCACATATTGAATGTGACTAAATATTCTTATATTTCTTATAATGAATTTGTGAAACATAAACAACATGAAATGTTGTGACCACTTGATATCTCAGACCTCACCATCATGGTTCAGTCTTTGTTTACACAAGGCGTTGTGTGCTTCAATTAAATATGTCAGTAATATAATCTAACCTGGTTACATTCTGTTACTGGTTTTAGTTTTGCAGTGTTCCATATTTCTTTAAGGATTTGTTGATTTTGTTTTTTTGTTGTGCCACTAAAAAATCTGCAATGGCAGGCTTGAACATGTATAATATTTTGCAGGGATTTTGTAAACACACCTTTGGGGGGATTATGCATGCAGGGTTTGACTACACCAGCACCAGTAGCCATTATCTCTAAAATTTTACCACGCTTTTCCCAGATGCATTAAAAATTGTGTCTGGAAGAATTATTACTGGCAGAGGCAAATGGTAGAAAGAGAGATGAAGTGGGAAGGGGAAAAAAAAACTTGTAACAAACTTTCTGAGAAGAAGTAAGCCGGAAGAGCTGACTGGGGAATAAATAATAGAGAGGGAGAAAAAGAGAAATCAGAAGCCAACCTAGAAAGTCACTCTGTCAATTGGTCAGAGGGTACTAGGAATTTTTAAGTTTCTTATTAAACATGACTTTGTGGTATAGAACAGCAAAGGAAATGCTCTTCCATAACAACAACCCATGACTTTCATCTTAATTCAGGACTAAGATAAGCAAAATAAATCACAATAAGTTTCAATAAGGTTACCACAAGCAACATGTTTCTATATTTTATTTTATGAGAAAATAAAAGCACAAAAAGTTTTAACCAGTGTTGTATGAAGTGTTTGATCAATATAACCTACAAGTCTTTTCAGATGTCAGGCTTGTTGTAAAATTAAACAAGAAGGGAGAATGTGTGTGCCACAGAAGTGGTTTCCAGCATTTGTCCTGTAATGTCAAATGAGCTAAACAAGTCAATGCAAAGGTTACTATGCAGCTTACTGTAAGTACAGCAGCAAAGTCTGGACTGGCTGCTACACTAGTTGTCCTCCATATTTTGTTACTGCATTCATTACTACAGTACTTTTTCAGTGAAATTCTGTTTGCATGACACTTAACTACTTCATTTTGGTTAATTCATATTTGCTTTTTGGAAAAAAAAAAATGAGTACAAAATAATATCAAAGTATGTGATAATTACAAACATACCATTTGACATCCACTTATGATTTGAGCATTTGCACTACATATGCTAAAACATGGTCATAATTTTTGTTAGGTATGAGGTTAAAGAAATGTTAATTACAAAGGATATACCATTCATTTGCTCTTATTGCTCCACAATAGAGAAGGCACCCAGTGAGTAAAGATCTGCTCTTCTTTCTTTGCTGTTAGTTCAAAATGCTTTGTGAGTGCAGTGGATTTAACCTTCTGTTATTGCTTAGCAACCATCTCAGAGGACCCTAGGTGTGGCCAGTGCCTCATGTGTGGTGCTTCCCAAATTTCTTCAAAGCACTATGTCCCATGCTAACTGCTACTAATTATCCTGCCAATGTCCTGAATGCAGGTTTAGCCGTACAGCAGAGTGAGATATCACCAGCACCGATTCTATCGGACTGCAGCGCACACTACTACAGACTAAACAGGTGGATCCCAAATGGATACATGAAGGTTATGGGAGACTCCAGCTAGACCACAGATTTTTTCACTATAATCTGAACAGGTACAATCTAGCTGCTTTACATGTTCCTTTTTGTACTGCTTCAGCACAATTGCATCCATCATAGATATACACAGTCCTTTATGGAATCCTTTAGGCATCCTTTCCTGATTCACCTTCTGATAAATCAAACTTAGTTCAGTCACTGGTGAAGTACTTGACAGAATCATTAGCTATTAAAGCTTAATCAATGTCTCTAGTCACCATGCCAATTAAGCGCCACAGAAAGCATTGATATTCAGGATTATTCACGTTGTTCTTATTGAGTCATCCCACTGCTATTTCAAACACATTATATCACCAATAGAATGTAAAAATTTAATAAAATAATTATATCAGAAGATCTCGATATATGAAAAAGCTATCCCGCAGTTTAACTGCCTCTTACTCCCCCGCATCCCCTCCCCAATTGCTGTTTGCAGCATTTAAGTATTTAAAATAAACTGATTCATATTTACAGTTCATGGCTAATCAATTTACAGCACCAGAATCATCCATATGTACAGGGTATAAATGTATTGACCATTCTGCTTGTTGCAATGAAAAATTGTTCAGTGGAAAACATGTGCTAATTAGTTCAAGCTCCATTGCAGTGTGGATATTGATCTGTTTTGGCAGCAGTTCCATTAATTGCAATTCCTGTTTATGAACAATTGTAGTGGTAAAGATCGAGAAACACTGATTTCACTTTGGTGGAAGTTGTGGCATGTTTCTAATGTTTATATTGTTGCATGCTGATTCTTTTTCTAGTCTGTAATTATTAAATGTTTGACCAAATTCATTTATTTACAGCCAGTGTGCACGTGTCTGTTATCGGTCTCCATGTGATGTGTTGTACAGCCAAAATAAGAAAAGAATGAAGTCATCAAGAGCTTCCTCCTACAATGTCAAGCTTTGATATGTTGAAATTTGATGTGTGGTTGTTAGAGGGAGTTTTAAATCCTTCATGCCAAGAATTGGGAGGGGGGCTGGGGTGGGAATACTCAGACATGTTTGAAGTGAGTGGGCCTGTTTGTTAATCATTTGTCATCATCTTTTGCTTTTCTTATGTCACTCGTTTCTACCAGTAATGTGGGGTTGAGGAGCAATTTAATTACTGCTTGCCACTAGGTTTTTTCCTGTCTCACAGTTGCCCTTTTTTTGGTGAATTACCTCCACACTTATTACAAACTCTTATTACTCAAAGTAGAGAGGAATGTGGCTGGCTGAAAGGAGCTAGTAAAGCAATGAATGTCTTGTTTTGTTGATTATTTAAGTCAAGTAGGACAGATTATTTATTTTTTGTATTGTTTTGGTAAAAAACAAAAACAAAGGAATACAATCTGAATAAATAAATGAGGCATTAATATGGAACAAATATGGCTGACTACATTACTGAGCTGTAATGTACATTACAGTGAATAAAAGTGGCTTAGTATAAATTAGACTTCCTGTCAAGGATAAACCAATTAAATTCTTTAAAAAAAGCAAAAAAAAATGAATGCCCAATGCATGTAGATCACGGTGAGATTAAAAAAATTATTAAAAAAGCAAAACAAGTCCTGCTTACAACAAAAATAATAAATACAAGATGAGCATTTCCAATTAATGCTTGTTTATTAGGACTTAAAACTGATTATTTTTTTTGGAAAGTGATTTCATAGTAAATAAACTGACATTGCTGGTTGGCAGAGAGAATGAGTGTACTGTCGCTACACTCTGTCCTGTTCCATTAAAATATCCCATTCAGATGGTGATTTGTTTATTGATATTTTTCTAGTCTAAATGATCTGAAGGGGTTTGTTTTTGTAGCACTTCCACTAACTTGGGCATTATTTCTTACTTTCTGGAGCTGCAGTTTAGATCATTATTGAGGTTTAGCTTCTTCAACTTGGAACAAAACAAGTACAGCTGGAGACCTGTTGCTACCTGAGAAAGATTCTGGACTCTAAAGTCTTTGAATGACAAAAAAACAAAAATCCAAAACCAACCAAACACAAATAACAAAACAAACAAAAATGGGCTACCAACAGTTTTTGTAATTTTGCAAACAATTTAGTGTGTTAACTATTTGCTTACTGTGAGGAACCTGAAGTCAGATTGTCATGTTCACAAACATGTTTTTCAATTTGCTTTAGCCTTTATTTCAAAAATCAGTCAATGAGATGTGTTGTTGTTAAATCCACACCAATTACCAAAACAGCTCTCGTGCTCTTTTGGTAAGGCATGTGCAGTTTTTGATTTTGACAGTCAAAAAATCCTGTTTTTCCACAAGAGCCGAAAATCACTTTATGCCAGTGTTGATAATATCCACTTGTTGAGTTTCATTTTAAAGGCACAATCTCCAAAAAGACAAATGGTCCAGCTTACGTTTTTCATTAACAACATGATTTTAAAAAAAATAAATAAATAAAAAGTCCATATTATGAAGAATATCAGTCAGTATATTCTTAGTTGGGGGCGATCATGGCTCAAGATTTGGGAGTTCGTCTTGTAATTGGAAGGTTGCCAGTTCGAGCCCCGGCTCCACCAGTCTCGGTCATTGTGTCCTTGGGCAAAACACTTCACCCGTTGCCTACTGGTGGTGCTCAGAGGGCCCGGTGGCGCCCATGTCCGGCAGCCTCACCTCTGTCAATGCGCTCCAGGGCAGCTGTGGCCCCAGGCAGATGTGGCTACAATGTAGCTTGCCATCACCAGTGTGTGAATGGGTGGATGACTGAATGTAGTGTAAAGCGCTTTGGGGTCCTTAGGGACCAAGTAAAGCGCTATACAAATACAGGCCATTTACCATTTAATTGTCAGTTCAACCTGATTTAATGTATTTTATATTTTAGATTCACTATTGGCTCATTATAATGAGAATATAAAAATCCTTCATATCATATCCTTCATCACTGTTATTCCCAAACAGTGATTGTGACAGAACTCAGCCATAAAAATAGAGGGGATACTGAATGCTGAAAAGGGTGAACCAAGTGTGTCCTCCAAATTCGAGCAAGAGACGGCTGCATTTCTCAGCGGCCTTTTGGAGGAGTCTTTGAAATATGACAGATCTTGTCAGCGCCTTATGACATATTCAGCCAAGAAATGTAGACTTCAGAAGATACTGTCCTCGACAGACAGAGTATCAGTGGATTCCTGCTGTGTTAGATGATGGTGCAGATGTAGTCTTTTGCTCACAAATTCCTGACATTGTTCTGCTTTGTTGCCACTTAAAGCAGCATCTACTTTCCTGATCTAAACAAGCTAAAATTACAATATTTGAGTTGAAAATGAAATGTAAGCATGAAAACAAATGAGAACATTTTCTGATTAGAACTCCACTCAGTGCAGTCCTCTTTTACACAAGAATATGAGATGAAAACATTTTTAAGAAAAAATAACTGAATACAGTAAAAAAAAAAAAAATTCTGAAAAAGTACAGTATATGGGCAACAGTGGCAAGGTGGAATTCCAAGACACAATGCTAAAATAAACTTGTCCTACATACATAAATACATGGCATTGTTGTTATTAGTCAATGAATGGCAGGTGTCAAAAGGGTTCTTTATACAATATAGGATCAGACTTTAGAAGACAGACACAATGGAGAAGGACTGATTAAAAAAATCCTCTTCTATCATCACTATCATACCTTTGTTGAACTGTAAGCAAAATTGTGTAGATTACATCAAACACTGACAAAGAAAAGTTTCCTGATTGCTTTCTATTTCTTCTGGTGTTCCAACCAAAGAAGTAATCTAATTTACCCTGTTGCAAACCATATACATCCCAGAACTCCTTGCTATAATACAGTGGCAAGCATGGGCTCTTATTTCATATTATTGACACCCTTTCATGTGTCTCTTAACTGTTATAAGCCTGTGGCCTGTCTCCACCCGCTCAATATCACTGACCGTTTGAGTGATTGGCCTATTTATTCCCACAGTGTTCATTGATTTTGTTCTGACGCAGCTGCAACCTCTCATCTTGGAGCCCAACCTTGGACATGTGCCTTTAATAGCGGTCTCCTATGTCAGTTTTCTGTATAGACGAGATCCATAATAGTAACATATCTATGCTAGAGATTTTACAGGAGCCACCTCTCGTGAGAAACAGCTCAACACTAATTGTTGAACTGTGTCTGTATTGAAAATATAGGAATCTTTTTATCAGTTAAGAACATCAGCAACTCATGTTGTTGAACTCAATTCTGCTGTCATCACTCTGATCCAGTAATTTTCATCTCTGTGAGCCGGTCAGCCTCGATTGCCTTGTACATGTGACCAGCTTCCTCCAGGTTTTGATTATTTAAAGCTGGACAGTATTTCAATAACAGCAGCACAACTTTAGGGTCATTATTTTTTGTTTTTTTTTTAGAATAAGTGCGGTTTGAGATGGACATCGATTTCACAGCTCATCCACTTTATTTTTGAATGTAAATATATATTTATACATATAAATATATGAATATATGTATGCTTTTGACCATGTGTGAATCATTTTTTTATATTATATTATCTGTATAGCACTTTAGAGCACACCTTTCACTTTATTAAAAGCACCTTATCAAGCACTTTATTTAGCATTGCACTTTAAGCATGGATTTGTACACAAGAAGTTTAAATATTTATTGACTATTTATTGGGAATTTTAAAATCAGTTGGTAGCCTTATTTCAGATCCTGCACAGCTGCTCCTCATCAAGGAATGTGGTGGTTGTCTGTCAGAAGAAAAGAATGGTGATTGAGATTTTGATTAAGGTTTACCAGTAAGGAAAACTAATGCAAATGTGTGTGTGAAATCTAGGGATAAAAGTGGTGCAAATAAGTGTTTGTAAGATAATGATTACTCACCTTTATTGCCTGTGTCCTCTTCAAGGTGTTTGGGCAAATGTTTCCCCGGGGTCCAGACACCATTTAAAGGTTCCGGGAGAGACCATTGGTAAAGAGTGTGGTGAATCTTTATTCTTATTGATATATTGTATACTGTGGTGGAAGGTTGGGATTTAAGAATTTACCTGAGAGTGGAATAATGGTTTAGTCTGTGACAGCTGAACATATTTAAGGCTGCCAATTGTCATTAGAGGGTGGATTTTTGTGCTGTGAAGAAGCGCGACAAATTAATTGTTGTAAGGAGAGCTGTATAGGAAATAAATGCTTTTTTTGTTCCACTACACATCTACCTGACCTCATCTGTTCTAAAACTTAGCTCACCAAGACTCTCACTGTCCTCATACATGTTCTGCACAGCCCTCACATACTTCTCCGCTGCTCCTCACTCACTCATACAGTACTACAGTCCCTCTCCTGACATCCTGTCATATATCCTTTTGACCTTCTCTATACTTCACCATCAAGACTCTCAAATCAAACTTTGCATTGGTTGTGATCTGTACTTCTTTCTCATATCTTCATGTTATAGCTCATCAGCTTCATCCCTTTATGAAGGGGAAGGGAGGGTGTGGACAGTAGAGAATAGCAGGCCTCCACAATTACCCCCACCAACCCTGGAGCCAACTCAGGACATAATGCAATAATCCAGTATCCTTCAAGGAAAATTAGAGAAGATGGATAAAGAAAGAGAGGTCTGGGCAACTCTGTTTAGGGTACTGTCCTAAAACCTGAATGGATCTGGAAGACTGTCCTCTCTGTCGGTCTCTCCCACAGTCCAAAGTTCTCCCATATGGATGGGGTCAGAATACTTTGTGATTCTAAACTGACTGTTCATGTGGATGTGAATGTTAATGCTTATCTTTCTCTGTCTCTGTATAGCCCTGCAACAGATCAGAGTCCTGTCCACAGTATAGCCTTCCTCTTGCTGGGATAGGCTCCAGCCATGCCGACCCTGAACTGGATAAGTGGAAGAAATGGATGGATGGAAAAAGTATATAATTTCTTAAATACACATTTAATTAATTAATTAATTAATTAATTAATTAAATCCACCATTAGTTAATTAAAATATCAATTTCTTTCATTTAAAGTATATTTAATAATTTATTGGCTCCTGCAGCTCAGGAATCGTGAAATAATTAATTAAACAGTGAAATAATTAAATTTGTGTTTAAACAAAATTATATATTAATCATATATTTATTTAGTTAATTTTGCAACTCTTACTCTGCTGGCTTAATCTTTTGTCTTTCTGTGATTCAATGGCTTTGAAAAGATTGCTGTAAATGGCTGTGGAGTATCATTGACCTAACATGATCACACCTTAATTGGCCATTATACTGTACATGGTGCTTTATTATAACTCACCTGACAACATTTTTAAAAATATAAATAAAATATAAAAACAATAATTCTTTAATAATGTTGATTCTTAGTAGCTCAAATGAACTGTATTGAGTGATTTTAATGACCTTTTACTAATAACATCCTGTTTTAATAATTCATATTCTTACTGTATTGAAAACCTATAGGAATCAACTGAATGCACATAAGGTAGTCACAGCAGGCTGGGAAATCTCAGTTGGGAACTATGTCTGAGGGATTAAGAGATATTAGCAACACTCTGTGTTAACAAAACAGACACAGCTACACAGAAGAAGACAACATATCTGAGCAGTTAATATCAATTAATTTATAATTAGAGTTTTAAATGGTTATGTGTAGATCAGGGCACGAGGTATTAGAGAGGAAGATATTGCCAAACCTCCTGTCAGTCATAGATAATATCTACCACTGGCTACAATCAGCACTTTATGCCAAGCACTACTAATGCGTGAGTATTAGTATAGTTGAACCACCTATGATATTATGTTTTAGATTCATTAAACAAAGCACAACAACCTCTCTTTTGGATTTCCCCATCTCATAATTTATGTTCAATCAATTAACTGCATAATCGTGGCTGGTCACCATGAACTATCAGTTTTCTGCAGGGAGCTTGGTTCTGGGGATTAATTGCTATATCTTATTACAGTGCTGCAAAACTTTTTCTTTTGTCTCTTTCAGTCAGTGAATAAAAAGCACAGCAACTTCTTCTGCAGTATTACAGTAGAAATAAATAACTGGTGCTTCCTGTTATTCCAACAATTAAGTAAAGGGAAAAGACACTGCTGTCTACTGCTGACGCACTAAGCATCTGGCTTGATGCAAAAAGAAAGAGAGAGAGAGAGAGAGAGAGAGAGAGAGAGAGAGAGAGAGAGAGAGAGAGAGAGAGAGCTTTAAAAAACAAATAATGATGCAGATTACTCTGATTGGAAAACTCATTAGTAAATTCTTCTAGATAACTCCTTATCAGTTAAATCAAAGGCAAAGCATATATATCATCTCATGTTTAAACTTTCATCCATCCACAAAGTCTGGGATACTGTGGCTGCAATATGAGCAGAGATGCCTCAATCTCTGCCTCTGCAGGCACCGTTTGGAGGAAGCTCAATTATTTATGTTGCTATCAATTAGTGCTATAGTTAAGGGTGGTAAATAGATCAATCAATCAACAGCTTCATCTTCAGGCTCACCTCTCTCGTATAACCAAATGTAGATTCGAGCAGTCATGACACTTTTTTGAAGAGTGTCCCAAATGACACATGAAAAGAATTGGCTGCCTTCAGCTCAAATGAATTACTAACCTAAAATGGATTTTGGATTACTTTGTGTGTCAGTTTTCATCTGCTCAGGGATAATTATTAATACCATAGTGATTAACAGAAATGAATTGTTCATAATGACTTGTGTAATGATGTTTAATTTGATGGCAATTCTGCCGACTTGTGATTAATATTGAAAGACAAATATGGATATTCTAAATTATGTTGCATCCTGTTGCGCCCTTTGTTCCCTGTCATCATACAGGATGTGTAGCGCTAAGTGTACTGTAGTATGTGGCAGGACCCTAACTGAATGCTCCTCCTCATCTGAGTGACACCTTAGGGAAGGTCCTCAGATGACGAGGAGCCCACTCCTTTGTGTCTCACAGTGACAGCCCCGCTGACCCATGACTGTCTGTGACATTTAGGTCTCTGACTCCCCTCACTAGATCATTTCTAGCCAGCCTGAGGTTAGCCTTGGGGCACATTTGTCTAGCTCTAGTGGCCAGTTGTTTCTACTTGCACTTGGCTTTTGAGCGATGCATCAGTCACCCTTAAACTCTATCTTGATTTGGCACTTTTCACATCTCGAGGAAATCAAACTGAATTGGTTGCAATTTGTTATAAAAAAGAAGCTGTAGATGTTCTGCTAGTAGATTGATAGACTTTATCAAAGTCAAGGCTGTTTACTTTACACCTATTGTTAATACAGATTTTTCAAACATTAAACTTTCATGTAGATTTTTGTAAAGACTTCTACCCTGGCCTTCTACCCTGGCCAAAAGCTTTTGTGGCGAGATGAACACATTTTAATGTTTAGCTGTGATGAGTAATTTTATGAATGACCAACCATCTACTTTTCATGGGGTCTTATTTGACCTTGATTTTAGGTGCGTGAGATTTTTTCCATTGCCTGTTGAAGCGAGAAATCTATGGTGAAAACCGATGTGTCATTTGAACTTTCTTTCTACTACTAGACACAAAAGTCTTAAAAAAAACAATTATGATGAATTTGACTTAAAATGTGTGTTTACTTACTTATTTAACTCTTGTGATGATGTAACTGCATTCTTTTTATCCTGCTGGGAAAAAATAGCAATCATCATCAATTATCCCCTGTCAGGTTGTCTCTTAAATAGGACACAACCACTTGGGGGGTCAAAATTCTTTGTCTTTAATGTAAGCGACTGCTTGGTGAGATTGTTTGGATTGAAAGCAATAATGAAGGCAGTTGCACACTAAAAGACACACTTAACTATAACTTGTTTTTGTACTGTTCAGGAGCGTGTTGAAAAGAATACATACACTGAAATAATGGTCTTTGTAAGAGTGTACTCTTGTGGTCTGCATAGATACACAAATCGAGGACTCCCAAGAATTAACATTCAGATAGTCTATCAATTTCATGGTGTATATCTGGAATCCCTACTATAATTTGAGACAACAGAAATAAAAGTACAAAAAGACTAAACAGAGACATAATTGTTCTGCTGAAGCGTTTTGATCAGCATGAAATTATGCTCATTTGTTTGCATCTGTTGCTGTTTTTGCCTTACAAAACATAAAACTGCTGAGTGGTACTAAGCGATAGCAGATAATACAAAAAAATGAGCAAGAAAGAGCCACAAATGTGATTTCATCTTTTTAAAACAAGGTCATAAAACATCTTGTTACATGATGATCCCAGTGCAACAGGGTCTTTATTCATCCAGTAATATCTTGGGCTTGTCTGGCCTCTGCTTCAGTGCCTTGCTCCCCTGGGGAATTTCACTCTGGCTGGAGTCTGGATGTAATGAGGTGGTAGCAGTATCTGCAGAAGAGAAATACCATGGACCTGCAGAGTCTGCTCTAATAAACACCCCAAAAGGATTCTGGCCTTGGTAAACAAGAGCAGTTTGTTAACTGGTTGACTGACCAACTCATCCTGTCATATTTGAGAGATATCCTCAAACACAAAGACATGATAAAATATATTTAGAAGCTGTGGGCAGTGCTCAACTCACCTCTTTCTCTCTCTTTTTATGCTATGCCTGCTTGTACGTGTCGAAAGTGTTGACACCAATTTGAAGTGTTTTGCAGTGCATTTTGTTAACTATCAGTGTCTTTCACATGAGGGCTCTGGTTTCTCCCAAGGGGGAAAAAAATCACATGTCAGCTGATTCTGGCTGACAAATGGGTAAAGGTGCACTGCCATTTTGACAGAATCTTCTTCTTTTGAAACATGTTTAAAACAATAGATATCCATGTTTTCAAATTACTTTTGTATTGTCTACCTGCTCCATAACAGTCAATGCATTTGCCAACTTCAGTGCAGAGAAGGGTTTGTTTGTTTTTAGCTCTGCCTACCACAAGTGGGTGGTTGATTGCTGCACAGTGCTTATGTGAGATCAACAGGAACCACTCAGGGACAACATGATAAATTCTCACAATTAACAAAAATATTTTGGCAGGTTTCTCATTTACATGCATTTATTTGATTTTTTTTTCTCACTATTATCCTGACAACATCTAGCTCTCAAGGCTTAACTCTGTGTCCTTCAGTATCACAGTGTTACTAACTCATATAAAGATATTACAATTTTTCTTCCAGATTCCAAAACTGTCTCATAACTGAGAAAAGGGTTTGTACCCAGTTCATGTAGGTAACCACTTGATTTATTTATTTCTTCCCGCTGGTTCACCATGTCCATTTCACACTTTGCCTTTCCAAAATGTGAAATGTGCATGCATGCAGAATTTGCAGTAACAGCAGAGGGAGGTTTTTTTTTTCCAAGCCACAAGTGTTTAAACAGATATTATTAACATATTTACATGTATGTGCATATTAGTTGCCTTGCTTAATCATTTCTGATCATTAAGGAACCTGGAATGTACTTAATGCATAATTTGCTCACTCGCAACTTTGAGGTTTTAAATATATTATTTCCCCCCGCTGGTAATGCAATTTCCACATGCAGTAATGCAACTTTTGAATGCGTGTCCATTTCACGTTTGGGAGAGACAAAGACAGAAATGGACACAGTCGACAAGTGTGTCTATTACATGCTTTGCAAACAGATAACTGCAATTACTGCAAAGCAATAGCAGCCTAATAATTATGAACCTTTAATTGGCACCCCTCTGTATGAATTTACTGATATGTGTCACTAATATGACCTCAGTAGTTGTTTTTCATCAAGGCAATAAAAATAAGAGAAAAAAATTCCTCCCCCATTTGTTGCCAACTCTTTTCAGGTTGACACTCATGGTGAAGCAGAAGCACATATTTGAAAAAGAGAGATAATTGAATAGACTTAGAACTAGATACTTTTCACTCTCTCAAGAGGACAGATTTTGAGAAATGGCAAGATTGCTTTTGTTTCTGTTTTGTAGATTCCACAGGGAGCATGAGTCTTTGTAAAAGACCATCAGCTGTCGCTTCAGAGCATAGGTTATCAGCAAGGAGTCCTGCTGAATTATATGCCAGCCAAAGAAAATGGAATATATCGACATACTGTATGCTTGCTGAGAAAGCAAATGTACTTAAGCTGTCAATGACTGATTAAAGGTCTTCATGAGAGGAATGTGTGCTTTGCAACAAATGTTGGAACATAATGACAGTAATGAAACTATCAACAGGATGCTAAGATGCACATATACTTTGTATACAGCAAAGTGAAAAACTGTTGAGCCACACATCATTTCATACTATAATATAATATAGCAAATAACCAACGTAAATCAATAGAAAATAAATAACACAATTTGACAGGAAAAAGATAAGATAAGATAAGATAAGATAAAATACACCTCTATTAGTCTGTGGGAAATATTTTGGTCATGACAGAAAGTACAAGAGCTGTGAAAATTGAAAAAAACAAACAAACAAACAATAGAGTAGAATAAGATAAAAAAGAATAACATAGTATACAAAATAGAATAAAATACTTTGTTATATTGAGAATATTGCATTCGGTACTATTGCACATCAGGGAGACAGGGTGTAGATAATTGTGAAAGGGTTGTGTTTGAATGTGTGAATAAATAGCACTGTTGTTATTTCTGCAACAACAAGGTGATTCTTAAAGAGCTATTAGCAAGACAAATTGTCACAGTGTGTCATTTAAAAAAAATGAAACTGGAAAAGTAAATATCAAAAGAAGAAAAAAATTTTCTACATCAGAAGAATCTGTACATAATTTAAACTTTCAGTATCTGAAAGCTGTGTCTTTAAAGAGGGCAGAAAATCCAGCAAAGACCTGACACAAGACCTAAAAGACTCACCTAGCCCTGAAGTACCTAGTCTATGCCAAAGACTTGGTCTCAGTGGAAGTGTGTCAAAAGGCCATTCTTAAAGAAGTGAAGTAGGAGAAAAAGGAGATAAGTTATATCCAGTTACCCAAAAATTGCATTGAAAATCAGTGGTTTTATGGAGTGTCATCCAAATGTGATTTTTTTTTGTTCACCGTCAGGATAGAGGAGGGCAGGAAAAAGGCACAACAGTGAGCGTCTACATGTTGGAGGTTTGTAAAACATGTTGAAGGCTCTATCATGGTAAGGGGCTACTTTTTAGCCAGTGGTGCTGGAGATCTTGTTAAAACTGATGGGAATATGAAGGCAGAAATGTAGCGTCAGAGTTTGATCCAGCATGCAATATCATCTAGAAAGGGTCTGACTGGTAACAGTTCTAATTTTTATCATGACAGTTATCCGAAACACATTACTGAACCAGTGTGGAATCATTTTTAAAGATACACAGAGCAGATCAAAAGGTGTAGACATTCAAAGAAGAGCTTTTTAATGTCCTTCAAGAAGCCTTGAGAATTATTCCTGAAGACTTCTTAAAGAAATTAAAAATTCACTGTAAAAAAAAAATTGTAATATAAAAGTATTTTATTGTGCATTTGTCTGTACATATGCATATTTAGATTGTTAAAATACATTCACAAATGTATCATAATTTCACAAATATTTGTCTGTTATTTGAAAGATTGAAATGTTAAATTCAAATGTAATGCTATGGAAAAATATATAAAATGATTCTTATAAACTTTTTTTTTTACATCAAATAATGTTCTTTAGGGCGATCGTGGCTCAAGAGTTGGCAGTTCGCCTTGTAATCAGGTTGCCGGTTCGAGCCCCGGCTCGGACAGTCTCGGTCATTGTGTCCTTGGGCAAGACACTTCACCTACCACCTCCTGGTGATGGCCAGAGGGGCCGATGGTGCAATATGGCAGCCTTGCTTCTGTCAGTCTGCCCCAGGGCAGTGTGGCTACAACTGTAGCTTGCCTCCACCAGTGTGTGAATGTGAGAGCGAATGAATTGTGGAATTGTAAAGCACTTTGAGGATCTCGAAAAGCGCTATATAAATGCAATCCATTATTCTTATTTAAACCAACTGTTAACTGTATATTTCTGTAGATTTAAGTGTTATTATTCATATTGCTGCATTCATTGACCTTGTTTATAGGTAATTTCATTGTTTAATCACGTTAAAATGTTCCTAATTTAATGTTTAAAAGCACTTGAAAAAGGCAAAATCCCATGTAAAATTAGGGCTACTTTTAAGCTTGTCAGAACTATATGAACTCGGTCTTAGCATTATATTATGTATATCTGTTTAGATTTAAATCAATAAATATCCGCAAAATTACAAGCTCAAATATATTACATCAGTTGTTGTTACAAATGTTGTTAAAAAAAATACGCTGTTCTTAATAAATACAGAATTACTTTTGAAAAATCAAACTCAATCTGAATATGGACCTGAAAGCAGATGCTGTCACACTAAGACTCTAAAAGCATTCAAGTATTTTTACATAATCCTCAAGCAAATAAATAAGAAGGGAGAAAGTGCAGTAGAGAGGCACACGTGGAACCTAATACTGCTGCCTATGCTGAGAAAACCAGTAAGCCCATGTCATTTGACACTTTTATTTTTGGTTGAAAGCTGGGTGTTTCTATGTTAATGCAAGAACTTTTTATAAACAAGCAGTAGCAAAGTGAGGCTGTGTTTTTTTACTTCAGTGCTATCGATCAACTTAAAAGTAGGTGGAAAAAATAATGTAAATAAAATAATGAAAATAATGTTGAATTCCTCTCCAATCTTAAACAACTAAAAACAAGAAAATATACATATTTATTTAGTGCAGTTAATGACTGATTTAAATGCAACAGTACTCTGTATTAAAGCTGATGCTGCATTCTCCTACAGTGAAAGATTCTGATTCTAACATGGGCAACAACCAAAACACTACCACGTGGGGCTGCATGGCATCAATGCGTTAGCTCGTTAACGCATTAGCGCCGTCCAGCCCCATGCACGGGCGATCCGCACTAACTCGCTAACAGAGATTTACCGCTTTCATGCGATTATGGCGTTAACGTCATTTTAACAAGATTAACGCTGACAGCACTAATAAAAAGTCACTGTTGGGTTCGTCGACCCAGCTAACATTATAGAGTTCTGGAGGGTTCTGTGCTAGGACCAATGCTATTTACATTACATCCTCCTCTTAGTCAGTATTATTAAAAAGTAGTATATGATGTACTATATCATTGCTATGCAGATGATACCCAGCCTTATGTATGCATCAAGTCAGATGATGTACATCAACTAGTTAAACTGTAGAAAATTCTTAGAGACATAGAGACCTGAAAGAGCTCTAATTTTCAGTTTCTAAATTCAGATAAAACTGAGGTTACTCTACTAGGAACTAAGAATCTAACCTAAAACCAAAAGAATTACATAAAAAAAAAAAAAAAAACGGGGGACAGAACATTACGTCAAACGAAATAGTTACTCTGGATGACATTACTTTGGCCTCCAGTAACACTGTGATGAATTCTGGAATGGTTTTTGACCATGATATGTCTTTCAGTGTGCGTATTAAACTCGTATGTATGACTGCTTTCATCCAGTTCTGTTTTCTACAATACTTTTAAAATTACAAGCATCCTGTTTCAGAAGGATGTCAAAAATTTTGTTCACACATTCATTTCAGGATGATCGTAATGCTTCATTATCTATCTGGTTGTCCTAAAAACTCAGTGAAACTCCTTCAGTTGATTCAAAATGCTGCAGGGAGTATACTGACAGCAACTAGAAAGACAGAGCATATTTTCCCCATTTTGGCTTCTCTTCATTGGGTCCCTGTTGAATACAGAATCAAATTTAAAATTATTTTCCTCACAAACAAGGTGATCAAAATCTTGAATCTTCTTTTGTTCCGTGAAATCATAGCTATGAAGTAAATAGAAACTTTTGATTAAAAATATAATAAAATGTCAAGGTCTGCGTGGATGAGAGGAATGAGGACCCAAAATGCAGGACTTGATGATGAAGATTCCGACTCCCATTCCGTGTCTTCTGCCTTATCCCGTGCTCCGTGCTCTGTCTCCGTTCCTTGTGTACTGTCTGTGTGCTGCCTCCTGGTCGCCACAATTCCTCCTGGGGAAACACGCATACAAAAGGCAGCCATGAGTACAAAACCTAACAGCAGACTTGCAATAACCTTGCACATTAAACTGAGACTGACGGGAAGTCACTCAACGATCCAGCATCGAGGAGCTCTCAGCCACACTGTTTTGAAGCTCCTCTGACGAGGCTTGATCGGCGCCAGGTGTGTGTGGAGAGTCCTGGGTGTGACCGGTCAGCTGGCAAGGCCCCACCCACCAGGCCTGAAAGAGCCTGCCACGACCGCACCCTCACACACACACACCCATACACACCTGACAGTACACAAACACGGAACACAGAACAGCAGCAGTGCAGAAGACACAACCCTCAAACAACAACCATAATAATAATAATAATCATAATAATAGTAGTCCACACTGCTCACGGACCCCGAGTCCCTGGAACTGGGTCCGTGACATAAAATTACCCTTTGACAAAAGCTCCTGGCAAACAAAGAGGTGTCCTCTGATTTTGGAAATGAAATGGAGGATGTGTTTATGTAAAATAGCTATAGACCTTGTGGATTCCAGTTCCAAGTACTCCAACTTTTGAATGATGTTTCTGACTGTATTCATCTAGCTGCCCATTCTATCTGCCAATGATTAATGAAAAATTATTTTACTAAAATAAAAACAGATCTAACTGGTATGCACCCTATTACTCCATTCTTTACTATAATCACAATGACTTTTTTTTTACTTTCTTGAGTTTCCTACTTCTTATATTTGTCGTCCAATTGTTCCTTACATGTTTTTCATTTTTAATATAAGCTTCCTGAGTGTGGATATTTAGGCCTACTGGTGGCAATTGTATTCTTTGCTTTTTTCCCCCTCATTTATAGTGGATTAAAATTGAAATCCTGTCTTCTAAAGTATATAAGCTGCTGCCTATTGTCGCTTTTCTGCTCATTCTGCTAATCCCTGGTTGACAGCTTCTGCTTTGCAAAGACCTTAAACATCTCTCTCGCTCTCTCTCTCTCTGTCGCTGTCTGTCTTTCACTTGCATAAAAGAAACCCACTGCATTTTTTACCCTCACAAATTGCCACTAATTTTATACAGAACCAGACCTCAAATGTGGAATGTTCAGAAAACTATATTACTCACATATTAAAATCCAAGTATGCAAATATTCTCCTATATTTTTTTTGAAATATACTTTTCATTGATATTGTGACCATACCTCATCACTTAACTCTATGAAATTCACTTGACAATGAAGCTGTAGTAAAAGTAGTTTAAAAGAGGTGAAAGAACCTCTATTTTGCTGACTAATTGTTGCAATACCCAGGTCTCTACAATTTTGTCTTATGAAAAATGAATGAAACCAAGGACATATTAGGGGAGGGAGCTCACAGTTAACTCCATGTTGGCAGAGACAGGTAGGTCTTTGGTGGAAATTAAAAAAAAAAATTAAAAGCATCACATCATCTAATTATCCCTGACTGTTCATTTCGACTGACTTATCTTTAGTTCCTTTAGTTGTGTAAAGTGTGATCCTGCATCGCACTACACAGTGAAACGAGACAATGTTCCTCCGAGACCATGGTCCTACGTATATCATATAACAGACAATCAACACAGGAGTACATAAAGTGCAAGTGTGCAAAAATTGCAAAAAACCCAAAACAAAAACAGTAGAACACCAGACACAACAGAACTATACAGACGCAAGACAGTGAAGACACAACAGCGCAATAGAAAAGTGCAACAATGACAGTGGGTTGTACAAAAGACTGAGCATTGTGCAAAAAGTAACTTGATGTATGAAGGTATGTGTCTGTGTGTCAGGGGAAGAAACTGCTTTGCAGTCTGGGAGTGAGGGCCCAAATGCTCCGGTACCTCTTGCCAGAATGCAGCAGGGTGAAGAGTGTGTGTGAGGAGTGCGTGGGCTCAGGAAGTCCTTCTGTAAAAGGTGGTGAGAATGGGTGGTAGGAGATGGGCTTTTCTCAACTTCCACAGGAAGTAGAGATGCTGTTGGGCCTTCTTAGTTTAAGGAGCTGGCGTTGAGGGGCCAGGAGACGTTCTCTGCCAGGTAAATGCCAAGGAATTTGGTGCTCTTGACAACCTCCAAAGAGGATCTACCAATGTTAAGTGGACAGTGGGCTGAGCACACAGCCCTGATGGGCTCCAGTGCTCAGTGTGGTGGTGTTCGAGATGCTGGTAGTAAGCAATTGCCCCCTGGTTTTTTTTGTGGCTAAGCGAAACAGAGGATGAAACTGACCTACCCTTCTGCTCCTTCAAAGAGTTATGAGTACAGGAAGAGGAAACAAAACATTATTACAGGAGGTAAACTTCATCAGCAAGTTTGATGACAAATGATACTGAGTGTTTGCCTGCAATATTTATTCAAATTCAAATTCAAATTTTATTTGTCACGTACACAGACATACACAGTACGATATGCAGTGAAATGCTTAGACAACTGCTCGTGACCTAAAGAAAAAAAGAAAAGTCTATGAATAAGATAGGAAATAAATATGAAAATTAAAAAGGGTAAATTTAACTAGGAAGGAATAAAATAAAATATAAAAATTAAAGTTAAAAATGAAATAACTGTACAACACAAATTAGAATGAAGGTTAAATTTAACTGGGAAAGAATAAGATAAAATATATAAATTAAAGTTGAAAAATAAAATAACTGTACAACAAAATACACAATACACAGTATAGAACTATATAAGAATGTATGAGAAATATAAATATATATATACAATAACAGCAGCTACAAGTATTAACCCTTGTGTGGTGTTCGTATTTTTGTTACTCAGCCAGTGTTCATGGGTCTGGTGGACCCGCTAGAGTTTTGGCTTTCCAAATTAACACTATCAAACAATTTTATGTTAAATTACTCAACAGATGTTTACTTCATCCCAATTACAAGACATATGAACAGCAAACATGGTTAATTTTTTCCCTTTACCTTTGTTAGATCACATTTATGAATTAATGTGCTTCTCGTTTTTCTTTTATATAAAATGTTATAATAAATCAGTTATAATCAAGTGGAGTGAGTGGAAAGACACAACACATTTACACGTGAAAAAATAATTAATTGTTTAATTTTTCTTTTGAAAAAAACTGAACACGGGTCTCACAGACCCGAACACCATACAAGGGTTAACTGGAAATGAAGAATATAATGACCAGTGTTGTGCAATCCACATTATTTAGTGTCTTGTGCAGTGCAAATATGCTTAAAGTGATTAAGTGATGAAGTGAAAACAATGTCCAGAATGTCCAGTGTGTGTTTAAGAACCATATGTGTGGGTCAGTACTGTGTGGTGGTGTGATTGAGAGACCGTATTGCCTGCGGGAAGAAGCTCCTCCTCAGTCTCTCTGTGTTGGTCTTCAGGGAGCGGAATCGCTTTCCTGACCTCAACAGAGAGAACAGTCTGTTGTTGGGATGGCTGAGGTCCTTCACGATCTTCCTGGCCTTGGTCCAGCACCACCTGCTGTAGATTGAGTTCAGGTCAGGGAGCTCGGAGCGGATGGTGCGCTCAGCTGATCGCACAACCCTCTGTAGAGCTCGTCTGTCCTGCATGGTGCTGTTCCCGAACCAGGTTAAGATGTTTCCCATCAGGATGCTCTCTATGGTGCACGAGTAAAAGTTCCTGATCACCTTGGAGGGCAGTTGGAAGTCTCTCAAGCGTGTGAGGTGGTAGAGACGCTGACGGGCCTTTTTCACCACGGTGTTGATGTGACAGGACCATGACAGGTCCTGCGTGATGTGAACTCCGAGGTATTTGAAGCTGTCCACTCTCTCCACTGGGCACTCGTTGATGACGGGGGTCTGGTAGTTCCTCTCCTGCTTAGTGCTGAAGTCCACTATCAGCTCCTTTGTCTTACTGAAGTTTAGAAGGAGGTTATTCCTCTGGCACCAGTTCTCCAGATTCCTAATCTCCTTCAGGTAGGCCGTCTCGTGGTTATCAGAGATCAGGCCCACCACGACGGTGTCGACAGCAAACTTGATGATGGTGGTGGAGCTGGTAGTGGCCACACAGTCATATGTGTACAGAGAGTACAGCAGGGGGCTCAGAACACACCCCTGTGGGGCTCTAGTGCTGAGAGTGGTGGAGGCTGAGACATGTCCGCCCATCCTTACTGCCTGTGGTCTGCCAGTTAGGAAGTTGGAGATCCACTGACACATAGATGAGCTGAGTCCCAGATGCTCCAGCTTAGTGGTGAGTGTGGAGGGAATTATGGTATTAAATGCAGAGCTGTAGAATATGAAGAGCATTTTAACATAATTCCCCCTTCCTTCTAGTGTCCGAGTAAGTGATGTGTGGAGGAGATGAGAGATGGCATTGTCTGTGGAACGATTTGGACGGTAAGCGAACTGTAGTGGGTCCAGTGTGTCTGGTAGTGAAGAAATGATGAAGTCTTTGACCAGGCATTCAAAGCACTTCATCACTACTGAGGTGAGGGCTACAGGGCGATAGTCATTGAGAGAAGTAGGGTGGGGTTTCTTCGGGACAGGAACAATGATGGACTCTTTAAAGCATGTGGGGATCACCGACTGAGATAAAGAGATGTTGAATATCTCAGTGAACACAGGAGCTAGTTGGTATGCGCAGTCTCTGAGGATACGATCTGGGATGCCGTCTGGTCCTGCTGCTTTCCTGGTGTTCACTCTCTTGAAGGCTCTCCTTACTTCATGCTCGGAGATGACAAGCACGTTTCCGGTGCTGGCAGTATCTTCCTGTCTGCAGCCGTTAGCACCGCTAGCACTAGCATCGTTGGAGTCCTTAGCTGCAGCCTCGAAGTGAACATAGAAAGTGTTCAGCTCGTCTGCCAGAGTCACGGCCGCGTTTGTCATACCGGTTGTTGGTACTTTATAATCCGTTATTGTCCTTAGTCCCCGCCACAGGCTCCTAGAGTCACTCTGTTGGAGTTGTGACTCTAGTTTCCTCCCATAGTGCTGCTTCGCCTCTTTCACCACCTTCCGCATGTTATATGACGCGGCTTTGTACGGGTCCATGTCCCCTGTCGTGAGTCCCGTGTTGTAGGCAGCGGTGCGGGATCTCAGAGCATCGCGGATGGTTTTATCCACCCACGGCTTCTGGTTGGGAAACGTTGTGATAGTCTTTGTCTCCACGGTATCATCCGCTAGTTTCCCGATGAATCCCACAACCGCTTCCGTAAACACGTTGACATCATCATCGGAGCTGTTTCTGAACATGTCCCAGTCTGCGTCGTCGAGTGCATCCTGTAACGCGGCCACCGATTGATCCGTCCAGCGCGCGACCCACCTCTGAACCGGAACTTCCTGTTTCAGCCTTTGTTTGTATTTTGGCATGAGGAAGATGGCGGCATGATCGGATTTGCCAAACGGAGGGCGAGATTGTGCCTTGTAGCCGTCCTTGACCGTAGTGTAGCAGTGGTCCAGTGTCCTTTCACCTCTGGTGGGGCAGGTGATGTGTTGATAAAAGTTCGGCGCTGCGCGTTTGAGGTTGGCACTATTAAAGTCCCCCGTCACAATAAGCGCAGCGTCCCGGTGTTGTATCTGGTGCTGTGTGAGTGCCTCATGCCGCTCGCATAAGGCGGTGACCGTGCCCGCTTGTGGTGGAATATAAATGGCACTTATAATGACCGATGTAAATTCTCGAGGTAGATAAAAACGACGACACATGATGGACAGCAGTTCCAGATTTGGTGTGCAGGAGCGTGTGAGAGGAACAACGTTCGCACTGTTGCACCAATTGTTGGTCACCATTAAACACACACCGCCTTCCCTTGACTTCCCCGAGTCTCGTGTCCTGTCCATGCGATGAACCGAGAAGAACTCGGCCAGCTGGATGGCGTGGTCTGGCACCGCTGGGTTCAGCCATGTCTCGGTGAAGCAGAGGAGATTGCAGTCCAGAATGTCTCTCTGGAACTTTATCCTGGCCCTGAGGTCGTCAAGCTTGTTCTCCAGTGACTGGACGTTGGCGAGCAGGATGCTAGGCAGAGGTGTGCGGTGTGCACGAGCTCTCAGCCTGTTCCTGACGCCGGCTCGCTTCCCTCTAGGCCGCCGCTTCCCTTTGTTCTCCCTCAAGATCTCACTCGGCCAGCTCGGATCCGGAGTTAAAAACTTCGAATTGTGAGTACATTGTATACCAATAAAAACAAGAGTGTCACTGTCATACCTAATGTACCCAATGGTGATGATTTTGCCAATTTAGAGACGCTGAAAACTAGCTAAAAAAACAAAGACAAAGAAAAGGTGGTCGGAGCAGTCGTGACGGCAGCCAACCTCACCGGCGCCATCTTATTTATTTATTTTTTCTTCAAGCTTCATCTTGCTAACCTAACTAGGCAGTGCTTCTCTTGCTCTGTCTATGTGTTTCTTGCTTGTCAGCCACTTCCAGGCTATTTTGGCCTGCAGCTTTGTGTCTGAAAAAAAAAGAACATCAGCTATTTATTAGCTTTGATCAACTGCTAAATCATGGAACCTATCACTGTATTGGACATACATGTATTCACATACAATTGCACATGCCACATTCTAATCTCTGAGGAGAATAGTACAAACAATATATGGTTATAATGTAGATGACCATAATTTTCAAATAAAAAGAAATGGGCAACATGAATGCACAGTTCTCAGGAAACATGCTCTGTCACAAGAAACAGCCAGACTATATTATGGGCTAAGGTATCAGCATTGAGGTATCAGGTATGACACTGTTGCAAGTACAACAGCTCCTGAGTATGTCAGGAGAACTAAAACTCTGTAAACAACCTACTGAGCCACTAGTAACAGCACTTTGTGTTATTGCTAACAAAATGGCAATAAATGAGTGATAATAGTATATCTAATATTAATGAGAATTTGTCAATATAGATGTAAAAACCCAGAAATTCATACAGGCTATTTTCTGTATCGGTCACCTCTATAACGATAGAGGGAAAATGAATTTAGCCTACACTCGTGAATGACTCTTTTGGGGATGTAAAATAGGGAGAGCTAATGCTCAGAGTCAAATTTAACTAGTGGTGTAGTGTTCTCTTTTATTTGCTGTTGTTTTTGTTCTTATAGTCTCCCTTGTTTCACATGCCCTAGCCCCTAGAAAGCACTGGACAACATTAGACACTGACCTGAAGGCCCTGTCTCTAATAATCTAATATGCAGAGAAAGACATGCATTTAAGAGCACATGTCTAGCAGTATGATTATAAAGAAAGGATTTGCTTAAAAACAACAACATAATGCTCAGTACAATACTGTTTATGTTTTGGGAAAATTAAAACAAGCAGATAAGTTAAAAATAAGTTATATATTTCATAACACTTTGTTAGTTTGCTGTTAATTGGTAGCTGGTGTGTGTATGTCAGTATGGATACATCATGGTCCTAAATGGTAAATGGCCTGCATTTGTATAGCGCTTTTCTAGTCCATAGGACCCCAAAGCGCTTTACACTACATTCAGTCATCCACCCATTCACACACACATTCACACACTGGCGATAGCAAGCTACATTGTAGCCACAGCTGCCCTGGGGCGCACTGACAGAGGAGAGGCTGCCGGACACAGGCGCCACCGGGCCCTCTGACCACCACCAGTAGGCAAACACGGGGTTAGTATCTTGCCCAAGGATATTTGGCATGCAGCCAGGATGCAGCCTGGGATCGAACCACCGACCTTCTGATTAGTGGCTGACCTGCTCTGCAACCTGAGCTACAGCCACCCCACAGCTACAGTCCTGATGAAATCTAGTCATTAACTTTGTTAATATTACTAACCGAATGTAGATCTTTAATTAATTTTGTCATTCTGATACCAGAGAATATTAAAACTTATAGGTAGATGAATGTAAGATTGCATTTACCTAAAAAAAAAAAAACACAAAAGAAACATGTTTATTTCATATTAATTAAACACTTTATTTTACAGGTTTGACGTCCTCGTCTTGTTGTCACTTTTTAGAATTCTGGCTTCTCTGGACTCCATTCAGTAAGACTGCAAATGGTATTACAGAAAAAATATCAATTGGCTTTTGTTGCTTTCCTGCTTTTCTTTGAGGCTTCCCCGCCTCAAAGAAAAGCAGAAGATGCTGGCTCAAAATAGTGCCTAGAATTGGATTATCTTAAATACTTGCATTATTGATTTACTCATTCCTCCATTAGCACTTAAGTGAAAGAGAGGGATTCATATACTAAGTAGCCTGTTTAATTGCAGAGAAAGATGTGGGAGTAAGGCTATAGTTCACTGCACAAAATTAAGCTCATTTTTTATGCTTTGGCATACTTTACTGTCTTCAATCAAAACCCAACCTACTGATTTAAATGTTAGAACTTAATCAGATGATTTATGCACTGTGTTATAGTCATAAATTATTATAAAGTTACAAATAGTGTAACATCTACATATTTTGTGTCAGTCTGTCTTTCTCTAACACCACTGCATAAAGTAGGTACCCCTTTGTTAAAGATAAGAGTTCTATTATACATAACTACTAGAGAGGTTCATGCGCAAAAAATAATTCATTTGAAATTGCTAAATGATGTGAAATGCCCCTTTGGAGGATATTTCGAGTGCAGATGTGCATAAGTTGTGGTCATGATACTTCAACATTTACAAGAAGTGTTTAGTAGAAGTAGAAGTAGAAGTGTTTCGCTCAGCTCAACAAATATCAGCAAATTCTCCAACTGTCTGTGTGCAGTTAGTCACAGTGTATCTGGTAGCTAATGGTACAGCTGCTGTATTTCCCATGAAGAGAAAAGATATCATAACTCCGGGATGTCAGGACCCGAAATTCATGTTGCCACAAGGTTTCCGGAGCCGGGAGGGGTTAGTCAGTAAGGCGATCCAGGGAGTGTTCGGTGGTGATGGGCAAGCGGGTGTGGTTGGCCAACTTGAAGTTCCAAGATCCATTTGGAGTCGTCTAGTGGAGACGGCTTGAGGAACAGTTTCCACAAAACAAAAAACACAAATGCCCTGGTGAAAGAATGAGAGCTAACATCACTTAGAGATAGAGAAATATACTAAAGACATGGCAGGAGAGTGAGAAGAACGGTTATATATAAAGGTAAGGATTGCTCAGTGGTATTTGATAGACTGGAAATTTAAAGTTTACATGTAAGTTGTCATTTTTTTTTTCAGAAAAGGATTAGGGCCACTGGAAAAAAAAAAGTGGGCACATCTTGTTTTTTTCTTCTTTTCCAGAATTCTGAGAAAAAAGTCTGGCTTTAATCAGAATTCTGACTTTTTTTCTTTAAATTCAGATTTTTTTTTCTCAGAATTCTGGAAAAGAAGAAAAAAACAAGATGTGCCAACTTTTTTTTTCCAGTGGCCCTAATCCTTTTCTGTATTTTTAAAATCAGATATTGGATCTATATATAATGTGACGCTGTGTGTTTTCCACATTGTGAAATGTACTGAAAAAAAATTGAGGTATACTTAATTTAAATACTCTGCAGATTAGTACATGATAAACAGGCTAGTTTGCTGAACTGTGATGGATTTAAAGTAAAGAACAGTGTGTTGGACTGGTCCACAGCAGCTATGGTGTTTATGGTCAGAGTTAGGTTACATTAAGTACAGCAGAGATGACATTTTTTAAGCTGATGATGTTCAGATTTACTTGCTGAATTCCACCTCGATACCAACTTTTTACTATTTACTATAAAAACAATATAAACCATCAATGTAGAGGATGGAAATCCCCTCAGACAACTCATGAAACATCTTGTTGAATCCACATAGAGTAGTAAACCTCAGAGCAGGAGCAGAAAAGGTCAGCTGATCAAAGTTGAAATTATTTTAACTAATTTTGTGCGGCTAAGCCACTAGAACCCATTTCATGGTTCCCTCACCTGCTGAATCCCACTTTAACCACTGATTGTACTCATTTTCCTGTTTAGATGTGGAGGCAAAGTCACCCTTTGCAATATTGGCAACAGAAAATCAAGCTTTTTTTAAAAGAAAAAAATAATCCTTCTATTTCTCTGCTCATGTTCTACATAATTGATTCATAATTCAGTAAATTAATTACAATTACAATTTAGATGGAAATAAACTTTATATTGCCATTTACTAATGTAAATTTATTATAGCACAAGATTCAGTTGGAGTTGCTCAACGATAGCTGGCAAAAACGTCCTCAAAGAGCTACTTTTCACTTTCTTAATTTGAGCATATTTCAGAGCCTGTACTTCTTCACTTAAGTTTTTCACTTTTATTAATTTATGCTAAAACAAGTTTCAACACTTCTACTTAAGAAGAAAATGTCTTTGCTTGTGTTACCTCTGCCTAGACAATCTGAAAACTTTGCTCACTGAAGTTCACTGAAGCATCAGCTTGTTCCATTATTCATTGTGTACAATGAAAACTGAACAAACCAGAAATATAAACTTTTTGCCTTCAATGTAAACGCTGTGCCTTTTGAAATTTGTTCGTTGCAGTGGTAAAATTTAATACACGGATTTCCATTTTGTAACATTTTGTAACTTTGTTAAATCAAAACCTCATCATCATATATTTATAGGTAGCTAGGTGTGATTGAGAACTTAACAGAAGCAGAACAGGGAGCGTCTTACCCAATGGGTGAAAAACGGGGCAATCAGCCGTTGAATCTGTTTCACAAATAAATTAAATGAAATTTAATGTAAATATCTATGTGTTGAAAAGTTTATCTTTGTGTAGTGCCATTTTTTTCACATTTAAAAATGCACAACCTTTCTTTCATATGTTTTCTTTTTTTTTTAGATTTTATTTTGGACTATGTGAAAAGTCACAATTTTCACTTGGTCTGTTTCCAGGATGTGTCATGACTGCTTAATTTTCATTTTACAAGTTGAATAATTGAACAAGATACTACCTGTTGTTTCTGAAATGTACGCTTGTTTTATACTCACAGGAAACTCTAGCTGTCTCCATTTTACAGTCTGTCTAAGCAAGCTAAGAAGCTAGGGTGACCAACTGTCCTCTTTTTTTCACTTGTTGACTTTTAAAAGCCTATGTGACATTTTTTTATTTCACCATTCATTAACCGCACAGAGAAGACATCATGTAAATATGTTAAAGTTTTCTTTAAACAAACAGTATTATTAAAGTTCTTCAGGACTGGGACAAAGTGTCCTGTTTTTTGGAAATCAAAATATGGTCACGCTAAAGAAGCCCGGAGCTTATTTCTGGTGGTTTGCAAATGCAGATTGTAAACATTATAAACTAGCATGCAATGAAAGCTGCCACTAACTCTGTTTTGATTGCTTTATAATCAGTTACAGTCTGCGTTTTGTGTGGAAACACAACTAGCATTTCTAAGTAAACAAGCTTCAATGATTTATCAGTGATTTAGCCAGGAAGATTGTGACTACGGTATGATGGAGAGAGGAGAGCAGCTCTAACCATGTACAGTCTAATAAAACATCTGAAAAGTATTGACCAATAACATGGAAAATCGTGTCAGGCATCGCAGTGAACAGGAAAATGACTCACTAGATGAGCATGTGCCAGAAAGGAATTGGCAGAAGGCAAAACACCGGCGACTTGTGGCAGTTACTCAAGACTATAAGACTGATCAACCTGTGCATTGCCTGGACTGACTGCATGAAAGCCTGTGACTCAATGCCTCACATTTGTATACAAGTTCACCAGGACCCTAAGAGCCTTCATCAGGAATCCGATGGGGACGTGGCGAACAACACTAGAGACCAACTTCAAGCCAATTGTATTAGTCACCATCAAGTGTGGCATTTACAAGGAGATGCCCTGTCCCCACTGCTGTGCTGTATTGGCCTAAACATCCTCAGTCAGATCAGTAACAAAACTTAAAAAGAATAGCAAATATGGAGTAGAGCAAACATCAGCCACCTTCTCTAAAAGAATATATAATTTATCATTATATTTATCAATAATAATACCTACAAAGAAGAACTGAACTCCTTCCTTGTATGCATGTCACATGCCAAAAGCTAAACAAATTCTAGAAAACCTTGTCTCTAGACACTCTAAGAAACATCTCTTCTTCATCTTTTTAAGGCATATACTGGTTTGTTACCATTGTGCTTTGTTCCTTCCTCTTTTATTTTGTATTCTGTTATTGTGAACTGTTTTATTATTATTTTGTATTTTATTTCTTTTTTCATTTTTTATTAGTGGAAAATAGTAAAAATAGTTACAACATAGTTCCAAATGTACAAGTTATATTTTGGCACAAGTGATATTTTACTGTATATTGTGAGGAAAAATGAATTATTTGTGATTAAAGAAAACTATAACTCAATGGATCTAGAATTCTGATATCCATCATAATACCTGAGTAAGAAAATGGTAATTACAATTAAAATCCATCATAACTACCTGAGCAAATCTTGCTGCCAATAATCTGCATGTCCTTTTATGCTTTGTGATTTAATCACTCAGCTCATTAACTTTACAAAAAGTTGCAATAGCTTTGGTCATTTTAACCAGTTTTGTGTGTCCTCTCTGCTGTTTGTATCACTGATAGGCCTCGTCAGAAATGAGCACAGCAAGCTTTGGGAGCTTTTCAGAAGCAAACATGCACATGTACCTTTAATAGCAGTAAGCTGTGGCTGTTTCACTCAGTTTGTTTGCACTTCTTATTTGTCTTTTAGAATTGGCAAAGCTTAAAAACATTACCCCCTGTTTTAGAGGACACTGAATACTGGGAACAATAGTGTCAAAAATGAGTAAAAACAAACAAAAAAAACAGTTGATATGACAGTATTTAACATGACTCATAGCCTTCAGCATTGTGAAATAGCACTGATTACTCATTACTGGCTTTTTCTTTTATATTTATATGTATTAAACAACATTATATTTTTCCAGGCAAAGGAACTAAGTGTTAGCTAAAAATACCTCTGGAATTATGTCGACATGCCAGCTATTATTCTGATTATCAAGTGTTGAGTAAGCCATGCCCTGCCCTAAAAGGATGTTTGTTTTTATAAGGAAAAAAATGATTAGTACAAACATGATTGATATTCTTCTAAAGACCAGTTTTAAGACATCTCTTATGTGTGGCTTTGACAAATTATGTCCTTCTCTGGAGACTTACCCGCTCCAAATTGTTTCATACTAAACAATTAAATACAGTTAGCACAAAGTATACACTTTGCACAAAAATAAGGAAATTTGTGTGGTTGATAACTTCTTGGTTGATTACTTCTACTTGCATTATACTGCTGGAAAGCCTGTTTTTGTCATGGTCCCTGTGCCTCACCAGCTGATCCTGTATTAGGCAACATCTTCTCTCTCTCTCTCTCTCTCTCTCTCTCTCTCTCTCTCTCTCTCACCTGCCGGGGCGGTGCTCATTATGGGCTCCCGCCCCTGGCCCACGCACCTGCTGCCTATTGGGATGATCGCAAGGCCGATTTAAGACGGCAGCACTGTGTCACTCGTCGCTGGATCGTTGACCTATCAGCGTCAGTCTCTCAACCATTAGTAAGTTAAACTCTGTAAAGTTGTTTCCGTCTGTTCGTCGTAACCCCAGTCTCTGTGTGCAGATCTACCCCGGACCTTTCCCTGCCTGCCTGTTTCTGTGTGGACGAGTGAGTGGATTTGTGTGTCCCCATTGTGGGGAGTGAAAAGAGAGCCTTTGGAGTGCGTCTGATTCCCGTCTTTCCCCTCACAAACCCCGGAACCCTGGACCCCCCTCCCCTCCCTCCAGCACGTTGTAAATAGTATCACCTGGTGTCGTTGTGTGAATAAATTGATTGTTAACTCTGCAAAGATTCCCGGTCTGCGCCTGAGTCCATTAACTAAAACGTGACAGTTTTAAGGAATATTGATTTGTGAGTTGAGCAGCAGATTCGAGTATGTGGGTTGGGCCCATGAAACACTTGCCAAATCTTCTCTGCCAAATAGATTATTCTGCAACTGCATTCTTCTGGACAGACAGTGTTACAGTTTCTAATGCTTCACATCTATTCCAGTTGTTGTTTCAGCTCCTTCTCTGTTCTCTCATATTTCTTCTGTGTGATGTTGCTATCCACTGGGATTTCCATATTTATCACATATGGTCGTGTGCTTCTTGTCAACCACAACTATGTCTGGTTGGTTGTGCAGCAGCTGATTGTCTGTCTGGAAATTAAAGTCCCAAAGAACCTTAGCCCTGAAATTCTCGACCACCCTCGGCAGTGTTTCCCATCAAGACTGGGGTACTTCTAGTCCATATATGACACTGATATGGCACCAAGTCATAAGCTTTCCTCCAGACAATGCAGGTGGTATTTAGGTTGGTCTGTAATGTCTTTGAGTCCTGGTATACTGCTCTGTCAACCAATAGCTGATGATTTAGCCCTCTGTTATTATTTCCAATGCTTTTCTGAGCTATGCCCATGTATCGACTCACATGCAGATAATCGCCCAATAGTTTGATGATGTCATACTCTTTTGTTGATACTGCATGATTACGATTGTGTGTTAGATACATGCTTAGATACAAGCCTCCTCATTTCTGTTACCAGGTGATCATTAAGTGCCACCACCAACTTGGCATTTGTGTTGTGTGATGCCTCTCTCTCTCTCTCTCTCTCTCTCTCTCTCTCTGTGTTTGACTACCGATACAAACATCTAAGTGTGTGATTAGTTGCCAAGCACAGCATCAGATCATATGAACTACATCAACAAGTGCATCTATAACTGATTTCTGCAATCCAGCTTTAGTTTCTCATTTGGGAGATGGACAAAGGCACAATTTGTTTTGTGACACACTGGAAAAGCTTCTAGTGCAACCATTTCTCTACATGATCATATCGCCAAAGGTTAACGTCTCCTCTCTTTTACTAGCTCATGTCACTTACCATGTCACTACTGGCCTATTTCATCATTCCTTAAATCTTCATTAATCCCGCCCCCCTAAATTTCGTCAATGTCATAATATCTGTATACAAAAGAGAGCATTGCTATTTGAGTTAGTAGGATTGTTTAAAAAAAATAAGTTTACATTGATTATTTATTATTTAAGTATTTCAAGTGTTTGTGTTTACAGTGTGTTATTGCAAAAAAAATTGCATTTGTCAATGAAGCTTTAAATTAATGATGTCTCACTAGGTGTTTGTTTTGCTTATTGAAAATGAATTGCATCAAATGTGTTAGTAATCACTGCATTGTGTTAAAAAAAAATGTAAAAATCAACAAGCCAAGAAGTACTGAACTCAGCTTGGTTCAGATTGTTTGTGAGGTGTATGTTGTCACTCAGCAGGATCACCATTCAGTCTAACTAAAACTGCACTTACGGATGCATCATTACATTAGTTTGATTAAATCTTACAGGAAAGCAAATCATTTAATGCTTTATTTAAAGCCTTTTATAGTTTTCATAAAATATGATCATTCAGTTAAAAAGGATATGAAAACAAACATTAAAATTATCATTTAAAAAAATAATATAATATAATTATATAATAATATATATTTTTTGCATCTACAACAACAGTACTGATAAATATCTGAGTGCAAGTATCCTTAAAAAAATAAAACAGTAAAACAATTAATGAATTTGACCCTTAGGGTATTTTGAAATTCATGGTTGCTCCTTAAGCAAGAGTCAAGGAGCTCATTCTCATCTTTGGTCTAGGCAGTTATGTAGTGTCAGTGTCCATTTATCAGCAATTTGTAATTTTCATCTTTCCCTTTTAAATTGTACCTTGTGAGCATTTTGTTTCTGTAGTTATTGTTACCTTGGTTACATGCTTCTTTTTGGAAAAATTTATGAAAATGTCTTTGAGCCTCATTCTGTAATATACAAATAGAAATGTTGGTACCAGCAAAACTACATTAGTGACACCGAACCCTAAAACAGTGTTTAGTTTTCATCCATCCACCCATCTTTCATTTGTTTAGTTTTTTTTTCCTTAACAATAAAAGAAAGGCGGTGCTTTTCTTGGTCACAGGTACAGAAGGTGAGAACATTTGTACACATTAAACATTAAAAACCAACAGATCATGCCAGCATCATAAGAACACTTCCAAGCTTGAAATAGAAGATTATTAAAATGTATCCTGCTGTCTCAGGTGTGACTTTATGCTTTAGCCGTTGATGGATACAGGTCAAGAATTCTTAAACTAAAACTAATGTTGGAATTGCATCTGTAAATTTAAACACTAGCATACTCAGAAATAATTCCTTTTTTAACTATTATCTATTATCACTTCAATATTTATCTGAATTAAATAAATGTGTATTCTGTTTCAGATAAAATCTACAAAAATATATTTCTTATAATTCTTATAATTTAACTAGATGTGAAAATGCCTAAACCTAAAAACTTAATTTATCCAGAAGTCAATATTCTCAGGCAAGTGTTTTTGTCTTTCAGAGACCCCTGTTCTTGAATGCCATATTCATCTTTCCATGAGAAGCAATTGTGTGCTTTCCCCAGCACAATTACCAAACCATGACAGCCCATTTCGGCTTTGTCTAACTCCTCACTTACCATTCCAAATATATCCATTACCATGCAGATTGGTCCATTATCCTCTGCAATAGGACACTTATTTTCAAGTGAGATGTTGTGATTTTCTGCACCGACGTGGGTGGCTTTGAAACTTTTTGTCAAGTATCTATTTGTTCCCGCTAACAAAGTCTCTCCAGACTTTATTTCAATTAATTCAGTTACATGAAAAAAGTTTGGTTGCACACTGTAAGATTATAATATGACTTTACAGGACCTTGAGCGCTTACCTACTCGTGCTTTGTCTTTCAAGCTAGCACACTGATAAATTGCCATTTCAACCGACATAGCATGTGGTCTTTATGCCACAGTGAATATTACAGTCATGCTTCCACTGTGGTACCATTTTAAGCCACTGGTGTCCCTCCTCTAGGCGTGGTCCCCTGATCCCAGTCCTGACAAAGACCTGCCAAACTATACCTACTTCTGATCCCCCGGTTGACAAGCCAATCCATCTTCAACTGCAGAGAGTAACTTTACTCCGTTTGTCATCATTACCTGTCCTCTACCAAGGAGAACTGAAATAGATGCTAAAATGTTCACTGCTTCCTCAGTGATCATGACATAAAAAAAATTCTTCATTATATAAATGTATAATTTATAATTTGTTATTCTACAATCATTCTTAAATTGATGTGATAGTTGTTCAAGTTCAAAAATGTACAGTTAGGTCCATATTATGTTTGGACACTAACACAAGTTTTTTTCATTTTTTAACTGTTTACATGTTCCAAATATAGTTATATGATGGCCACGGGCATAATCTGTAGACTCTCAGCTTTCATTTGAGGGTATCCACATTCAAATTGGATGAAGGGTTTAGGAGTTTCAGCTCTTTAACATGTGACATGATTTGGGCGTGCATGGCTGCCAGTGGCACTGAGACACTAGTGCCACTGGCATGATGTGATGATGTGACAAAGGACAGAAGCAGCTGAATGAATTCAGACATACTGTCTGCTCAAATCCAGCTAAATGCAGTCAAATTGATTGGGCAGCATTTCATAATACAGATGGACAATCACCCAAAACATACAGCTAAAGCAAGCCAGGAGTGTAATATTCTTGAATGATCAAGTCAGTCACCCGATCTTAACCCAACTGAGCATCCATGTCACTTGTTGAAGACTAAACTTTGGATGGAAAGGCCTGCAAACAAACATCAACTGAAAGCTGCTGCAGTAAAGGGCTTGCAGAGCATTACAAAGGAGGAAACCCAGCATCTGGTGATGTCCATGAATTCAAGACTTCAGGCTGTCACTGCCAGCAAAAGGTTTTTGACAAAGTATTATTTAATTTGTCCAATTACTTTTGACCCCCTGTAATGAAGGGGTTGCTTTAGTTCCTCACATTTTTATGCAATATTTTTGCTCAACCCAGTAAGCTGAAAGGGTGCTCTTCAACTGAATCAGAGTTGTGTCATTTAAAATGCATTGTGGTATTGTAGATGACCAAAATTAGAAAAAAAAAGTTGTCTCAGTTGAAATATGTATATATTTAGCAAACTATTTTTTTCTTTTACAGAAAATAGTACATATCAGTGCAAAGGCAGCAAAGTCTAACTGTAATAATTTAATTCTGTACAGTATATTTAGAGGGCAAACTGTTAGGTCCTGAATGTTCACACACTACCACAGAGCCAATAAGCAGTGTCAGGTTTGCAGCACTAACAGGATTAAGCACCAAGACTTTATGTCTTTTACAGCCGCTGCCAGGCACAGGCCTGGGAATAATGGGATCAGTTTTAAAGCAGTTCATCATGGAAGAAACCACCTCTTCTCATATTAGCTCAGTGTAAAGGGCTACCATTGCATATGAGCACACAGAAACATGGCAATCAATTGTAAACAAATAATGGCATCATTAGAAAAAATACATGAATGCATGCAGACAAAATTTACATGTGTGGTAAGAATCACAAGTCTAATTGCAATAAGAGCAAAGGTTTGTAAATAGGGGTGCCAGTCAATCACCCACGCACTGTTAATGACAGTATTAGCTAAATGAAGTTCACAAAGTCTTTAATAATTGGAACAGTTTCCTAATCAGGGGGCCTGCACTTTAAACCAGATCTGTCTGTCATCCTCCATAACTTATGAGCCTAGGTACTTTACACCATAATACATTCATAACAAAGTGTTTTCTTATGCTCATATTGTCAACATGTATGTCAACACTAAGCAGTTACTTATTGAACCCACGGCAGCAGAATTGGAGAAATTTTTTATCCATTTAGTGTACGTTTAATGGCAGTGAAACAAATGTACATTAGGTATCAACCTCTTTATACTTGTATTTTGATTCATTCACAGATTAACTATTCTCTAAGTTGTGCCACAACTGACGCTATTTACAGCTGGACAAGTATGTATTTATCGGCGCATACAGTTCATCAGAGGTGGGCGATGAATCCTTACATGTTTATCATCCTATATTTGTCCTTTGATCTGTTGTTAGTGAAACCATAAAGCAGCTGTTTGGACCTGCAGAGTACATCACATAGAATATATAAGTATGTAACATCTGTAGTACTGACATAATGGCTTAACAAAGTTACAGTGAAGCATAATGTGGCCAGTTCAGTGAATGTGAAATGATGACAAAGGTACACAGAACACTACTCTGAACATATTTCAGTAATTATGCTTGATTGGTAATAATGATGCTTCATAAGAGCTCAGTCATACATTACCAAACAAAACTGTGAATCTTGGGTTTGTAACCACAGAAGTATTCTAATGTTTCACAAAGTGCATCAATATCAACGCTTACAGTTTTATCATAATGAGGCACAGAGAGTTTCTGAATGGATTTTCCCTTTAGTTTCAGGTGTTCTTAATTAGCAATAATTCCTCCTATACTCAGCTCAGTCAAACTAAGATGAATGTAATCTTACTTACCTTACTGTTTGGAGCTTGGTCTGTGCTCATTTTGGGGCAGGGATAGCTCAGTAGGTAAAGTGGTCGCCCCATGATCGGAAGGTCGGCGGTTCGAATCCACTTAACGGCTACCCTGATGTACCCCTGAGCAAGGTACCGTCCCTACACACTGCTCCCCGGGCGCCTGCTTAGTGGGCTGCCCACTGCTTCACTGAGTGAATGGGTCAAATGCAGAGAAAAACAAGTAATTTCCCCATGGGGATCAATAAAGTATCCATTATTATTATTTTCACAGCAGACTGCTTGTTATAAAATCATTATATAGATACATTATTGTTAATTTGGACAATAAAGGCAAGTGGAGCAAAAAAAAAAAGCTGTTTTGCAAGAATTTAAAAAAAAAGTCTGATCTAAACTTATAATCTACAGATAAAAGTTTCTTATTCTTGCAAAAGCAACTGTGAAATGGATCTTTCGCACATGTCACATGGCTGAAAACACTGCAAAATCCACTGGAAGGTGGTCATCTAAAGCTGTCCATCCGGTAATAATAATAATTTTATTTAGTAGACTCAGTTTAGCAAAATACTCAGAGGGGGACCACTTTAAATGGAAATCTGTCTGGTGGATTCAGAGGTGTATCAAGAAATTTGATACGTTGTGTTTAAAAAGGACTTTGAAATGCATGATTGAAGAATTACTCACAGCAAGAGAAATAAATGACACAATCAAATTCCCCCTATAATCTCACCAATTTCTGACCCTCTTTATCACAGTATCCATCAGTATTGTTTTGCACTGTTTGGGTAAACATGGGAAAATCATTCCCGAGGGCATAATGATTAGCCCAATGGAATGGTAATGAAATACAGTACCTGCTTGAGAGAGTGCCTGCTTTATTACTCTATTATACATGAAAGAAGCTGAGGGCTCTTAGAAGCCCTCTTTCAAAGCAGGAATCACTGCCTCACATCTCTCCCATGCCTGTTTTCATTCAGGACTCATTAATTGCGGTTTATTTTGCATCATTTGCAAATGAAATGAAAGCCATTCCTGAATGGGAATGGGGGATATTTTTGTCAGTTTTATTCTTTGTATGCATCTTGAGAAAATGTGATTTAAAGTGAAAAAGAGCCATTTAAATATTAAAGTATAAGTAATGAGAAAAACAGTGAGTGAGAGTAAAACCTTTAATTTTTCAAATGGATTAAAGGAATGTCTATCAGTCCTTAAAATGATGACAAAGGCAGGTTCTTTTGCTAGTTGTTTAAGTTTTCTTTAATGCTAACGTGAACATTTATCTTTTTCTCTGGAATAGCTTTAATATCTGCAGTATGATATTTGTTTTTGAAAGGACCATTATTAAAACCTCAATATTTGAAAATAATTTAGTTTATTTTAAAAAATTATATTAAAAAATATTTTTTATGATGTTGGTTTTGTTTTTAATAGGAATTTGTCTTCAGTGCTAAGATGCAAAACATGGCATGCTTTATACCTCCTCTTCATCAGCACAGTTATTGACTGTTAGTCTTGTTATTCCAAGTTATTACACACTGAAGTCTGAAACCAAGAAACTGTGGAAATCTAAAGGAAAAGAAAACACACCTAATTTAAATATTAGATAGAATCTGCACAGAAGGTGAAATGTGAGCAGAAGATGTGGTGAGCAGGACGAGCAGCACCTTTGATGCACTTTCTGCACCAGCACTGGACGCAATCAGGCAAGGTATTGAGCTTTAGGTCAACCACAATTTAAAAGCACTCAAGGCCCAGCACACAATCACTGTGTGCCTATAAATGGAGGGAAATGAGATTTGTTTTAGGTTGCCTTTACAGTTGTATAGCACAACTAATACATGGTAATATGCCGTTTTGTAAGTGCAAAGATAAGTCAATAAGTGTGATTGGAAAAAATAAATAGCATTTCTTTGACAGTGTGTTACCTAGGACAGTGAAAATCATATATTGTTGAGTGTGGCAAGGTGTAAGGTGAAAGTATAGTCATATATCAAAAAGCACTATAAAGAGGCAGCACTTAAATTTGGCACAATAACAAGGTAGTGGCACAGGAAATGTGCAGATGCATCACATTTCTCCCATAGCATTGCATGTGTAACAGCACACTCAGCTTACATACGGCCTGGCAAAGGAAACTTATGATATTTTATGAAGAAAATCAAAATTCACATTAACACAGCTAATAAAAAGTTTAAAAAGATGAGTTTTAATGATATGATGGCACATCAGTAGTGACACTGCAGTCCTTGCTACTGGGATAAAGAGTCATTAGAGGGCAAGGACATAGAGGAATAGCAGCCAGGTGGTCAAAGGTTTGTACAAGGTTTGAGAACTAACACACACCAGAAGACGTGCAGTGCAAACCTGAGTATTACTGATGGGAGAGATGAGGGTTGTGTTGTTCCCTAGGCTGAAGGAAAAACAGGAAGAGTGTAAAATGCATCAATTTGGGAAGGTTACAGACAAGGGCATGAGTTGCAAAGGGCAAAAAAGAGGTGGGGAAAGAACATGCAGAAGCTAGAGCCAGAAGTGAGTCACTGTAATCCAGTGGTTTCACTTCAGCTTTAAATGTTTCATTTCACTTGAATAGTGCTTTTGGTGGTGTGAAGGGTGAGGTAATGGCATGGCCTTTAGGGTGTGTGTTGAGCAGAGCAAGGTCATGGAGAGTGGAACAAGGAGATGGTGATGCAAATTATGTAAGTAATTTTTGGAGCCCGCTTTTAAAAATAGAAACTGTGTTTTATTCCTTAAAATAAGCAGACAGACCACTCCAGGGAAGTGAAGGAGAAAGACCTACCATCTGTTGACTCTTTAGAAGTCAGGGTAAGATCAGTTGGAGAACAGCACCCACACAGACAGTTTAAGTCTAAAACGATTCGTTACATGAGGGAGCCACTGCGCAATGATGTGTTCTGTCCTGGTTCTGAGCATGTTTTGGCAGCAGTTTGGAATAGGTTGTCAGTGTAATATAAAGAGTATTTTGGTGCACCTGCACAAAACAGCAGCAGTCTCTTACGTGTGTGATAAAATTATTAATCAGTATTTCACTATCACGCAAACATCAAGTCATATTGGGGAAAACATTTCCTCGGTCTCTGTGCTGTCTCAGTACGCTTCTGTGCTGCAAATATCTTTTCACGGCATGAAGCCCGTAAGCATTGTCAGATTACAATACTGCATAAGGGAGCATACAGTACAGCCAATAATTCAAATTCTTCACCAAGGTAAAGGTACTTGAATTATATGACAGCTGGTGCAGTTTGCTCTGAATTTAAAGCAGCGTTATTCGCAGACAATTGCCAACCTGTGGAGAAACCTTGGCAACAAGGCACAAGAACCCTGTGGTAGGTACATGCAAATGGTTAAAGGAAGACAGGAGATGTACGTCTAATTTACTAAGACAAAATATATACATAAATGATAATATTTTCCAACCAATATTTTTTTTAACAATAACTGCCTGATTTCTGATTATTTTAGGCTATGATTGTTCCCAAGGTTAAAAATTATGTCTTTCTGTCAAAGTCACTGTGGTCTCAGAGATATGCAGAAGGTACTTCATGTCAAAATGGACAAGACGACTGAGTCATCTTTTTAATGTCCAGGATTATATGAAGGGTGATATATGTGGGTATTAGGGTATTATATGTGAAGGGTTTCAACTCAAATCAAAGTCTTTCATAATCTCCAACCACAAATCTTTGGTGCCTAAACCTATATGATATGCAGAGACCAGTTTGTGATAACATAGATAACAAAGGATATTTGATGCCTGGGGATGAGAACATTTTGAAGTTATACATTTGTTCTGCAAAATACTTAAAAATAAACAAAGTTTGCTCAGAAAGGTTTTTACTTCAGTATCCAAACTATAGTTATGTGCTTTAGGCAGCACTATTAGCACTGGTTTCTTACATAAAGATGGTGTGGGCTCAAAGCTAGATTGAGCTCTTTTGTAATGAATTAGAATGTTCTCCCTGTTATTTTTAATTAATGCTACATATGTCAGTCAGGATGCTCTTGAGACAGAAAAATGTAAGAGTTTCACTTAACTGGCTATATAAATCATACTCTTAACAAAGATTGTATGTGAATAGGTTTTGTCTAACAACTGATATTCTTAGATGCTAAATGGAGTTAAAAAAAACAATATGTAATTACTTGAAAGGCCTCTTGCTGTGAACATTTGTACAGTGCTAATGACTACAATATTGTATTCATTAGAGAGGCAACTGGACAAAGTTAACATTAACAGCAGGTCAAAATAGGAGAGCTAGGAAAAGCTCACAAGCACACTGGGGAAAACTTGTGCCCTGTTAACCTCTCCTTATGTGTAGGTGTTTGGGAACTGGAACTTGGAGATTCGCCAAACAACTGACCATCTTCTTCTGTTACAAGGGGGGAGTAAGTGTGTTATTTAAAAGGCATTTGCTTATTTTTTTTTTGAAAGATTCAATTGTTTTGATGAAATCATAAAAAAAAAAAAACATACATGCAACTTGGAGAAAGAAGAATATTTAGCAAAATAGAAGAAGTGCTAAATATGTTAAGGTTGCTTTACAATATCACTGCAAATACATCAAAAGACAAAACTGTAACCTTGAAGAACCTAGTATTTGTAGCTTCAAGGCTAGAAAGCAAAACAGTTCACATTTATTCTATAAAAAATAGAAAATGATGTTTTACATTGTTGTATGTAAGACCCTTGTATCTGACTTTTGACTCGTGTAACCAAAATCGATCAAAGTAAAAATAAAAAGGAGTCAGACAAGATTTCCTTCTGAAGTGTAGATTAGCAGACTTACATATAAAAGTGTAAACTCAAAGCACTCAAGTGATGTTGAGAGGTACTCATACTTCAATATTTTAGAGTTCTTCAGTCTTCAGTTTTCAGAAACTGAAAGACACCTGCAAAGATGTTTTTAAGCATCACATCAACTCAATTTACTATACATTCACCACATTTAAGTTTAACCTCCTAGGACCTGGCGTCCACATATGTGGACATCATATTTTGGGTTGTCTAGACCAAGATACTAAATTTTGCTCTACAAGGGCCTGATATCCACTTACGAGGACATTGTACTGCCACTGTTCTATCGAAATTTTAGACGAATATCCTCATATGTGGCTCTCATTTTTCTCAGAAACAAAAATCTGGTAAAAAAAACAAAAATAACAAAACCCAAACAAACAAGAAAAATCTGTTAATTCTCTGTTTTTACATTCATCGGGTCCAAATATGCACAAATATCAAAGAGAAATTAAAAATGAATGCCATGGAAGAGTTCGGGTCTTAGGAGGTTAAAAAAATAAATTATTTCATTGTGTTTAGATGCAATATTAAATTAAAATTATTGTGTCTTAACCCACCACAACACACATGTTCAGACACAAAATCTATGAAAATATTTTCACACTGAAAGAAACGGTGCAAAATGAACTTCTAGATAATATCATACACACGAACATAAATTCTACTTCGAACCTACAAACCCTGAAATTTATACCACATGGACTATTTGTCTTGCTTGACAGGTACAAACATATGTTATGAAAGCAGATTCTTGGCAACCGCACAACCTCATGTGATCCACAGATAATCTTCCATGTGTGGTTAAGTAGTATAAAAGCTCTGTCATGTTCACAAAAGGGGCAGTTTTACAAGGTTACATTGTAATGAGTGTCTTTGCCAGACCGGCCTCTCATCTGATATGTACCTGGTGCTGCTGTTAGGAGCCCAAGCCATTCTATCACTGTGTATACAGAGCTAGCCAGGTTCATCATTAATACTGCTCTTATCTTTGTTTCTGCCATGATTTCCATCCAAGCCTTTGTTATCAGTGAGACCCATATCAAACTGTGTCTGTCTTGTTGGGACATACAGCAGAAGATTTGCTACTAGGCACTGTGTCTGTTAACTGTTGCCTACTGGCCAACAGAAGACACAGCAACCTTGACATTAATGATTCAATGAGCACAGTAATTGAGTGCCTTTCTCATTTCCTGGCAGCTACAATACAAAGCTGGTGGTGGGGAGACAGGAGAGATACAAGAAGGAGGATAAGAGGGTGAAAGAGAAAGGCTTACAGTATGAAGAAAAACCTTAAAAGTTGCAAGGGAAGATAGGAATAAGCGAGGAGTATAACACATGACGGAAAGGAAATAAGGAAGCAAAGTAAAGTGCAAGGAGAGGATCAGAGGCAGAGGACAACAGGGAGAGAGATTGCATTAGCTCATCGTCCCACTGGGCTTAGCTGTGCTCTGAGGTTGACAGTCATGAGAGCTCCTGTCCTTCACCCTTCCTATGTGCTTGTAGCATTATCTCCTACTTACCATAGTGGGCCAAGCTTTCAGCGCTGGCAGTCCTTTTACTTGCTTCAGAAATAATATAGGACGTGTGCTGTAATTCCTGTCATGGGCGTGGCTAAGATTTGCTTTTGCAATTCATCATGTATATCTATTATTTGGGTAGTATTAGTGTATAAATAGGGAACGGGTTAGGGTTAATGCAAACCTGGATTTCTTTGGTTTCAGTGACAATAGTACCGAAAAAAACGGTGAACAAGAGTTTTCTTCAAATAAAAGTGTTACCCAATGATGACCCACATGGAAAATATGGATCCTAAAATCTATTCCTGTGGAGGACCCTATTTCATCTCAGTCTATACAATACTTACACCTGTTTCATTCAAACCATTGCGTACACAAGATTTGTGCATTTCTTTTTTTTTGCAACAATGAGCGTATGAACACAAATGTGTTTTTGAAACAGCCTTTTTCCAAAAAAGGCTGTTTCCAATTATGTTAATATTTATATAGCTTGACAGTTGCACATTAAGGTTTCTGCTCTGTGCTTTTCTAATTTCCACACCACAATAAAACATTAAGCCAACTATATATTTACACTGGGACTATCCAACAGACTATTCAAACAACCTAATTAGTTTGCACCAGCTATAGACCATTAAATTAACTGGGAAAAGCTAAATTTCACATAATTGTATTCTCTTTTTCCATGGATGTACATATTACAATTCTGACTGAAAGGTTGGCATTAGGGAGTGCTTCCCAAATGTATTTAGGTCCTGAAAAAAAGTTGCAGTTTTAGTATACTTTGTTAGGCTGATGGCAGCTGTTAAAGATATGCATGGGGTCATATAATTAGCAATATAGGCTGTTACGTTTCGGTGTTGTCGGTGTGTTGTTTTTGGCGTGACTGTTATGTGTTTCCTGTTTTACTTTGAAAGTCTGTGTTATCTTAGTGTTTTCAGTTTACGTTTCCCTGTCTCGTCAGTTCTAATTTGCCCCAGCTGTGTTTCCCTCCTGTTGTCCATTTTCCTGATTGCTCCCTCTATGTATTTAAACCCTGTGTTTCAGTGTGTCATGGTCGCGATCTCCCCCGCGTTGTAAATAGTTTGACGTCTTGTTGTAAATAAATAGTTTGTTGTAAATACTTTCGTTTCGGGATTTTGGTGGAGAGCCTTAGTGGGTTTTTTTTTGTGTGTTTTTCTTTCTTTATTTTTACTTTTTTCGTGTTGCACTCCGGTTGCCTAGGCCGGGGTGTAACATATGGGGGCTCGTCCGGGATCACTGTGGGGTCCGAGGACCGCTTCAGCCGTCCGCCGTCGCTGGAGGGTCCGTGGGACCGCTCCAGCCTTCATCCGCCTTCGCTGGAGGGTCCGTGGGACTGCTCCAGCCTTCATCCGCCTTCGCTGGATGGTCCGTGGGACCGCTCCAGCCTTCGTCGTCTGCTGGAGGGTCGGTGGGGCCGCTCCAGCCGTCATCAGCTTCGTCTGCCTTCGCATCGGTGGAGGGTCCGAAGGAGGGACAGCTTCGGCCTTCCGTCTTCGCTGGAGGGTCCGAGGACCGCTTCAGCCTCCGTCTGACTTCGCTGGAGGATCCGAGGGACCGCTCCAGCCTTCATCCGCCTTCGCTGGAGGATCCGAGGGACCGCTCCAGCCTTCTGCAGCTGGTGGGCTGCGTGTCCGTGTGTGCAGCTGGTGGGCTGCGTGTCCGTGTGTGCAGCTGGTGGGCTGCGTGTCCGTGTGTGCAGCTGGTGGGCTGCGTGTCCGTGTGTGCAGCTGGTGAGCTGCTCGTCCGTGTGTGCAGCTGGTGAGCTGCTCGTCCGTGTGTGCAGCTGGTGAGCTGCTCATCCGCCTCTGCTGGAGGGTCCGAGGGACCGCTCCAGCCTTCATCCGCCTCTGCTGGAGGGTCCGGGGGACCGCACCAGCCTCCATCAGCTTTGTCTGTTTTCATCCGCCTTCGCTGGAGGGTCCGTGGGACCGCCTCAGCCTTTGTCGTCTGCTGGAGGGTCCGTGGGACCGCTCCAGCCTTCATCCGCCTTCGCTGGAGGGTCCAAGGGACCGCTCCAGCCTTCGTCGTCTGCTGGAGGGTCAGTGGGACCGCTCCAGCCTTCATCAGCTTCGTCTGCCTTCGCTGAGGGGAGGGTCCGTGGGACCGCCCCAGCCTTTGTCGTCGCTGGAGGGTCCGTGGGACCGCTCCAGCCTTCATCCGCCTTCGCTGGAGGGTCCGTGGGACCGCTCCAGCCTTCGTCGTCTGCTGGAGGGTCAGTGGGACCGCTCCAGCCTTCATCGGCTTCGTCTGTCTGGATCAAACTTTTCACTTGGTGTTAAATGTTTGATTTTTGGGTGGGGGGAACTGTTACGTTTCGGTGTTGTCGGTGTGTTGTTTTTGGCGTGACTGTTATGTGTTTCCTGTTTTACTTTGAAAGTCTGTGTTATCTTAGTGTTTTCAGTTTACGTTTCCCTGTCTCGTCAGTTCTAATTTGCCCCAGCTGTGTTTCCCTCCTGTTGTCCATTTTCCTGATTGCTCCCTCTATGTATTTAAACCCTGTGTTTCAGTGTGTCATGGTCGCGATCTCCCCCGCGTTGTAAATAGTTTGACGTCTTGTTGTAAATAAATAGTTTGTTGTAAATACTTTCGTTTCGGGATTTTGGTGGAGAGCCTTAGTGGGGTTTTTTTTGTGTGTTTTTCTTTCTTTATTTTTACTTTTTTCGTGTTGCACTCCGGTTGCCTAGGCCGGGGTGTAACAAGGCTCAACAATTACATGAAACAAATGAACTACAATAATTATCCATTTTATCAGTTACGCCTTGATGCAAATCTCCTGAATCAACAAATTCCAATGGTTTGAGATCTAGTATCATGTTCAATAAACCCCTCCAGAGGTTATACAAGCTTTGTGATATGGTTAGTTTTCCACCTGAAAGTAACAATTAGAATCTGAATATGATGTAGGCCGTAATGAGGTTGGATAACGTAATAATGTAATAATGGGGTTGGACATGGTCAGCAAGGTCAGGTAGGATGTGCCATCTAAATTAAGCTCAGTTGCTAAGGGGCTCAAAGTGTGGAACAATAAATAAATAATTAAAGCGAACACACCATTGCACTGTTACCACCATCCTGAAATGTTTATATAAGGCAGGGTGGATTCTCGCTGTCATGCCATAATCTGATTTTGGATAAGTCTACAGATTACTGAGAAGCTTGATTAAAAATGGTCTGAATATAAATAAAAAATAAATGAATAACCTAAATTAAATAATAATAATATTTTTTTGCTTTTGTTTGTCTTTATAGGTTTTATGGTGAATTCATGGTGTAATTGGAGCCTATTTTTTTTTTTTATTATTTGCTCAATAATAAATGTTTTGCGAACTATGATTTGAAGACAGATTATCATTCTATGTAGCTACATATATAAACTAATGGAATAAAACAACTTAGTAACACAGAAAAGCATGTAACAGACATGCCGGTCCACTGTGTGTATGTGATGCTTTACCCCTCTTAAGCATGAGATGGACACGCATGCCGAAGTTGAAGCAGTACCAGCAGAGAGAAATTTTAAAGCAAGTTGCTAGTGACCAAGGCAAGTATCAAATACATCCTAGGGTCCCTCTATGGCAGAAACAATAAAGCTTTCTTTTGAAACGCTGCTCACCTGCTCAACACATTTTAAAATATTAATCTAACTGTAAAACGAAATGTGGTGGGTGCACTAGTTGTGCACTAGGTGTGCAATCCCAGTATTATCACAATTCAGTCAAAGTGGTGTAATTCCAGGCATGTTCTTGTGAAGGAATGCTTTTTTTGCCTGAATATTGAAGAGTTAGTTGGTGTAATGTGTCTATTACTTGCTGAGGGAATTTATCATTGCTCTTGCTGTTTGAATCCAGTTTAAATCAAATACTTTTTCGATTCCTCCTGCAGCTAACAGAGAGATCATTCACCTTACTCTGGCCGTGGAAAGTTAATGGATCCTGAGAACCTTCTGCACCAGTTACTGGACATGCAATTGAACACTTTCTCTAACATCTGTTTTCAGTCTGCTAGAAGGACAGGAAATCTTTACCATTTCATACCACTTAAATATATTTTAAATTTAAGCTCATTGCAGATTTATTTATTTTCTCACTGTTTTCACATTTTTGTATTGTGAACTTGATTGAACTGCTTTGATTAGTGCTTTTGAAAAATACAAGTGTTGTGGGGTCCCAGGAGACCCCAGTCAAAAGCATCCAATTCTGCCTATGCAGTTTAAATAAATTAAACTATGTTTTCAGTTAATGTTTGCCATGGGCCCTAAATTAAAGAATCATACACCATCAAGAGGGGTAGTGTCCTCTGTCAGTCATTTTAATGAAGAACGACTTCATTGCTGCATTTATCATCTGGTGCTTTTGCTGGGAACTTCCCAAACTGGAAGTTATCAGAATGTTGGCAATGCTGTCAGATCTCCCTGGGACATGTGGGGTTAGCCATGCCGGACATGAAAGGAGACTTGATATTGCTACATTACAAGTCCCAATCTGAGCAGAAATGGCCCTCCTTCCTCACTCCCTTACCTATCTGCTGATGTGACTGTCCAGCGCTTGGCTGGAAAATCTACTAGAAAAAGGTAACATAGACAGGAGGGTAGCTACTGTTTGCTTCTCTTGTCACGTGCGATGATGCGCTGAGCATAGCAGGTAGTGTGCTATAACTCCCTGTATTTGGCTATAGCTGTTTTTTGTTTTCTCCAATGCAACTAAGAACTAAGATCTTTATTCACACAAAAGTCACACTTGTTCCCAGTGGGTGTTGGTCTCCACCAGGCCTGTTCTTTGTCAAAGTTTCTGTTCATAACTTATGGACAGAATTTCTAGGCATAGCCAAAGGGTCAGTAGTGTCAGGTTTTGGTGGGTTCAGGATCTCATCTTTGGTTTTTGCAGATTATGTACAATACAATATATTTTATTGTCCCCTCAGGGACATCACATCAGCAGATAGAGGATTCTTCACTCCCAGGAGGGTCATTTCTGCTCACATTGGGCTACTGGTTCTCTTAGCTTCATTAGGCAGTGACCTCCAGCTTGCATTGGGTTGGTTTGGAGCTGAGTGAAAGCAGCTGGGATGAGAATTAGCCTAAGGCCATGATTCTCAGGTGGAAAAAGCTGAAGTGCCCACTCTGGGTCAGGGATAAGATGCTGCCCCAAGTGAAGGAGTTTAAGTATCTTGGGTGCTCATGAGTGAGGGAAGAGTAGAGCAGAAGACTGACAGACAGACTGGTGCCGATGCTGTACTGGTTTTTTGTGGTGAACAGAGATTCGATCTCCGCCCTCACCTATGGTCACTGTTATGACCCAGGTCATTGTTGCCGTGTGGTGCTGTTACTCACCACACCAGGCGGGGCATTGTTTGTACTCTGTGATTGGCAGCCCCCTCCTACTTCCTGTTGCCAGTGAGCTGCGTTTGGCCCCTTCGTGCCATGTGACTGAGTTTTCTGATGAGAAGAACTAGGCTGCAGTGAAAATAGTGTAGCGAGACTTCTATCTGGACATGGTAGCTGTAGGGGTGGGAAGCTGCTTCTTTTAGAACCTTTTTCTGGTAGGGAGACCAGTAAGAGGCTTGCATTTTCTTTTGGGGTTGTCTCACTATAGGGTAAGTCAGTTCGGATTAATTTCTAGTGTGTTTTTTTTTGTTGTTTTGGCCATGCCCACCCTGACGCTCACTACCTGTCGAGTTAATAAAACGACTAGTCATTGTAAAGCTGTGGGATTTACTTCTTTGCTGTCTTTTTGTTTTCCCTTGTGTTGCACTCCAGCCCCCTAGGATGGTGTGTAACAGTCAGCTGTGGGTAGTGTCTGAAACCTATTAATCCATTATTTATCCTAACATTAATTGTAAACTATAAACCTGTGTTACTCATAATGAGAATAATTCCAAATACAGGAAGGAAATGACCATTTTATTGCATGCAACTTAATTAACATTAATCACATTATTACTATCCAGCTGATATACTGGTGGGGCCAATATATCAGCAAAAAGTTAAAGTAAAAAAGAGATGGGAGAAACAACCTTCAACTATGCTATGACCTTTGATGTTGCATAATATGTCTACCAGACATTTCTCTGCAGTTTACCTGTTAGCAACACATTTTGAACATCAGAAGGACACAAACCAGTTGATTCCAGAAAAGTTGTGCAGAATAATCTATGCAGTTGCTGTCACGGGACCGAGTGGTCTGAACTCAGGTGCAGAAACCCAGAGCAGAGCCAGCAGATGGTTTGACAATATTTTATTAGGCTTAAGCGCTAGAAACGTAGCAAGGACAGAAAAAAGACTGTGGCATGGCCTGGGAAACGTGGCTAGGGCGAGGGAACAGGGCCTGAGATGCAGAGTGGAGCTGAGCAGGGAACAACCACACTGAAGAGAGAAGACGGTGGAGTTAGTGGAGGTGGCTTTGAAGTGGTAAGTATAGCAATTCTTATTTGCAGTAGGGGACACAGAGTGTTGAGAGGGGAGTGACGAGAATCCAGGGGAGCTGAGTGGCATTGCAAGGCTGACCTGAGATCCGGGGTCTTCAGATAGAGTGTGAGGGCAGGCAGGTGAGGCACAGAGTGATTTTCAAAATGATTGCTTGGTATCCTGAGTCCAGAGGTAGAGCGTGAGCCAAGATGAATCCAGCAACTACAGCACAAGAAAGTCTTGTTAACAAGCTAAATCAGAGAGAACTTTAAGCATAAGGGCCTGTTACCAACATTTGTTGATGATGAACTGGCGGTGGCCTAAATCCCTCTGGCTTGATTGCCTGCAATTGGCTCCAGGTGTGCAGGAGCTGGAGGAGGTGGCCCTGCCCAGGGGCGGATCCCAGGTAGGTTCCGGTTGCCTTATGGAAATTCCAGCCACCCACCGCAGACCGTGACAGTTGCAGCTCCCAGTACTGATTTCTGTGTACATAAATTGTCACTGTTTACTTGAACAAAGAAAGTTCAGTTAATTAATATTTGAGCTGGGAATGTGTTCAGTCTCTCTGTAAAAACAAATATTAAATTATACTGATCACTCCTAAAATGTAAGTTTTAGCTGCTTGTGTTTATTTGTATGCTTTTCTTTCCTTTCTCTGTTTGATATTGGTACCCTTCAAACGAGACCTGCCATGTTGCATTACTTTAACCAAAACACGAAACCTACAAGCGTCAACAAAGTTCAGGGAGAAAAACTGACAACACAGACAAATCAAAACAGAAGACCGTTAATTAATTGCTTGAAACATGTTTGTTTGCCTGCAGAAGCAGCAGCTGTGTGCTCTTCCATTAAGCCCTGAAAAAATAAATTGTTAAAAACGGCAACATGTAACTCAAAATGCTAATTTATACACATTGTCCAAATGTGTGTTGCATTACATAAATTGTATAAAGACAGCAGATTACTTCAATAATTATTTACATTTTTTGTAAATTATTGTGAGTCGAAACATATATGTATATACATCAGCCACATGCACATTTTCTAATTATGATTTACTTTGTCTGAGATAAGTTCTAATGATTGATGTGAATATCTAGCCTTTAGTTTAGAAACAGTGAATGTGTTGCAATGTTCCCTCTAATTTTTCATGTGTCTGAGCGAACACACAAACTCCCTGAGCAGTCCCACTGTGAGCGACATCAGACGAGTTTACATGCAGTAGCGGTTTTTGATATGGGCGACACGGGCGGTGGCTATATTGTATTTAGATAGAAGCTAGTGAGCTAACTCCCTGCTAACTTCTTACTCCGTTAAATGTCATAAATTCCGTTTTCATGGATGCCTGGATGTTAAACTCAATTGTTACACCTTGTAGAGCAGAACGCTGATCATTTTATTAAAGATGAAAGACTTTAGACAGTTTTTCAACTCTCAGCAATGCCATAGTGATCGTTTGATATATGGACCTGCAGCGGAGTTTAGACCCAGACACGGCTAGTGACGTCAGACTGAACAACCGGATGGTTGTACACATTGTCATCAACTTTGCTTCACTAAAACACCGGGGTCGGCACATAAGGACGCTGTCATAGCCTGTCAACGACGATGATTAGCTGCATATATACGAATTTGAATCGCATTGTTGGCTGGACTATGGGATAAGGTGGCATCGTTCTAATTCCATACGGGAGCAGCCAGTCACTTACTAAAACTGCAAAACAGAATTGTTAAAGTATTAATTTCAATGCAACGCAGATTTTCTGTGCGCAGAGACCGTGCCAGCAGTGCGCAATTGCGCACGTGCGCAGTTTACAGGGAACATTGATGTGTTGCTGTCTTTTTCTACTCCAGTTGATGAGTAGGTCCGAGTAGGTTCAACTTTTTCGATCCAAACCCGACTTAAAGCAAGACATTCTTTGAGTGCTCTGGAAAATTTATACTCTACACGAGGCGGAGCCTTAAAAAACGCTGGCTTAGTCAGGGCATTTGCTTTTGTCCAAGGCTTCAAAATCCAAGACTTGTCTATAATTTATTCAGCTGTTTTCACACAGAAAGTGATGATGCAATAGCTTATAGGAATATACCTGAAAAATATTAAATTAGACGAAAGAAGAATGTTTCTGCTTGTCAAAAATTTTTTACCTTCAGCAAAAGCTTTAAGCTCTAACTTACTTCTTGAACATCTATGCTAGAAGTAAAACACAAAGTGACCAGAAAGAAAATTTCCTTGTAGGATCAAAAAGATATTGACTGACTAGCTAATCTCAGAAGCTTTACTATTAAGGGGAGATATAAATAAATACAATTCATTCAACTCAGTTTTATTTATATAGCACCAAATCACAAAAGTTACCTTGAGGCACTTTATACTGTAAGGGAAAGACCCCACAATAAAACAGAGAAAACCCACCAATCATATAATCCGTTATGAGCAAGCAATGTGGTGACAATGGGAAGGAAAAACTCTGTTTTAATAGGTAGAAACTTCCAACAGAACCATGCTCAGGCAGAGGCAGCCATCTGCTGCAACTGCTTGGTGGTAATGGATGGAAAAGAGGACGAAGACACACTGTGCAAGAGAACCAGAGATGAATAAAAAATAATGACTGAGTGAAAGAAGTGAATGAAGAAGAAGAAGCACTTGGACCAAGACCTATTGCATCCTAACTAACTGAGGATTCAGGGTCACCTGGATCCACAGAAGGGGGGCCTGGCCCTCAGCACTAATAAATTATTATAATTTACTATTATATCAATTTAAAGTGATGACTTGAACTTTGCTACTGCCAAAAACAAAAAGTTATTGTGCTTTTTTTCTCTTCAAACCCAATATGCACAGGAAGTATTACGTTAACCTAACATCAATGCTTTCAATTCACATATCGCATTCTAAGCAGTACTGTTATGTCAAGTTTTAGAGCGGCGGTCCCCAACCTTTTTTGCGCCACGGACCGGTTTATGCCCGACAATATTTTCACGGACCGGCCTTTAAGGTGTCGCGGATAAATACAACAAAATAAAACTAGTACCGGTACTGAAAAAAAGAAGATTTATTCATAACACACGTGAAAAGACCCAAGAAAACCGAGTTAACGATAATAACGATAACAAAATAACGCTCAAAACCGATAAAAACCCTGAAAACCATACATTTCACACCCGAGCCTCAACTCTCGCGGCCCGGTACCAAACGACTCACGGACTGGTACCGGTCCGAGGCCCAGGGGTTGGGGACCGCTGTTTTAGAGTATTTACTGTATATGAAGTTACACTGGAGAACTGTGAATCTATTCTTTATGTAGAGATAGCGATTTCTCTTACGTGTGTTTTGAGGTGAGTAGGATTTTTTTTTAAAGTTCCATAATTCTCTTTGTCTCAAGTCAGACTAATTTGTCATGCCCCATGAAGCTTTGAATCGATTAAGACTATGACTATAGCCCCATAATCATAGTTTCATAGCAGAATCTGGCGATAAACAGATTGATAACACACAAAAGTCATATATCACATCAGCTGCACATTGCGTAAGCGAACAAATAAAAGATAAATGGGCCGGGGAGTGTGTGTGTTTGAGTATGGTGCTATGCATCCATTCTCAGGCCAGACCGTCTGACTCAGCCGCCTGTCAGCAGGACGAGGCAGATGGGAGACATAAAACGCTCCATGCCTTGACAAGGTAGTCTGTCAAAGTTAGGGAGAACAGTCACAGGGGTAATGTTTTGACAAGGCATTAAATGTCTCCTTCGCAGACGCCCTGTATGTCATTCTACTAGATTGATGTACAGATACAGATGGCTGTATAATGCATGCCTATGGAGATTCTGTATGCTCATGCCTTGGTTTTTGTTATTCTCTGACCCACATTTACTTCACGTAGCTAATGACTGTTCCAAATCCAAATCTACTCTGACTCCTAAACACCTCAAAGTATTAGATAATTACTTATTTTATTTCTCATACGTCCTTTTATTTTCAACAATACATTTAAACTGCATCTTGCTTCATTTTTGTAATTTCCTCTGTACATTTCGATCGTGTCTTTGTAATATGGCCTGATTATTTGCCATTAGTTGTCTTTTTAGAGTTCACTGCACTAAACATTGTTGTGCAAGTCCGTAATTTGTTCCCTCTCCTCTTTCCTCCTGTTTTCTTTCACCCTACTCGACGGTGTTCCTCTCCTATACACAGGTATGTCAGAGTTCAGATATCTCAATTCAGGGTGAAACAATTATATCCAGTCTTTGCCACAGGCCATGCCCTGAGCTCCCACAGACCTTTTACCCCGCATCTGTCCATAATGATCTGTTTGGTTACCAGGTCTTTTTTTTCAGAATTCTTTTAAATGATTGGACACCACCTGGGGCAATGCCTGAAGTAATGTGATGCATTTTAGTGTGTGGTTGTTTACTTTCTACTGTAATGGTCTAGAATAGATAATTATTTACACTGCACAGAGCTCCTACAGAAACTAGACTTTGCTGCAGATGCTGTAGTTCTAAGATAAAAGTGCTTAGAAATAGGAAGCCATCGAAATTATGTTTGCATGCTTTGTTCACTTAAGCATTTTTACAAAGTATCAAAACATAAGATTTATGTTAACAAAGATCTGAGCTTTCATCCTTAGGAAGGTGGCCTTGTTGGTAACCTATGTGTGAAATGGATCCCTCAATACCCACAGAGTAGCGATCAGTGGAGAATGTAACATGCACATGTGAGAAGTAACAATATTGGCATGTAACTACAGGTACTGTGAAGTAAATGTGAAGTTGTAACTATACTTAAGTTATTGAAGACAGCCATAACGTGTCTCAGTAGGATCAAGCATCAGTATAACAGTTATCCAAGAGTGTTCACTGTGTTTGCTGCTTCAGGAAAGAAAATAAAGGCCCTTTTTATGCAATGTTCCAATGGTGTCTCATAGCAGAACACATTGTAAGACACTTTGGGACATACACAGACAATATCTAGGACAGCTCTTATTCATTGTGAATGGGACCCCATATTTCAGTTTGGTGCTGCATGCTGAGCTATAGAAACTGCAAAGGAACACACTGACATTACAGGGAAATTTGAGAAATGCTCAGTTTTATGCTGATGTTCTCTGGTACAATAACAAAAAGCCTGTTGCACTCATTGCAAAGCTCACACAGCAGAACCGGATTGTTTTGTGGAGTAATAAATATAAATCATCCAATAAAAAGCAAATCTGTACACACTCACATACCCATCTGTATAAAAAATTCAGAGCATTGCATTTTCTTGCAGTCAGACAAAATGCACTATAGTGACCTATCATCATCCTGTGAGCAAAGCTGTTAATTTGGCAAATCTTTTTTGGCAATGACATAAATGAACCAGCACAATTGTTTGTGAATACACTCTGCAAAAATGCAATATAAATATATGTTGTAGTAATTTACATAATATACATAACTGGTTTTAGCAAGATAACTGTTGACCCATTTCTTCAGAATATGCTATGTATGACTTAGACTGCTGTCACTGAATCTGTTGTTCATTCTCCTGCTTCATATTCATAAAACAGCTAAGTACTTTGGCCATGGGGGGAATGTTTTCCTTCACTGTCAATCTCTTGAAAGGACATTCTCAAGTTTTCTCTTGATAGCACTCAGGGAGTCAAGACAGACTGTGTAATCATTTGATTACTTGTTTCATCTTTAAGAGTGTGCATGTACATGTGCTTCCATGTAAAGCTGTTCCACTGCATTTCACTGAGGGACTGCAAAATCAGAGTGCACACACAACACAAGAATGGTGTCTGAAATCAGACCGCATGCTGATTTTTCCAATATTAACATTTCCCTCCTGAGCAAGAGCTTTAAATTCAGCTTTTCAAATGTCACCATGTTAACTGGCGTCATGCTAGCGAGTAGTGAGCTTCACATTTTAAAGTATTAGAGTATAAAACCCCACGAAATGTCAGTATTTCTGATCAGTGAAATTGATGTCTTTGCTTATGGTTTTGTGACCTGTAATCTCTCTTTGACTAGTAGTATAGTAATGCAAAATAGGTGTTACCTCAATGTTGCTGCAAATGTAGTCACTACTCACCTCCTCTACACCCTTTTTCTGGTGACAGGCCTCGTCTGCATTACAGCTGAACAAATTGAATCTGCCAGTCAAACTGAAGCGCAACACTTATCTAATCCGACCTGTAATACAGGGCTATGCTCTATTGCCTTTGCATAACACCCTCTCCATGTTTGTAACCCCAGCCACCAAGGTATCACTAAAGTATTGTCATTTCACTTATTGTAAGTCAAGACCAGCTCTACCTCGTGCTTTCCCTGTGATTTCTGTGGTCCTTTTTGTTATTGTGTGGGACAGGCTACTCTCTAGGGTGCAAACACTAAAGTTCACATTACTCACATAATCACAAGCACTTAATATGTAAATATACACCTAGCCGTTCGCAGTGAACGGTGAGAAAAAGATACACGGAGTCACAGAGAATTCATCGTGGCACAGACTAACACATTTCTGCCTAAGTCAGCAAGGGAGATGTTAATGTTGCTGTGAGAATTAATGGAAGTATTGGCTTACAAACATTTGGTGATGCATTGCTATGGCTCCCAGCAACCAGCTACTCCTAGGTTGTTTTTCAAGTGCACAAGTCGCAAGGGAAGTACTTCCTGTTTTAATTAGGCACTGGATAAGCAAATACTAACTCAGATAAACTGTAGAATCTGTGGTCAGCTATTTCCTGTTTCACAAAAATAGAGCATTCAAATGTAAGTATTAATCATATTCATATATACAACATATAGAACCCAGGATAGGTTGTAATGCATGGCAGTGCACTGAGAGATGACAAGCTACTTTGTAGTGATCAATAAATAATGTGGGTTAAAGAGCGCCCAAAGCACTAGAATCCATATAATTCAATGCAATCCAATGACTAGAAGGTAAAACTCAACCTGTTAATTTTCCCATAATCATTTCAGAACAAACATTTTGTTTGATGTAAGAAAAGCATATTTTTCCTCAAAAACCTTTTATTGATATTTTATTATTTTATTTTGGCTCATACAAGTATAATTTACTGATCCACAGTGCCATCAGTGTATTGATATCAAACACACTGCTGACAGTTGCCGTTGTGATCAATATCCTGCTCTGTGGTCAGTATGTTGTCCAGTCCAAATGACTAAAATCAGAACTGAGTGAATTCAAATGAAAATAAGACGAGTCTATAAAGTAGTAGCAGATCCAGATTTGTCCTGTTGCTCTACAAAGTATGTTGCTTTTTGGATCACTTAATCCCAGAAAATTTACTTGCCATCAAATGTGCTCTCTTTAACCATCTGCAAGTTATATTTACAATATCATTTCATATAGCATACACCAAAATAAAAATATAGCTCAGAGTCATTAAGAGTCTGGCTCTATGTTGTTTTTGCTCTTCTTTTTTGGCCTGTTTTTATTTGCATAACTCACTGATGTACTGGAAACAAAAAAGCCACTTAATTTGTGAAACAGGATTTGGCCAGTTAGTTCCAAGAAGCGAGCAGTGTATTTAGCTGTGATCTTTTAAGACAGTAATGCTTGTATGAAACAAATCAACTCTCTCCGCTGTCCATTATTTTCACTCATTTAATCCATATGTCTCTATGTAAGACTAATGGTCAACAGCAGATGCTTACTATTGTATTTCTTTAAAGTTTTCCTGGTGAATCTGCAACATTTTTCTTTACTGGTTTACAGTGTTTCTAGAAGAGATGTACTAGATTCCCATCGTGTGAGAGTGCCCAGAGAATCTGGCTTGAGGTCTGCTTGAATGACTCAAATGAGTCAATGACTCATTGGCAACTCACTAATAAATCAGCAGACACACAAGCTACAGTATACAGCATATATTTGGATATACTGCACAGACAATTAAACCATCCATTTTCTTCTGCTTCATCCAGTTCAGTTGTAGTGGGGCTGGAGCAAGCTGAAGCCCAGTTGTCAAAGGACAAGAGGTGGTGTACACCCTGGACTGGTCGCCAGTCTGTAGTAGGGCTAACCATTCATTCTCATATTCACACCTAGGGCCAATTTGGAATTGTTTAGGGCCAGTGTGTGTGTGTAAACCAGTTTAAAAATATTGCCCCTTAACTTGAAGGTTACAATGCCTATAGCAAATATGTGCTTGACATTGTACCTCAACCTAATACGACAATGTAAGCCGATCAATAATATATTTCAACATTATGCATGATTCTTCCCTGAAATCATGAATTCTGCACAGCCCTGTCCAAGCAAATTGTTTGCTTCTTTCTAACAATTCTATCTCCACCTTAGGCAATTTTCTTGGTGCGCCACACGCGAGAACGGTGTAATATTCCAAGATCTTTTTTTTTATGTCAACACTATACAGTTCACTGAGGATGGATATGCAAAATGATTTATTCAGTTCAGCACCATCCTTGTAGAACCCATGGCGATGGAAAGTGATAAAGGAGAGAGGAGAGCAAAATGCAGTCTTTTTAACCACCCAAGGTTAAAGCTATTTCTTACACAATGTTATACAATGTAGCAGACCACTAAGCATAAAAAAGGAAAAATGACACCCTGAACTATGAATAGGATTTTTTTGTTTAATTATGATTATAGAAACATCCCAGACTTGAACTTTGCTCACTACTCTCTTGTGTATGCGTGTGGATTGTACTGCAAAGCCGCAATAATGCAAAGACAAAGTCTCTTTTCACGGGAGAGATGTCACACCACTCCACATGAGAACCTGGAGGTCTGGCACTGAAATTTCCTTGCACAGTTCATTCTCTTGTTCACAATTAAGCTGTCACTCGTGCTTGTACATTATTTTGAGACAGGGAATGCCCAGCAAAATGGCAATTAAAAAAAAACAAAAAAACAAAGATGCCAACATACTGAAGTGGATGGGGGTAGCAAAGAATCAAATAACAGAGGTATGAGAGGAAAAAATTCCCCCTTCAATAATTATAAATGTACACAAACTAAACAGAAATGCTAAGTGCAGATATTATAGACCATCCACCACCATTAATTGTAGATGACCAACTGTAAAACAGCATTAATCTTCATGTCAGAACCCTTCTGGCCACAGGTTAAAATTCTCTGTGAAACTGTAAAATACTATACCACTGAACATCAGGCTAAATACCCTCTGAAAAAGCAGTACTGGAAAAAAAAGTGTCAGGTAAGCAGAGTCCTCATCATTCTGTATTTAGTCAATATTTATTCTATATTATTAATTCCATATTGTGTCAACTAGGATTCCAGTTCAGTCTCTTTGTTAGTGAGACATGTGCCCTTGGTGTATGTGTGTGATGAGGGAGCTGCCTAGTTTTGGTTAGTGTTGGAGGATGTGTTATATGGGAAATAGTTGGTGGATTTAACAATAAGTTAGTTGTTGATGGTCAGTAAATACCTCTAAGTAGAATCCTCTACTAAGCCATCTCTGTTCTATTTGATGTGTGTGTTGTATTGTGTTGAATATAGAATATGTCTTCCATAGATAAAGTGGCTTTGGTATTCTTATAATTATGACTAATGGCTAAAAGACTAAATGACTGACTAAAATGTATAGGCTAACTTATTGAGTAGAAGATGCAGAGCCAATAATTGTTACTAACAATTATTTAAAATCTACAACACATTAGATTACTTTTGCAGGGCATTTACAAAAGAAGAAAAAACTGTTATTACTATGCTATAACGTGTTTTTAACGGACAAATTCCAAATAAGAAAGCAAAAGTGTTGCTTCACTTACGCTGGGAAGCTGGGACATTCATTGGGTTCTGCCTGAGGCTGTTTGGTCTGAGGCCAGTTGTCCTGATGCTGTTTTATCTCTGCTTGGTTTGTCTAATACCATTTTGTCAGATATTTGTCTAAGGTTTTTGGTTCTGATGCTGTTTAATGCTCATGTGAGCTTCTACTGGAGGATACATCAGATTTGATCATCATTTTCCTGGTGGTCTAAGAACAATGCTTTCTACACAGTGTTTTTGAACCAATACCTACCCACACAGAACAGTTCGGTACAATTTGGTTGACTGTCGTGCTCTGTGTCGGTACCCACAAGTATTGTGTACAGTATGGTTTCTGAGCATAATGATCTTGTGTAACCTTGAAGCTAGCACAACTAGATACATGGATGTGTGTAACTAAGCCCCAATACAGAAAGGTAAGTGAAGCTTATGGAGAGCTTTTCATGGTGTGACATAAGAGGAACTCTTTGAAGATCAAATGTTTATGAGGGGCGTTAAGGTCCTGCCAGTGAAGCACAATTAAAACCTCTGTGAACCTGAGACACTCACAGGAGATAATGAGAAAAGGGCTTCCTCTAATCCCAACTAATTATGTTTGGATGCATGATTAGATTGTAGTAAACATGAGGTGGAGTAGGTCATTTTGTTTATGCAGTAAATATCCAGTTTTGCATTCCTGGTTTAAGAAAGATCCCCTAAAATGTATTTTTCCTATGTTGCTGTAGACTCGAGGACAAAGGTAAAAGACAGAATTGTTCCTCTACAGCGCATACTTCCTCACACACTCAGTATGCTTGTGTAATACATGCTATGAATTTGACAGCATCTAATAAAAGACACTACAAAAACTGATCAATACAATACATCTCTGCCAGACAAAATGTAACTTTTCTGTTTACCAAACATCAAAAACTATAGCTTGTATAACCTCATTGCCCTCTTCTGGATGAGGAAAACACAGCACTACATTCTTTGTTTCCTTTTTACTGTGAAATAATGTGTTTTGCACATCATCTATGGGTTCTGCTCAAAATTGAAGATTCCGTTATATTTGGCATTCACACTCCCACAAAGGTTAAAAGAATGGAAGGGGCACATAAAATAAACATCATCCTCCCATATATTATCATAAATCTGCTACTTATACACATTCCCTATAATCTTCTATGTAGCATATAAGCTCTCGCACAAAAGTAACACTATGTAACAACCTATTAATCTTTAGCCATAAGTGGGACAGACAGGAAGAGGGAAATAAATGAAAGTATTTTACGCCATTCGCAGCGGCCTCACCATGCAGGCTGAATCTAAGTGGAAGAAGAGATTCAAATGTGAGGGCAGTCCTGAAGTCTTATTTTTATACAATTTCCCCGCATCCAATCAGGCTTCCAATCTGTACAGACACACACACCCCTACTTAACAGTGAGAAAATAAGACGATTCTTCCCAATGACTTGATGTTGTTGCACTGTATCTGCTTCACGTTTCTCTATCCTCATTCTGTCATCTTTCTTATCAAATCATTTTGCTCCACACCAATTCCCCTGCAGTACAAAACCCCCTTTTCTTGGTCCACTATAGTTGCCCTATCTCTTAGTTTAAGCTGCTCTTTATCGCTTTATGCTACTTGTGTCTATTTCCTCTTCCCCACAAACACACACACATACACACTGCTGATACACAAAAGAGGCAGATGCAGTCTCTATTATTTCCTCTGAAAGTTAATTCTAAATCCAGTTCTCATTGCTACAACCACACCATGCAGTTATTCTAAGCTGATTTATGCTACATTTTCTGGTGTGCTCATTGTGCAAGCTGATGGCAGTAGTCAGCCGAGTGATCAGAAAGTGATTCAAAACAGTGTAAAACCTCAATAGGATGTCATGAATAATCGTAACCGTCAATACCGGTTCAGCTGTCTTGATCAACGATCAAGTGACCAAAAATTGTTGCACTGTGGTTGGTTTAAAGTTTTAAACTAATATGTTATATAACTGAGAAAAAAAGTGCAGTTTCTATTTTTTTAATATAGTACTGAGCCTTTTCTCCCAAGCCATACAGTATTTTTTTTCCCTTTTGGAAAATACATAGGGATATTCCTTAATGGTACCAAAGGCTTTGATCTTTGGTCTGGCATTACTTTAGTACTGTATTTAAAAACTATTCTTTTTAAAAGGTAAAAAAAACATTGTATTGTGTGTTGCTCTGTTAATCTTAATTGAGGCAGGTTTTCTGAATTGTGGTTATTATACCCAACACAGCTAATGACTTTGTGATGTGTTTTATTGATCTATTAATTTAGCGATAATTATTATTTTACTGATATTATCTCTATGAAAAAGGTTTAATACCTTAAAGGGAAAATCATAAGGTCATTTTACCATATTTTGGCATGTTTTTCTTGAACTATTGCAAGCGCTTTTGACATACAGTTAAAAAAATATTCTTCTTTATCTTAAGATGAACCTGTGGCTCCATCATTTCGTGGAAACAAGTGAAAGATCCATGTTTTTTTTTCCCAGGACACAAATCCCTTTGGGGTTGTGTGAGGAATGGAATCTAATCTTCAAAAATGAAAGGAAAAGAAAATATCTGCTAAATAAAACATACAACTTATGAATAAGGGAGCACCTGAAAAGATTATTTAGCTTCAACCGGACCTTGATGTGCCCCTGAAGTTATCAACTGTCCAAAGCAAGTAATTTTAGCTCTTGTCACTTCACCGTGCCTTTCCCTAATACCCTATGTTCCTACCCTCTATTTGGCATCCTCAAACAGAACCTTGTGCTTATGGGCACTGCCTTCTTATCTTGCCAGCACAGGTTCAAAAAAGGGACTGTGAACCAGTAAAAAACACAATTTCTTGTTATTGATTGGAAATGAAAATGTTAAAATCCTCTGGCACATGTTCAAGCTTGAATCCAGGAATATGTGAGTAGACAGTATAAATATCCACAAAGATTACAGCAGGACATCTCTGTTCTGTAAATATTAAGCCTATTACCTGCTTATTTTTGGACATAATTGTGGATTTAGTCTTTCCAGTCCTGACAGTAACCACTGCAAATGAAGCGATAAACTGCTGTCACTAGAAGACAAAAGCATCTCCCTGCACCATCTCTTATAACTGCTACTGCACATATAAAACCAGCTTAAAAGAATTAGTATAACTATTGTTATAATTATAAATTGTAATTGTAAATATGCCCATTGTCTTCACTGACATGACAGTCACCAGACAAATATCAATACAAGACAGACACCTGAAGTTGTTTTAATACATCAAAACTGACCTTTTTAGTCTCACATTAGCTAAAAATATAGCTTTTTACTGGACGTGCCAAATCATTATACGATAAGTGATATGGTACAATATGTAAACAACCTAATATTCAAGAGTTGGGAGTTCGCCTTGTAATCGGAAGGTTGCCGGTTCGAGCCCCGGCTCGGACAGTCTCGGTCGTTGTGTCCTTGGGCAAGACACTTCACCCACCGCCTACTGGTGTTGGCCAGAAGGGCCGATGGCGCGATATGGCAGCCTCGCTTCTGTCAGTCTGCCCCAGGGCAGCTGTGGCTACAACTGTAGCTTGCCTCCACCAGTGTGTGAATGTGTGTGTGAATGGGTGGATGACTGGGTGTATAAAGCGCTTTGGGGTCCCTAGGGGGGGACTAGTAAAAGCGCTATGCAAATACAGGCCATTTACCATTTGTGACCTATAATTGCATTTGAAAGTTTTAGAAAACTCTAGCTGGAGTGAGAATAAGTGTTTGTAAAATGTGCACCGGTGTTATCACCTTGTGATGGAGTGGAACTTGACATCCTGGAATCAAAACCACTGTAACATGTTTTACAATGTAAAAAGCCTTTTTTCTTTTTTTTTTAGCTTGATAGCGTTAGAGTTTTATGTGTGAAACTCTGCAGAATGATAAAATGATGGCACAGTAAAATAAATATAGCTGTTTTTGCAAATTGTACTGCCTAATGAGCCCTTTCTAGTACTTTGAACTTAGCATCTATATCTGGTTGTTAAATAAAAACAATTCTGGTAGACAATAATAAATTGTTACAAATATTCTAGAAACATCCACTCACACTGATTCTATGTTTGTTTGTTTTTATTGTTCTTGGTTTGCTTTGGGGTTTTTTTCTTCTGTAGACTCATTATTGTTTACTCTAGCAACATAAGTTCTACAAGATTCAATTAAAGAAAAAGAAACTGTAATCCTTTAACCCAATGCAAGTGTGCTTAATCACAATTTCTCCACCTTTCTGGCTTCTGTGTCTGGCATTTGTAGTGTACCACAGCACCATTTTTCCTACAACTTTAAAGTAAAAGGCTCTTTGTCGCTCAGTATAGCAGAATGAAACTTTTACATTAGTTTCATTCTCTTACATGAGGGAAAAGACACTTTAATACTGACCACATACTGTTATGGACGAGGAAGCGAATTTGATAACTAGAAACTTGTATATATAATATTTTTCTCTTGCCTCCGTTTCTTGTGTCCTGCGTCAACAAAGCTAGTGCACTATATACACCCTGTCTGGACCCTTTTAGGAAAATTAAATCACAGGCATGCAGGAAACGTTAATTGGGTTTTATGCCATTTGATGTGAGTCCTGTCCTTCAGCATATAGTGGATATAGTGTCTTTGATATCAGAGGGCACATGCCTGTGTGTCTCTTACACAAATGATGTTTTAAATAGACGACCAACATAGTAGCTAATATCATTAACTGGTCTGACTTTTTTTTGTTTTGTTTTGTTTTGTTTTTCTGGTTAAGTGCTTTGTAAATGATTTTTTTTTCGTGATTGCAAACACACATCAATTGTAGCTGAACTAATAAGAAAGCTAAAACGAAAGAAAGAAAGAAGCCCTTAGTTGATGCTGCCAGTCTATTCATGATCTGTCCTATCCTATTATGTGGTTGCTCTATTGATTTGTTTAGCCAAGTTTAACCAAGACTGAGGCTGTTTTTTTCAGTCTTCAAATCAAAACTCCACATTTGTCTTGTCATGAATGGTTGGCTCACAAATTTTGATATTTTTTTAAATCAAACTTCACATTTAAAAACAAAACTATGAAAATGAAATGACGTATTGGCTTTTAGCTTACTACAATTAAATCATCTATACAAAGAAAACAAATTGATGTACACATAATTTAAGACCTATTTTTCATCCTCACTTGCCAGGAAGTTCAAACCGAAACTCATGCCCATTATCTGGACAACATGAGAGCCATTAACAGCAATGATGGAATGGATTCCCATGAGGACGATAGATGGACAGTTACATAGATGGCAGGTGATGAGGTGGACAAGGGAACATGGGGAATGGTTATAGCCCTCATTCCTCAAACTCAATTACTGTGCCCGGCTCCCTGAATCCCACAAATGAATTGAAGTTATGGCAGCTGTCGCTTTGATCATGAATGGGGCCAAAAACCTTCAACACTGACCCGAGAAAAGTTAGCTGGGTAAGGTATGTATGAATATTCAACACATAAAAACACTCCACATCTTATAAGATGCCAAAAAATGCCCTGCTTGATCTACTAAAAGTGCTTTGTATTAATGTTTGCATCAAGTTGTTACATAAATCAAACAAGATTGCTGTGCATCACAGTTTCTTGAACTGTGATTCAGAACAAAGAAAGCAAGGAGGATTGCTATAGATACACATGGCCAGATTGCTAGCCTTAGTAATACTAACAGTATAGAAGTATTTCAGTACTATTTACTAAAATGGTGCAGTGTTAGTTATATTATTGCAAGACAGAGGTAATTTTGAGGCAGGCCTTATTGCATTCATAGTTGTAGGGATTTCGTGTTCACAGGGCAACAGCAGTGTATTTAAATTAACCATATACACATGGTTTACTCATATTTGCAGCACAACAGTTGCTGCAACTTTCCTTCAATATAGTGTCAAAAATGTGTTATTTTACTCAGTGTACTTGTGATAGTTCCTGCATGTTACTGTTTTACATGCAGCCATGATCCATCTCTACAGGAATAGATGGTATACTTTATCGTACATTGAAAATATTTCATGTGTTATTGCAGTGCACACACACTGTATTTAATCTGATAGAAAACAAAACTGCCAAAACGCAGCAATTAAGGAGATTTAGCAAGAGCTGAAGTGTGTAAGTTTAATATCTGAATCTCTCTCTCTCTCTCCCTATATATATATAAAAAAAAAAGAAATTCCCTACTCGCCCCTGTGGGTGGTCAATCCTTCAAGCTCGGGTCCTCTACCAGAGGCCTGGGAGCTTGAAGGTCTTGCGCAGTATCTTAGCTGTTCCCAGGACTGCGCTCTTCTGGACAGAGATCTCCACTGTTGTTCCCAGGATCTGCTGGAGCCACTCGCCTAGCTTGGGAGTCACTGCACCTAGTGCTCCGATTACCACTGGGACCACCGTCACCTTTACCCTCCACATCTTCTCGAGCTCTTCTCTGAGCCCTTGGTATTTCTCGAGCTTCTCGTGTTCCTTCTTCCTGATGTTGCTGTCTCCTTGGTAGATCCCGCACTTGATGGTGACTTGTGCTATGGGCTTGAGGTTGGCCTCCAGTGTTGTCCGCCACATCCCCATTGAGTTCCTGATGAAGGCTCTCAGGGTCCTGTTGATCTTATATAGGTGTGGGGCATTGAGTCGTAGGCCTTCTTGTAATCAATCCAGGTAGTGCACAGGTTGGTCAGTCTGGTCCTGCAGTCTCGGCTGACTGCTTGGTCTGCCAGTAGCTGTTGTTTTGCGCCTCTGGTGTTCTTGCCCATCCTTTTCTGACCCTAATAAATAAATAAATAAATATATATAATGTATATGTATATTTGTGAATGTGGAGATGTTAATTTATTTTCACTGGTAAAAATAAATAATTGAAATGGGTATATATTTGTTTTTTGTTAAGTTGCCTAATAATTATGCACAGTAATAGTCACGTTCACACACAGATATTCCCCTAAAATAGCTAAAACTAAAAACAAACTAAAAACTACTTCCAAAAACATTCAGCTTTGATATTAATGAGTGTTTTGGGTTCATTAAGAACATGGTTGTTGTTCAACAGTGTTGGGTAAGTTACTTTAAATTAGTAACTTAGTTACATTACTACTTCTATCAAAAGTAACTCAGTTACTTCAAGTTACTCGTTACTTTCAGAGTAACTAGTTACTTTGGAAAGTAACTTTGGTTTTACTCAGAATTCTCTTGTTAATGTGTTGCTTCCGTAACTGGATACCCAGCAAGATTGCCAGTCTTCTAGCTTGCTTACTTGCCACAAGTGCATTGTGCCACCTATAGAAAGGAAAAAATAATGTGCACATTTCCACGAGAGAAATCCCACGCCTGATTCTATCCTAGCCTGCTTTTTACATCAAACACAAAAACTGCAGTCGTGGTGCTTTCGATTGTACTCAGAACTCGGAAATTCTGCCTTCTGAATAGGAAGATGTAGGTAACACCAGACTGCAGATGAGCTGCATACAGAGCTGGACTGGGACCAAAAAATCGTCCCGGGCATTTTGACTAGAGACCGGCCCACCATTACAGGAAAAATCATAAAGCCTTTGAATGAAAACAAACGCTGTTGTGACAGTGATGTACACTGTTCTGATGGTATATATGCATCAATCTATCAATTGTTTGTTGTAAGACTCAGATAATTATTTTTTTAAAAGTGAGACATTTTAAATGAGAATAAGAAAGTATTTCCTTGTGCCCCCCTCTCCCTTTTAATGCCCTACATGGACCCCTGGCAACACTTTGCTAGATCCGCCCCTGCACAGTTACCAGCTGTCAGCTACTTAGAAAAGGATCCTGGTGTTATCTGTCTCTCAGAAACAGTTCATAACTTACCTTCAACTCATTCATGTCACCTAAAAGGTAAACCTGTTTCTCCATCACAGCTCTGATGATTCAGTAAGGACATCTCCTGGTTTCATCTTCATGTTTCCCTCTCACCACATAACCAAACCGACATCATGACCAGCTGTTGGACCAGCAGGTTTACAGCTGTGGCTCCAGCCAACATCAGCTGATAGTAGAAAGTAATATTAAATAAATTCTAACAACAGCTGATCAAGCTTAAAAGTGCTGCTGTTGTTTAGCGCAACATCCGCTGGTTTCCTCTTTCTGGCACAAAGTGGGCGATAAATAAACGAGAGAGAAAAGCCAATCAGCTGATCACTGATCAGTTTCATGATTGAAGTAGAAACAGGAGAGGGAGGGTGAGAGAATGAGAGGAGAAGAGGCAGCTGACAGCGTGAAGATGCAGAAAAACTCCAGCTTTGTGTCTTTTTCCATTCTACCTGAAATCTGGGACAAACTGTGTTCCTTTTCACCTCAATACGAAACGCGTAATATTTTCTCTGAATACGAGACGATTCCGTTTTTTACGGGACGGTTGGCAACTCAAATAATTAACCTTATGAACAAAATAAAGTTCAACATCAGTAACATAGCACCCACCCAGCTGTATAGAAACTCCGTCATGCTAGCTAGCACGCAGTACAAAAAAGTCAGCATAACGAAAATAAACTGCACCTAAACTTGGTTCATATCTGACCCAGATGGACTGCAGGTCATAACTTCTTACCTGAAGTTCAGTTCACCTGACACTCGGACCAGCGGCCGCTTCGGGTCTCTCCTCTTGCCCCCCTTTTCCTTCATCCACCTGCTGGCATCCACCACTTGCTAATGTTACTGAATCCGCAATAGCCACCACATGAAGTAACGAATAACGAGCCTATTTAAATCCCAGTAACGAGTAACGCGTTCCCGGTTTTGGCATAATAACTAGTTACCGTGCTCGTTACCACAATAATAACGTAGTTACTGTAACGCGTTACTTAATAATGCGTTAGTCCCAACACTGTTGTTCAATAATAAAATTATTCCTCAAAAATACAACTTGCCTAATAATTCTGCACTCCCTGTATATATATATAAAATACCCAGCACGCCGCTGCAGGCGGTTTATCCTTCAAGCTCGGGTCCTCTACCAGAGGCCTGGGAGCTTGAGGGTACTGCGCAGTATCTTAGCTGTTCCCAGGACTGCGCTCTTCTGGACAGAGATCTCCGATGTTATTCCCAGGATCTGCTGGAGCCACTCGCCTAGCTTGGAAGTCACCGCACCTAGTGCTCTGATTACCATGGGGACCACCGTTACCTTCACCCTCCACATCCTCTCGAGCTCTTCTCTGAGCCCTTGGTATTTCTCCAGCTTCTCGTGTTCCTTCTTCCTGATATTGCTGTCATTCGGAACCGTCTTCTTCTGTTTGTCTACCACCACTATGTCCGGTTGGTTAGCCACCACCATTTTGTCCGTCTGTATCTGGAAGTCCCACAGGATCTTAGCTCGGTCATTCTCCACCACCCTTGGGGGCATCTCCCATTTTGACCTCGGGACTTCCAGGTTATACTCGGCACAGATGTTCCTGTACACTATGCCAGCCACTTGGTTATGGCGTTCCATGTATGCCTTGCCTGCTAGCATCTTGCACCCTGCTGTTATGTGCTGGATTGCACCTGGGGTCTTGCCTGGTGTGATAGACCCCAGCCTCTATGGATCTTGTACTCAGAGCTTGTTCTTGTGCTTGGGTTTCTGCTGCCTGAGGTATTCACTGAGCACTCGGTCAGTTGGGGCCATCTTTTATATATATATATATATATATATATATATATATATATATATATATATATATATATATTAGTGCTGTCAAAATTATCGCGTTAATTGTTAAGATCAACGCGAAATGTTTAATGCATTAAAAAAATTTAACGCTGATTTTGTTTTTTTATTAATTTCCTGTAATCTAAGACCTTTAAATTCATGAGCACCTCTGGAGGAGGGGGGCAACAGTGTGCTATGCTGGCGTTTGGCCTGACAGAAATGATTAGAAGAAGAAGAAGAACCATGCTACTATCTAGCTAACACTAGCTAACACACGCAAGCATGGACGAGGGCGGACTTTTGGGTGGAAAGTTTCTCTTTAAGAAGTTGCCTGATGGCTTGTTGGACAAAACGAGAGTAAGATGCACAATTTGCAACGCTGAATTCAAGTACCACAGAAGCAGTTCATCACTGGCGTATCACCTGAGAGCAAAACACCCAACTGAATCCACCTCTACGGGACCTCGCCAGTCTACGCTTCAGGAGTATGGTGCGTGTGGACGAATAACAAAAAATGTGAGAGAAAAGGTAACCAATTCCTTGGTTGTTTGGATAGCTAAAAACTGCCGACCAGTTAGCATAGTAGAAGATGATGGACTGAGAGAAGTCATTCGTGCTGCATCAGGAGATGAGTGTTACAATCTGCCCTCGAGAGGAACCATTGTGTCGAGACTGCACACTTTGTATGGGGACCAGAGGGCTCAGCAGTCCTATTAATAAAGTAATTGAGATTAATCGCAATTAATAACAGAAAATTGTGAGATTAGTTAGTTAATTTTTTTTAATCTATTGACAGCACTAATATATATATATATATATATATATATATATATACAGTGGGGCAAAAAAGTATTTAGTCAGCCACCGATTGTGCAAGTTCCCCCACTTAAAATGATGACAGAGGTCAGTAATTTGCACCAGAGGTACACTTCAACTGTGAGAGACAGAATGTGAAAAAAAAATCCATGAATTCACATGGTAGGATTTGTAAAGAATTTATACGTAAATTAGGGTGGAAAATAAGTATTTGGTCACCTCAAACAAGGAAAATCTCTGGCTCTCACAGACCTGTAACGTCTTCTGTAAGAAGCTTTTCTGTCCCCCACTCGTTACCTGTATGAATGGCACCTGTTTGAACTCATCATCTGTATAAAAGACACCTGTCCACAGCCTCAAACAGTCAGACTCCAAACTCCGCCATGGCCAAGACCAAAGAGCTTTCGAAGGACACCAGGAAAAGTATTGTAGACCTGCACCAGACTGGGAAGAGTGAATCTACAATAGGCAAGCAGCTTGGTGTGAAAAAATCAACTGTGGGAGCAATCATCAGAAAATGGAAGACATACAAGACCACTGATAATCTCCCTCGATCTGGGGCTCCACGCAAGATCTCATCCCGTGGGGTCAAAATGATCATGAGAACGGTGAGCAAAGATCCCAGAACCACACGGGGGGACCTGGTGAATGACCTGCAGAGAGCTGGGACCAAAGTAACAAAGGTCACCATCAGTAACACACTACAACGGCAGGGAATCAAATCCCGCAGTGCCAGACGTGTTCCGCTGCTGAAGCCAGTGCATGTCCAGGCCCGTCTGAAGTTTGCCAGAGAGCACATGGATGATACAGCAGAGGATTGGGAGAATGTCATGTGGTCAGAGGAAACCAAAGTAGAACTCTTTGGTATAAACTCAACTCGTCGTGTTTGGAGGAAGAAGAATACTGAGTTGGATCCCAAGAACACCATACCTACTGTGAAGCATGGGGGTGGAAACATCATGCTATGGGGCTGTTTTTCTGCCAAGGGGACAGGACGACTGATCCGTGTTAAGGACAGAATGAATGGGGCCATGTATCGTGAGATTTTGAGCCAAAACCTCCTTCCATCAGTGAGAACTTTGAAGATGAAACGAGGCTGGGTCTTCCAACATGACAATGATCCAAAACACACCGCCCGGGCAACAAAGGAGTGGCTCCGTAAGAAGCATTTGAAAGTCCTGGAGTGGCCTAGCCAGTCTCCAGACCTCAACCCCATAGAAAATCTGTGGCGGGAGTTGAAAGTCCGTGTTGCTCGGCGACAGCCCCAAAACATCACTGCTCTCGAGAAGATCTGCATGGAGGAATGGGCCAAAATACCAGCTACTGTGTGTGCAAACCTGGTAAAGACCTATAGTAAACGTTTGACCTCTGTTATTGCCAACAAAGGTTATGTTACAAAGTATTGAGTTGTATTTTTGTTATTGACCAAATACTTATTTTCCACCCTGATTTACGAATAAATTCTTTACAAATCCTACCATGTGGATTCATGGATTTTTTTTTTCACATTCTGTCTCTCACAGTTGAAGTGTACCTCTGGTGCAAATTACTGACCTCTGTCATCATTTTAGGTGGGGGAACTTGCACAATCGGTGGCTGACTAAATACTTTTTTGCCCCACTGTATATATATGAGAGAGAGAGAGAGCTATACACTGATTTGTGTACATGGCCCAGTAACTGTAACTTCATTAACACACAGGTAGGTCAGGCTCTGACAGTAAACAGTGTCTTGTGCTCTTCTACACATTGTCCATGTCAGCTGTTACACAAAGATTTAAGGTTGACAGTGGAATACTTGCATTAAGCACCTCTCTGGATAAATCCAAAGCCTTAGTAATTTCTAACTCGTGTAAGAAATTACCTTTACATGAAGTAAGCATTGAGTCTCTTTCAGTTGGCTTTCATTGATCTGAACCACTTTGCTGTTTCCACAGAGAAACTCTGTAACACCAGTACTTACAGTGTGTTATTTTGGTTAGTATACCAGACACCCTCATTAGGTCTGCTCGTTTTTGACCTGCTAATGTGAAAATTTGCACAATGCCTTGTATTACAAACATTTATTTATCACCTTGATTTTTTTAACATTTTTTTATGTAGTGATAACTTTGTAGACATGAAACTCTAACTGTAGTCTTGCTTTAATTAATCAGTCATTCTAAACATGATTTGCCTGACTTAAATATGTACACTTGGGTTTTAAGGGGTATTTATTATTTTCTTCTTTTTTTTTGGGTTGTATGGAAGCCCCAAACGCAATTTCATTGTTCTTGACAATGACAATAAATAAATAAATACTAAAATACTAATACTAAACAGTAAAATGAACAAAATATTGTTTGGTGTGTGGGTATACCTAAGAAGATTAACTGGCATTACGTAAATCCTTGTTAAGAAACAAAATGTATAATATCTTGTGTTTTTGAACAAATGCAAATTAACTGATTTTGTGTGTATGTGTGTGATAACCTATATATAGGTTAGGCCTGTGTTTTCTTTGCATGAAGGGTTAATTTACCCAGCTTTTAACTCTATATGAAGAACTGATATCTGCAGAATTATGACAGGCTAACAGCCGAACAATTAAAACCTGCATTTGCACTATAGAGTATCTAAGTTAAAAGTAAGCCTGCTTTGCAAAGAGAAATATGTTTTGACAGGATTTACATCATGTCCTGTATATTTTCTTGATAGGCTGCAGAACTATATTGCTAAAAATAACAGCGAGCCTGCAGAGTATTAGTGAGCAAAATAAGGAAAATTCACAGTGAAGTGACTCCAGAGACGTCTGCTATCAGAAAACATAAGCAATCCCAGGTATTGTTTTGGCTGATCTTTGAAGACCATCTCATATTCATGACACATAACCCAAAAATACCTGCAGGCAGTCCTACACTGTCCAAACTGTCAATCTTTTCCTAAAGGCATCTCAGTTTGTACTATTTAGTCATATACTACTTATAACTATGCACCAATCTCTGTTCCATTCATGCATTGCATTGTCTGTCACTGTAAAGTGCTTCTGAGAAATATTTTTAAAAGGTGGTTGCATAAAGTTATTTGAGTGTCATTGTACAATTTTAGTTATTTTTGGCACTGTTTTGTTCTACAGTAATGCCATATGCAGCATTTTCTGCCCCATTTCTTTTACCGGAACATATAAAGAAACAATTAATGGTATACCAATAACCTGAAGCACAGTCTGTCTATAGAATAATTAGTTATTATGCACAGACCATATAAAATCTTGTATAGTAATAATATTATAACTGACTAAAGTGCAGATTCACCTACAGATTATAACTTTTAATAGTTTCAGTAGTTCCCTGAATCTTGAAAATATAAATATCTATGAAAGTCTTCAAGCCAAATTGTCATATTTAAATGTATTTTTACTTGTATAATATTGGAAAATAGCTTATTTTAAAATGTTAGAGGACACTGTACTAACAGGCCATCTGGATCTCAGACTCTTTCTGGCTTTGGGATCTGAAAAGGAGCATGTAATAGTCAGAAGCTGCATCCTGTAAGGAAGTGAGGCACTTCAGCAGTCTGCATCACACTCCACGGTAGCAATATTGTCTCAGCAGGATTTTAAGTGTTTCCATTAAACATGAGGATTTGTTCCTTTTGACCTAAATATGAATCACCAGTAAGTCTTGATTCACTGACTGAGTATTGTATTACAAGGTAAGTTAACATTTGAACTGCCCACACAGCAACTGTCACTCTATGGTTTTCCATCAGCTGCACAGTGATAACAGGATGTTGGCATTTATAAACCACTAAAGCTGATTAATCTCAAGCCTGACAGTAAATATGCTAGCGTTTTGAGTCATACACACAGAGGAGAGAAAAAACTTGGCCCATGAAAACATTACTAAATGGCTCAAGTATATTTTTAAATGATTCTGCTATACCCAAAGCATTTGCAAATGGCCAGTGGCTGTCAGAGCTATGGAAAAAGCAGCTGAGTACAGGTATATGGTATATTTCATTAGACATGGAGCCTTAGGGGAGCTGACTACACTGTATGTTTGCCACAGAGGATTGATGACTACTTTTTATGAACGTAAATAAATAAATAATGGCTGTAATCCCAGAGATATGATGACCATAATGTGTGCTTCAATAAAAAGCTGCGGACTGAGGCTTCTGATAGAAGTTTAATTCACCGTGGAATATGTCTTATTTATTTATTTATTTTTATATAATCGTACCATTTATTCATGTACCACTGCAAACATGTGGCTAAAAGATTGAATTCTTTTTGACTACAAAGCTCAGTGGGTTATCAGGTTTACTGCCAACTATTAAAGTACCCTCTGCTTTTAAACCTGAAAAGATGACTAAATGTTTTACGGGAGAAATGGGTGCTTGGCAAAACTTCAAACGAAGAGCACACAGGCTCTTTAAGCATACTTTTTCCTAACACCTCATTTCTGTACATTACAGCAAAGTAGCAAAAGGATTTAAAAGAAGGAGGACGTGTTAGTGGTGTTGTTTTGCAACAATATACTGAAGTGAGCAGCTGAAATAGGGACCCCTATATGTGTTACTGTGCATTGTCTAGAGTGGTTTTTGTGCAAATTAACTGAGAATTTAATGTAAAAACAACCTTGTACAAAGCTCCAGAATTACATTTAGCAGACTTATTTTATTATATGTCAGTCAATGATGCATTTTTTAATGTCCTGAACAACAATATGTATGTACTTTACATTAGGATAGCTCATAAATAGTGTGTTTTCATTTACTTATTCATTGGTGAATGTCCAATAGAAAAAGAAAGAATAAATAAATCTATAAGCTAAAGGGATTCAGTATATAATGTTTTGATATATATTCAACATATAATTAAGCTCTTAAAATTAATTTTATGGCCAAGATGCAAACTATTCACATGCAGTTTAAATGAACCTGACACACCAGATGGTTTGTTACACAGAACCATCTGGGAAGTCGTCCTTGTAAACTATTTGGAAAAGGACTTCCACTTTCAAAAACTACTTGGAAGGTGATTTGATGAACCATCTGTCGATCACCTTTCACCAGTCAGACCAGTGAAGCATAGGAAAGAGAGACCTCCAAAGAAGAGAAACAAGCCATAGTTTAAAGAACTTTAAATATAGCAAGCAGTCAGTGATTCTAGTTCTGATCATTGTAAGGAAAATTTGCTTATTAAAAAAAAATGCCACCAGTCATTTTTACAAGATGTTTGGCACTATATTGGATGAACATCTTCTCCCTGTCACAAAGCAAACCTGCCTGTAGCTGTGATCTGGCCAGTATAGTGTCCCATAGGACATTGATTGGTTGAAACCCACTGTGTTTTGGCCCAGAAGACCATGGCAAGATTCATTTTCCTTCTGTAACAGTGACGTTGCAAATCCTGTGAGAGTTCAGCTGCAGAACTCAGATTTTATGTAGATCAGAGTAGATTTAATTCAAATTTCATATTTGATTCTGGAAAGCTGAAAAATGTTCAACACTGTTGATACAACATAATACTAGAATCAAAATCTGAATATTTTATTAATCCCAGTTGAAATTATTTAACCACTTTTGAATTTCTGACAAATAGCAACTCATGTTTTGTGTTCAGGATCTAAATGCAAGAAACTTCCATATACTCTTTACCTGGAGCTGGTATTTACAATAGTGCAAATAGTGAGTCAATTTGGGTGTGTGTTCTTAAGGTTTTCATTGCTATTTGTCAAAAGGGCTAAATCAAATTCATTACAAGCCTATGTGTAATCACTCCACATTTTTACTGTACAGTGGGGTTAATAAGGCAGTGGAAGGACAACATATTTTATGCTATTTATTGATTTCCCAGTTGTTTTACTTTAATTTAAATCCTTACTTTTTTTTATACACATACAGGTAATGTGTGAATAGATAATATAATATCTATATATTACATGATATAATGGAGGTAAGAGGTGTCCCAATATTTTATGTCATTATGTTGACATAAAGTCTCCTTGAGGCTATTTTTGTTGTAATTTGGCGCTGTATAAATAAAATAGAAAACTGAACTGTATGTGGAAGAGCTTATACCCTAAACTCTTACTGCACTAATTGTATCACAAATCAACAGGATAGTGACACTTCACAACACGCATCCTGGTTTTCAAGTGGAATTAAAGGCTTTAGTGGAGTTTTCAATAAAACTCCACTTAAGTTCCAAACTGTGCTAAATTGGTTTTAAGTAGCACTTCTGATAACCCACGCCATTTTGAAGTGCAAGGGCTCTTTGCAATATCTGCTTTCTTCCTACATTTTTTCCTTCATCTCTTGTTTTTCATTTAAATGTTATAGTCTATAAGCATGCCAAAATCATCCTTCACCATTAAAATATTATGGTTTCTTACTGGCTCATGGAATTAGACTGTTTTGTCTTGCAAATATTAACGAGGCTCCCAAAGGCTCGTATGTGTTCCCTCCCTTGGCTCTGTTAACTATCACATTGCATCAGTAATCACAGCATACTTTTGTATCATATTAGGAGCCTTAAAATATTCATTTATTTTTGTAAATATTTTAGTGTATAAAATGCTCTATTTGTCTTGTCAAAAACTTGTAGTTCACACCAGTTTTTTAAAAAAGGAGAATTTTAATTGCAGCAGTGAAGCGATTAAATAGTGGAACTGAGTGGCTACATTATGAAGCCGAAACAAGAAGAACAAAGACAATGACAGGGACATTTTATTACCAATACCTCACTCTGGAATGATAAGGCACATATCTTGCCACAGCAGCGCTTCTCTGAGAAATGAAAAAAAAATTTTCAGTTTTAAATTCTCAGGAGCAAACATTGTATTTTGGTTTAATCTCTCTCTATGACTGTTAAAAGTCAGTTGAAAGTAGATTTAACTAAAGGTTTATCCATTTGGGGATCCAAGCAGTGACGCTGCAGAAAACACTTTTTCTAAATGTTCCAATTCTTCTTCACACTGGTATAATTTTGTATAATTTTTATAAGTCTTTAAGCAGGAAAAAGCATGCAGTCTAGTTGGAAACATGACTTCATGATACAAATTCTCCCCAACACTTCAACAACTACTTTTATTCTAATGAGTTTGTGTTCTCACATCCTTAGTTTTCTTCAGATGTTATTTAATACAGGGTGATGCTAAGTTTTAATTACTTTCCCATTTACAGAGTAATATGCAGGCTATGCTTTAGAGCATCAAATCAAATCAAATCACTTTTTATTGTCACATCACATGTGCAGGCACACTGGCACAGCACATGCGAGTGAAATTCTTGTGTGCGAGCCCCACAAGCAACAGAGATGTGCAAACACAACAACACAAACGAGCAAAATACAAGAATGGCCAACCTGAAACTAATAAATATATGTACAATATATAATAGTGTATGCATTTCTGGATGTGTATACTAAATATTTTCCTACGTGTGTGTGTGTGTGTGTGTGTGTGTGTGTGTGTGTGTGTGTGTGTGTGTGTGTGTGTGTATGTATGTATACACATTTTTACAAATTAAATAGTAAAAAAATAAAATAATAATAATAATAATAATAATAATAATAAAATATATAAAATATACAGAGTTGAATATGTGCATGTCTAAACATGTTTGATAAAACTATGAAGGGGCAAACCAAAAAGGTCAGTTTGACATTTAATTACAGGATTTGACATCAGTAATACCAATAAACTCTTGATGACATATCAGCCTAAAATGAAAGTGAATTTAGGTTTTTGTTTTGACATTTTTGGTTTCACTTCTGCAGGAAAAATGCATAATTTTGTCATCTGTGGATCTGCAGTAATATTAAGCGTATCCTTGTAATTATCATTTTCTCTTTCATCAAACATTTGTTCCATCTTCAACAAAAATGTTAATATAATATAAACCATGAAAACAATGTGGGGTTTTTTCTGAATTCAGTGGTCGTTTAAGCTGAAAATAATGAAAACACCAGATTTGCATTATTAATATCATAACCTCAACTTTTTAAAGGCTTTGTCAAAAAATAATGTTACTGATTATAACAAATGTTAATAGTGTACATGGTTCCTAATCCTTGTTCTTATACTTTTTGTGCAGTTCTCACCAGATATGAATCTTCTGTGACTAGGTATATCATTATTATACTTGTTAAAACACTCTGTGAGCCCTAGCAGATGGACCATGGAGGAAACACATCCGATAAGAAATCCTCATCATGCAAAGGTGACTCAGAATCTGCAGTGAGTCTGACATCGCTGCTGAAGCTGAATAGCAGAGAGGTATAAAGGTAAAATTTGAGTTGAAAAAGCAGCAAAGGGGATTGTTTCTAAAAAGTAAAAAAGCCCGAGGAAACCAAGAACTGAGAACTAAACACTGGAGGGCCAGTCTACCAATGTGGCTAGTACCAAACTGGTAGAATGATTGATGGATTAAAGGTTTGAGGGATTAAAGGTTACATGGTGATGTGATGATGACAGCCAGGCTGATGCAATCTGGAGGATTTGTGCAGTGAGTCATGATAAATTCTCTATACAAGTTGGACACGGGTGGTATGTAGATGGATGTAGCCTTTGGACGTGAAAACTTGAGCCAGTGTGTGATTGTATAAACTTTTCATTCATTTTAATAGCCAGCAGGGGGAAACGCTTATGGTTGAAGAAGAATAATGATTGTGTAGAAGTCTAAATGACGATGGTACTCACCTAATTTATGGCCTTGTAGTAGGGCCGTTCGATATAACGATATATATCGGATGACGATATAAAAACGTCTATCGTTTCATTTTACGCTATCGTTTGTTTCATGGTGTCGCAAAATAAACTCCTTACGGCAATATTTTTTTCATTATTTTGATGGTCACTGTAGTGGCTATATTAATTTCTTAAAGTTCTCTCTTTCTCTTACATTTAATATAACCACACTACAGACAGACAAGCGTTTGTTTTTATGCGTTGTCGTTAGCAACAACGATGGTAAAACCGCTTGTTCCACATAAACTTTTCACAATAAAGCTCAACATCCTATTGAGACTTTAGACGATAGATGTCTTAATATCGGGATATGAGATTTTGGTCATATCGCACAGCCTTACCTTGTAGTGTCCTTGGTTTCTTCAACAGATCCCCTCTCTTTCAACACATGTTGTTTCTTAAAAATAATACTTTGAAGGTCAAAAGGTTGAGCTCTAGGTCACCAAACCAGTGGGTAAAATGGTTGTTACATTCATCTTTGATATGTCTATGCCAGAGACAAATACAACCACAAACAAACAAGGAAAAGAGAAAACGGGTAACACAAAAAAAGGAAACGGACAGAAATGTGGGAAAACAGTTTTGACCAGTCATTCAAATTTCAGTGATTTAAAGCTTTCAGCCAATGTCAAACCAGCCTTGAGGTACAACATTTTAACTTGTTTGTCATTTTAAACCCTTTAAATGGCAGTTATCACAGTCTTAAGACCTCTGATCTGGAGTTTCTTTTCTGGCATCGTTTAATGCTGTTAGATGCCTGAAGGTCAATCAGACAAGTTGGAGATGAAGAAATAGAAATTACCTTTTCTGAAACTACTGAATTATATTAATATTCCGTGAGAAAAGACAGTCTGGATGACCATATATGCTTATCTTTCGTTTTCTTCTGCATACCAGGTATTTGCACAATCAATTTATTTTGGCATCTCCAGAAAGATTACTTCTATGTGAATAGTCTCATAATATTTTTATGATACCAAGTTTTTAATGGGATGACAACATTTAAAAATGTTTGTTTTTTTTTAAATCTCACCTTTTACAATAATTCCTCCTTTAGATGAAGATTATTTCACTAAACATGTCTGCATGGATTCCAGTTCTTGTACTTCGCTGTATATCTCTGTGTTAAAATGAACACTAGTGGACATCAGCTCACATGAAGAAGAAATCTTTAGTTTTGCCCTGCTGCAAGGGGAAAGCTAGATAATACATGTCTGTAAGGTCATTAGCTCCCAAGAATTGCTGAGGTCACATGTGAGTCATTGACCCACCCACCCATGATGTGAATCGTTAGGGTCACAAGTGCAGTAGGGTGTTTGTCTGGAGGGAATGTCAGGACTGGTTTGCAAGTGGGAGGCAATTGGTTTTGTAGACCACCTCCTCTGTTTAAATGTTGCTCCCACTTGATGTAGATGGCTTCTATCATTGCTGTTTAAGGGTATTGTTGTCCTCAAATAAATGCTGTATCTGTCTAACTGTTTAGATACACACTACAAGGGATATTAGATAGCTCTCTATCTGTATGAACACATTTACATACAATGACTTTCAGACATTCATAAAGGAATACTACAGAATAGTGGAAGCTGGGAAAATAGCATGAAAATGGTTCAATTGCTGGGAAATAGCAAAGAACTACATTTTAAAGCTGATATATTGAAAGCCTCAATGGTTGTAGGACTAATAATTCCAGTTTCAGTGGGATGTTATGTTTGTTTTTTTGTTTTTTAAAAAGAGAAGAAAAGAACATAAGGTAATTTAAGGAAATAGGGACAAATGAAATTACTGTAGATTTTCTTTTGTACCAGTTAACTTGTGGATTATGATTCCCTTATAAAGGGTGAATTTCTACCATTAGCTAAAGTCCACTAATCTCTGAAGTAGTGTGATGGAAACCACTGCACCCTGGGGAGTATAACCACAGGTCTGTGTTCAGCACTGGTTTCTCTGATGACCTGAAGAAATGGCCTACAATTGACCTCAGAGCTAACCACAAAGCTAATTAACCAGTGTTTCTCTCCAGGGCTTACCAGTCAGCAAATCTGGTCAGGAGACCCTGCAGTCAAGCTGAGACGTAGTTCTCATTCAGTATTCCATCACAAAAGCAGTCTTTATATAACAGGTGGGTTATATTTGTTTGCTGATACACTAGAAAGAGTTGATTTATATTCTTATGAGCTGACTGTTTAATGACAGGCCACACAGTAAAATACACCAGTAATTAAAAGCATGGCTTTAAACATTTTTTTTCAAAGATGCTTATGACTAAGCATGGTCATACTGTGACTTTCAGATGTTAGATGACTAAACCAAACCTCAGCAGATTGAATTACAGTATGTTTTAAAGTTAGACTGCAGATATGTCAAATATATTACTCATAAATCTGTGATATAACTAAGAAAAGCATTCGATTTCAAGTTATTTTGGGGTTTATAGTGTTGCTAACCCACAACACAAATTAGCCAGTGGCTTAATGAGGAAACAAAAATAAAACAAGAAGAAGAACAGATAGATAACTGCAAAAGATAACTACCTGTGCGATTTATGTGCTGGTGTCTTTATCAGAATTTAAAACATTGAGCAATCAATAGAGGTTTGATGCTGTTTTATTTATTAATTACTTAATCTATTCATTTGGCTGAAAAACTCTGAGGATGGAGATTAAAATCCAGAAATACCTCTGTAATTCTATGGACATTAGAAAGAAGGGATAATCCACAGAATGAATTGAGAACCACAACTTTGTGTTCAGTATAAGTCACTCACCATGGTGCAGGTTATAGACAGATCACAACTGGAAGGTTGTATTCAAAGGCTATTTTCACACATGAATTTCAGAAAATGTTGTGAAAATCCAAAGTGTTTCTTTCTTTCCCATTGAACACTAGAGGATATAGCCTACTTCAGATTTCTCTTATATTCCATTTTGTTGAGCTGAGAGGTCTGGCCAGGTAAAGCTATGAGGCAGAATGCTGGACAATCACTTGTGGACTGTGAATTGACCAGACAATTACCTGTGCTATTCTCACACAGGAAGAATCAAACATCACGAGGGCTTGGCACTATTTTTGGCAGAGTAAAGTCAGATATTTCTGTGTTTGACATTTGTGTTCTCTGGCGGGTAATGCCTTGAAAAGTTCACTGCTGCAGTGGATGTGTGATAATGGCTTAAGTGTGATTAGCTCACCCATACTGTATTATATATGTATTTTATATGCATGTGTTGAAGAAAAGAACAAAAGCTTTGTATCATAAGGTTTGAATTTGAATCTCACCAAACACATGGTAAACTTAGAGAGAATAGAAAGTGGATAATACAGGTACAGTTTAACCCATATTAAAAATCATCTATATTATTGAAGTCAGTGAGACAGCTGCTTTTGTTGATGCTGACTTTAATATGAAATATGTTACAGAACATAACACTGGACAAATATGGAAGAAAATATTTTACCCAATATGTGAACAAATTACCTATTTGTGTATATAATATATAAACAAGAGAGCAAAGTTGGGGAAAACCAGAGGCAGCTTTTGTCCTCCTAATAAGACATTTGTATCTTTCAAAACATGATAAACTTATTGACAATGAAGTGCTTTTTTAATCAGCTTTTTTATTGTATCAGGAAAGAAGTCCTGCAAATACCGTAAATAAGCAACATCTTTATTTCTCTGTTAACATGTTTTGCTGTCCCGTGTTGGCTTCTTTTGACCTGTTTTTTTTTTACACTTAATATTTTTTTATGCTCAAGGTTCCTGTGATACAGAGAGGGAGATATCCTTGGAAATATTCTGCATCAAAAATAAATAGACAATTATACAATGCCTGGGCCACATTACAGCCTGCACTCTAACACGGCCTGCTCTCGTAAAGAGATACATATAACCGATGCATCATGGCATGAGCAAACCTATGTTGTCCAAACAAATCACAAAACCAAATAAAAGGATGACCAAAAGTCCCATGCGCCTACCCATCCACCCATGTGGAAAGCATAATATGGATCAAAAACATATTTTCTTCATTCAAGTTCCAGCCTGAACATCAGCTATTTTTCATATTCCAGACCCACATTTTTCACAGTGAGGAGGAAAGACATGGTTTGAATGTTTAAGTTGCAACACACAGAGATATGTCTGTAATAGTGTATATACACTTATCTTGTGCACACAGTTTAATAAAAACATGCATTAAAAAATGTCAAATTGGGAATTAGTCATTCAGAGCTGTCTTCTACAGGTTGTGAGAAGGAGATAGCTTAACTTGGCCTCAATATTTTGTTTTATTTTCTTGTTTTCCTTTATGTTGCCAAATTATAGGCTCGAGAGTGTTTTATATTGTGTCTCAGTACAGTTTCTGGTCAACTGTCAGCTTAAAAAATAGTGAAATTTTACATAAAGACCACAATGTACTATTGCACCAGTGTTACGATCTAATTAAATTATCCCATTAGCATCCCATTTTCTTTTTTAATTACGTTTCATTCTGCCTTCCATTTTAATATTAAATACTAAAAATGATTCAAACAGTTTTTAAAGCAAAGTGAAGTATTTTCAGAATAAGCTTTCAGGGACTATAAAAAACATTTTAACACTTGATCATAGAAATTATTTTACATAAGCCTGCAGTTCTACACTTCACATGAGAAATCCGTACTGTTGTGCAGAGGGTTGTGACAATAAACTGAACTAAATTCTGCTCTGAATTAATTTGACCTCTTCATCAACTGCGCTGGTAAAAGTCAGTCTTAGGCTATGTGAAATACATATAGTAAAAATGCTAACATTTTGTCACTAGTTAATCGAAATTCCTGAAAATAACTGTAATATTTCAAAGACTTTTAACTTCATACAAAGTGCTATTGCCATTTTTGCTTGTAGATTAATGACTTTGTCTACAGTGTTTCTGGGGTTTTTCTTGTCCAGTCAGAGAAATCCATTCTGTTTTGGGCTTGAACAATTGCATTAAAGCCAGGCTTACTGTCTGATGTGAAACTGACTTAAAATCCTCTGCCAGTAGTAAATCAACTGTGCAAAAAAAAAACAAACAACTGTCATTTTTTACTCTTGGCCCAATGAAATTTATCACTTTAGTTACAACATCAACAACACAGGGTTGACTTACACATCCTGGTGTTTAATCCATAGCTACTGGGACATGCCCACCTGGAGAGGAAAACAGTACTCCGGTCCTTTGCCCTCCAGCCATCCTTTGAACGTCTTTGAGTTTAAAAGCAACTATGCGAATGTTGTATAGCTGCTGTGCTATTGGATGCACCAATCTACATTTATTTACAGGTGCCAGAAGAGGGTAGAGTATGGCACCAATATGTGAGGGGTCAACATCTCTGTCTAAATAAATAAATAAATCTGGCTAAATTCCCCGATGATTAAACATGCAACCATTTTGCTGGTAATACCTTAAATGAGTAAAGAAAATCGATAGCCTATTTATGCAAAATAATTCATAATTTTATTGGGTGGTTATATTGGTTGGGTCTGATTATTGGGGGTGGTCATAACCCCCTGGAAATTATGCCTCTGATCGCACCAATCTCTGCTTCTCCACAGCAACCCAGGCTGTCAGTAGCAGCTCATTCAGTTAGGAATGATTTACCTGACACTGGAAAAATACTCAGTGAACTTTACTTTTATGATACAACATTAATGTGACAAATCAACACTGTCAGACATTTTTACATATACTCTACACTGTAAATGTACTCGCTTTGAAAGCTTTTATCCTGGCAACAGTGGAAGGTCAGCATAAGCAGTATAAGCTCTACAAGATATACAGAAATGTCACTGAACTGGAGCTTTTCGACAGATGTGACCACTTTAAGGGATTTAAATAAATCAGCTGGGGTGGAATATGGATCACAAGTCCCCAAAATTTGTAGTTTCTCTTCATATCTTCAGTTTTCCTCCATGGACAGATGATCAAAGTAGTTTTGACTCAAGACTATGAAGCAGTATTAGGGCCACACTCATAGAAAAAAAACACCCCTTTTGTTCTGCAGTACTACCAACTGTCCACTTCTGGCCGTCATGATGGAATAATGTTTTGAACAGCAGTGTAGCAAGTCAGTCAAGTGACTGAAACTATAGATACAATGCAAAACTACCAATTTGGACAGGCATTGGTTATAATACATGCCAATTTATCCCATTTCAACCCCAACCTATGTAAGCATGTAATTACTTGTGTCACAAACATCACAGCTATTGCAGAGAGCAAAGGACAGAAAGTTAAAGTTGTCTAAAACGTTTTTCAAGTGAGGCTTCACATTTACTAAATAAAGTAACTGAGTAAAATGTATTTACATAGCAGTTACAACAATTAAAACACAATGTTAATAGAGAACCATTTTAAAACAAAAAAATAAATAAATAAAACATAAATAACAATAAAATGTCAACAGAAATCCTGATCAATGATTAATGTTTTTAACTGTTTTTTAAAAGACTCCACGTAGACTTAGTGCTACAGACAAAAAGACTCTGTACCCCAACTGTAGACTTCAGATTTCCTGCAATGTCCTCGATCCATCTTCTTAAAATTTTGCCTGGAAATGGTCACATTTTCATTTGCTACTTCTTTTTTAATGCCTATTTTGGCAGAGACCACCAAACAGTCTTTGATGAATTCTGCATCAGAGAATGGCTTACTGTGTTTAGTGATTTTGTGGGAAATCATAAAACTTCTTATGCATTCCTGGATATGTAAAGCGTGCCTTTGTTGTTTTTGCAGTTCTGCTAGCAAAGGTTCAGATGTCTATTCCTGTTCTGCATCAGTCAAGTTCTTGTATTTCCCGGCATGTTCAGTCTCCTAATGGTGATTCAAATTGTAATCGGTAATCACAGCAATCTGCTCCCCACAGTCTAAGCACAGTTTTTTTTAACCTCTGACTTCACTACATTAATACTTAGAAGTCCTGTTAACTTGTCTTGTTAACTTTGCATTCTGCATCGGATATCTTTTGGGGCCAGCAAGCTCACACACACACACACACACACGAACATATATGTATATATTAGGGGTGCAACGATACACAAAATTCACGGTTCGGTTCGGTTCGATACTTTGGTGTCACGGTTCGATATTTTTTCGATACAAAATAAAATGTTCATGCCTTTTTAATTTGTCATTTATTAAAATTATAAATATATATTTTAACTCAAAAGTACAGTTTTTAAATTTAACCCTAACCCTTGTGCGTGTTTTTTATTTTGACAGCGAATGCGCACCTGCGGACCACTTATGTGCACCCCTGGTTATTTAGCTCATCATATCGCAGCCACAGAAATTATTTTGTCCATGAAACCATAAAGCTGCACTTTCTTTTTGCCTTATAGTCTGATTTGTCATAACTTTTCCGTTTTGCGGTAAGCTTTTCTTTGGCTGTCACTTCTTCACTCTGACCTGTCTTATTTGGCTCAGCAGAACTGAAATATAAATCCTGCTGCTTTTACACACGCACTCACATAACTAAGTTACTAATTTAAAGTAACTTACCCAACACTGCTTATATTATATCTCTTATAATTATTTAGAAAACACTATTAATTAAAAAAAGCAAAACACGCATTAACATGACAAGATTTCCACTTTAACTCACTAGTCAGTCGGAGCCTTAGTGATACAAACAGACATCAGGTAAACTCACTTATTTTTTGAGAACTTGACAACGATAATGTAAATCCAAGGAGAAGAGTACAAAACTGTCACAGTGTTTGCAATTTTCCCTTTATAAGCAATATAAAGCTGCAGTGAGTCTCTTAGTAATAGTATGATTGCTGAGCCAACAGAATAGAAGGTGTACCCGTAAAGGTGGTGAGGCAATTAAAAGGTCACAAATACAATTTAGGTTTGTGGCATTCTGGAAAATTGTGGACGTTATTGTTCCTCTTTGCTAGCATTCTTATGTCAGTTTGTTTGACAAATATATTCATCCTCTTTAAAATGTGTTCCCTGGGCCTTTGTATCCATGGTGTAAGTAGGCCTTTTGGACTTTATTAGATTTTTCCAAGACTGAAATCTCAAAGACCCTAAAAAATTCTTATCTATGTTGAAAATTTTACTAAAGCTAGAGCTCCAGTCTCAAATTATTTTCTTCATCTTTTAATCAACAGATTTACAAAAAGTCAAATTTTAGACTGAATCATATGAAATGTTTTCTGATGATATATGCAATTTTTTGTTCATGTTAAAATAGTTTAGCTGTAGCACAGGAGATGAAGAATTGCTGCACGTTTACTCACATGTTACACTGTGCTTATACTGAATATTGGGAACATAAAAACTACATTTTCTCAAATGGATAGATACACATGCTAATGAAGTGGTCAAATTGATCATTCTTTTTGGCCAGTGAGGCTATTCCCCTGGGACTCCTTTCACCTGTTCTTTCCTTTAGGGGTTTCTGTTGAATTCTGACAGTGAGGAAAAGTATATGGTTGACTTCATCTGTTAAAGCAACCCGTGGAAAGAAACCCTGGGAGGCTAGCTTGACCCTTTCCAACTGCAAATTGAATATATTTTTTCTTGTTTGTTTTTTACCTAAAGCCATTGTGCCTCTCTAATGTCTTGATGTTTAAGGGAAATCGCATGTCAGCCAAAGACAAGGGATACAAAATACCCAGAACATTGATAAGAATGACTAGTAGCATCTGTCAGTAAAAGATAAGATCATCTCATTTTCAACAAATACCCCAACAGCTAATGACTCAACTGAAGGGTGATTTTTTCCACCTAATTTATTCAAAGTTTAAGCTGTTGGGAGTTGTATTGAGTTACTATAGAACAAATCTGCATAATTAAAAGGCATGAGGTTTGTAATTAACAGCATTAGAATATCTATATTCCTACATATTCCCCCATCTTTGAAGTGACCCTGAAATTCTTCTTGAATGATGTATATTTACTGCTTTAAGAGAGATCCACAGAGTTAGAAAGTTGTTTCACGGTTGATGGTTGCCTGTGGGCTGCATAGTTCTAGTGAAGCTTTTTTTGCTTTTTGAAGTGTGGTGCTTATGTGAGAGATGAAAAATTCATGAAAATAATTGACTGTAAGATTCCTGTCTCATACAACGTCTAGTGTGAAATGTAGAGCAAAGTTTTCACATCATCTGCCCAACTAGTCTTGTGTCCTGCCTTATCGCTGTCCCGGTTTAATATGCGAAATATATGAAATTATGGATGAACCTTGGAGACAGAGAAGTATGAGAAGATGATATTGCAAATTATATTAAAATTATATTAACATTCTAAGCGATCTATCTATCCCAATCACGGGGCGACCGTGGCTCAGGGGGTTGGGAATCGCATCTCTAACCGGAAGGTTGCCGGTTCGATCCCTGGGCTCTCTGTCCTGGTCGTTGTGTCCTTGGGCAAGACACTTTACCCTACTTGCCTACTGGTGTTGGCCAGAGGGGCCGATGGCGCGATATGGCAGCCTCGCTTCTGTCAGTCTGCCCCAGGGCACCTGTGGCTGCAACTGTAGCTTGCCTCCACCAGTGTATGAATGTGAGAGTGAATGAATAGTGGTATTGTAAAGCGCTTTGGGTGCCTTGAAAAGCGCTATATAAATCCAATCCATTACTATTATTATCATTATTATCAGACAGAGACATAAAACCATCTGGAATCAAAGACAAGTTTGCTCACTATTTTGTTTTGTAATTGTTCATTATTTTGAGCATGATACAATTTGTTGAATTCATTTATCACCTTAAGAGTTATTTTTTAATTTGGACTTGAAACATATTTCACATGGCGGCTTAATAATAATAATAATAATAAGAATAAGAAGAAGAAGAAGAAGAAGAAGAAGAAGAAGAAGAAGAACTAGAACTCACACAGAGAACAAACACTCTCGTGTCAAGGACCATCAGTGGTAATTATAGTTGTTTCTCTGGCTCATATGATACAAACTGATAGATTTAGGTCTATAAGTTTTTTGATACTTTTTGTATTTCTGCCTATGTACACCACCAAAGTGGATGATAAATTAATCTATCAAGGTGTGACTGAAGAGCAGCTTTTCAACTTTAAATCTAGGAGCTTAAGAAAAAGTATTAGATTAACTGTTTAGGAATTAAAACCCCACATGAATAATTCCCCATTTTCAGAGGCTCAAAAGTAATTGTACATTTGATTAAGAAGCAGTTAAAATTGGAGTTGATTCTAAATGTTGAACTTGGTAGCTATTCACTTGAATTCTCAATGTGAAGTCCAAAGAGATGTTCATACAACCGAAGGAGGCCGTCATTAGGCCAAAAAGTCAAAATAAACATTGCAGAAAAGCAGAAATGCAATGGCCAGCTCAGCAACACCAACATGCTTAGCAGACCAGACCAGCTGAACTCTGCAATGTACATGGGTTGACTCAGCCAAATGCTGTAAAACTGATTAAACAGTGCTTCACAGTGCAAATGGTTAATGACTCAAAATATCCCGTAAAAGGTGGCACAAGACTTTCTCACAACAAATATATTGTTCTGGACTGGGCTAAAAACACCACAGCACTTTACAGGAAGGGCCAGAGTCGTCTCTATTTTTTGAGGCGACTGAGGTCCTTCAACATCTGCCAGAAAATGCTGAGGATTTTCTATGAGTCTGTGGTGGCCAGTGCGATCCTCTATGCTGTTGCATGCTGGGGGAGCAGGCTGAGGGTCGCAGATGCCAACAGACTTAATAAACTGATCCGTAAGGCCAGCAATGTTGTGGGGATGGAGCTGGACTCCCTCAAGGTGGTGTCGGAGAGGCGGATGCTGTCCAAGATAAAGACAATGTTGGATAACACCTCCCACCCACTCCATGACATGTTGGTCAGTCACAGGAGCTCGTTCAGTGAGAGACTGAGATTACCGAAAAGCACCACTGAACGACACAGGAAATCTTTCCTGCCTGTGGCCATCTCCCTGTACAACGCATCCACTTAACACACTGTTTGCTGCTACAACTACACATGTTTCTTTTCCAAATATTTATTTATAAGTGATGTATGTATGTATGTATGTATGTATGTATGTATGTATGTATGTATGTATGTATGTATATATATGTATATATTGTACTATTCTTAGTTAGCGTATTGTCTGTCTTGTCTTAATGTTGGTTTAAAATGGAGCACTGTAACAAAAAATAATTTCCCCCAGGGATCAATAAAGTATTCTGATTCTGATTCTGATTCTGATTGTTCAATGGAGAAATAATTCACCTGGGGCCTGTGCTTCGTACCGCGCTAAGTGAGTTAGCTGGATTAGATTGTTGACGATTTCGCGTGATCCTGGATCGTTCGGTTCCCCGAAGCCCATCCGGGACTTGCTGTCATAGCAACAGAGCCGTAAGCGTAAACCTGCTGGGGAGCAGGTTTACTTTATGTAAACAGGATTAGATCGCGGCCACGCAGGTATGTCCGCGTCATTCATACGAAAGCAACAGCGATATTCCACCACTGTTTCACCATAAATAAATAACATCAATGTAACTAAAGATAATGCAGCACTTGATCCTTTTATTGATTTCACACAGATACATACAGGTCATTTCCTAAAAAAGGGAAATGTACTATTAACATTCTATTACATGTATGTGATTATTACAGATGTAATTCATATTTCAGAGTAGCAATTGTAAATTACTTCGTGTAATCAAGATGAGAGATAAAAGCGAAGGTGGATTTGGGAAGCCTGTCGCAGTCATATCCTGTCCGTTTACGCGAGCAACCCATTGCGGAAGGTGCAAGATTGATAAGGAGAGTCCTCAGAATTCAGCGTATATTGCGGGACAGACAGGATCCTTTAGCTCAGCGCGACAGTGTGCTCATAGAGAGATATCGATTTTCCCGTGAGGGTATTATTCACTTAACCAACTTGTTGACGAGGGGGTGCAGGGCCACCACCTGTCTTTGTTTTTGCTCTGCCCTTTTCTTGGTTGCTGTTATGAACAAACAAACAGAGTATTCCAGGGTCTCTTTCCAAGAGACGACAAGCAATATAAGTGATAAATATTACCATTCTGTAGAATATTCTTATATTTCACTTTTACTTGTTCCCATGTTCTAGTGGGTCCTGTTGTGGCTCTAATGTGAAAGGGGATATAATATAACATATTATAATATAATATAATATAATGTAATATAATATTGGATAATATGGTGTGATATGATAAATCTACCCTACCGCCTACTGGTGTTGGCCAGAGGGGCCGATGGCGCAATATGGCAGCCTGGCTTCTGTCAGTCTGCCCCAGGGCAGCTGTGGCTACAACCGTAGCTGCCTCCACCAGTGTGTGAATGTGAGAGTGAATGAATAGTGGCATTGTAAAGCGCTTTGGGTGCCTTGAAAAGCGCTATATAAATCCAATCCATTATTATTATTATTATTGAATTACTTACGAGTTTGATTTGTCAGCAACTTTCTGCCAGCCCTCTCTCCTTGCTTTTGCAGCCTTTGCAGTGTTCCCTTGCGTTTTAATTAAACTCTGAAACTCCTGAAATCCCTCACTCAAGAGTTCTTGCTCTGCTGCCGAAAAATACCGAGCGCGCTCCTTCGCCATTTTCGCCAACCAATCAGCGGGTTGCCGATCACTGTTTCTGCTATCGATGCGTATCCCCTTTTACGGCACCCAGCGATCGCACATTACTTCATCCAGCTGTACTAATCGTCAACAGCAGGTGTGTTCGGGGAACCGGATTAGCGCGCTCACGGTTAGCGCGATGATTTGATCTTGGATGTTTCATTTGATCTTGGATGTAGTAAGCGACGTACGAAGCACAGGGCCCTGATCTCAATCCAGCAGAGCATGCTCATCAGTTGCTGAAGACAAAACAAACAAACAACAACTGAAGATGACCGGAATAAAGGCTTCTCAGAGGATCTCAAATTCAAATTCAAATTCAAAATTCAAATTCAAATTTTATTTGTCACGTACACAGTCATACACAGTACGATATGCATTGAAATGCTTAGACAACTGCTCGTGACCTAAAGAAAAAAAAAAAGGAAAAGGCTATGAATAAGATAGGAAATAAATATGAAAAATTAAAAAGTGTAAATTTAACTGGGAAAGAATAAGATAAAATATATAAATTAAAGTTGAAAATAAAATAACTGTACAACAAAATACACAATACACAGTATAGAACTATATAAGAATGTATGAAGAAATATAAATAAATAAATATATATATACACACAATAACTGCAGCTGTACAAATATTAACTGGAAATGAAGAATATAGTGACCAGTGTTGTGCAATCCACATTATGTCTTGTGCAGTGCAAATATGCTTAAAGTGGTTTAAGTGATGAAGTGAAAACAATGTCCAGAATGTCCAGTGTGTGTGTAAGAACTAAAAGTGTGGGTCAATACTGTGTGGTGGTGTGATTGAGAGGGAGGAAATACAGCATTTGGTGACATCCATGCTTTGTAGACTTAAGGCAGTCAAATGTGAGCAGTGAGCAAATGAGTTTTATTCAAATAATGCAAGCAATGCTTATATTCTAAATGATATTACTTTATACAATTAATTTAGAGCCTCTAAAAAAATGTGGTTTTAATTCTTAGACCTTTAAGGCAACACTTGCTGTTAAACCCTTTGAATTAAAGCTGAGAGTCTGCACTTCAATTACATATTCATATAAAATCACTTGTGGTGTTGCGCAGAGGCACAATTATTACATTTTAATGTTGTACAAATACCTGAACCTAGCTGTATCCTTGAAACCTAGTTATGATCACCAAAAAACAAACATGCATGTCACTTTCTTCGACATTTACAGGACCGTGCATCATGAATTCATCCAGGCCAAACAGTCAATGCTGAACTTTACTGTAATCTTTGAGCTTCAGAGGTTAAGCATACAGCAAACCTGCTTAAGCCATGTGTTGTACATCTTGAATTTTTAAGGATTCAAAGGACTTTGCTTAACAACTATATTTTTGGAGTTGTGTTCTAGAGCTTTATTAAAAGTGGCGCTGCTTCTGTAAAGCTTTACCAACAACTTGGACCCAGATGTGACACAAATACTAGAAAGATGCTTTCAAAGGTTTATTGCATCCAACCCTTACTCCAACACAGGGGTGACAGCAAGTTTAGAAATACCGATTAATCTGCTGTAACTTGCATGTATTTGAACTGTGGGAGGAAACCAGAGTATCTGGAGTAACCCAGGAGGTTAAACAAACCTCAAAGGTTTATTGCAAATACTGAAATAAAATCTGCCACCAAATTTCAAATAATTAGCATCAGATCAACCAGTTTTTTGTCCAAGAGCTAATATAGTATCAGTGGATACCCCATGATCCAAAAAGATTCAGAAAAAGGTGTGGACAAAGAGGTCTGAAGAGAGTGTTGTTGACTCTACAGTCTTGACATTTTATATCACCTTCCCTCACGCAAGCTGTTGGGTTCCCTGAAGGCTAAGGAGTATCTCATTAAGTTTTCCCAAGAGGCTACCATAAGGAAAGATCGCTTTTTAAGTAGAGTCAGTGTTTTTCGTGTAGATGAGAGAGATGTTTTTAAGAATTTATTTCAAAACAGAAAACCAAATGTGTAATATTACTGGTAGGACTAAGAGATGTACTTCTGGAGACTGAAGATGGGCAGTGAGCAATATTTTGTGGGGAGAACAAAATTACAGACTGGATTGTTGGCTGAAAAGATGTAGTCTGAGCAGACAAAGAGTGCAGTGAGTATGGCGGAAAGATGAACACTGCGGCTAAATGACTTGGTCAGAAGCACAACTCAGAACGTGGCAGGCAGATGATGAAATGACAATTGAGCAGGCAGGCAGTCAGATGAAGATGAATCTGAAGTGCGGTGATAGATAACATTGAAAGAAGGAAGAGAGCAAAGAACTAACCTTGGAACTAATTTGGTGGAAGGCTGAGAGGGAGCCCAGGGTTGATAAACAGCTGAGGGTGGTGAGTGGATAACGTAGACGTTGCAAGACCTCCAGAGGGAGAAAGTGGCCACACCCAGGAACACTCACTCACTCACAGAAACAGAAGACAACACAGATTTATTACAGCACAAAGACAACTTGACAACATCTCTGATTACTGTATACATTAAAAACATGATTGGACACATGGTTCAGTATACTTGCTTATACCTGCATCCATTTCTTTCTGCGTATCTTATCTCACAGGGGGGCTGAGGTCTATCCCAGCTTCCATAGGGTAAGCGGCATGGTACACCCTGAACAGGTTGCCGATCTGACACACAGTACAGACAGATAACCATTAGCACTCACATTCACCAATATGGGCAATTTAGAATCACCACTTAACTTGACCCCACTAATTGCATGTCTTTGAACTGTGGGAGGAACCCGGAGGGCTTGGGGAGAACCCATGCAAAGAAGGTGAGAACCTGCAAACTCCGCACAGAGAGGCCCTGGCCATAATGGTGGAGTTGAGCTCAGGACCCTTCTTGCAGTGATGCAACATTGCTAACCACTGCACCACTGCCCTTGTTGTTTATACACATTTAAATAAAAATTGGGCGTAATTACACATTGATTGTGGAAATTGTTTTTGCACAGTAGTCAGAGGTAGACAGTAGACATCCATTATGCCTCAGATACTTCCAGATAAACAAAGATACTTCCATGCACTACAGTGGATACTTCCAATTATTTCTATTTTTCATGTACTGAAACCCTTTCATATCTCACACAGATAGACAATAGTGATGTGTCGGTCGCGAACGATATGGCTCTTAGAGCCGAATCTTTGAAGTGAACGACGCGAGCCGTTGTTTTTTGTTTTTTTTCCCCTTTCTCTCACCCTCTCTCTCGCACTTTTTTTCGCTTCACTCCGCATGTGAGCCTTGTGCTTGCGCTGAGCAGAGGGGGGAGGGGCAGTAGTTACACTCGCAGTAGCACAGGAACAGAGCGGAGGGAAATAGAGCCAGGGACAACAACAAGGAACAATATCGTCACTATCACCATCATCATCGTTAGAAAGGTATAGAAGTCATCTACAATTATTTTCAGTTGCGGATGATAAAGGATTAAGAAAGTTTATTCATGCAGTGAATCCTATGTATGCAATTCCAAGCAGGAAAACACTCTCCCAAAAAATCATCCCAGGTCTATATGACATCTTCTTTTTGTTTTGCATATTTTCATTTAAATTTTATTGTGTTGTGGTTTGCAGTGTTTTGTGTTGTTTCGGAGTTTGTACATGTTTTGGAGTTTGTACTTGTTTTGTAGTTTCTACGTGTTTGTCTCTAGGGGCCACTGTAAATATACTTTTATTTATTCACTCCACATAAAATGTAATGAATAAATTATAAATACAAAAACCAACTACTCAAATTTCAACTTTTAACTATTAAAAATTTTCAGCTTTTTCCCTTTAAACAAATTTAAAGTGAAACAACACAAAACACTGCAAACCACAACACACTAAAATATAAATTAAAATATGCAAAATAAAAGGAAGCTGCACGTTCTCTGTGATATAAGTCTGGGATGATTTCCTGCTTGGAATTGCATACATTGGATTCACTGCACAGATAAACTTTCTGAATCCTTTATCACTCGCAACTGAAAATATTGTGGATGATTACTATACCTTTCTAATGTGACGATGTTGTCTCTTGTTGTTGTCCCTGGCTCTCTTTCTCCCTCTGCTTTGTCTCTAGGGACCACCGCATATATTTATATATAAATATATGAATATATAAACATATATAAATAAAACCACGTCTTTTTTACATTAGTAATTCCTTTTTTGCATAATTTTATATTGTTGTTGATAATAAATTAATTAAAGCAACAAAACAACCTGAAGAGCCGGTTGGGAGCCAAAAGAGCCGGTTCTCTAAAAAGAGCCGGAATTCCCATCACTAATAGACAACTTCTGCATTTCATATAATTGTTTGTATAACTTAGTTGCCCACTCAGTTTCTATAGAACATAACAATGATAAGCCATAGGCTTCTGATTTCAGGTTTTTCTTATAACATAAGAAATTTTATGTATCCCATATTTTTTTAAATCTCTTATTAAAGAGCCAGAAATTATAATTATTTAATTCAGGGTAATGGTAGTTGGTATATACATGGTATGGTATTAAAATATATATTCATAATTCAGCTTTCTTTTAAATAAGTTTAAAGTTTTTTTTTTAATTTGTAATACTGAAAACATATCTCTATATATTTGTGCTTCATTTCTGCCCTTTTATCAAGTAAGCTTTACAAATTCCACTTTTGCTTTGATTCTCTTTGATTTAGTGCTGGCATGACCACTGCTTCACTCTCATTTAACTTTTCTGGCACACCAGTGGTGCTATTGGCTTTGTACTCACCCACCAATTTAGTACACATATAAAAGCTCAACATTCAGAGGAATATCTTGTGTCCTGACTATCCTTAAAAAATGATGACATTCACTGACAACAACAAGTAATAGTATTTGCAAACATGTACCCAGATTAGAAAGATATTCTGAATTTTGAGCTTTTTATCTTGACCAATAATAATTTGTCCAAATTATAATTGACGAGCGTGTATGACCGTTTACTCTATAAACCATACAACATTAACACTAAAGAAAAAATAAAGAAAGAATAAAAATGTTCCAAATTAGATCCTTGAGCAATTCAACAATTACACATTAAACTAAATGCTTCCTGTCCAATATAGACACTGTGTATAATTTGCTTTAAAGTATCTTATTTTCCCGTTATGGCTAGGGTAATTTAGTTTCTACCTGCATGCAGCATTTCAAAGAGAAATTATAGCTATGGACTATTTCGTAATTATTGCTTGTAAATGGCTTTAGGTGTGCCATTTTTGATAAAGGCATTGGAGGTAATGGTGGACTTTGAATATAAAACCAGAATAAGACATTTGGTTAAACATTTTTTTTAGACTAGCAATTTATGACTACTTCTGTTTTTGTCTGGAATTGTGTATTTGTTTTTTTGTTTATAATCACTAAGTTTACAGGATTTTTAAGTCCACGAATATGTTAGTTACAATGGATGAACAACAGGTATGACTGATTTGCACTCATAGCACACCTACCTACTTATAATGTATAAATATAAATTCAATTGCAGGGACGCTAATCAAACTCCCACATGAAGAAGGAATAATGTTTTTCTGATATTTATTCTGTGTTGTTAGACAGACAGGGATAATTGGCCACCTCATGCTATTTACCCACAAACAAACCTCCAGGTTCATTATGACATCTATAAAGAGAAACTTCACAATTATAATTTACAACTGAGGAGTGCAAGGAGGTCCTACTTCTCTGACATCATCACTAAAAACAGTCATAATGCTCGGGTCTTATTTTCTACAGTTGACAGGCTACAAACCCTCCTGTGTCAGTGGCAGCTGAACTTCATTCGACCATGGCCTGCAATGACTTTGCCAAATTCTTCACAGAAAAAATCCAAAAGATTAGACAAGCAATTGGTACATCAACAGCAGATCCAGAATACTGTATGTACTGTGTCCACCGAAAAACTGTTTAAACACAATCAAACAGTTTCACCCTATTAACAGAAAAGACCTGGAGGACATCTTAGGTCAACTGAACTCCTCCTCTTGCTGTTTAGATGTTCTGCCAACAAGTTCTTTCAAAAAGGTCTCAAAGACTTTAGAGTCAGACCTGTTACAGATCGTCAACTTTTCTTTAATATCAGGCGTGTTTCCAGAACCACTAAAAACTGCTGTAATAAAACCTATACTGAAAAAGGACAATCTTCACAAGACACAAATGAACAACTACAGGCTTGATTACTGTAACAGCATCTTTACAGGTCTACCTAAAAAAATCAGACAGACAACTACAGCTCATTCAGAACTCTGCTGCTCGAGTCCTCACTAAGACCAGAAAAGTGGACCACATCAGTCCAGCTCTGAGGTCTTTACACTGGCTGCCTGTCCGTCAGAGGATAGACTTTAAAGTTCTGATGCTGGTCTATAAAGCTCTGAATGGTTTAGGACCAAAATACATCAGTGACCTCCTGACCCAATATGAACCTTCCAGATCCCTCAGGTCATCTGGATCCGGTCTTTTATCACTTCCCAGAGTCAGAACCACACACGGAGAAGCTACATTCAGCTTTTATCCTCCTTATATCTGGAACAAACTCCCAGAAAGCCTGAGATCAGCTGAAACACTCCAAGTTGAAGACTCACCTGTTCTCAGCTGCATTTAAATAAAGCACCAAATCCGCACTTAAGCTTAAATTTCAAAACTTACATTTTAACTGCCGATTTTATCTGTTTTGATTTTTGATTTTATATACTGTTTTGTTTGTTGTTTGTTTGTTTGTTAGTTAGTTAGTTAGTTTGCTTGTTTTAATCAATTTTAAATCATACTTTTTATTAGTTTTTGTTTCTAATGTCTCTGTAAAGCACTTTGAATCACCTTGTTGTTGAATTGTGCTATACAAATAAACTTGCCTTGCCTTGCCTTACACTCCCTTAAGGCAGTCTTATCTGCATGGTTTAGCACACCAGCTGATACCTTCGGCCAATGCTAGCAAAGCAGCTTACTCATGTGCCTTGTCGTTAGCATCCCAGCTAGCGAAGATGCCATTGTTTCTTCACACCAGAGGAAGCAGAGACTCCGGGACTTGACGCTGCATTTGTAGCAACAAAATCTCAAGAAAGGACGCACACCAGGGCTGCTCATGTTGCCTCAACCTGGAACATGCCCAACTCACAATCAAAGCCGCCAGTTCATGTGCGCACCGTGATTGGTTCAATGTGAATTGTCAACGACAACGGCTAGCACACCAAGATAGCCTGCTGGGAACAGACTCCTTCTCGCTCACACCTCTTCCATGTCCTGAAGAAGAATAACATAGACCAGAAGCTGCTGCTGGCCTTCTACCACTCCTCATTGGATAGCACGTTCTCCTACTGCCGGGTGTTTGGTACGCAGGGGCCAGAACAGGATGGCTGCGCAGAGGATGATTAACACCACCCTAAAAAAATCATTGACTGCCAGCCCTGGAGGCCATCACCAGGTCCTCCTGTCTCTGGAAATCCAGGGCCATCACAGGTGACCCCTTACACCCTGCCCACCACCTGTTTGAGCTTCTGCCCTCTGGTCGGTGCCTCAGGTCAATCAGGTCCCACACTTCTAGACTCACAAACAGCTTCTTCCCCTGGGCAATTTGTATTGTCAACAAACATTATCCTGCCACACCCCTCCCCTGCCCACCGATCTCACCAATCTGAGCCATGGTCTGAATAACCCCTGTCACTCATTCCATTCACACACAGATTCTTTTTAGAAGTCTTTTCTTTGCACTTCTTCCAAGCACTTTGCAATTTTTTCTCTAATGTGTGCCTTTTTCTTATTTTTTATATATATTTTTCTTGTTTTGTATATCTCTTTCTTGATTGTATATATTTTTCTTCTTTACTATTTATTCCTGCTGTCTACTGCTTATAATTTATTCCAGCACAGTTGGTCTGGAACACCCACAATTTCGGTGTGAGTGTTCTATTCTATTTTCCACACAGCCCCTGCGCCTTGGCCTCGCCCATTTTGGGTGGAGTCTGCCTCAGGCGCCAGCTCAGCGTCATCTGCAAGCCATCAGTACCCATCAGAGGTCTTGCATTTAAGGCCAGCACGGATTTCTACTCTTTGCCAGATCATATGCTACTCTTGGTGGTAAATCAGCCTTCATGTGTGAACTTCAGTCTGTTTTTCTAAATGTTAATGTTTTGTCTCCCTGTGCTGCATTCTCCACTTAGACTCCTACAACTGTGCCATCTTGCCGCCTTTACAACCTATCATGGCCTGAGAGGGAGGCTATGAAAAAGTACTGGCGGCAGGCATCATTCGTCCATCCTGCCCCGCCCCCCCAGTAGGTGTGGGATTCTTCTTTGTAGCAATAAGGAATAAGATTGTTTCCATGCATTGATTAGCGTTGCATGAATGAAATTACAGTAAAAAATAAACACCCTCTACCGCTCATTAATTTTGCTTTTAAAACACTTAAGGGGGCTACCATTTTCACCAAACCGTTATGTCTTATGATATACCTTTCTGCATGCAGAAACATTGAAATTATAAAAAGGTTTGGTTAAAACAAACTGTGGCATAATACTGAGCACCACAGTGTTAATCCGGTGCCTTTCATTATCTTTTTTTTTTTTTTTTTTTTTGCATTATGTTCTCTTACCTTCTGATTGAATAACACTAGAAACTGTAATTTATGACTATACAACGTCCTCATGCACTGAGACACACAAAATCATGGATCTCAACACAGAGATGGTGCAACAGAGAGATATTACCATATATCAGACTGTTAAATCACTGCATTGTTGCATTGATGGCTAATGGCTTCTGAAAAGACAGAGAGAATAGCTTCATATCACAGAGAAGACAGACATCAATGACCTAATCTTACTTTTCTTTTGCTTTCTTTTGCTGCTAGTTTTTTCTATGACTTGGTTAGCTTTAGGTACCAAACCTATTTTGTTAGGATTAATTTGATGTTGGTTTGTTGAAATACATGCAGCATTAACAGCATTAACCCTGCACAGAACAAAATGGTACTTAACAGGACCCAGTACTTTTAAATGTAATGTTAAAGTCTCCTGGTCAATCATCCTTATTACGTGGGTTCATAAAGTTCGGCTGTGTCATGGTCCTGGGCCGTGTTGGCCCAGTATTCTTAGTTCTCTTGTATTTTTGTATTCAGTTCCCTGTTTAGGTTCTGTTTCCTGAGTTGCCCTGTTATGTTGTTCCCTGTGTGCTTTCCCTTTGTGACTCTCACCCCCTGTGTGCCCCTCTATGTATTCATGAGCCCTTGTCCCCTTTCGTGTTTTATTCCATGTTTTCCCCAGCCTGTTATGTCTGTGTTCTTCCCGTGCTCTCTCCTCCTGTCTGAACCTCTGTGTACTTCCTGTTTGACTCTGCCCGTCTCCCGTCAGTGTTATGTTCACCCCGCCCTGTCTCGTTATGGTTATCTGTGTCAGCTGTGTTCCCCGTGTGTTCCCACTTTCCTCGTTAACCCTCTGTGTATTTCTGTCTGCGTCTTCCTCTGTTCGGCGTCGCGTTCTCCCTCATGTTGTGTGTTACTCTCCCCGTGGTTCCTGGTACATCTCATGTTTAGTTTTTCCAGTTTAGTTCAGTACTGTTTTGTGTTTCACCTTTAAGCCAGCATTAAAACTGTGATCTTTAAGTTTATCCCCGTGTCTGTGAGTCTGCATCTTGGGTCCTTCTCCTGCCTGCCACACAACAAATCATGACAGAAGAACGCGACCCCGAACTGGACCCAGCAGCTCACAACCCCTCCGCGGACCTCCAGGAAGACTTGGTCTACACGGTGGAATACCACTGTGAGGAATGGGCGACGCTGCCTAGAGGCGAATACCGGGAGACCGTAGCCGTCCGTCTTCAGCGGATGGTGTCCGGGCTCCCGTGGCTATTCGGCGCGCTGCGCCCCCACATCCGGGACTTTCTTGTGTCCGCCGTGGGCATCCGCCCAGGGCAGCTGTCCCAGAAAGAACCGGAAACGGTCAGGATCGGGACCATGGGGCTCACCACCGTTACGCCGCCTGTTCGCTTCTCATCGGCTTCTACATCTTCGCCACCGCCTGTCTACACTACGTGGCGCACGGAGATGCCAGAGGCCAGCGACTTCGGTGAAGAGGAGCGGCAGCAGGTGTTACGGGCGTATCGGGAGGACGAGCTCCGTTGGAAGCCCTGGCTTATCACCGAGGAGGAGCTCTCGTCAGCTGTCCCACCACAGACCGACCACCCACCCTCGCCGCCGCGATCGGGCTACTCGTCTCCTGCTTCCTGCCTGGCACGGATGTGGTCTGAGGGCGAGGAGCCGGTCGCCACGGAAGGCCAGGCTGAGCCCACGGCCGCCCCTAAGAGGAAACGGCGTTCCCGCCACTGTCGCGCACCGCCACGGCCCGCTCTGCCCTCCACTGAGCAACACGAGGTGGCTGTGGGGGGCGCGGATTCCGACCTCGAGGAGCGGCAGCGCGCCGTATGCGCGCAACTGGAGGAAGAGCTACGAGAGGAGCCATGGCTCGCTCCCCCCTACGATGAGGTTTTCCGCGGAACACGGCTAGCCCTTGGGGGCCCCCGGAGTTGCCTGGGACTCCCGCCTGCCACTCCGCTTACTACCGCCTCCTCAGCCGCTGCGACGCCTCAGGAGCCTCCATCTCCCACGTCTACAGGGCCCACGGCCAAAAGAAAACGGCGTTCGCGTCGCCACCGCATCGCCCGACGCTCGGAGGTGAGTGAAACTGTCCAGTCGCTCCAAGTTACCTCTGAGCGGAAGGCATGTGAGGAGGCTACGGACTTAGCCGGTGAGGTGGCTAGCAATGAGCCATTCACCGAGCCGCAGGCCAGAGACAGTTCTGCTCCCGCTTCACTCAACCCGGCAGGGACCACAGACTCGATTCACAGACTGACAAGGTTTCCCACTGCCTTTGGTTTTAATAATGGTAGGGAGGTGTTTCCTTTGGTGTCTCTTTCCGTGTCTGCAGTTCCAACTAAATCTGAGTTGCCTGTGGTTTCTCTCTTCCCTCCTGAGCCGGCCCTGCTCCTCCATCGGTCACTGAATGAAGGCAACGAAAGCATAGCTAGTGCTCCGGTGTGCCCAGCTACACTTGCTTTTCACGAACCAGAGACTGTGAACACTGGTCATGAACCCCTAGCATGTTACCAAGATGCACACATAACAGCAGATCATGGTGACCAGGACACTGTAATGTCACAACACGTCTCCTGTCTCCCCATAGGTAATAAACCAGGTGGTTCTGAACTGTTTTGCTCCAGCACCATAACCACCACTCAGGAGATGGAAGCTGGGGTCAGGCTTTATGTGACACCATTTTCTCCTGCCTCTATGAACTCGTCACTAGATAGGGTTTTGGCCCCGGACAATGTCGTAACCACCCTCTCTCAGCCTGAAGTGTCACCTGCTTCAGTTAATGGTTCACGTACCGTTTCACCTGTATCTGTCTCTCCACTCAATAGGGTTAGCACTCTGAAGCCACAGATCACTGCGGGTACGGGTTCCAACAAACACATCCATCCAACACACCACAGTCATGCTACCACGGTGCCATTGGTTAGGTCCATATCTGTGTATTTACTGTTTTTCCAGGAGTCAGCTCCTAATGATCTAAGCTTTGTTTTTGTGGATCGAGTGGTGGTTCTTGTTTTCCGTATGGTCGAACCAGCTCCTCTGAGCCGCACACTACCACCGGTTGAGTCCAACCAGCTTATGTTGACCTCTCCTAGGACTACACCGACTGGGCTAGTAACCTCTGAGCCACTTTGGACTGGTGCGGACTTTGGGAACCTAATGATTGCTGGCTCAGAACTGGTGGTCCCTACCACTGTCCACTTCATGGTTTCTTGTGTTAAGATGTTAAGCCGTATAGACTGTTTTTTACCTGCTCTCTCTCTCTCTGGGTTTGTGCCTCAGCAGCCTGTGTTTCCTCAGCTCCTAGTCCAGCCAGGGGCCTTCATAACTGTTTGTCCTGCGTCTGCTGTTGGACTCCCAGGTGTGCCTATCCGGCACCCTGCGGCGACGCCACCGCTTCGCGTCACGTCAGCTGGAGGGTCCGAGGGGCCCGTTCAGCCTCCTGTCTCCGCTGGAGGGTCCGAGGGGCCCGTTCAGCCTCCTGTCTCCACTGGAGGGTCCGAGGGGCCCGTTCAGCCTCCTGTCTCCGCTGGAGGGTCCGAGGCTCCATCAGCTCCATCAGCCTCTGCAGCTCCGCCTGGTCCAGCCTCAGCCTCTGCAGCTCCGCCTGGTCCAGCCTCAGCCTCAGCAGCCTCAGAGTCTTCGTCCTCGTCTGGCCCAGCCTCAGAGTCTCCCGCCTCGACTGGTCCTGTGCCCACCGGGCCTCGGCCAGTACGCCTGACACTGGAGAGCCGCCGCTGCCTTACGCGCGGCCGGCCCCCTGAACTGCTCAGTCGTCTCCTTCGCCGCCGCCGCTGCCTTCCGCGCGGCCGGCCCCCTGAACTGCTCCGTCGTCTCCTTCGTCGCCGCCGTTGCCTTCCGCGCGGCCGGCCTCCGGACCAGCTCTGTCACCTGTGCCACCCGCCCGGTCGGCCCCCCGACCATGTGACCCGTGAACTTTTGTGCCGGTGGGCTCTGGGTCGGCCCCCTGAACTTTATTTGAACTATGGTCTTGTGCTCCTGTGTTTTCTGTTGTTCGTTTTTGTTTTTTGTTCCGAGCCCTCCGTCCTGGACCCCCGCCGCCCGCCCTGGGTCGTTTTCTTAGTTCTCTTGTATTTTTGTATTCAGTTCCCTGTTTAGGTTCTGTTTCCTGAGTTGCCCTGTTGTGTTGTTCCCTGTGTGCTTTCCCTTTGTGACTCTCACCCCCTGTGTGCCCCTCTATGTATTCATGAGCCCTTGTCCCCTTTCGTGTTTTATTCCATGTTTTCCCCAGCCTGTTATGTCTGTGTTCTCCCCGTGCTCTCTCCTCCTGTCTGAACCTCTGTGTACTTCCTGTTTGACTCTGCCCGTCTCCCGTCAGTGTTATGTTCACCCCGCCCTGTCTCGTTATGGTTATCTGTGTCAGCTGTGTTCCCCGTGTGTTCCCACTTTCCTCGTTAACCCTCTGTGTATTTCTGTCTGCGTCTTCCTCTGTTCGGCGTCGTGTTCTCCCTCATGTTGTGTGTTACTCTCCCCGTGGTTCCTGGTACATCTCATGTTTAGTTTTTCCAGTTTAGTTCAGTACTGTTTTGTGTTTCACCTTTAAGCCAGCATTAAAACTGTGATCTTTAAGTTTATCCCCGTGTCTGTGAGTCTGCATCTTGGGTCCTTCTCCTGCCTGCCACACAACGAATCATGACAGGCTGACCCTAAAGACCCCTAACGTATTCTCTTTGTCTTCTTAAATTTAGTTTGTTTGGAACGTGAACAGAAGATAGGCAGACACAAACTGACTTTAAGTTTATAGCTAATTCTTTTCTTTCACATCATTGAGCATCCCAAGCTGAACTCCAAATTATACAACACATTAAAAATGACATAGGCTTATTTTCTGTATCCGTATTCGTGTAAGCACACTCATAATAATTGGAACAGGAGTCCTACTTTTTTCATGAGTCCAAATGCAGCCAAACATGTTTGTTTGTTTGTTTTATATTTTATATTTGCTAAGTGAGAATCTGATCCAAAGTGTGCATGTTCAATCATTCAGTTAAGGAAATCCCAAAATGTTAAATGCTTATTCTCCTTCTCCTTTAATTTGTCTATTTTGAAGAAGAACCTCCTTTTTAAGTACACTCAACAGTATTTTTCTTTGTTCTGTGTGCTCTTCCAGAAAATGTTGACATGTGTTAAGAGGCTAATGGGTGTACCAGTCATCCAAGCAGGCACAATGCTTTATGCTTTGATGTAAACATTTGAAATGTCAACCGAGTCCATAGCTTTTTGTGAGTAAGCTCCAGCACAAATAAGACTGTCAATCCTCTTTCTTTGTGTGCATTTATTAAACTGTGAGACATGCCTCTGCCTTGTTATGAGTTTGTTTATTTTATCACTACATTACAAGCAGCCCCTGCCACAGTCTTACAGCTCTACAACTGTCCATAGTTATCCCTGTTCACTTCTTATCAAAGATCCTTGATGTGTGACACCAAACTATTCTCTTTTCCGCTAATAACCCTCCACTTTTGTCTTCATCATTCTTGCATGAAATTGGCTATTAGATGGTTCTCTGGGACAGATAGAGGTGTAATACTTTAATACAGTGGGCCCATGCTCTGTGAATATGTGCTGAGAAAATGCTGAAAATATAAATGCCCAAGTATCAAAATTCCTGACCAAGAAGATTCATGCATAAACACACACATACACACACGGAATAAAGAACTGGGAGAAGGAAACACAGACCAGTAAACAACCGTTCTGTGATGTGTCTTAAAACCCATAAAAAAGCTTCAAAACACTATAGGGACATGTTAAGTAGAGCCGTGTCTTTTGAGTTTGATTTACTTTGAAGCCATCACTTATCCTTGTGTGGTGATTACCATGGGTCTTTGCAGTCCCCAACCTCACACCAATCATGTTAACACAATCAAATTTCTGGGCACTGTTGTAGTTGCCACGTGCCAACTACCTAATCATGAACAAAGAAAAAGACGAAGAATTATCTCTGAGAACTTGGCTGCTTGAAACCCACATACTGGGTCAATCATTGTTCATCAAAGCCTGTCTTTCTTGGCTCATCAGGAATTATAAAAGGAAAAGTTGATGAATGAAGATGAAGACTATTAAAACTAATATAGAGAATCTTAATATACCTTAGCAAAGGTACAAAAATGGCTATAAATCCCTTCTTTCAGTTGCATCAAAGCAAAATTATTATTTAGTAACATATAGACTGTGACAAAATGACATTGTTACATTCATATAAGCATTTATTTTCATTTATGTGTATGTATTTTAACAAAGTAACTTATTCCTGACATCTATTTTCATAGCAACTATGTTGCAATTTTGAATTGAATTGCAATTTTGTGGAAAAAAAATCTGATAGGGACAATTCATAAGTAGCTGCTGAGAAAATTACTTAAAAATGTCATTCAAGTAGGTATTCAACTTCCCAAAATATAAAGAGCAATCAAAAGAATTTTCAAGGCCATCTCATTGTGCATTTTTGAATTGTTTTCAAGACTTACTATTTTTAGTTTGCTCCCTGGACTTCCTTTGCTGACAAGTACAAACATGCTACTATTAGTTTCAGGTCTTTCTTCATAGATTTTCAAGGTTTTTCTGGGTATGAATATATAAAATAACTCCAAATGAAGACTAAAGTTGATGTTATCTGGATATGTATAAAGTGTTTGCTCTTTTCTGAAATGGTGATGAGATGCTATATCATGACCTTGTTGTGGTCAAAATATCTAATTGACATTTTAGCTAACTGAGACCATGACTGTTATATATATAAACTATAAACTAGTGCTGTCAGCATTAATCTCGCTAAAATGACGCTAATGCCATAACCGCATTAACATGGCAAATCTCTGTTAGCGAGTTAACGCAGATCGCCCCTTGCGATGGCTGCTCATTAACGCACTGATGCTGTGTAACCATTGCACGCAGTTATGGCGTTAACGTAGTTTTAACAAGATTAACTCTGACAGCACTACTAAAAACATATAGCTTTAAGTCTGTCATTAATTTTGTTATTGCAGAATTGCATGTTACACAGACAGTGCATCCAACACTGCGCAAAGTGCAGAAGAGCACTCATAGGTATGCAACAGTGAAAATTAGTGTTTTATTGAAGGCAAATGGACTCATAAAATACAATTAAGAGTTTTTATTCTGTCTAATACGCTCTGTCGAGGTAACTGAGAAATAGAAAAAGAAGATACAATTCTATACCAAGCTATTTTTGAAAACATCTTTACCTCAGTTTAAAGGTCTAAAGTGATTGCTCATTAAATGTCCATGACCCCAGCTGAGTTTTAAACCTTTTCTTAACAAACTGTGACATGTACTACACTCACATCAAATCTTAAGTATAGCTCTTAAAAGAAGTCAGGTTTTTGCTAAATTGGCAATGACTCCAAAACTTTGACAGAAACTTGAAATCTGGCTTAAAGAGGGAAATGTCTGGTGTTGTAATTTGAAGGTGACTTCCTTGTGCATTTAGAAACAGTAATAGGAAAGATCTTGCTTCAAATATTATCTTTAAAGGCACCACAAAGTTTTCACTATCATTGGCATATACTGCATTTAAATATACATACACAGGTATGCACTGAGATAATACAATGAAGGCCATAATTATATTAAGGCTTGGTGTTTGTGTACAAATTGGTGATGCACTGATTTAGGGCCTGTATTTGTGAATACATCTTGGCTCAGCTGGAATCTGTTAATACAGGGGTCCCCAACTCCAGGCCTCGAGGGCTGGTGTCCTGCAGTTTTTAGATGTCTTTGATCCAACACAGCTGATTCAAATGGCTAAATTACCTCCTCAACATGTCTTGCAGTTCTCCTGAGGCCCGGTAATGAACTAATCATTTGATTCAGGTGTGTAGACCCAGGGTGATATCTAAAACCTGCAGGACACCGGCCCTCGAGGCCTGGAGTTGGGGACCCCTGTGTTAATAGATAGTTAAGACAATATTTGGCAAAGAAAATAGTTTTTTAAAGTTAACTATACATGACTTTTTTTGTACTTGAGTCTGTGGAAGCTAGGTACTAGACACCATGAGAACTTCCAGGATAAATGGACACATGCTATACTAGGTAAATACATTTGATCTGACTAAATTAAATTGTGCAGTGGGAATGCCTGTGTCAAATTATTTTTGAAAAAGCAACTTAAATAAAGATGGATGAGCTACTCTTATCTCCAAAGCGCAAAGCCACCTTTCATTGCCATGCCTATGCCATTTAAAGATGAACAATGAGCCTGAGCTTTACTCTGGCAACATTTAAAATACAAACATGTTTTGTAAGCTCAAAATCTCAAAATAGGAATGGGCAGATATAAGATGAAGTTGGGAATAAATTATACAGGCTAACCCTGTATGTTCTTTTATTTTCTAATTAATCACGGTGGTTAAAAGGTTTAAGGATTTATTGTCAAATAGATTATATTATAGATTCTATGTAATTACTTGAATTCTCTTTATGATGCTAATTACACCTATTTTTCTTGTGATACCACCATTCAAGTAAAATTATAAGGTCCAAAACATCATGTACTCAATGCATCTTAAAAGTTTCCATCTATTGAATAATAGATGAACAGTTTATTTTCTCCAGGATGAAGTGTAGGTAACAGATCAAGGCAGAGGAAGATAAATAATTTACAAATCAGCCTGCGCGTTGTCTCATCCACTTTATTTACACGCAGAAAATGACATATTGTAATGTATATGCCTTAGACAATGTTCTGTTATTATGGTTTGTATCACCTGCTGAAAAACAGAAACACATACCAGTGCAACAGCCCTTCCTGATAAGAATGCCCCGTCATGCTGCAAAAACTGCTCAAGAACAGCATGAGGAACACAATAAAGAGGGCAAAACAACCTTCAGAAATCCTGCTTCCATGCCCTGACTCAACATCGCTGCTTTAGCTGCTCAAGAGGATTGTACACAACATCATGCAGGTGGTTTTTAATGTTTTGGCTAATGAGTGTTGGGGAACATGAGTCCTTAAAATCCCTGTGTGTAAACATGGTTGTGTGTTGTAAAGCTACTTATATGAGGTGAATATTCTCTGTAGTCCCAGGGCTGAAATGGCACTGATTCTATACATCTAATGAAACTTGAAGATTAAAACAGTGGCATAATTAACAGGCTTTATGCTCTGTCAGAATGTGCCACATGAGAAACTACTTCCTGAGGGTGACATTTAGCATCATACACTGGCCAATAAAGGGATGGAAAGTCTAAGCATCAGCAGGTTCCATGTCCTGCATGTTAGGTCCTCAGCAGCACCTCCATCTGTTTCTCTGGTAATACAATTTGCCTTTAATTTCCTAATGTTCCTCTAATCACCAGGCCTTGTGCACAAGGGCTAATAGAGGGGTCAGAAGTTGAAGTCTGACCTGAGGAATGGATTTAATGGGCAACAGAGAATGCAAACTGCATTATAAAACACAGCTGCTTCTCTTATATAGCACGTTCAGTAAATGTGTGCTGGAAGTCTGATGCCATGAACTACATAGTTTCCAAATCACGCTTTCACTTTAATGATTAAAGTAAAAGCTAGGCATGAAGATCTTGCAAGAAGATATACTGAATATGAATATGAATATGATCTGTGGAGTACTAAATGGTTAGTTTCATCTTTTTATGTAAAAGAGAAATACTAATCATGAATAATAGATTAAAAGACACAGGATATGTCCAAACAGTTACATCAAATAAAATAGCAGCTGTTACCGTGACTGTCTATGAACTCTGTTCCTCAAAGCAAACTTAGTTTTGATCTCTTATTTTTAAGCTTTAATTTTCACGACAGCTAACGAGTTCCTAGTTCAACATCATACCATCTATTATGTTTTTTACACTCACAACTTTCTAGTCCCACATCTTCACAAATGAAAGTTTGCCTTAGATGTGCATAAGTGTGGTGGGTTTTGGATTACCGGCATAACACCATGAAAGAAAAGAGAGAGAGAAGATCCTCTGTGAGGAACTAAAATAAGATGCAGCCAGGCGGTTCAGCCACACACTTCTGAAACTCTGCCTTTAACCAAAGGACCTCATGGCAAGACAAAAACTTACAATATGTATTTGAGAATTTCTTACTGCAAAGTCTTCACACTAGTGGCTTGTTTGCTTGATTAAATACCTTAATTACTGCGTTTGAAGTGTCTCGTAGGCTTAAAATTGCGTCTGTTGCAAGCATTCAAGTATACTTAAATGTGGATCTATCAAGAGTTGTTCAGATTCAGTCCTTTCCAGACCCATTATTCAGAATAATCTAAGATTCTCATAGTGACAATTGTTTACACTTAAATTTTGCTCGAGTGCAGACCTGAACCTTGTTTATACATTTTAACATGAGAAGGGCCCCATGCTTCAAAAGAGGCAATAATATCTAACATAAATATAATGCTCATTGTTAACTTCTGGACCAGTAAAGATCAAAGCAAAAACAAAAGTATCTTTTTCTCTTCTCTGCTGTTTCTCTTTTCTTATCTCTTTCCCATTGGTGGGATTTTTCAATGTCAGCCACTTCTTCTATCTGCCGGAGGTGCATGTCATGCAGGTGCCTGATCTTCCATGGTGGTTCCTGTTCTTGCTTAACTACTTTCTTGTATTTCTGCTGCCTGAAGTATTCACTAACCACACGATCAGTTTTAGCCATCTTGCTGATGCATCGAGAAATCCTACCAAACCAGCCAGACAAAGCTGGATTGAAAGATAGCAAAGAACCACTAATCATGGCAGCACAGGAGCAAGTTCTGCACACAACCGCAATAGATGTCATACCCAAGTAGCCAGTATGTACAGCAGCATCTGTGCCAAGTATGGCTGGAAAGTCCTGAGGTCATAAAAGGATATGCACCCCAGGGTGGTTGAGAATGACCAAACTACAGTAAGCAGAGGATAGATGTAGCTAGACCAAGTGATAGCAACATCAGGAAGAAGAAATATGAGAAGCCTGAGAAATACCAAGGGCTGATCTCCTGGAAAAAAAAAAATAGACTTTTGATAAATAATTGCAGCCTGGAAGCTTAAGTTCTAACAACAAAAATCCTTGTCTTTTAGCATTTAATTTTATTACAGGACCAATAAAATATCTGTTCATAGTTGATAATTGTAATAGCAATGCTAGCTTTCAAACTAGGTAGGCCCTTATTAGGTCTTATAGGATTTTTCCTATTTTACTATATTTATTGAGTGGTGTACGTTCACTAATCAGGACATAGATGGTACTGTGATATGAACAAGCCTTGCATTTTCAGCTAAACATAAAATGCTACATCTTTTTATTTATTTACAAGAAAAACATAAACATCAACATGTAGATTTTACTTCAAAAGCAATTGCTTTTTTTTCCGTTTTCACTGGCATCACTGTACTCAGGGCAATGCCGCTGTTTGTTTAGGGTGCATTTCCAACAGTATAAAGAGAGAGGGCTTTGGAACCCCGGGCTCTTTAGATTGAAGGACCCCAGCTGAGTGGAAGAAGTTGCAAACAGCAGGAGTCAATTTCACGTCTAAGCAGCGCCTCTTCCCGTGGATATAATGCACTCTCAAAAAGCTCTAAACTCTTCTGGTGTGATTTTCGTCACTATGAGAGCTTTTACATTATTTTTAAACTCAATGATCAAATAGTCAACCTCAAAAGATGCTTTTTCAGAATCAGGTGAAACAACATTTCTCTTTTAGTTAGCTAGCATTTTAAGTAAACTGAGAGGTTAATACACAATTTCAAAATGTTTGTCAGAGAGGAAAGCTGATTAAGTGTTTGTTATGATGAAAATGAGGATGATTTAATACTAGTCCGTGTTAACATCTGTGTTGATATCTGTTTTGACAAAGTAAGCCTGCTTTGATAAATACATGTATTTATCAAAGAGCCAGGAAGTTCACACTGATACCTTAGTTACTTAGCATATTTGTTGTGTTATATTTTTGGACCTTGTTAATGCGTGTGACCTCAGGTTCAAGTTCAGGTTACTTTATTTGTACCTGTAGATAATTTGTTCTTTGTGCTGAATAATACATCATGGGGAGCACTTGGGTTTTTGTTAGTTCAAGTGACATTTTACACAGTCAGAACATACTTGAAAGGTACTAAGATGTGTTTTACAACAGCATGGTTTACAGCATTTCCTGGGTACGCTGAAATTATGGCAGGGTGCACTATTTGACTCTTGGGTTTCATTAAGTAATTATTTACAAGTGGTAGGCAATGAGGGGGTCAAATGAAGTCAACATGACTAATAAAACTACTGCAGATTTGTGTAAAGGCTTGATTTAAAGAAAGGTGGCTATAGGCAAAACCTTACTACTATGACAAGTTTGGGTAACAGTGTAATACAGGACTTTTACCCGTGTGTGATCCACCCAAGTCACAGAAGCTGGACAAGAAATTAACAGAAACACTCTCCAAAGAAGAAACATAACATGAAACTACAGTGGAAGAAAATAAAGAAAGCAAATAGTGTTTGGAAGTATTTCAAACATAAAGGAGGGAGTTTTATTTTCTTTAATACTGTTCTTATTTGAACATATCCACTTCATTCAGGTGAACTTTTGACCTGCCTACTATATTAGTTCTTAACCTACGTATTGATTCATGATACACAGTTTTTCTCACAGCACAGCCCAAAGTGTCAAATATAACTAATTTACATTGTAAATTGTGTTTCATTTATCTCTTATATGTAAATGTAAACATTGCACTCAATGTCAGTAGCCCTCCAATGCGACCCTGAAAACTTGCTTCACACGGGTTATGTTCTCATTGATTGTTCACACACTCAAAGCTCTGGAGTCAGTTTTTCAAAGTGAAATAAAAATGCACTTGGTAATTTAAATTTTTCACCTTAGGGCACACACAGGACATTATCACAAAGAAAGTTTGCATTTTCTTGAAGGAAAGTCACTGACCTGTGAGATATGGTACTGTAAGGGATATGCTGACCACTAAATGAATGTTTATGAATGCAATCTCAGGGCCTTTAATTCTGTTCTATTTCTATTTTTAAACAGTGTTTTAGCTTAATAATTAATTAAGTATCAACATCAGCTTTTTACATTGATTGTTATATAAATCTGTTATTTATAAATATTGATCTGACTATTAATCACAAGACTAAATAGCTTAGTTTCGTTACTACTAAACAACTACTAAATATGGCTGAGCACTGTTTAAAACTACAGAGTCACACATCTACCAAGAAAGCAAAGGGTATGCTACAGGTCAGCCACTTTAACCCTCACATTAATTTTAATAATAGGGGCTTTATATTACAAGATAGAAATGACTGAATAGGCAAGACAAGGGAATGAACAGTCACACCCACCGTTCACACAGACCACTTCTGGCCTTTTATGTTAATCATGTTGTTTGGATGTAGCATGCAAACATTCCTTTCTATGTTGGGACTGTTTTTGCTACATTAAAAACTTGGAAATGTTAAAACTTCCAGTCACCATTCAAACGTACATGCAAATGATTTGCGTTTAAGTGTGGAGGAACAGCATACGTTCATGAATTTTCCGTGATCACATAGTTTCTCCAAACAAATACACAGAAAATAATAAGTAAATATATGCAGTGTATTGACTATTTTTTCATCAAGATTGAACCAGTTGTCTAGAAGAAGGTTGGGGAAAAACATACAGCCATAAATGCACTACAATCTTTTTTTATTTCCTATCTAGGTTGCCGGGGCACTAGTCTGAACAGACATGTGGGACAATGAGAGGGGGGGCATAAAGAATGAAAGCCAACATTTAATGGTAGATTTATTATTCTATTTAAATAGGAGAGGTCAAATGAAAAATAAGACAATAATTTTTTAATTATGCCTGGAAATGTGAAAGACGGTCCTACTTAATAAGAAACTTGTGAAAAGTGACTTCATTGTCTTTCTCTGAGCAAATCAGAGTGTTATAAAATATATTTTACTTTATCCTCACTGTACCTTCTCACATCATTATTTTTATCCATATATAGAGTATTAGTTATACAACAGGCTTTGCACACAAAATACTGAAATCTTAATAGAGAAATGGAGATCAATGAAGAAGGAGATGATGGTCTAAGCCCCTGCTGTGTTTTCTTGTTCACTCCAGGCTAAAACCTAAAATCTAAAGCTGTAGTTTAATAGAACTGAACACACAAGGGGATGGTTTGCTTTCCTATAATGCACTAAAAGATCAGTCTTGTTACAACTTCATGATTACCAGTTCACAAGGCCTGAAGTTATACTCTCTCTGCTGTTGATTCAGCATTACTGTGTGGAAAGGCTCATCAAAGTTTTCCTATGGGCAGCCAAACCTGACAAGCAAATTTAGTGGGTTGCTCATACTGCAGAGGAAATGCCAATAGAGGTACATATATGGTGTTACTTGTGCACAGATTTGACAGTCTGGCATGTATTTTGGTTTGGAGAGCTAATTCCAGCACATTGTGGAAAGCAAAGCAAATGCACCAGATCAAAAATTAAACAGAGATGTACTTTACACAATGCAGGCATGAGAGATGACAAGAAATTTTTTTGAAATGTTTTGTGATGATATAAATCTGCAATTGGAGGCTTCTTTTGTACTGTGGGGAGAGGGTATTTGCTTCCTAGGCAGCTTTTGTCTTGTTCCAGTAATAAATGCTGATATGCAATAGCAAGTCAGAGGTTTTTTTTGTTTGCAAGAAATTTAAACTTTTATTGGAAATTATGGGCAAATTTCATTCAATCTTAATTCAATGCTTTGTCTAGTGCTTCATACATTTTCCCAATATCTGTAAATGTGTCAAAAACTGATGATGGTGGATCATGATCAAGAGACAATGGTGAGCTGGTACAAACCTAGTGTTTTCCTCGTGTTTATAGAATTGTGTTAAACTTTTATGTAGTAACCTACAGTTAGGATTATTGAGTGTTTTTTTTTACATTGTAGGCATACAGTATATGTAGGCATTGGTGTTACATAGCAATTAAGATAGTAATCATATATCATTTTCATATCAACACACCTAAAATAATCTAAAATAAGTTTCCATAATACACAGAGGTCTGGTGATATAATAAATATGTACAATAATAAAATTCAGAATTTACTGAAAGGGACTAGTTTAGCTCTGGCTTCTCATTTCATTATATAGACAACATTTGCAAAATGTGTTCATTAGCACAGTATAGCTAACTGACAGCAGCTGACACATAAAATAGGTTTAAATCAGTCTAGTATTATCACCCGAAAAAGTGTTTAATCCTAATCTACCAGTGTCTCATTCATGACGCTGGTAGATTCAGGGTCATGAAGCGGAGGTCTGAATATTCAAGATGACACGGATATTTCCCAGGGATCTGTTTCTCTTCCTTCTCTCTCAGCCATGAAGGTTTTTGTGCCAAGGTCTTCAGCTCATTCTATCTCCCAGACTTTGGGGTTGAGAACTCAAAACAGTCTCACCAAAGCTCACCCACATGGTCTGGGTCACAAACACAGTGGTGTGCCTCAGTGACAGATGGAGCTTGCAGAGAAAGAGAGAGATTCCCTCATTGGATGAAGTACATAGGCCTGCTGCAGTAGAGTAAAAGTAGCCTTTGTGGCCAAAACCGCAGTCTCCTAATTTAAATGTAAAAGTGGTAAATATTTCTGCTCTTTTCTTCTTTTCTTTATTTCTAATGGTATAGTTTACAGGTTACAGGTTGAAGTGACCTATTACACTTAATCCTCCTAAATTATGTCCTATTTTTTTTTTTTTTTTTTTTTTTTTTTACTTGTCACCCAAGGATCTCAAGCTAAGAAGGAGCTAAAATCACAACACTGTTTACTGGAGAGTGGTCATGTTCTAATGATTCAGTAGCTCCATATGGCCACATATACCAGTAGTATTCCAAATTTAAAAATAAACATCAATTAAGACCAAACTAAAAGCTGTCTTTCTCCTTGTAACTTAACATTCTTTCCCAAAAGCTTCTCTCATTGCCTGTTTGCATGATTATTTAGATTACTGCTATCTTGTGGCTGCAGTTGGCCATTTTCTTTGGAAGCAGCCCTAACCACTTGCCTCCAAATCCACCAAAATCTTTAGCACCTGTCAATTTGATAGACATGGGCATGTTAACAGTAGCTTGAGGCCAGCAGCTTCTTCTCATTGTTTGTACATGCACATTGTGAGCATACCTGTAGTTGGCATGTTAGACAAGCTGCTGCTGACTCTGCTCCCACTGCTCTGAGATCAGTTATGATATACATGTGTGAGATCAAAGGCAGCATTAGCAAGTAAATAAACAATAGGTCCTTTATTCTCTAAACACACAGGTTTTATCAGCTAACCACCTTTGCTAACATGTAAGAAACATTTGAATAATTGATTATATTCAAGGAAAGCCTTAATGATGGAGAGGAGATGTCAGCACATGTCATGTCCAGTTTAATATGGTCCTAGTAGCATAAACACTATTTTTTATGTATAAATATTTTTATGTATACATATATATGTATTTGTGCTTAAAGTTTCTGAATATGAAAAACAATGTTTTCATATATTTGTTAAAAAAAATAGACTTTTCTATAAAGGTTGAAGCTGTCAAATGAAGTACATAGGCCTGCTGCAGTAGAGTAAAAGTAGCCTTTGTCAAAATGTGTCCATTATTTGGATTTTTATGGTTTAGTAATAATGCATAGAAATAGTCACTTGTGGCACATGTTTAAATTATTCTCATAAAGACTATAATAGGTTTCACACAGCATTATTGCCACATTCTAATGAGAAAAAAGCTGCCAGCATCATTAAGGGTGCAACATTCGCTGGTTGATCAGCCAGGCTGCACCCCTAGCCATGTGTGGCTGCGCTAAGGAGGGATTTCCCCTCAGCCAGGTCTATGTGGGTGTCATGATGGATGAGGATTGGAGCAAAATACTGTTCTGATTATTAGCAATTTATGCTTCAGAAGTGGCTCAATAAATGACATTTATTTCTTCCATGGCTTTAAGAGATATTTGCAGTGAAATTAAGATAAATATTGGAAATACTTGTTGTTCTTTGTTGAGTTTGATTTCATTGCCGGGTCTTTTTTGTTTGTTTGTTTTTGCTTTTTGTTTTTATGCAGATGTGATTCTCAATCTGTATGTTTGACCAGCTTTTTGTATTCTGCATCACATATTTCTATGTTAAAATGTAATTCAGACAAGATGTAAATCATTTACTCTGCACAGCAGGGGCAATGGGCATGTTCTTTTTTCGAAAGAAAAAAAATATTTTACAAGCCAAAAAAAGAGTCACAGTCCTACATGTATATTTATATAAAAGTTTTTGGCATTGCTACTAAAGCCTATAAACTCTCAGAATCTCTCTTTTACATGAATAGTAAAGAAAAAGCATTGCTGTAACTTGGAATATTCCAAAATATAAAAAAAGAAAGCTTTTGTGTTACTGTCACATTGTGTATTTTATTAAGTATGCCTGGTTTTAATACACCTGCAAAAGTTTATTTTCCTTTCAACCTGATTCTCCCATCTGGTAGACTAGATGAAAAGACAATGCTGACTTAATTTGCATGAAAGCTTCAATGAGTCAGCTGCACAATTGAAAACAGCTGCACCTGCTGTTTATTGCAGAGTAATAATTTGCACCTTTTTACTATTCAGGACTGTATGTATTGTCTGCAATGCATTTTTAAGTATTGTGAGGTTTTTTCCAGAAGCTTTGATGAATGGACTCGGAAAATAGCTTACTGCATAATGACTGGCATAATTCATTCTGTAATGTATACTGTATTATGCATATTATTTGTTGGGAGGATTCACTTTAAAGTGATAATGAATACCCCTTTGGCAATAAAAACGTTACAGTTTTCTGGAAACTGGAAGTTTTACTCGGACACAGATAATAGAATAGAATAGAGTAGAATAGAATTCAACTTTATTGTCATTGCATATGTCACAGGTACAGGGCAACAAAATGCAGTTTGCATCCATCCAGAAGTGCTTTAGCCATGATATAGATATATTGCAATATATATTAGCAATAATATAGATATGTAAGTATATTACAGAAATGGGTCTATTATGGTATGTAATATGTACACGGGATGAAGTATGTTATGAATATGCTATAACTATAAGTATGTACAGGCTGTAGTGAGTATAAGCTATGTACAGGCTATGAACAGGATATAAATATGAAAAAAAAAACTATACAGAAATATGAGATATACAGCTATACAGAAATGGGAACTATGCAAGTTGTAAACAGTTGTAGAAAATCATCGTATTGTACAGAATGATTATTTACACAGAACTATACAGTAGTGCAGTTAAGAGGCTATATAAAGTGCTAGTGGTTGAGAGTGGTGGTTCAGCCCATGTTATTATTGTGTGTATGAGGGTACAGTTGTCCATTGTGTGTGTGTGTGTGTGTGTGTGTGTGTGTGTGTGTGTGTGTGTGTGTGTGTGTGTGGGTGGTTGTGGGTGTGTGTATGTTCAGTCCATGAGTTAACGTGGGTCAGATGTCAGGAGGCAGAGTTCAGGAGTCTGACAGCTGTGGGGAAGAAGCTGTTCCGGTACCTGGTGGTCTTAGTCCGGAGGCTCCTGTAGCGCCTCCCAGAGGGCAGGAGGGTGAAGAGTCCATGTGATGGGTGACTGGGGTCTTTGATGATTTTCCCAGCCCTTTTCAGACACCGCTTCCTGTAGATGTCCTTTATGGCAGGAAGTGGTGCTCTGGCGATGCGCTGGGTAGTTTTCACGACCCTCTGCAACGCCTTCCGGTCCGAGGCAGAGCAGTTCCCGTACCAGACTGTTATACAGTTGGTCAGGATGCTCTCAATGGTGCAGAGATAGAAGTTCACCAGGATGTCTGAGGACAGGTGGTTCTTCCTCAGAGTCCTCAAGAAGATTAGATTAGATTAGATAGAACTTTATTAATCCCTCGGGTGGGTTCCTCTGGGAAATTCGATTTCCAAAAAAGCACAGCACCGACAGAAGTTACAGAGTTACAGAATATTATATATATATATATACACACACACATATATATAAATACAGAGACAATATAAATAAAATATACGAAGGGGATAAATAGAATCAATAGGAATAAAAAATAAAAATACAAGTGAATTGCACATTTCAAGTATTGAGGTCTATTGCACTGTTGACTATTTACAAAGGTATTGCACAAAAGGTATTGCACAGTGAGGTGAAGAGGCACTACAGCTTAGTTGTCCCCCCTCCTTTGTCCTCCTGTTTCCCCTCCCTCTCCCCTCCAGAGAGGAGTTAAACAGTCTGATGGCGTGTGGGACAAAGGAGTTTTTAAGTCTGTTAGTTCTTGTCTTTGGGAGAAGCAACCTGTCACTGAACAGACTCTTCTGGTTGTTAATGGCCGTGTGCAGAGGGTGCCTGGCATTGTCCATAATGTCCATCAGTTTCTTTAATGTCCTTTTCTCTGCCACTGTCACCAGAGTGTCCAGCTTCATGCCGACCACAGAGCCAGCCTTCCTGATCAGTTTCTCCAGCCTGCATCAGTCCTTCTCTGCTGTGCTGCTCCCCCAGCACACCACAGCATAGAAAAGTACTCCAGCAACCACCGACTGGTAAAACATCCTCAGGAGCTTCCTGCAGATGTTAAAAGACCTCAGCCTCCTGAGGAAGTACAGTCGGCTTTGGGCTTTTTTATACAGGTGCTCTGTGTTGCATGACCAGTCCAGTTTATTGTCCACCCACAGCCCGAGGTACTTGTACTTGTTGACCACCTCCACCTCCTCCCCCTCTATCTGAACCGGCAGTGGACCTGCTCTAGACCTCCCGAAGTCCACAACCAGTTCCTTAGTCTTTGAGGTGTTGAGTTGCAGGTGGTTTGTGTGACTCCATGCGACAAAGTTCCTCACCAGACTTCTGTACTCCTCTTCCTGATCATCCCAGATACACCCCATGATGGCTGTGTCGTCTGCAAACTTCTGAATGTGGCATAATTCAGAGTTGTAGCAGAAGTCAGAGGTGTACAGGGTGAAGAGAAGAGGGGACAGCACAGTTCCCTGTGGTGCTCCTGTGCTGCTGACCACTGTGTCAGATGTGATGTCCTTCAGCCTGACGTACTGTGGTCTGTCGGTGAGGTAGTCGGAGATCCAAGCGACCAGGCAGGGGTCCACCTCCATCCTGTTCAGTTTTTCCTGAAGCATACAGGGCCGGATGGTATTAAAGGCACTGGAAAAGTCAAGAAACAGGATCCTGACCGTGCCTTTTCCCCCATCCAGGTGTGAGTGGGCTCTGTGTAGGAGGTACAGGATGGCATCCTCCACTCCGACACCCGCCTTGTATGCAAACTGTAGTGGGTCCTGGGCATGTTGTACCTGTGGTCGGAGGAGGTTGAGGAAGAGCCGCTCTAGAGTCTTCATAAGATGTGACGTCAGTGCCACCGGTCGGAAGTCATTCAGCTCATTGGGCCGGTTCTTTTTGGGGCGATGCAGGATGTCTTCCATAGGGCGGGCACTCTCCCCAGTCGCAGACTGAGGTTGAAGACTCGTTGTAGCGGCTCCCCAAGTTCAGCAGCACACGCCTTTAGCATCCTAAGACACACCTTGTCTGGGCCTGCTGCCTTTCTGGGGCGAAGCTTCCTCAGTTGTCTCCTGACCTGATCCACTGTGACACTGGGAGATGTTTGGGAGGAGGGGAGGGGGGGAGATGTCTTGCTGCTGAGAGAGGGATTGGAGGAGGGGGGTGTCATGGTGTCAGGAAGGGGGGGAAGCCAGGGAGGTAGGAGAGTGGGGATTGGACTCTGTAGTGAAGGTGAGGGTGAGGGTGGGGGCGTTGTGGGCTGGTCAAACCTGTTGAAGAAGTTGTTGAGTTCGTTTGCCTTCTCCACAGTCCCCCCCACTGTGCTTTTCTTGGTGTTGTGGCCTGTGATGGTTTTCACACCATTCCAGACCTCTCTCATATTGTTCCTCTCCAACTTCTGCTCCACCTTCTTCCTGTAGGTGTCCTTTGCTTCCCTCAGGCAGCGTTTCACCTCCCGCTGTGCTGCTTTCATCTCCTCCTTCACTTTGCTCCTGAAAGCCTTCTTCTTCATGTTGAGGACAGCTTTGACTTCCTGTGTTACCCACGGTTTGTTATTAGGATAACACCGTACCGTCTTAGCAGGGGCGACCGTGTCCACACAAAAGTTGAGGTAGTCTGTAAGACAGTGTGTCGCCCCCTCTATGTCCTCAAGAAGAGGCGCTGGTGTGAGTCAGCATTCCTCCTGTAGTCCACGATGAGCTCCTTGGTCTTCTCAGTGTTAAGCAGCGGGTTGTTTGTGTCGCACTACTCAGCCAGACGATCTACCTCCTCCCTATAGGCGGCATCGTTGTCACTGATGAGGCCAATCACCGTGGTGTCATCTGCAAACTTAATGATGGTGTTAGAACCATCGGCAGGTCTGCAGTCGTGGGTGAAGAGGGAGTAGAGGCCAAGTTAAACTTTCCATGAAAGTAAATAAATAAAATCCATTCATTTTTTTAATCTGATTTAGGATTGCAAGGTTGCTGGAACCTATTTCGGTCATCACAGAGTGATAGCTTGGGATAGCTTGGACGGACTAGCAACCTGTTCAGTGCAGGTTTATACTAAATCACAGGGCCACCAAAAAGACACAGACAGCCATTCATTCACATTCATACCTACCTACAGCCAACTTAGAATCATCAGTTAACCTAAAATGCATTGCTTTCAACTGAGTGCCGCGAGACAAAACTCATGTAGTCACAAGGAAAACAAGAAAACTCCAAACAGAAAGGTCAAAGCTAACCAGCAAATTCAAGCTCAGTACCATCTTGCTGTGAGGTGGCCACTGTTAACCACTGCACCACCATGACACCCATAAATTAAATCAACAATCAAACCTAAAACTTACTCAAACTACTTTGTCAGATGTCTGCCAAATAATTTATGTCAGTACCCTCTCAGGACTTGCCACACACCCCTAGCATCGTGTTTTCCTTTGATCAAGTTGTTGCTTCCATTCAGGGAATACAACTGAAATCTCATAATTTTATCAATGTTAAAACATAAATTCCAAACTGCTGGGACAATGCATAATGAGAGCTGCATACAGTGAGGTGAATCTTTTTTCTTTTTGTATGTAAAAAGGTTCATGTTCCACATTATTTTATCATTATTGTTCTGCCTGTATTCCATTTTTTTCTAAACATGAACAGCTTTTCTTAAATATTAATTATGTAAATAAAACACGTTGTAGTGAAAAGGGTAATTTAATACAACCTGCCATGCAGTAAGTAAAAGACTCCTTAGTGTAGGTCAAAGCACTCCGAAAGTTTCATAATAATCAATTTGCCATCTGTTCATTAATGCTACAATAGCTCCCATCTTAAATGCACTGGGAGACTCCAGCGACTCATTAGATGACCTTAACTAACATTTTATCCCAGTGCTGTAGGTATAATGTGACAGTTCTATCTGTGGAAGGAAGAAAAATCACTGGAAAAGGCAAATAGTGGAACAAGAACAAATCTAAGTGCATCCTGGATATCTGTTGTCTTTGAAAAAATAAAAAAAATAAATAAGGCATCTATCTATGAATGCTAGAATTTTGCATATCAGGGCATACTTTTAAAAAATCATCTGGTCCTTAGCTGGTGTTAAATTTAGGTAAATACAACCCCAGTTGAACTACAAAAACATGATAATTACCGAGTATGATCACCTCAATAAAATCCAAAGTTTGGGCAGTTTGCTGGTCTGGAGCATATAGGTTTGTCTTAACAAAATGCCAAGGAAATCTTCAAGACTCAGGTTTTGCTGACTATCAGTTTGTGAAGGGTCATATAATTACAATAAGGTTGATTCTATTCATCTGGATGTAGTGGTTTCAATGGGAAAGACGTATGACAATTTACATATTAATGATCAAGGAACCGACCTCACAGCCCATTGTTCTTTCAGTGGGCTGGTTTCAGTTATTGTGCAAATGTACTGTTTATAAGGTTGGGGAAACCTGTAATCAGCTGTCTGTGAAGGTTCTCAGTCATCCAGGTCATCGTAGTCTAAGGAACTTGGGGAAAAAAAGGGTCTGGACTTCTTTAAGTTGCTTTAAGACTCCTTGAAGCTCCTTAGACTGCAGCCAGTGTTCCTCCCTGTTCAGGATGTTTACATCCTCATCATTGAAAGAGTGTCCACTGGCCTGTAGGCGTAAATAGACTGCTGAGTCCTGGCCTGACGAAGTAGCTCTTCTGTGTTGTGCCATCCGCTTCACCAGAGGTTGTTTGGTTTCTCCGATGTATAAGTCCTGGCAGTCCTCCTGGCACTTAACAGCGGTGTATGCTGTTAAGTGCGTACACTATGTTACTCTGTTTTGTGCCAGGGGACCCGATCCTTGGGGTGGACCAATTGTTTTGGCGCAGCGTGTTTTGGAGTTTAAAAGCCACAGAGACACTGTGTTTAGAAAAAATGCGTCTGAGCTGCTCCGATACTCCTGACACATACGGGACCGCTACAGGTTTTCGCTTAGTCAGCGGTTGTCCTTCTCTCCTGGATTGGCTGGAGCTTTCTTTTAGCACCTTCCCAGCTTTGACAAAAGTCCAGCTGGGATAACCACATTTACTCAGGGCCTTCTCGATGTGCTGTTCTTCTGCCTCCCTGGCCACTGTGTCAGTGGGGATGGTGTTCGCTCTGTATCGTAGCGTCCTGATGACACCCAGTTTACGCTCCAGTGGATGATGCGAGTCAAACCTTAAATACTGATCCATATGTGAAGGTTTACGGTATACATCAGCTTTGATGTGTACCATGCAGTGGCGTGTCCAGCGGGGTGGCCCAACCAGACTGGCCACCCCAGGTGCCACCCCGAAGCTAAAACAATAAGATAAGATAAGATAAGATAAGATAGAACTTTATTAATCCCTCGGGTGGGTTCCTCTGGGAAATTCGACTTCCAAAAAGCACAGCAACGACCGAAGTTACAGTTACAGAATTGTTATATATATATATATATATATATATATATATATATATATATATATATATATATATATATACACACACACACACACATATATAAATACAGAGACAAATATAAATAAAATATACAAAGGGGATAAATAGAATAAATAGGAATAAAAAATAAAAATACAAGTGAATTGCACATTTCAAGTATTGAGTCTGTTTTGCGTAACTATTTTTAAATCCCGGTAGCTCTGCAACCACGTAAGCTAATGCAATCATTTTTTTTGCATATGAAACCGGAGGAATTGTACTTACATCTTATGCCATCAGCTTGTCCTAGGTCACAGTTTCCTTCCACATATAGCTTTGCAAAAACTGCATAAAAAGCACTTGCAGCAACAAAAACATAATATTCCAGAAACACGCTTTGCCGATCCGATCAGCTGTTCATAACACTTCCTACGTTGGAATAGAAGTCAGCGCGAACTTTTGCATGTCCGCCATTACCTGCCCGAAACCGGAAGTGATGTCATTTTCGCGGAAATGTAGTTTTTTTTTTACCATCAGGGCCTCAGGGCCTATACTGATGCTTTTAAAAGTTATCTCACCATGCCAGCTGACTGTATTTCATCATCAGCCAGTGTTGTTCTTTATACATCAATATTACCAAAGTTTACCATAAGGCAGCATATAAAGTATTTACTTGCCAACACGTTCTCACTCCCAAAGCGTAACATTTTACGCTAGGTGACAAATCGTCAACATATTACGTTTTTGGCTACCCACCACGTTCCTAAATGACGACCTCGGAAAAAAGAGGAAATATGAGAACCGTCTGGACTCCATCTACACATGTTCTCTCTTTTTCTTCAAATCGCTTAGAAACACGCTATTTAACATCATTATAGTCCTGGTTAAGATGGTTATGGTTAGGGCTAGGGATAAGGTTAGGTTTAGGGCTGGAATACAGGGCTGGAACGTCCATTACCGCGGGAGCGTCATTGCACTGGATTCCAGCCATAACCCGTCGCGTACCATAAGAACGCCGAAGGTCTCCTTTCGCGTTCCTCAGGAACGCTGCGGGACATGACAAAACGTTGACATGTTACGCCTCAGGAGTGAGAACGGGCTGTACTTGCTTTCAGGTTTTATCCAAATGTTAGTCTTTTCATTTGTTTCCCCACTTTTTTCCTGTTTCAAAATCAAACACCAGTTTGTGAGAAGATTATCTTCTTTTTTAACAGGCATTGGTTTTGCATTGGCATTGGCTAATTTGCCAATTGTATGTTAAAAATGTTCATATTTTAATATTCAAAAATGTTTTTGCCCAAAACATATGTACACTACATGTCAGTAAAAGTACTATGCAAATATTAATGTCCTTGACTGCTGAATAAACACTGACTGATTGTATCTCTTGTACTTTATCAACGCAGTATCTAAAAACTTTGCACCATAGTGGTTAAAATCTCATTCTAATAAGAGTTAAAAGTGCATTCGGTTATTAGGTTTACAGGGTTATTGAATTATGGTTAACGGTTGGTAGAATTGTTTTTAACATTATCTGCCAATTACATCTGCCACCCTTCTCCAAATCTGTGCCCCTACCTGCCCCCCCCCAACAAAAATTTTCTAGACACGCCACTGGTACCATGGCGATTGATCAGTGGGCTTTGATCAGTGGTTGTTGATCAATAGTCATGAGAATTTGCATAACTATGATTAAGGAACTGACCCCCCAGCCCTTTGTTCCTTCAGTGGGCTGTTTATAAGATTGGGGAAACCCGCAGTCAGCTGAGGCTGAGGAACTCAGTTGGATGAGTGATGAAACAATTTTCCCACTGAAAACGCTACGTCCAGATGAGCAGAATCAACTTTTGGAGATATTCATAATATATTTCAGATATTTGCCAGTCTTTGCTGGAGTAGACATCCCAGCAAATTCACCCTAAGGTCAAACCATGCAATGTTCAGGGAAACTGCTGAAAGCCAAAGAGCTGCATTTCAGTTACAATGTTAAATGCTCAAATTCACAAAATATAATTAGGCACTCTTGTTTGGAAAAGTTACCAGTAGAAAGCCAGTTCTTTCTAGAATAGGCGTGGCATCATGGTTTAGGTTTCATAAATTGTATTAGAACCAACCACAAGATGTCTGGATGTCACACAACAATGGAACAGTGTTTGGATAGACGAAACCAAAGTGCAGATGTCTTGCCATAATGCTCAACACATTGTTTGGCAAATACCAAAAACAATATAGCAGTACAAATGTCTCCTTATAGAGATGATGTCAGTTTTGCAGCCACAGGACATGTGCACATTGCAGTCATTGAGTTTACCATTTTCTGAGTCAAAGGTGAGAACTTCTCTCTGACAGTCTGAATCAAAACTGAAGTAGGATTGTAAAGAAGAATGAGCCAAAATTCCTCCACAATGATGTGAGAGACAGACAGTCTCTCAGAAAATGATTACTTTAGGTTATGGCTGCTAAAAGTGGTTCTAAAAGCTACTGAGTCAGAGGGTATATTTAGTTTTTCACACACTACTTTTGTATTCTGGCTTACTTTTTATGAAATAATTAATGGCGTGGTTGTTTTTCTAAGGGTGTATTATTTTAAGACTTAGTAAGGAATAAACAGATTTATTATGTAAAATCTTTATGTAAACAGTAAACTTTCTTTTTAATTATGTCTGTATTTTTAAACCTCTTTTCTTTGAAACTTGAAATGCTTCAGAACTAATGATTGAACTAACAACTGAACCAGACACAAATACACACATGTCCAAAACAGAAGGGAAAAATCCAGAAGAAAAAATACACTGAAGAAAATAATGGGATTATACGTGGTTTTGACAGTTTTTAACCACTTCCTCTTCATCTCAAGAGAGTTGTTTACTTTCCCCTAAGTGTCTCTGAGATTATGGCACCATGTGACCTGCGTGAGACATAAAAGAAATAAAAGATTATGGATGAGTTTTCCGGTGCAGTAATCTGAGATCTGCAGGGGTATTGTCTCGTGAGCTATTATGTTTTTCTCTTAATTAAAACACTACTTCAGCCAAGAGGGAGTTCAGTTGCTGAACAACTTTAACCTTGTGCTGTCTATGCTGATTGACTAAATATAAAAATACATGGACACAGACATCCTACTAGTTACAACAGTGAATGTTTAGATTAAAGCTGAATGCAGGAAAAAAGGCTGTCAGTGATGGATGACGATAATATGGGTAAAAAATCCTTACTCCGTACCCTATTTGGTATGGTATAGCTTTCGTTTTTGTCTATAAAATCTCTGCCTTTTTATCTGAGAGTTTGGCTTGATGGTCAGAACGAAAGCTTTTAGTGTCCACCAGACTACTCCTGACCATAGTATCACAATGATAAAGTGACCTGACAGCCACTGAATAGGCTAGGATACACACCATCTTGCCATAGTGCAGTCTTCATTGCCAGAGGTTAGTGAATGGGCAATAAAAAGGAATCACCGTGAAAGGGATAGTGGTTGGTCAGCATTTGCAATGTACTTCTCACATGCAATCAAGACAAAATCATGAACGCGAGACAATGGAAGGCATTGTCTTTTTTAGGTGAAAAATACCAACAACAACAAAAAGTGGATTTTTTTTAGAATGCATATTAGACAGCTCTTCTTCCCTAGCTTCACACATACAAACACAAAGAACACAGTATACCTGCAGTACACAGCTGACAGATTGTAAAGGTAGGTGGGGGCGGGGGTGGCTCACTCAGAAGACTTTGCAGTGACATCAGCGAGCACGGTAGAATGGATAGCCTTGAAAGAGCCGAGTTAACAGAAAACAGCCAGGGAGATGCATCATAAGGCTGTAGCTGGAGGACATGTCTGTGCAGCACTGTATCAGGGGCCTGAACCATGATTGCCTGTGCTTGTTTTGTCATTTGTTAGCTTTATTTGAAGCTTCAACACAACCCCTCTTCCACCCACACTGTCAAACATACAAAAAAGGATAATCTTCACAAGAACACATCTGTTAACATGTAATATGCTTCTTTGTGGCTTAATGGCTGTTGTCTTTAGTGAAGTGAATAGCCTCCTCACAGTAGTTAATGGATAACTTAGTGGTAGTTGTTTTCTTGCATATTACTCCTACTTATTTGTTATATTTTATATGACACACTCTTTAGTGATGAAGGCTTAAAAAGATTTATATAAATTAACCAAATGTGAATAAGCAAGTAAAGGATCAACGTGAAGACAACGTAAAATCATCATCAAACATAGGCTTAAAGCAAAAGATTTAAAAAATAACTAATAGTAGAATGAGGAAAAGCATGCATAGCAATAGGGGATATTATGTGACGTTTTTAAAAAGATGTAGAACATTTGTATTCCATTATCACAAATACTTTTCCACTAAAGAAATGCTTCTGTGAAGAGATCATGTTCTGAATAAGAGCACAGAGTGGTTTGTAGCTCTTACTGTGTCCGTTTAACAAGGGCAAATGTAGAAGATACATTCAAATGATCAGCTACGAATTTAACCTATACACCATATGGTTTCATTTTAAGTAGAGGTACTGTTGCTATAGTTACCTGCAGTTTAAGTAATAGAGTCAGATTTTCATTAAGTCTGACTCAGACACAACTCACCTGCCTATCTACAAACTGAAGCAAATTAAGAGGACATCATCAACTTTGTGTTACTACCTTATTTTCCTATCAGACAGGTTACCGATGAAATTAAATACCAAATATTCCAAATATCTTCACTGCAAGACAAAGTACATTTATAGTGTGGTATTCTTTTTTTGTAAAGCATGTGCATTTCAAACAGTAGACTCATTACTAAATACAAAGTCAGGTAATTAAAATATACATATGATGTCTTTTGATCTAGCTAACACTGATTACAGCAACAAAAACTTTACAAACATTAACCTAAGCTCAAAGTTTAATTACTCTCATTTGTAGTTATGGACATAAGTTGAGATATACAACTTTAAACCTTAGTCAGATTTACAGGATAAGTGTGAGAGTAAGTTTGTTAAAAGCTCTGCACTATTCTGTATCGCAAAGAATCCAGTATGACTCCTTTATTTGAAACGGGAAGTCAGGTATGGAAGAATGCAGGTACCCAAAAGTCAGTACGGACTGTGCAAAAAGCTAAATTGCTTCTCTTCAGTGACCCAGACTGAACTGTGAGAACCCAATGTTGAAGTAGCCTGAAATAAAGAATTGAACTTCCTCTGAGATGTAATATGTTTTCAGACCAGGCGTCACATTTTGGGTTATTTAGATCAAAATACTCAATTTTGTTCTACAAGGGCCTGATATCGACTTACGAGGACATTATACTGCTACTGTTCTATCGAAATTTTAAATGAATATCCTCATAAGTGGCACTCATTTTTCTCAGACACAAAAATTAGATAAAAATTTTTTTTTAGTAATTCTTTGTTTTTACATTCATCAGGTCCCAATCAGCCCAAATATCAAAGAGAAATTAAAAATGCATTCCGTGGAAGAGTTTGGGTCTTAGGAGGTTAACGTGAATTGAATTCTCTACCAAATGTGTCAAACTTTGTAGTGACACATATTTCATATAGCCCATGAAAATATCCCTCCATCCAGTTCAAAGATATGTCCAAATACATGGGATTAGATTCATTGGAGATTTTAAATTGATTGTAAGTGTGAATATGAGTATGTATGGTTGTCTGGCTCTATGTGTTAGCCCAATGACAGATTGGGTGTATCCTGTCCCTCACCCTATGACAGTTCCAAATGAATCTCTGGATAGCATTTATTTATTTTTAATTACTGATCCTCTCTGTTTTTACTTGACAAAATCTTTGTATACAAGTGTGTGGATCAAAAAGTGTTAAGACATTATGACTTATGTAGACAGTGAAAAGGGTAAATGAAGGATAGCAGGACACTCACTTGGGAGTAGTACATTGAGCCAGACCTCAAGGTGTACTACAGATCAACCTCTCTTGACCTAAGGGGCTAATCACAATTTTAAAGCATCTCTGTGTGCCGTCTCACCATGACCCCGAGGGCAGACTCAGAGGCAACCTCTTGGGAAAGTGTCTCTGCTGAACACGTTAGAAATGGATGCAGCATTTCTGTCAGACATGCTGAATGTGAGTGTTTTGATCAGCACTGCCAAAGGAAGGAATTTAGCACTGGGTTTGCACCTCGATGTACAAAACTCATAATGGTAGCCTTATTGCAGTCAGGAAGAGTAACCCTGAGTTCAGCACAAAGCTCTGTCCTCAGTGACTCCACAACCTAGTGATGATTATTCTCTCTTTTTAGTGTTTAAAAAAAGCATCTTCCCTCTCCCCTTGAAGGTTAATGCTGAGGGTCATTTCATTCTCTGAGGAGGAAATTAAACACAAAGAGTAAGCCTTGAAATATCTAGGTGCATGGCTCCATTACTTACAGTATATCCTATAATACATCTTTGTATTTCATTATATGCTGTGCCTGCTTTCGTCCCAGTAAGCAGTCCAGGAGTCAAATACAAAGATAGCTGTTACTAAGCAAATGGGTCCCTATGCAATAGCTTTTCATCACCACCGCCACCCCCATCCCCTGCACCGCCACCCCACCCGTTTTTTGGTTTTTTTTGTTGTTTTTTCTCAGTCAACCAATTGCTATACTTGGTGAGTGCATAAGAGCATCCTCTTCTTTCTTCCCAGAGGGATAAAAGTCACCTTCTTCAAATCTCATTGAACAAAAAGTCACACAAAAAATAAAAGGTAAACTCTATATTCTGTCTGCACACACGAGTTCAAGCTTAAAGAGAACAGACTTGCCGCTTTTTAGTTCTCCCTCTGTCAGCAGGAATAGGGAGAGAGGAAAGGAGAGGAAAAAAGAAAGAAGGCTAAGGCAGATGTGTGAACCTTGAAAAAAATAGTATTATTTTTCTAATTTACAAAGAAGTACATGTATTCAGTTGGAAGTCGTTGACACACTACTTCTTAGACTTCATCTCTTTCAGTAGTTCACTTCACCTCACTTACTGTACATAATTCACTTTCCCAGAGTCTCTGTCTCTCCCTCTTGTGCACTGATGTCTCATCCAAGATGAAGGAGCAGAATAAGTGAATCAGGTCATTCTAAATCATTGATAAGACTTGAGAAGCATGCAAAATTTGAATCTGAAAGGAAAGCTGTAATAAGCTCCAAACAGGTAACGTTGATGTGTTTCGATTGACAGATATTTATTTTTCAAGGGTTTTGCTAAAAATAATCCTGCCCTGTTGGCAAAGCAGCTCACACAGCTGTTCTTAATGCATTTTATCAATATTTCAATACATTATATTTCAATATAACTCATTAATTATGCTGCTTAATTGTGATTATTATCGTGTGCATTAATCATGAAGTAACAGCATTTTCATTCTTTTTCCTCAGTCCTTTCATAATGCTTTCCTTTTTATCAAACTCTGCACACAGTTGTGTTTCTTTAATGTACAACAACTATATAACAAAATTACAAGATATCAGAAGCGATATCAGAAGCGCTAACAGGTTTCGTTTCAAGGCAACAAACACGTGACACTGATAGTTCACCGTGTTTCAAAAGACTTTGGTAGTAATCATTGGCCATACCACTGTTACTATGGAAACCTGCATCTCTGGTGTTGATTGACAGTCAGCACAATCTGAAGGCTGACTCACCTCTAAAATAGAGGTACATCTACTCATTCAGTCATTTAGGATAAAGAATCTGGCACTGCCTTTACATAATCTATTATATGTATAAGTTTTAAAATGTAATTACTTACAAGCATTTGTGATGCATAAAGTTATTTGTAAAACTGTTCATGTCTGTTTAGTTATTTTATTCCATGACTTTTGATTAAACCATTTACCCACCGACACACACACACACACACACACACACACACACACACACACACACACACACACACACACACCTCCAAAATAAAAACAATTCCCCCAAAAACCTTCCTGTAACAGCCTTGATGTCAAACTAACTGTGTTCTCATTTAGCTGTGTGCAATTTATTAGTGTATTACACAGTTTATTGCTTAAGTTTTCAAAGACAATCTTCAAATTGTGCATGTACCTGTGAGAAGTAAAGTAAAATATATGTGTTAAATTTTAAGAGGGTATCAAAATGGGTATAAAATATTAAAACCGGTTTGAGAATTTGGGAGTGGAGAAAAGGCAAAGGTTAAATGTGTGTGTGTGTGTTTGGTTCAGCTTTCCACTATTTGCTTTCTCCTTCACCATAAAATATATTTATCCAGAATATCTGTTCAGAATTTTGTTCACTACTTACACTGACAATTCTCTGTTTTTTCATAACAAATGATAATTAAGTACACAGCAAAATCTCCAGTGTTAAATTAACACTGGAGAGTGCCTATATGGGTCCACACCTCTGAGTGTTAAATACAACACTGATGAGTGTTAAATTAACACTTTTGACAGTGTTATATGTTTAAAAGTAACCTAGTCAGTTTTGAAGGTTAACAATGGCTCACACTGAGCAGTGCTGATTTTCTAACACTGGAAAATAACTCAAAATGTTAGAAATATATGTGTACAATACTTTCCCCCAGTGAGCTGCCAAAAGCAATGTGTCAACATTCTGGGGGCATGTTGTAATGGCTGTAAAGGAAATTTGGAGAGGACTTACAATGGACGATGAACTGGGAGGCTAAGAGTGAATTATAACAAGTGCTAGTAAAATTCCTAGAGAATTAAATAAGCTATGTCTGAAAAGACTTGTAGAATGTTAACTTGATAAAATACAAACCTTTTGCATACACTTCAGATCTTGTGATCTTCCTTTTTTTTGTCTTATGTTTTGTTTTTGTTGATTGGCTGTTTTTATATTATTCAGTAACAATGCGGATTCTTTAGTCTGTATGTCATGAATTGCAAGAGAAAGACCCGACAAAAGACTTACACACTAGCAAGAGTAAACAGAAAAGAATCCTTTATTGAGGTTGTTGTCAAGAGCCCAAAGTGTAAAATCCAAGTGGAGAAACACAAATTTCTTCTAAGCTTCGTGAGACAAGCAGGGAGAACACAAGGGCCGGTAAACAGACAGTATGACAAAGACTGAGGAGCAGGGCGGGGCTATTTGTACACATGATAGTAATCAGGGAGAGTGGAAACAGGATAATGAAACACATCTGAATTCAATCAAGATGAGACAGGGGGAGTAAAGTAAAACCAGACAAAAAGACTTAGGAGACAATTAAATATCAAAATAAAACAGGAAATTAGAAAAAATAACTGGCACATGAATAAACTTGTGTGGAGTCATGTGAGTGGTGACATAGGAGGATGAGGGAAAACCTCTATCAAAAAACATAAACTGGAACTAGCAACCCAAGATTCAAAAGACTAAGGAAATTTAAGAAAATCAAAGTGTAGATATCCAATAAACTAAGAACTATACAAAGACAGCCAAATAATAAAAGGAATAAAACTCCACGATACACAAAAACCCTGAGAGAACTCCACAGTTGCCCATGCCTTGCGTGTAACTGGCCATCTTGTTTGGAAACAATGTAGAATTGTTATCTCACCAACAGTGAAGTTTTGGCTGAATGTGAAAGTTTTCCCTTCAGAGTAAACTTCCTGCTTGGTTCACACTTTTCACAGTTTCACTGCATCTCAACAACCAGTTGGGAAGCCTGAATGACTAAGGCTTTAGCAACCAATTTGACAACAGTTTCTTAAAAAATAAGAATTTTAGGTGCAACAGTATATGGAAAAAAAAAAAAATATATATATATATATAAAAAAAAAAAAAAAATATATATATATATATATATATATATATATATATATATATATATATATATATATATATATATATAGTTAAAGTTTGTAAAGGTATATTTTTGTAGATGATCATAAAATAACAACATCAACAACAACAACAACAACAACAATAATAAATAATAATTTAATTGATGAAGATTTTTCAAAATTTACTCTGCAATCATTTCACAAGGGCAGCAAAATCAAACCCCAGGCATGAAGTGTCATGAGTTGTGGAGTTTAGTAGCAGTAAGGACTCAAATGCAGAAATGGGCAAAATGAAAACACATTTTATTATATTGATGCAATTTTCAGAAATACACAAATCCAATAAATCTTATGTAAAACACAATAACAGCCAGTGCAAAGAGGCTAAAACAACACAGAAACACATTTGTAGAGATCCAGTATGAGGTTGTACAGTGTGACAGACATGTCAGCTACAACTACAAAGAGAAACTGTTAATAAAGAACTCTTTTGTTACGTTTTTTGATGTTTTAATGCTTTGTGCAAAGTACTTTGAATTTAGTTTTTTTTCTTCGAGATGCCAAATAAAAATATCGTATCGCCTGCAGCGGCTGAAAATTTATTAACTAATATTAGCTTTGTATACTTTGTGTACTTATGAATTTTACTTTAAGTGAAGTTCTAGTTTTACTTGTGGAGAATATGGCCCACTCCAGAAAATTTTAACAACATGCTGTGAAACTTGAAAGATGCTGTGATGGAGCTTCAGTGAAAACCTTTCCTTGACTACATACCAATTCAACATAGCAAATATCCAGTGGTGTGTGTTGAAGATTGTGTTAAGACACAGATGCAGTCTGTGTGTGATGAAATTTTACACACAATAAAATCCAACACATAAATAGTACAGCATTACATTTAAATACATGTATTGTGCTATGTGGCCGCCAAGACTTCCTGTCTGTGCTTATGGCAGGGGAGCTGAAAGACATGATACAGTTCTGCTGCCAATCCAGTAAGTGTTGCAGTGTTTGGTCCATTTATTACCCACAGTCATTCACGATAGCCACAGTTATTTTGACCACATCTGTGTCAGCTGATGGAAGTCCCAAGCTGAATTTGAAAAACAATGACAGAAGAGAATTCCTTGCTCTAGTAACACGAATATGTTACTACTTATGCTAATACATATGTATGTATGAGTTTGTTTTTCAATAGACGGTGCTATACCTAAACAGTTTTAAGGGTTAACACGTAATAAAATTTAAATCTCTAAAGCACACACACACTAGAGAATATAGGTTATAGATATATAGACAAGATATATTTGCTGGTATCATTCCCTTACCACCACTAAACTCTAGTTGATGGGTTAATCCCCCCCCATCCCTCATCTCGCCCTCCCACCACTCTTATTCTCTGTCTTATCTGGTCACCCAGGTGTATAAGATAGGGCCCACTGTGCATTGGTCCGTTTGTAATGGTAGTCTGTGTTGTGTGCTCAGTCACCCTGCTGTTTAAAAGATGCTGTGCTTTATCTGAGGCAGACTATGGTTATTATAGAGTAGGGGGCAGTAAGAAACACTGGTCCACTGGGTAAATGTATACTGTGCAAGTGGATGAAGTCTGTGATTATTGCACTACAGCCTCTGCATGCTTCCACTTAAGTGTATTCCAATGCATCTATTATGCACACTGAAGGGAAAGATATTTGTCTTTGTCTAATTTAATTTTTTTGCATCACAATACCAGAATAAACTTTATAGGATAAAAATGTACAACCATGTTTTTCATTACAACCTTTCATGTGTGTCAAATCAATAACAGGAATATAGATTTTCATTTTAGATTATGTGCTAGATTAAGTGCTGCAAAGTAAATGCATAAACATGAGGTTAAAATAGAGCAAATAGTTCCATAAAAGCTATAAAACTGTTTTACACTGAAACTTTAAAAGTGTAGTGGTTATTGCTATTTACATTCCACATTTTGTTGGTGCAACAGTTATAGTTTAGTTAAGTGAGGGAGGATAAGTTGTGATACCTGTTTCATGAAGTGACAAAAATTAAAGTGTTTTTGCAAAAATTGGAACATGTACTGACACTAGCTCACAGTCACACACTTACTGTATCGTGCCAGCTCCCTGAAGTCAGTGAGCACATACAGTAGATACACAGCTATTCCTATAGATAAATCTGTCATGTTGAGATATTGCGTTTGTGGTGGAGCAGAGGAGAAGTGCATGCCTCATGCGTCATCTGTGTTTGTTTTTTTTCCTTTTGAAAATAAGCAGAAAAGACACTTGAACAGTTGGTGAGGCTCTTTGAATTCTGACCCACTGTTAAGGCATTTTGTGGAGATTGGAAATCTCGTTGGCTTTAAGGGTCAATTTCATTCTGAATATGGTTTGTTTGTCATTCCATTACACTATATTTGGAGAACACAGTGAGACCAAGTGAGGATAAAGCAAATGGAGTAAGGCAAGTGCTATTCAATTCAAAAGACCTATGGTAGAGACCTGATAAAAATTCATGCTTAGATGTGCCCTCAAGTGTTGTGATTGGTTAATACCATGTGGGAGTGCATCCCCAAGTCAATAGCATCCTGGTTATGTTTGATAGGGAGCGGGAACAAGCCTGACAGCTAATTTTCCTCATTCCATGCTCACCTCTTTAAAATGGAAGACCTAAAAGAAAATGATTCATGGAGATTATTAGTTATCTGTGTTTTAATTTTTAATTTTTTCTACCTCTGTAAATAAATTAATTTAAACCTTGCTTGTGTGCATGCACCTGTGTGCATATGTGCTGTACAGCTTTGTTTATGGCAACAGGCAACTTAGTGCCACATGTGCTTCAACTCCGTGTCATTTCCCTTTGTACAATGCATCCTCCTAACATGCAAACTGAAATCGTGGACAAAAGGTAAATAGAAATCTAATTCCCACACCAAACTGCTATGACAATTCACTCATTATAGCTAAAGTTTGAAATAAGTAAAGATTTCTAAATCTAATGCAGGTTGTTGATAGTCTCAAGAAAGTACTAAATCAACCCTTCAATAGGGAAAATGACTGTATCTGTTCAATGTGTAGAAAAGACTTGGGTTTGAAAAATAAAAAAAAAGAACAACAACAAGGGAATTAATTAGATTTTTTTGGCATAGTACACTCTACACTATATGAACAATCAACGTATCAACCACACCTCTTAATATTTGAATTCAGATGTTTTCATTTTGACTGCCACAGGTATATGAGACTAAACGTGCACCTCAAGCATGGTACTGGTACAATTTTACTTTTGGGTAAATAAGGTGTTATCTCAATCCATCAAGAAATCAAACTAAGAACTAAGTTACTCAAAATGGATTGATTTTGATTCTTCCATCCATCCATCCATCCATCCATCCATCCATCCATCCATCCATCCATCCATCCATCCATCCATCCATCCATCCATCTTCTTCTGCTTATCCAGGGCTGGGTCGGAGGGTTAGCAGCCTAAGGAGAGAAGCCCAGACTTCCCTTTCCCTGGCCACCTCCTCTAGCTTGTCCGGGAGAACACCCAGTAATCTCTCCAGCATTAGTCCATGCGGCCCAGCCGGGCACAGCCTGAAAAACAGCCCATCCTCCTGTAGGCCCATCACTCGCAGGAGGTCCCATAGAGGTTGGGTACAATGTGTGTTGGGCAGCAGTCTTGGTCTTGGTAATCTAATTTGCCAAGAAACAGCAAAGTAATACCTTTCATGACTATACTAGCCTTTAACTTAGCTAGCAGTGCAATCGGTTTACCCCTCTTTTGCTTCCATGCACATCAGTTCCTCTTAACTTTGTGGAGTCTAGTATTTTCCAAACTAAAATTGTATTAGTGTGCTAAATAACCCTGTAGTAATATAAAAATAGCACATAAACTGAATTAGTTTTATTCTTCTTTTCATTGTAAATGCAATAACTATTTTATTCCAACTATTTTTTTGCTTGTTTTTAAAGACATTTGTGCTAACTGAAATTATACAGTGCATGCGTTCATGCGTGCATGTGTATGTACGTGAGTGCGCGTAAGGTCAAGGAACCATCTATCGAAGAACTCTCCTACCTCAGGACATCATTTCCTGACCCCTCACCTATGTTTGAAAGGAGAGCTTTACTTGCATAAAAGCACCAGCTCCAAGCAGCAACTCTGTTTATTCCTCATTTTTTTCTCTTTCTTACTTCCTCACCCTGCTTCCCCTGATATTAAGCCCCATGAAATCTACACAGCTTTCAAATTAAATGTGGATGAAGGGTATATTTCCTTAGGATTGCATGGCATGGTGGTTGAAATCCCTCAGTAAATATGATTTTGGAACCAACAGCATCAGTAACAGTGTGCACTCTTGGACACACAACCTTTTGCCAGAAACTTATCCATTCTCAAAGCTTACAGAAGATGTCAGTACACCTCTCCGTCTTAACATTTCTAATGCAAATGGAAGGTGATTGAAATAAATAGGGACGGGTATCGTTTAGGTTTTATCCGATACCGGTGCCAAACCGGTACTTTTGAAACGGTGCCGGTGCTTAAACGGTGCTCAAACTTAAAGTGCTTAAAGAATGGAGAACACAAAATTGTTCCAAAAACCTCTCATGTTCAGCTGTTTTTTTGTAAAAAGATAACAATGTTAGCCTTTTCTGCAGCTATGGGGCATATATGGTATCACTCTTTGCTGCAAGCAGTGCTTAAACAATGGAAAAAAACACAAACTTTGTCCAAAAACCTCTCATGTTCAGCTGTTTCCCTCTTTTTCTTTGGTCATTTTAGCCTTTTTGGACAGGGTGAAGGGAGTATCTGCCATCAAACAAGAAGACAGCCGCATGTAGCTATGATGATGTTTGCTAGTTCACCTTACATGCATTAATGTAATAACATGGTTAGCCTACTCAACGTAAATTACACACGAACAACATTAAGCTACTCACGCAGAGAAGAACGGCTGCTGCTGCATCATCATCTTTCATCATTTCTGCTACTGGCAGGGCTAGGGGCCAGGACTCTCCTCTTCGGGTTCTTGGAGGATGTTGCTAACTCCGGGTCCGATAACAGGCACCACACCCGCAGTAGATGTGCTCGGTGTGAGGCCTCCCAGCAAGCTATCAAATACGGTGCATTTCTCGGCTTTTAAAAAAAACGCTATGCGTTGCCAGGTGTTTCATCGGGGTCGAGGTGTTACCTCCTTTGCACAGTATCACAGTATCCCCTTAAAGCACTTGTTGCAGGCTGCTGAGTTTGCATATTTTGCTGTGAAGTAAAGGCAGACTTTTGATCACTTCGCCTTGGGCATTTATAATCTATAGCTCTGCTCTAAAAGAATGTACTACCTGGGCCCGCCTACTATCCTCGGAAATGTAAAATGATTGGCTAGAATCCAAAGTGTATCACAGCTCAGGAAAAAAAAGCACCGAAATAAAGCACCAAAATGTGCGCTGCCTTTCGGTCTGGTTACTACCGTTTATGTCAGAACCGGTGCCATGGATACCGGTACCCATCCCTAGAAATAAATATATCAGTGCAGCTATATGTTAAGAGAAAGAGAACAGATGGAAGGATGGATAATATAATTGATATTTTAAACATTAAAACTGTTTGTGGAAAGTAGTGAAGTATAATTAATTCCAATAAAGTAAAATCAGCTATTTATACCACTTAAATATTGTGTTTTACAAAAATGTTGGATAAGAATAGGCCCGCAGTAAGAAGCTCTTGCTAACTATTTCCAGTTTTAGCCTCATAAAAAAAACTTCCTAGAATACCAAGAACCAGACAGCTCTAAAAAAGACACTGAATAACCAAACAGTCAAAGCCCATTTGTGTCTGATCTGCAGTTCAAGACTAGCAGTTCGTCCTAATTGCACAGATTACGTCTCTGTTGTTGGAGCTATTCGGGGACAGAGCAAGCTGACCTTGCCTCAGTGAATGTGCCAGTATTTGTGTCTGTGCGTCATGTGGCAAATTGCGGTTTTATTGGTGCTTCTACATGTGTAGCAAACATGCACGCATGCACTCACACAAATGCTTGTCACCAAAGAAATACACATATTTCTGAACATGACACATGGGCATGCATACACCTAAATTGATGCATTCAACAAAGCGCCTTCATGCTCAAGCACACACACAAGCTGCTACACTTACTAGACTTTTGTTCCTGTGTGTGTATTTCAGTGTGGGATTTTTGGAGCTAAGTGCTATTAGTGGACCATACAGCTGTCTGGAGACACACACAAAATCATTTTCTGTGCCCCGTTTCTTCTCTCTCTTTGTTAGACTCCTTGTCTACAACATATATAGCAGATGATTGCTTTAAAGAAAAAAAATCACATCACTAATGTACTGAAATATTCTGCTGTTCAACTAAGGTACTTTTGCATGTATTATGTTCCGGTTGGTGTGAATGATTCACATTTGCACACACTTACACAGTACAAATTAACACTCATAAGAAATATAACACTGTCAGCTATCAAAAGGTGTCATACTGCCATTTATCTGTCACTATTAAAAGAACTATATCTTTAAATCCAACAGTGATGATTTATTTCAGGTATTGAAACCAGAATCTGACAAAATGCTTTATTCATTTGTTTTCATTGGGAAAATAAACAAATAAATGAACAAATAAATGCTGGATTAAATAGTCAAAGGAGCTTGCAAAGAAAAGCGTCTGGACTTCTTTAAGTTACTTGAAGACATTTCACCTCTCATCCGAGAAGCTTCTTCAGTTGAAAGAAGTCCAGACGCTTTTCTTTGCAAGCTCCTTTGACTACGATGACCTGGATGACTGAGAACCTTCACAGACATGCTGGATTAAATATTTTTCACATAATAACAACTGAAGGGTTGCAAACATGTACATCTAAGTTATTTTCTAGGAATGAACAAAAGCACCATTGCTGTCATTTGCTTAATTAGCAAAACATTCATTTTATACATTATAGATGCCTTCTAACCCTTGCAGTGCCATTGTGTAACAATGGCAGTGCTGAGAATGCCTTATTATGAACCAATTAGCTGAATATTAAATGTGATTTCAGCCTAATACATGGCTGTGCATCCACATCATTCTTATGCTATTCTCCATTACTATCAACAGCATTCCTCCAGCCAACACCATTAAAGACCCTGATACCCCAACTCAGCATGTGGGCAGCCATAACCCTTTTACAGGAAAATATGAATGCCATTCTTGGGGTGTGTGTTTGTGTGTGACAGTGGAGGAGCAGAGGGATGCAGCAACTGGAGAATGTGATTTGATGGTCTTCTCCAAGGACCACAGTGACCCCTGCTGGACTGGTCAACCTCTTGGACTGTGAACTTTATTTATTTATTAATTTATCTATTTATTTTGGGGAGGGGGGTCTTGAAGATAATTATCTTAGAAAGGGACAGCGGGGTCAAACATATATCATTAGATATATTTTGGAATTTATTAGACATTTACCTTCTGTTGATTGTAGGAACTGCTATTTATTGCATTTGCTTTGGGTGTCTGTTAAATCTTTATGTGGCTTAAGGATAAGGGAGAAATGAAACTACAATAAATGATTGACGTTAGTTTGATTATAACCAGTGTTAATGTTGCTTGTGTAGTTTATCAGGTACATTTGTGACTGGACAGATGGAGCAGTGAAAAATTGAAACCAGCTAGGTAATAGTAGTATTGCGCAACATTAACTTTAACCAAAGCTTGTTATTAATACTTGTAATTCTCAGTGCATTCCACTAACTTGTTAATAAAAGAGTAAATTAATAAACTATCCTAGATACGGTGCCCCCTTTTTAATGGAGTCTTCTTACAAGAATAGCACACAGTTCTGAAACAGGTGCAATACAAAAATAATGCTGCAATAGTGTGACAAGGAGCACATCATAATACTAGCTCATTCAAAACTCACTTAATGTTATTCAATAGACTGACAGGGCCTAAAACATTGACAGAAAAGAGCAGCTTGATCAAATATGATCTGTCTTGTCACTAAATGTGTAATTGTGGCATCTATCAGTGGGAGGAGGAACAGAAAACTGTCAGTGAATGTCTCACCAATGGGAGGGCTAATGGATTTACAGTACTGCCTGACAGATTTTACAGAACTTACATCATGTTTTTCAAATATGTATTTTTCTCATTTATTTTGAAAGCGGAAGCTCAAGCCTGGCAGTCAAGCATTAAATAACTCAAATGCGTTTGCCTTCTGGCTCTGTTCAAATTTGTCTAAATAGCTATAATGGTTGTATTTACTTTTATGTTTGACACTATTTTTTATTTATTTCTTATTTACATTTTTTTGAAATATGAAGTAGTGGGATGGAAGTGAGCCTTGCTATTTATGCTTCCATAAGGCAAACTAATCCAAAATACAGGAACTTCAGATTTCACAATGAGAGATAAAGTTGCACTGCAGTGTGCAGATCTTGCTAATGGTGAGATAAACAGATTTCCAGTAAGCACCTCTCACTTCCTGGTATCAGCTACATGACAGTTTGTAGAGTGAATATAGTGAACTGTTCGTGTATATATGCTAGCTGAACATCATGCACTGTTGATTAAACTCTAAGAGGAAATGTTAGGTGAGTGGGTTCACCAGCTGGAATCATATTAACATTCAGATCACTCAGCTCATTATTGTAATTTTCACGTGGCTTCAGATGAGGATCAATTATGGGGGTACGACAACTGCCCATTATAAAGCTAACATGCTTATCTCTTTTCTTTGTCCCACAGGCTTTCAAATGAAAACAAAATAAATAAGCACATAAGAGAACCCCCAAATACTCATTATCTCACATTCAAAAGCATTGTGCCATTGGAGACTCACTACATAATTCTTCCTGCAGGGTCTCTGAAAGGTTATTTGGCTAGTAGCCTCTAACATTCCTTTTAAACAGAATTTTTTAAAAAGCCTCCCAAATGATTCCAGAGCTGTCATGCTAATTAGGTTGTGTGTTTGTCATAATATAGCTCTGAATAATACTTTCCTAAAACACCCAAAGACATGAAATGAGAGGAGAATAGTCTGGATGACAAAGGAACAAACATGAAAATGCATTCTCAACAAGCCCATCTCTGTGCTTGGTGTTGCTGTTTGACCCCACAAAGTGCAGCTTCCTTGATGCCTCCTGCCAAGCAGCTCAACAAGCTAAGTGCACCATGTTGTCTTTGAGCGGTGATGCCTTTGTTGCCTAAAAATGAATGCGCTGATGAACTCTGGGAATCAGGATGTCATTTAAAGATGCCATCTACTTATCTTGTGCTCTTGAGCGGCACTTCAATTATGACTTTGCCTGGATACAGTCTGCATGGCATTATTCAGCACGATCTAAATTTAAATCAACAACATCGCCAACATGTGACACTTCAGTCTTGAAAGAGGTCAGACAAGCTGGCGTGAATAACTTTCATTAATTCTGACACATAGCTTTTCTGAGTAAGAAATCACCCAGTGAAGCTAGTTATCACCAACTGCACTGAAAAGGAGGGTGTCAGATGGATTTTATTCAGCTCCTCACGCCTCACAGTTTTTTAAAAATATACAAATATATTGTGTTTGACATTTAAAGTGGCATCAAAAGTAACATATTCCTTGCTGCCTACTACTGTACAGTATATGACTTATATCATAAAACAGAGTTTGAAACTCTCACTTAAGGACCATACATCATTTTGCTGTGATTGAACATTTGAGTTATTCGTCTTGTCACTGGGGAGTGTGTGATTTGTCTGGTGTTTGGTTGTCTTACTCTGCTTGTGGTGGGTAAAAAAAAAAAAAAAAAGCAAATAATTTCCACAGTGGACTGATGGATTGCGCTCACCTTCAAGTTGCTAGCATTATTTATCTTTTTTGTCCTGTACACTACATTTTCATCAAACGGTTCTCCCCTATAATTTGCCACGATGTTTCTCTCAATCAAGAGAGCATGGTTTAATGAAACTGCAATGAGGACAGATGTAATCATGTCCTCAGACTGTGTCTATTGAGTAGTTTTTATTTGCTTAAATCCTAAATGGGAGCATAAAGATGACCACCCATTTATCTTCATTTATCTTCAAAAGTCATGCATAAGTCAAGTATCTCTATAAAGAAAATCGAAAGTTAAACGAATAGCTAAATAATATAAACTGTGAGTTAAGAAATAAATACATAAAAATGAACTGGTCTGTCAAAGAGCAGATCAATTTTATAGTTAAGCACACAAAAACACACATTTCATTTACTTGTGCAGTAGGCAGCCTTCTGCCTACTCAGATACATTAAAAATAGAAATAGATATTGAAATGTTTATTTTTGTTCCAGGCTTAAAGTTTTCTTTCCAATCTCCTTAAAGCTACAATAAATATTTTTTTTAAATAATTATGCTTAAGACAATGATTGAGGTCAGCTATGAAAAACAGAGAAATGTCACCCAACTTCACAGTTACCGCAAACACTGCAGAGAATTTTCACTACCCACAAATTTTGATTGTTTTAGCTTAATCTCAGAACTAATCACATTTCTTTCCAGTTTCCAGAAAAAGAAAGACACAGCTATTAAATTATCCTACCTACACACTTCCAGTCCCTAAAGACACAGATATTTAGTTTTTTCGAAAAGTCAGCACTTCAAAGAGAGTACATTTTGGACTGGCAATAATTAAAAAAAAAAAAAACACACAAATGACTCAGTTTTGATTAATTTATGTCAGAGGTAAAACTAACATTCCTTTTTAATGAAGCAATTAAAAACTCTTGTCATTAGCAGCTTCACAATGTACAAATTAATGCAAAGTTTGATAAAGAAGAAATCTAAAGCCTCCACTATGAGCGGAAAAAACTGTCTATAAATGATATTGCAACATCTTTGAATTATCACGAAATTTCTCGGGGTCTCCTAGGTTGACATCTGCTGTCACAACATTTTACACTGTAATTCTCTGTTAAAGCTTTTAGGCAATCAGAGGAACAGATTTCATTTCAAACCTTGTAAACATCAAAGATTCAACTCTCAGGCTGGTGTCACATTAAGACAAGCTATAGATGTCGACTTTGATCTCTGAAAACATTATCGTTATTCACCAGTGCTCCTAATGTTTTATCTGTCCACAATGTCTATACTACATATGAGGTTCTGTAAAAACCTGTGCAAGAATTAGAAATAAAAACAAAGAAAAATGTACAGTTTAAAGCTTTATCATTGTGCATAAGCTGTATGTCCAAGTATGTCCAAACATTCTTTTTCACCTCGTCTTCCTCTTCGTCTTCTTTTCATATCCTTATCACTCCATCCATTTTTTCACACATTCCTGCAATCATTTACACAGTAGATTATTGCCCCGTCTTCTTATGATAAAATGCAGTGATAAAATGAATTAAGGCTTCAAGTATTTCTTCCGAACTCTTATGAGTGAGGCTGGTATATTACCATGTTTATATGACACACATCCTCCTGTACTCTCTGGTAAGCGGAAACGGAGACAGCCAGCCTATAAAACACACTGCCCTCCCCAGATCCAAGTATTTATGGGAATGAATACAACAGGCTTTAAATCTGTGCCTCAAGAGCCACTGAAGACAAAACTGGGAGTAATGTTCTGTCCAGTCCTTCGCTGCTGCCTAGGACAAGTTCATTTAGTGTAATGCAAGTCATGTATCTTTTTGTTTGTTTTGTTTTATTTTGCTTTGTTTAACATGTTTGTATTTGACCTCATTTTAAGCCTCTTACATTTAACCAAGCATGTTTTTATAGTTGCCGTAGCAGTGCTAGTAACCTTTGCGGGACATAATAATGTTCTTCTTATATAAACAAGACGTTAAATTGTATATTTAATAGATACAGGCCAACGTTCTAAGGTTAAAGGTTTAAATGTATCAAATATCCATTATACTGATTGTGCTTTTTTTCTGCTTCAGCTACGCTGTCCCTCTCTATTCGCCAAGCTGGCTTTTGTTTAAAACAGGAGGAATAATGTGGTCAAGTCTCAAAGCAGCTTTTGCCCTTAGGCGCTGTGAGGTCAACACGAGACTGTTCTTGTTATATTTGCTTTCTGTGTCTTGGGGGGATGTAATCAATCAGGAGTGAGGGCGAAAAATATAATAATACTATAGTGAGTAAGAAAAAAAACAGCCCCGGTGCAAATGGCTGGCTCAAGTGACAGGTGACTGAACACTCACCGTAAACAAGAACTCGGAGGAAAACTAGGTTGTGAAATTGCGTGTCCCTCAACTCTGGCCATTCAGGAATTCTCTGTGGAAAACAAATTAAGTGAACGCTTGTGTTTCATGTATATTTCTAAATATTTTTTCAGTCAGCTCTTTATTTTCTGTCTTCCTCTCTTTTCCATATTATTGTTGTTATACTTATTTTTTGTATTTCTTAATTGCAGAAAAAGTGTGTTAATATAACACAATCAAATTCAGAACTGTGCAAAAAACATCCTCTTTTCCTTTGAAATTTGTTTCCAAGGAGCCATGTTTTCTCTAATTTTGAAAATGCTCTTGAGCAATACTTTCCTAGGCTTTCTGAAGATCTTTGAAAGTTTGTTTCTGGACACTGGCTGCTTTTTCACTCATTTTCAGTCCAGTCCAGTACCTAACGCCAGGGATTAACCAATGCTGTGTCAATACATAAGACAATATTGCAAAGAACCAGTTTTAAATTGTATCTTTGCTACTAGCAGCCTCTTGCAAAACACATAATTTGCTCCTATTCCTTTAGTTGACATTTTTTTTTGTACCAATAAGGTGATTCTACAAGAGTTAATAATGAAAACTCGGCATATCTCAGGCAGTGATGGGAGTAACGGCATTACAAGTAATGGCATTACAAGTAACGGCGTTACAAGTAAAGGCGTTACTAATGACGTTACTTTTTTCAGTAACGAGTAATCTAACTATTTACTATTTCTATCGTTACAACACCGTTAGTGTTACTAACAGGAAAATACGGTGCGGTCACGTTACTATTTTTCAACAAACAGACAGTTGAAGCTGTCTTCAGCTTAGCATCTTATATCAGTTGCACGGAAGTAGCTGTCTACGTAAGTAATCTGGGCGCTACAGCTTTAATCACTTTCAGCAAGACGATCACTTTTTGACACAACACCTGGAGCTAAGGGGGCAAACCAATCGCACGAGTGCTGCTGTTTGACTGAGGAAGAATAAAGTAGTCATGGTAAGCCAATCACATGACAACTTCAAGATGACAAAGCAATAAGGTGATATATACCAGTTTTTAAATTGTGTTGATAGGCCACGTAAAACCAGAGTAATGATAAACATATACGCGGCGTTTTTTTCTCAATACTTTCGTCACATTTACAGTATAATTAAGGACAGCGCTAGCAAGCACTCTCTGCTTATGACCAAAACAAAAACAAAAAAACCCAAAAAAACCAGCCCGTTGGTGTTGGTGGAAAAACACACTATATCAACCAAACAAAAAATGACATGGCAACATGACATTTGGTTGTTTAGGAAGAGGGGGAAGTTTTAGGAGTGACGGCGAGAGAGAGAAAGAAAGTCAACAGAGAGAGAGAGAGCGAGTTTTGAGATGTGAGAGATTTGTGACGTTTAGCGTGTTTGGAGTGTGTAGTTCATGTTGTGTCTTGTGTAGTTAGTGTGTAGTGTTGTGGATAGTTTTACGTTGTGTGTCAGAACAATGAGGCGACTGCTGTCTTCAGGTAGAGAACATGAGTGATATACCTGCTGCTGTCAGGCCTGCAGGTATCAGGCAGTGATGTTCTCCTTTACAGTGGACAGATATTTTTGGAGTGGCATAAATAATTTGTGTGGCATGTTATTGAATGCAGAACACCTGATTGTTATGTAAATAGTTTGAAATTGTTATTTTAAAAAAGGGCAAAAGGTAAATGGCTGCAAATAACTTTGTTTGCAAAACTTGTGCATATGATTTTAAAATTGTCAATTTATATTTGCATTTAAAGTTATGAAATATGATTCATTAAACATGTTTATGGTTGTTATAGCAAAACTTTAACTTTTCTACATTGATTTTATGTTTTTTTTCTGATTTTAGATCAATTGTGTTAGTACAGTATGTAAAAATGAAAACATAACTGTAAATTCAGACACGTGATGTTGTGCTGAAAAGAATGATACCAAACAAGGCAAAGTAAATAGTTTTTAAAGGTGAAATGTAAAGGGAAAATCAAACGTAGTTAAAACTGGCCATTAGTTACTTTTCAAGTAACTAATTACTTTTAGAATCTTGTAACTCAGTTACTAACTCAGTTACTTTTTTGAAGAAGTAACTAGTAACTATAATTAATTACTTTTTCAAAGTAACTTGCCCAACACTGATCTCAGGATAGTGTGCAGTGTGTCCTTAAATAAAATGTGAAAAATCTGGACAAGTGGAGGACAAAAGAGGTCTAAAAAACTATCTACAGCAGATGATCAATATCTATGATTCATGTCATTAAGAAAAATGAAAAAATCCTATAAAGACCAAAGAACCTGAGAGATGCATCTGGCCCTTCAGTTTATCCATCTACTGTTTGGAAAAGCCTCATCAGAAACAACGATGTTCCCCATGATGTGATAAAAAAACAAAATAGTGATTAGTTGAGGATATCATAAAATGAGATCATAAAGAAAAAGATTGCTTGAGGTCAATATTCGTATAATTGGCTGAAAGTGAGACACATGCTTTTGCAATATTGCCAACAATTTGCTCAGAGTATGACTAACTCAGGACTGGTGATAGTCAAAGCACAATTATGGGCAGCTTGGTACATTCACAACACTGCAGGAGATTTCTGACCCTTGCTTTCATTGCCACTTTTTGTTTGCAGCAGTGCTAATTAAACTGTCAGATGTTTCACTACTCTAAGCTCAACCAGCATCAGTAATAGAGGGAAGTTTCTCATTTGTTTTTAACACAAATGGTATTGAGTTAGTACTTGTCGAAAAAATCTCTATGTAGAGATTTTAACACAACTCTGAGGCAGCATTGCAAATTTACTATACATTCATTTTTAATTAATTGCCTCTCAATCTTAACCCAGCATGTGTCTTAATGTGGGTGAGGCTATGGGTCAAATCAGTGTGTACGCAACCAAATTCGTGGAAATTTGTGACAAGTTGAAAAAAGATTAGATGCCTTTAATTCAACAGCAAATAGTTTTCAGTGCATATCACAGTTAAATATAAGTTAGTGTTGGGGTCTCATGAAGGTTTTCTTATGTTTGTGTTCTGGAGCAAGTCATAGTGGTCATCATTATGGTTTACGTCAGGGGTAGGGTTTTACATTTTAGGGCATCCTCAGGTCTCGGAAAAACATTGTCAGGCATCCGATCAAGTGGCCTCAGACAAGGAAACATTACGATTTCCTAAAAAAAACTCATGAGACAAAACGGAAATTGAATCAGAAAAGTTCAGAGAAAAGGTTATGTTATGCTCTGCTACTGTCGCATGTTGATGATGTATTTGGAAAATGTTCCAGCTGGGACCTGACAACAGCTTCGCCTGCAGTAAGTGTCACCTGAGGCACTTTTATCTGAGACCTTTTTGTCAGATGCCATTTTTTTCTTTTAGTTGGATGCCATTTTTCTGATACTTTTTAGTTTGATGCCATTTAATCAGAAGTCTAATGGTTTTTTTCAATAATAAAACATGATGCTTTTTTTGTCTATAGTCTGACATCTGAGGCCGTTTGATGTGATGTCTGATGATCTTTTCCTGAGACCCAAGGATGTCCTAAAATGTACACCTACGGTATAGGGGCTCACACTTAATGCTTAGTGGACAATTAACATGCACCCAAAATTATCACCATTGTCTACTAGAAATTACAGTTCTTCCTGATTAGGTTTTATTTAATAATGATAATAATACCCATAGGTGTGAATGCGGGAGTGAATGTGAGTGCGAATGGTTGTCTGTCTCTGTGTGTTAGCCCTGCAACAGACTGGCGACCTCTCCAGGGTGTACCCCGCCTCTGGGATGACAGCTGGGATAGGCTCCAGTGCCCCCCCGTGACCCTGAAAAGGATATATAATAATAATAATAATAATAATAATAATAGTAATAATAATAATAATTGGGCTTTCATTGAATGTTTTTGTCTGATATTAAATTAAAAAAAAAAATTCTAAAACAGAGGTGTCAAACTCATTTTACATTGTGGGCCACATACAGCCCACTTTGATCTTAACTCATTCACTGCCAGCCATTTTAAAATCAGGTAACTCCCCACTGCCAGGGTTTTTGAGCATTTTTACTCATTTTTGAAGAGCCACAGAAAACTGTGTGTTATGATCATATAAACGCTGAACCTACCAAAATGAAGAACAGACTCTCTTCTTTCATCCAAAAAAAAAGGCTTGTTTCTACCATTTTCCATTCTTTAGTAATTAGCTGTAGAAGAGAGGTGGGTTCCACCAAAAATGCCTGTTTTGACCAAAAAAAGGGAGAAAACGAGCTTTTTGTGAAAAATACATTTCAAGCAGAAAAGTGCCTTTGACACTAATATTTCTTGCTTTGTGACACCTCTAACATATAAAATAGTTTTTCACTTCTATAAAACAGAAGTAACACTGAGAAAGGTTGTGTTTTATCAAAACAATTTATTTACAAATATATGAAAAAATAAAATTCACTGACAAGCTGCCCGAGGTTGTATTCTGGCCCCTCCCATTGAAAAACGTAATTGGCAGTGAATGAGTTAAGTGGGCCAGTCCAATGAAACTCCCCTTTCTGTCAGTGTAAAAAAAGTTACATATTTAACTGTTTTTCTACATGATAAACAACAAAACTGCATTGACAAAGAAACAAATCTGTCAGCATGACTTAAATTGTAAGAAATAAATAAAAAAGTAAGATTACAGAAAAACTTCTGGTAGCCCAGAAACTCTTTTCGGGTGGTTTTTGTTTTATTTGTTTGTTTTTGTTTGTTTTTGTCTGTTTTTTTTTTTGTTTTTTTTTGACAGTCATAAACAAAACAGACACTGAGCCATGACTCTGTGGTACATGCACATTCCTGCCTCTCTGCCATTCAAAGATCTTTGTATATAGTTTATTTTGTGCAATATTCAATAATGAACTGCAAATTTAGTCTTTTCAAGGAAGTCAAGGAAGGGCTTTTTTATTCAGTGTTTTCATAAAAGCCATATTTCTATGCATTACTATTACTAGGGAGAACACACAAGAGGTTTAAGGCTTGGACAAGTTTGAAACCTTTTGTCATCTGCAATGGAAAATAGCTGAAAATAAAAACCGGTATCACTTTAGCCAGCTCCTAATTTTATAAATTCTACACTCATAACGACTGTGTTGAGTCTGTTCCTTCCCATTCCATGCAAGGCCACCTGGGTTGGCTGGAAGACTGTTTACTTAGCCTGGCAGAGCGAAGGACACTGTCTCAGCTGAACTATGGACACGCACACACATACATATACTGATACTGATAAGCACTCACTGATGCATCACCCTCCCTACCCCGGATCCAACGCCACCTCCAGCATCAGTTAAGGGTGGGTGAAGTGGTCAGAGATGGACGAATTATTTCAGTGTTTGAACAACATAATAATATACTTATTAATACTTTGTGTACAGGAAATACAGGCGACCAATAAAACCAGTTGAACAAAAAATCTGTTTATTCTTCTTTCAACATGTTGAGGTGATGGGTCAAAGGAAATGATTGTGACATATGGTGTCTCTGACTGCTCTTCCATCTTGTATGTCCGTGGGAGGGTCAGGATGTTCATGGTTTGGATCACTGCTGATGTTTGGTTCAGAAGGACAGTGTTCTCCTCTAATTGTGGCAATGTTGTGAAGAATCACACATGCCACAATAATGTCACATGCCCTTTCTGGGGTGACCCTGAGTCTTTGAAGGCACTGGAACCGGGCCTTAAGCATTCCGATAGTCATTTCAACTCTGGCTCTTGTCCTGCAATGAGCCAGATTATATCGCTGCTGTGGGCCCGGTTCAGGGTCAGGGTAAGGGGTAAGAAAATAGGGTAAACATGGATACCCCCTATCACCAAGCAAGTAGCCAGTGAACTCTCCTAAGACAGAAGGATACACTTCAGTTCAAATGTCCCTGTAGCAATTGGTCTTTATATATTTTAAAGTATTTTCAACTCACCATGTCCAAATTTTGGGCTCAGTGTACATTCACGAAAAATTTGTGAGTCATGAACAGAGCCTGGCCACTTGGTTTCCACATTTGTGATAATGTTGGCAGCATCACATATGATCTTCACAGTGCAGAGAACACAAATTAGCATCCATTACTAAACTGAAATAATTTGTTAGTTTGAAATGCTACAGGGAACTATGTACCTGTACATTAATGCTGTGGAAAGACTTCCTGTTCACATAGTCTCCTTCATTTACTGAAGGAGCAATGATTGGAATATGAGTGCCATCTATACAGCCAATCACGCCTGGGAACCCTGAAAATAAATGTAAAATTTAAGTAGTAGTTCAAGTATCACCACATCATGAAGTTTTGTTCATCCTGATACCTGCAATTTTGTGGAATCCCTCTTTGATAAATCTTGTGGGTCTATGACCGGGGAACACCACAAACGAGTACAGGAGACGTTTCAGTGCAACTGTAACATTCCTGACTGCCCGACAGACGGTAGCCTTGGAAATGTGCTCAGCATCACCAATATTATACAGAAAGCTCCCGTTTGCAAAAAAACGAAGTGCAATACAAATAATATGTAATGAACTGAGAGAATGTCCGCGATGTGTCACATGAGCGATATTAGGCCTGAGGATGTTATTCAAATAAATTATAGATTGTGCTGAAAAACGGTAACGTTCACACAGAAAATCATCAGAAAATGATAAAATGTCCAAACGCGCTCTAATCACTCTCTCCCGGCGGAGAGCTCTGCGGAGAATTTGGGCTTCAACATCTACTGGCTCTTCAAGGAAGGGGCATGCCATGTCTGACACTTCCTACAGTCAGGTTTCCGACAAAGAGGCGGAGAAAGTCAGGGTTAGTTGAAGTAGTAACTCAGAATTAATCTAAACTCTCTTTGTGAAACCGAAAACCCAGAGTTTTTGTTAACTCGGGGTATACTTACTCAGAGTTTGCACTAAACCGGCTTTCTGAAACAGGGCCCTGAACATGTATGTGTGATAAATATTTAAAACAACAACAAAACAAAAAAATCAGGAAGGGAGCTTTTTCACAGCATTGTAGTTGCTGCTTTTTAGCTATTGTATTTGAGCTTTTTTTTATGGTTTGTTGAGAATAAGTCAAGGTTTTTTTTTTTCTTTTATGTAAGTAGATTTTGGACTGAGACAGGCGAACATAATAATGCAAGGACCTAGACCCCTACCTTTGCCAGTGTGTAATTAATTTTCTTTAAGAGCTGTACTACCTGGTCTCTGTATGGCATCATGTCTGGTAACAAGTTCACGCTACATTCTGAAAGGCCATGGTATTTATCACTAGAAGTGGGGTAAAGCCTTATCTAAACCGTCACTAAAACCATCACTAAAACCATCGCAAATTTCCATTCATTTTGCATGCACTCTTTCTGGAGTTGCAATCGATACTTGCCCACTTGACTTGTAGGAGAAATGTTATAGTAAATGGAGTTCGGGACATTTTCTAAATCCCAGAAGTGATTCAATTTTAAATTAATCTCTCAGTGGATGCCCTAACGCGTTACCTCCATTCACCTAGAGGTGAGAATCAAAGGAAAAGTATAAAAAAGGAGAAAAGAAAAAAGACATGGCCATTTAGCAGCTGCAGTAGAGGATTGTATTTATTTCAAAGAAGTGGTAGTGTAATCCAGTTAACATTTTGGTGTCTCCACCCTTAGGGAACAGGGGGCCTTCACAGTCATAGTCTTTAAGCAGTCATCATGGCCACTCAAAGCAATGTTCAGTCTCATTACCACTTAACGGCCTTATTAAAGTCCAGCTCCAAACCTCTTACATGACATCAAACGTGTTCCATTAAATTGTGACATCTTGTACAAAGTTGTAAAAGCTATTAAAATGCAATCGTGAGAAAGCTAGACACAAAAGTGGGCAAAATCTATTGGATGTTTTCTTTTTTCAGAATTTCTAAAGCTTCATTTACAAAATTAGAGCAGCTCATGGTGATTGTGAAAAGCTTACTATTGAATACGTCCCTTGAGGGAACGTCTTATACTAAGTGTGCTTCCCACGTGGTCATTAAACATAAATATCAAAGTCTCTTGACCCAATGATTTTTGGTGTGGTAGTGCTAATGCAGCTTAATTAAAATCCTCTTAAGGATTACTATGGGTGACCTCTGGAATATGGCATCTTGATCATCATATTAGTAGTGGAGAATTTCTTAATTTGTTTTCCAAATGCTGTGTTTTTATGCCTTTGTGTCTTTTTTATGTCTTATTAGTGAAAGGCATTACATGAACTTCATTCATGACATTACCGTTTTTCCAGTTTAATAAATTTTTTTTTTTGTGCTGATAGTTGTTTGTAAAGGGAAGTATCATCTTCACACAAATTATGCCTTTTTTTTCAAAATGCAGTAAAACTAAACAGAACAATATGTTAATATTAAGTTTGATTGAATTATTATACTTGTTTCTTTTAGGAACAAATAATTGTAGCATCTAGTCTTGTATCCTAGATGTTTCATAGTGATACAGTTTGTTTGTCAGTGTTCTTGCAGTCCTATGAGAGTAAATATTTTGTGAAAAAAAACTAATTAAAAAAATTATCTAATTGATTTCATCTAAAACAACTGCCTTAAATGAAAATTGCATTTTGAAAGTGGATGGCATGTAATATTTTTTTGCTGTATAACTTTTTTCACTTAATTTGAATAAATTTACATGTAAAATCAACACTGCTAATCTTGATTTTCTTTCCTTTCAAGCCTTTAACATATTAGTTATCAGAAAAAACTGCAAATCATAAATTAATTATGAAAAATGTTCTTAATTACTATCTACAGTGGTTATCAAAGTGCTGCCAGTGTTATAAGGATGAAGGGTTAGGTTATTTTGGTAGCATGGCAGAGATGTATTTTAATTGTTTTTTTGTTTTTTGTTTTTGTGTGTGTTTCAGATAATTTCTGTTATATTCACTAGGCTTTTTATGCACACTTTTGCAGTGTGCATGAGTACATGCTGATGTGTGTGTTGTCAGAACAAGAAGAAGAACACTTTTGACTTCCTGCTGTTGTTGATTTTTATTTTATTTTTACAAAAGCTCACACATAATTAAAACATGTTGTTATACTGGCACAACTCCTGCAGTGAAAACTCTCTCGGCTCTGACCTTCACAGAGTTCCTCTGAGCCACATTCACACCTTTGCTTTGTGTCAGAGTTACAGAATGCAGAGATGAATGGCTTCAGTGTAGAGCATGATTCTTAGTTTACATTTCTTTTCTTAGATTTTTCCTCAAAATATATCAGACATTTTGAATAGGGGCAATACCCCAGAGGCACTCCAACCATCAGTAGTAGTCATGGCATTTAAATGTCATACAGGATTAGATATTACATCACCAACACACCTGGAGTTTGTCCTAACACATCTCTTTATAAGTAGTGAGTTTGTCTGTTCTTTGTCATACAAGAGCAATCTATAGTGATCTCAAGAGAGCAGCGGAGAACAGGCAGAATCTCCAGAGAGCCCCCTAAGGCAAAGCAGTCAATGTAAAACTCACTGTCCAGCCTGCACCTTTCTTTCGCCTGCCTCCCTACCTCTTTCTCCTGGCAAATGATTTGGAGAGGGACGGATCATGTGGAGCCAAACCCCAGTTATCTGGCAGAAGATCACACAGATGGGCCAGACTGAGCCAGCTGAACCCACAGGCAGCTGGGAGTGATGATGCACAGGATGCTTCCTATCAACAGGATGTACTCTAGCGCAGAAGCTTCACACGCTGACACACCAGACAGAGCCACTGAAGGAGGGCCGGCAGAGAGACCAAAGAGGCCAGGAGATTGGAGAGGGAGCAGCTAGATCAAGAAGAGGGATGTCGATCTTCAGAACTGAATGGAGAGCTGAAGTGGAAAATGAGAGAAGAAAGAGAGGTGAAGTAGTTTTGAAGGCATCGCAAAAAAAACCATTATGCAAAAAGAAGCATGAAAAGAGGAGAATTAGCTTTGTGGTGACTTTTAAAGACCTATGAAGCAAAGTGAAGGAGACTTGGAGGATTAAATGTGCAAGAAGACAAAAAGAAACAGTATTTGGATAATAAAGGGCACATTTTTATATCTTTATTGAGAATATTAAGATGGTCGGTGGAGATGGAATGGCTGAGTTTGAGAGGTGATTGTTGTTGACATTTCGTTTAATTCACAACTAGGTCACATTAGTTTAAGTGCCACACTCATATATTACATAATATATGAGTGAAACATAATGCAGCTCTAATGAAGCAAGCACATGCACACAAAAATGGATTTCATTTATAAATAGCTGAAATCCTCTTTCTGTATGGATTCAATTTTAACTTCTACCGTCTTCACCTTTAGCCAAAAAAAAAAGAAAGAGGAATGTATATTCTGAAAATGCAAAGATCATGCACCAAGCATCTCCAAATAGCATACATTTAGAGAACAGATTGGTTACTGGGTATATTTCTTTCACATACAATCAACTGGTTTTAATCATTGCATGTGCTTTTTGAATTTTCCCCTGTTGATTCCTTGATTAGTTTGCTTCTACTACCCAGAGTAATGTCACCGAGCACTATCTTTCACAGTATACAATGTGGAAATTGTAGTTAACAGCACTGCCCTTTATACACCGAAATGTCTTTTGATTACATTTCAACAATTTCCCTTGTGAGATCAATAAAGTATTTATCTATTTCCCATTGCAATCACTGATGTTGAAAGAATCTATTCATTTGAATCGTATATGATGGATTCAAGTGGAAATCATCATTTAATGTGGTAAAAAAAAAAAAACAGGAGTTATATAAAGACACTTTTTCCTTTATATCCATCACACTCAGTTGCATTAAATACAACCACTTTTGACAACTCAGTGAGGATATTCTATTTATTTTTGTATTCATTGTATTTAGTATGTACTTGTTGTGATAAGAAATGATATGAAGGAAGGCACATGCATGGGGGCTGGTTAACCTATAGTTTCAACAGTTTAGGCAGTAAATATTCTACAGGACAGATAAGAACTACCGGTACAGTTTGTTATCTTAAACAGCCATGAATTGTGTGCGCGTGTGTGTGCGCGCGTGTGTGTGTGCGCGCGCGTGTGTGTGTGCGTGTGTGTGTGTGTGTGTGTGTGTGTGTGTGTATTTCACAGACTCACTTGAGAGAGCGAGTGAATTCCAGAGAGAAATCCTCAAATTGTCAAATAGCAGCAGACAAAACAACACTATCTCCAGCTTCTTTTCCCAAGCATAAATTAGAGAAGGAGTAATTTGACAAAATATCAGTGTGTAAGTATAAGTACCTGAGCAACAGCTTACAAACAATAACATATTTGGTCAATCTGACTTGTTGTGGTTGTGGGTGGCAAACAATATATGAGTACACTGGCCACTTCATTAAGTGCCCCTAATTAAATAGGTACATCTTGCTATTACTTAGATTCAACATGGGGGTGGAAAAACTGATCAGAGAATTTGCTTTAAAGTTTGGCTTGTTTTGCATTCAGAGATGCTCTTCAGCACGCTTGGTTGTAATGACTGATTATTTGAGTTTCTCTCACCCTCGAATGAGTTCAAAGGATTCTGACCATCCCACAGTAGCACCATCAGTACTTGAGCTTGTCATAAGTTAGTTGTAAATCTGTATAGATTGAAATGATAGTAAAGAACATGAGGGAAGGCGTTTTACACAGAGGCATGCTTCATTTTATCCTTATCAGTTCTTAGCTGAGGCCTGTGGGATTTGGTACATTTTTCTTAATTAATCAACAGTCCTCCTTTAGTTTGTAACCATTCCAACTCTGCTTCCTGAAACCCAAATGGACTGATAAAAGTACAAAAGATGAATAAACCCACGGAGAGATAAAAGGATACCTTGCAGAGCTTTGTAATTGGACTCAAGTGCTAAGCTACCACAATACTACACTTTATATCTCTCTGGGTGGCATGGGAAACTGATGATGCTCGAACACTGTATCTGAGACACATAAAAATAATACTGCCACTGTATTTTTACAAGGGTTCAGTGGTTGTTTTGTTTAGGGTTTGTTTTTTGTTTTTTTCAAATGTTAGACAAACATTCTACATATCAGCAGAAAGCTTTGGCTCAAACCTGGCATAATTATGCATTACTGCCATCCACCTTGTTCCCTCTGAGAAGGTATTTTTATATTGCTTTGATCCTGGATGTACTTTAGACTTGTCAGTGATTTGTAGCTTTCTAACACATATTCCACTTTCCTCAGTCACACACAGATGTGTGAAAAGTGCTGTAGAGTGCAGCTTCTGTTTTAGGTTTTTATTCATAACCAACTAACAAGAATCCACCAAGTCACCCAGGGTAACGCTGTGAAAGTTATACTTAAGAGGGGTTTTTTTTCAGCAACAAAAAGTCAGTCTATTTGTCTGTTATCATGTAATACAATATTTAATACCCAATATTTGTTTGTAAGCTTTGCCCACATGCTGTGCTAATTACCCTCACCAGAGAAGTGATGTTTCCATTGTTGTTGTTTCACTCTTTCACTGTCTCTTAGCAGGACGTTAGAAATGTTGGTGTAGAGGTGGAGCATGGGTGAAGGAGGAACTCATTAAATTTTAGTGCCTGTGCCTGGGGCTCTCTTGGTGGTGCATTTATGCAAACAACTATTTGAAAAATATGCCAAATATTCACAAACAAGGGTCTGTTATTTGGACCAAAAGTCAAGTTCTATCTTTTAAACTGGAGTTTCTGAATAAGTTTAAAGTGTTTATTTTATTTTATATCAGCCACAAGTTTTCTTACCAAAAGTCATCATATCATACACACAAAAAGTAATTTTTGCCCCAAAGGACTTTGCAATTTAGTTACATAAGAACAGCGTGAAAAAATAAATTTGAAGGAATCTGATCAAATGAAGTTTACTTGATTGGTAGAAATGTAATTTATATGAAGCATATTTTTCTTATTGATTAATTATTTAAATAAATACACCACTTAATTTATATTTTTCAGTTGAATCATACCTTGGGGGTTTTGGAAAGATTTTTTTCCACTGCAGCATTTTAAAATATGCATTGAAGCTCCCAAACAGAAAGCAAATGTGATAAACCTGCTATTTTTAGCATTCAAAGACACAACTGACCTCTAGAGCCTGCTTCCATGAAATACTCATCTGACATGATTTTATAGCTGTGGAAACATATTGTTGATTGTCCTGTTAACAAACATATAAATAAGCGGACTACCCTTCCATTAACTCTGTCTCGGACTTAATGGTTTCTTTCCCATTTGTTCTTCCTCTAGCCTGCCTTTCTCATGTCATTTAGTAGCATTAAGCAATAATCACCAGGCCAATTTTTATGACTGGAGAGGTTCTGAATAAAGAATACGGAAACTTGCAGTGACAACAAATTTCAAATTCATTATCCTATTTAATTGAATGTAAATCAAACATTGTAGGCAGTCAGTATTCAGAAATTACTTAAAAATAATAATCTCGGACTGCTAGGGATGACAAAGCAGTGGCTAACGTCAAAAGTGGATCGGGGATTACCGGATGGATCTTGCTATAATAATCATAGTTAAAACCAATGTTCTCATTTTACTCTCTCATAAAGCAGCAAACAAACAGCATCCAATTTAGTGCTGTGCAGGTAGAATCAATCAATCTGATTTGAACTTGAATGCAGTTTATAAAGCTGAAAGTAGCTACAGTATCTGCTGCTGCTGACTGAACCATACAAGCACATTTATGAGATACTAAACCAAAACAATGAGGTAAAATAAATGCATAAAGCAGCAGATTTGGGTGAAAATTCTCTGTACTGTGTGTTCATAGCTGTGAAGAAAAAGCCTTCTACATTAGCATTTGATTTATAATACATCAGTTGCTGATTAGTGGAGTGTAATGATGAAGAACCATCGCTGACAGAATTTAGAAACATATGCTAACATCCTTAACCCTGTTGAAGAGCCATAATTACAAGTTATTCCCAGCACATAAGCTAAGACTGCCTTATAATGCAGTTTTTTACATTTCTTTAAATTTCAGCTGCCTTTTATGTGATGCAGATATTATTGTTGACTCATTTTGTCCCCTGGTGGATTTGGCTGGAGGGAAAGGGTATTTTGTCAAATTACAGGGTCTCACCAGCAGAAATGAAACTGCCATTCTGTTTGCCAAGAGTGGGAGCAGAGCTGGCATATTAAAAGACTACTAAAGGTTAGGACTCCACGGGGGAATTCTATGGAAATAAAATCACAAAAGAGGTGCAATAACAGCCTGATTACAAGACAGCAATAATGAGGAAGAGACACATAGATGGACAGAAAGAAAGGGAGAGGCAGACTAGTTGGTACATTTGACATTTGTGATGTTGCTGGCATAAAAAAAGATGTCTAATTTTCTAGAGCTCACTTTGATTGAAAGCCTGCTCTGTCCTCCTTTGCGGTGTTTATACAGCCTGCTTGGAGGACAAGGAGGACCGATAATTGCTTACAAGACTTCATGCGGCTTCATTTCATGGCCACAGTCAGATTAGCAGATGTGCGATAGTGTCATCCTGCCTTGGAGAAAGATATTACACAAACGCATCATATAGCAGAATGCACACAAAATGGATGTGTAACTCAAATCAACAGCCAGAACACATCCATCCATTACGGCCCTAAATAGTCAAGTCAGGTCTGAGTCAACACAGCTCTGAACTGAAAATTGAAAACTGAAAATATATTTCACCATAAATACCTAAACACTGTAAACCCTCGCCAGATAAATATTACAGCTGTTAACAATATGTCAGTAAAGCTGATATCTGCATTGCATCATTTCCAACTGTTGACAGTCTAATCATATGACAGTAATTCATATTGCAAAGGAAAAATAAAACTGACATAGCTTGAAAGTTTGATGGGCAATGTCCTTAGAACAGAGGTAACAAGCCTGATAACAAGGGCATCTCTTAAAGCCACAGATCTCTGTTTAAAAACTCTGTTAGACAGAGATCAATATGTGACAGCACTTAACAATTCCTCACACTGGCCTGACATTTATTTTGGGGATGGCCAGTGCAACTCAATGAATACAGAATAGTCAAGTAAGGTGATGGTCTCTCAACTTTTCACATCTTCAACTTTCATTTAAAACAAGACATTTGCACAGTTTTGCTTGTGCTCCGAGTCCAACACTCAGAAATGCTTTCCATCTATGTGAGAGCATATGTCTGTTTGATGTGGTTAAGGCAAGAACCACAGCACATGCTGGTGTAGTATTCATTACGACCTAAACCGTCAATTTGGCATCTTTCCTTTTTTTTCCCTTCTTTTTTTTCTTTTTACTTCCAACTGTAGCACTCTTGTCTAACATTTTGGGGGGGGGGGGGGGGTTGAAAGAGAACCTGCTGCGAGAGGCTGCAGAGTTATACTGTTTTAAATGTAGAGATTCAGCTTGAATTTACACACTGTGTAGGTACAACAGTATATTGTCATAAACACAGAGGATTTTATACAAGAACATTAACTCTATACTTATGTATTCCCACATACATAAATAGGCTTGTGTCAAAGGCAATATGAAGTAGAATGCCATGGTATGAAAGCATAACCTTTTGTTTCTTTATATGTTTGTTTACATTGTTTGCCTAGTCTCACAAGACCAAGTGCTTACATCATTTAAACACAATGTAGCAAGGAGAGCACATCCTCGCTCAACACTTCATATTTGTGGTGTATATATTATATTACTGTATTTTTCTTATTATTATCATTATTATCATCATTATTATTATTCTAAACATTTATATGGTGATTTGGACAAAAACAACTAAATAAAACAAGGCTCAGTGGCAGGCTGTAAAACTGAGATACCTTAATTCAGCAAAGAAAATATGCATATTTCTGCTCCACAATGATGTCTGTGCATTTCATTTCATACAAGTGTTAATGCTAAATTAATTCAATCGGATATATAATTTATAAAGACTTAAAAGAACATTGCTCATAGATGGCATTAATCATACATACTGTAATATTTAAATTGAATTAGAAGCTAAGCAATGGTAAATTTTATGGCTATCCTGGGGGGAGCTGATTTAGTAAATATGGCCACATGCTTATTGTATTCTTTCAACAAACACATTATTAAAAGAAGTCTTCAATGCATCATGCAGACACACTTTTTCTTTAAAGTGGTTTTATGAGGCGCCGTATCTCCCTAGTACATTAAAACAAGTGTTGAAACACATACTCATTAATAGGATCCCATGCAGTCTTGAGTAATGAATTAATTATTTCCAAGAGTCTGAATGAGCTTACAAAAGGAACTAGCATTTGTCTTTATTACAAACACCCTCTAAATTATACCTAAGAGACACATTAGCTGGTTGCACAGCTTTATTAAATAGCAAGAAGGAGTCACTGAGCAGTGACCAAAAACAATACATTTTACAGTACTTGGTTAAAACTGTATCAGTGAATAAACCCAGGGCTCTGACACATTTCCACCTCATATACATAAATACAAATTAAACGAGTCACCTGAAAGCTAAATCTTAGGTTAGTTCAGGTTTATGATGAAAGCACAGTTTTCATTGTGTTTCTCTCCATTTGTATGGTACGCTCCTCGCTGACCAAATCAATTTCCTCATGGATAAATAAAGTTTGATGTGAATTTTAACTTAATTATAGACTACTGGAAACATAAAAGAAAAACATACAAAATATGTCAGGAAAAGGCATCTTGACAACCAAAACCTGAATAGCATAGTGAGTGGATCCTCTTTTGGGGATTTAAGCCTGTACAGGTCATGTGACCCTGACAATCAATAAGTATCGATTTGGCATGAACGGGGGAAAAGACTGTACGTCTGCCAAAATGGCTGAGATCCTGTTGAGAGGAAGATCAGTCTTCCTTACAGAGGCCATCAAGTCAATCCGAACTTTTTCATCAGGATTTTTTTTCAGCTTAGCTGAAGTTCTTCAAGCTCTCAGTGGATGCCGTCTTCTTTGAGAAAATGCAGGTGAGTTCAATTCTAATGTTTAGGTCTGTAGAGCTGCCAGGACCTGCTGCTTCATTATGAGATATTCATGGCTTTTGCTGTCCAGTACACAGCAGCTTTTTACCAACCTGAATAGTGCTTCCCAAACAAATATTTTTTCTTTGTTTTGTTTTTTCACATTTTTCGTGGCTGTGACCTTACTGAAGTATGTTGCAGGTTAAATTATACACGAGTCGTGCATCACTAAGAGTTCATAAACTTCTATAAGCCACAATACCACTTGAATTAAATGGATAACACAAATGTTAAATGAAGCAAATTAAGATATTTAAGAATGACTCAACAGAATGAAGAGGCTTAGTTATTTCTGGTTACCAGGGGAGGAAACTTCATCGCACATATGTGATTTTTGAAACATTTTCAAATCTTTTATTGTCACACTTTTCTTAACCTGCATGAATTCAAGACTCAGCTTCCTGCTCTTGGCTGATGAGAGTGACACCCGGTCCTAGCAACTAGGATACCTCTCGGAGGCCTTCTGGGCGAGTTGTTTTGGGGAATGTCCTACCAGGAGCACATGCTGGAGAGATTACATCTCTCGAGGTAGCCAGGGAGACGGGGAGGTCTGGGCTTCTCTGCTTAGACTGATGTCTCCATGACCCAAACCTGGGTAAGCAGTAGAAGATGGATGGATGGATGGATGGATTGGAATTTAAAAAAAAAAATCAACATCTTTAATTTTGTGTATTGTTTTGTCTGTATTTAGGCAAATGAATCAGCTCCACATACCAGTATAAGGAGGTGGAGTTAACTAACTTACAAACTGATTGAGATTTTAAGGGATGCAAAGGCTTCAAATGTGCGTTCTCACGAATACACCAGTACTGCAGTAGTGCATATAAATTTCTAAACAAACAATTCAAGCCAACACTTTAAAAAAAACAGAGATAAGGAAATTACATTTTAGTGAAATTGCATCATAGAGAAATTAACATTATACAATATTCTCTTTCAGTCAAAATTAATAAAAATTAATTACATGTTTTTTCATGTGGGAATTTTGTCAAATCTGTGATATGACAAAGTAAATGGCAGTTTCAATCTTCAAGTGTCAGAAAGTGGGAGAAATTAAATCTCAGTATCACAGTTTCCCAGTGTGAGTTTTCCTGGTGGTTTCTTTATTTGTAGCATCTCATTGTATTCTGTCTGCATCTGTGTTGATCTGTTGTGGCAGGAAGGTTGCAGGGATGCATTTAGATAGCCTCTCCAGCATGAACCACATACTTAAGTTCAAATGCAGTTTTGAACCAACAGTGGCACTTTAAAGTGGCTATGTCATGACTGAGAGTGGTGACAGCAATCCTCCCTGCTAACATTTTTCACAGCTCATGGCAAGTTTGCAAGCTTGTTGCTTGATAACATAGGGATGGCTAATAAAACACTTTTGGGGTCACTTTGCTAAAGAAACACTTTTTTGACACTAAATTTCACACTAATATTTTAAGACTGATAAACCTCTACTGACATAGGCTGTCTTCATTAATCAGTGGCCAGCTTAGAGCGGCCCAAACATGCTATCAATCAAATTCAGTTGAGTTTAACTACGACTACACAGTAATGGTTTAATTGCTGCAGAGCAATACCAGCAAAACACTCTATACGATATTGGAAGACTTGCTAAGATGGTATAATGGCAGGCATGGTGATTTTACTAGAGTTTGTGCTTCTTCTGATTTGTAGCTGTGAGTTTTGCATGGTTCAGTGGCCATCGAGCACACAGGCCAGTTATGCAGGCAGATTAAAATGCCAACATCTAGGAGCTCAGGCATTCTACTGCAGGGAGCGAATATTCCACAAAACTGCTGTTTCTGAGAATTCAGGAATGAGACATTGCAAAATAACGGAAAGAACTTGATAACCTTTGGCTAATCTGTTACTCTTGTGTTGCTCTTTTTTCATCTTTTTCCATTTTAAGAACATGTTGCTGTTTTGTCCAGTTAAACAAATCTTTAAAACAAAGGTAGCATATGCAAGTCAAGGCATATATGCCTTGACTTGCATATGCTAACTTTGTTTTATGTATACATGGTGTGGTGGTCAGAAGGCAACAGAATACCCCTATCAGAATATTATTTTATTTTTTATTTTTTAAGTTTAACAAATATTTGTACAAATATACTTCTTCAACAATTAATACTTTAAAACTTTGCTCAGTGTGTGTTTTCAGTATCCTCTTGGGATAACTGGGTCCTTGTTAATTTTAGCTTAAAGTCATTTTTAAACAAACCCAGAGTAAAAATCAGTCCACTTCTGAAAGCGGGGTGTCAGGCATCACTATCTGTTCAGCATTATCTGTGGGTGGCAGCAGGTGAAGAGCTCAAACTTATGAATATGTAAATGGAAGATATAAAAGAACTTTAGCTGAGGGGCAAAGGGCACACAGTAACAAAAGCATTCAAAATATAATAGCATACAGAATGGTACATGTTAATTTATATTTAACTGCCGCGGGTACATGACAGTCCATATCCGAGTCTGAAACCCAGCAAAGGAGAGAGAAAAGAAATAACACACTTGATTTTAAATAGTATTTCCAGCCTGCAACAGAGAAAGAGATTTAAAAGTGGAAACTAAACTTGGAATGATCTGTAAGGTGTAATGATGACAGGTAATACAATGTAGTCTGAGTCACAAACCACAGTAGTGGTTGTGACAGTAAAATAATGAATGTGGATTACTTTTGTTTATTTGCCCATGTGTGTGTGTGTGCGTGTGCGTGTGCGTGTGTGTGTTCAATCAGGAAACAATTATCTATGCAACTGCTTACCACAGGTAAAGCGCTAATGAAAACATATGTTCCTTCATCAGGAAGATGCAGTAAAGAGCTGTTTTTGTAATTACTTCTTAATTTTTTGCACATTTCTTTTGTTTTTCATTTTTCTCTAAAAAAATGTCACATCAATAACTGGGTCTACTGTCAGAAAGGGCAGTGAATATAAGACCAGAAATGTTTAATGTATTACTTAATCACTAGTCATCCAAGTTACCAATGACTGAACAGCTATGACTGTGTACACAAGTACTTGTGTTGTTTTTAACCTCTAGTACTTAACAGGTTATTGCTGTACGCTATGAAATGAAAACACCAGGGGAAAAAGCATTGGGTTACATACGAACGATTGAGCACTCACAAAGTGAGGAAAACTGGTTTCTTTCTACCTTGGACAGAAAGATGGACACATTTTCTAAATAAGTGGTCAGTAGATCGACTATATGTCAGTTCATGCATCTTAAGTTTTCAAAAATATTTAGCTTGAAAAATGATTCCATCAGATTATTTAAGTGACTGAAAGGCCCCAGTAATGAGTAAGAAGACCTAATCCAGTCTCATTACAAACTGTGTCATAATCCAATACAATTGACAGTTACATGTCAAGTCTTTTTGTTTCTTGTTTATTTTATAAATATTATAGTATGAATTTCATTGTGTTTAAAGTTTAAGGTTCAGTTAATCCCATTTTCCAACATTCACACTGAATATTAAATCTAAAAGTAAAAATTTCTATCACTAAACAAAATTTCTGTTCCTTACCTTAAATACAATTAAAAGCATTTAGTATCACTGGATTTTATGCAATTTTGACATGGCTTGACACTGTGCTCTCCTCCGGTCCCATGTGAAAGAGACAACAAGGACTTCATTTTATCACCTAAGGAACATAACTAAAATCAGCCACGTTTTATCACTTGACACTGCAAAGGTTCTTATCCATGTATTTGTGTCTTCGTGTATTGATTATTGTAACGCTCTTTTTTTTTTTTTTTTTTGGGTTACCAAAAAGAAGTTTTAGAGATTTACAGATGGTACAAAATGCAGCTGCTTGCATTTTAACCAAAACTGGGAAATTTGAGCACATTACCCCAGTACTGAAATCTCTTCAGGGGTTGGGGAGGTTGGAGCAGATTTTAAGGTCCTGTTGCTACAAGGGTTTAAATGGTTTGGCGCCTGCATATCTCTCTGACCTTTTGCACCTCTATGTTCCATCCCCTGCTCTCCGATCTCAGGATACTGGCCTTCTAAAAGTTCCTAAAGCCAGAAAAAAAGACTATTGGGGAGCGTGCTTTTTCTTTTCATGCATTTTTGTGAAACAACCTCCCTCAAGATATTAGGCAGGCATGCTGTGTGGAGGTTTTTAAAGCTAAGTTGAAGACCCACTTGTTCAGCCTATCCTATGTGTCCTAATTCTATGCCCATTAGTTTCTAAATTGTACTATTTCTTCTGTACTGTTTTTTTATTTATCTTTTTGTCTTCAAATAACTGTTCAGCACTTTGTTTGAAAGCACTTTATAAATGAAGTTATTATTATTATAATTAAATGTAGCAGTGGCACAGGACAGAGTACCATAAAAAGCACCGACTGTCCACAACACGCGCGCGCGCACACACACACACACACACACACACACACACACACACACAATACAAGCAGAAACATCTTGCTTGACTTGAACTCAAGTATAGTAAAACACTGTATTTTTGATTGTTTTGTTTGCAATTCCATGTAGACTTTTAAAATCATTCTCCTCCCATTGCTGTACAGAGAAGTCACTAAAGTTCAGTTTCAGAGCCTCAACATCTTCCTTCTTTGTTTTACAAAGCTTCTCTGTAGAAGAAAAATGAGTAATAGAAGCCAATCCACTACATACACTTTCTTGATTATAACAAGAGTGGGGGTAGCCCTCGCCCTCTCTTAGCCCATACAGCAGACATGTCTTTAGAGGAAACAACAGATCTGTACATTGATGTTAGCTGGTTGCTGAGGCGGGTATTGGGGGATAGAGATGAGATGAGAGGGCTGCAAGGAGCAGTGAGGGAGGAGGGTTGCATCCGCGTACAAACAAATACCTCTTTAGAATTCTACACAGCACTCCGCTGCAGCGTGTTTGGTTTCCAGGCAGCACTGCATTATTAATGCTCCCATCTCCCCATCCTCACACCCCCAGAGCACAGAGAGTAGGGTGGGGACAGAGAACAGGGGAGAGAACAAGTTAGGGTGGGGTTAAAAAAAAGACAGCGAAGTTATATGTAAAGGTGGCTAATGAGCCAATCTTATTTCCACTGCTGTTTGATATGAAAATGCAAAGAACTGGAGCCAGTTTAAGATTTCTTTGCCCATTGTGCAAAATGACTTCAGAAAAAAGCTGGGGTTATTTTTTATTTGTCTTTTTCTCAAGATATACCACCAGCTACAGATACCAACAACAATGTGTTTTCACCACATTTATACTCTGTTTTGTGGTAAATTTGGGAATGGAGCCAGGAGGCAATCAGCCAGACTTGCAGAACTGGTGAATACCAGCATGACACATTTCTGGTGAGACCCACAAAGCCCAAGTTCCAATTAAGAATTTAATAACGTTATTAAATGGCACATTGTGAGGGATGGCCTTGGTCTCAGTCTGTGTCAGGCATTATCTTATTATTTTAAGATAAAACATGTGCATGTGATTGATTGCATTGTATATTTGCGTGTGTGGTTTCCATATCACCGTTTTGTTTTGTTTTTTATTTCAGAAAGGGCACACATAACATGCCATGAATCTAGACTGTGACTGCTGGTTTGCTGGCAAGAGAATTGGATCATACAGTTACAAAACTTTTTCTTTTTTTTTGATTACCAAATTTTTTATTACTTGTTTCTCTCAAAATCTTCCATTTTCAACTCAAATAAGGACATTCAAGGACATTCTCAAGCTCTACTTTGGATGTTGGTTACCTTTTTGTCACGATCTGAGGAGACAGACCGTGCGGTGGTGTGTGTGGTGGACCCAGGTGCGAACACAAGAGAGTAGACCAGAGTAAACTTAAACTGAAAGCGAGCCTTATGGCTGATGACAGCTTTCAAACAAAGCAGAAATACCGTGACTAAACTGAACTTAAACTAAACTGGGAAGCAGATACTGATAAGCTATGAAGACTCAGAAAACCATGACGATGACAGTAAAAGCTCGCCGTGAGGACATGGAGGGTGGGAACACAGACGACGCGACACAGACTGAATGAAACACACAGACTAAATACACATGAGGGATGATCAAGGGAAGTGGAAACACATAAAGGGGGAACAGCTGATACACATGAACCTAATGACAGGACAGGGAAAGTGAAACTACAAACACTGACATTAGACACAGACTTCCAAAGTAAAACAGGAAACATGGAGATTAGATGTGACCTGAACTGAACATAACCACACAGATATGACACATGACAGGCAGACGCACGAACCAGGGAGACTGCGTACAGGAGATGACATAAACACTAAGAAACAAAGGACTAAACAGCAACCTCAAAATAAACTAGATGAACTAAACTAGGGCACAAATGAATACAAAAGATACATAAAACGCAAACACTGGGTCGCTCGACCCAGGACCATGACACCTTTTGTTCTGTTTTCTGTCAAACTGACTCAATGCTTCAATAATCTTGAGGTTCAGGATCTGGGGAGGCCAATCTATGATAGTGTTCTACTGTGTGTCTTTCTGTCCAGATATTCCTTTATTTCTTTGGCAGTGTGTTTGGGATCATTGTCATGCTAAAAAATGAAGCCATTGCCAATCATATGCTTTCCAGATGGTATTGCGTGGCGGATATAATTTTGATGGCGCTTTTCTGTGTTTGCAATTCCATTAGTTTTGGCAAGATCCCCATCACCAATGGGTGAAACAGAGCCCCAAACCATAACAGACCCTCTACCATATTTTTCCAGATGGCTGTAAATACTCACTGCTGTACCTCACTCCTGACATCCTCTTACATATGGACAATGATTTGCAAAGAATGTAAAAGTTGGATTCAAAATTGCCTTCACAATTCCTATTCAATAAAGTTCATGTGTAATTTTGCATTCCCTAGCCTTTCTCTTCCTTAAGATTTTCTTCTTGACAGCCAAACTCCCACTGAGACCATTTCTGATGAGGCATCAGTGAACAGTAGATTTATCAGCTGAAGGGCCAGATGTATCTCTCAGGTCCTGTTTCAGGTCATTGTTGGATGTTTTTCATGCTTCTTAAGGACATGACTTCCAGATAATGTTCATCTGCTGTAGATATTTCCTTAGGCCTACCACTTTCTTTTTTGTCCTCCACCTCTACAGTTTTCAAATTTTCTTTAAGTGCACATTGATACGCCATGCCACGATACACCAAGTTTTCAGCTAATAACCTCATTGGTGAAAAATAAGTATATTATGCCTGTCAAACTCTGTGATTGCTGGCATTTTTGTAGATTCGGTTAAAGACATATATATTTGGGCATACTTCATACTTCAGATGTTCTGCTGTTATTGTTTACTGCCAGTTTCTCAAAAGCATAGCACACTTTATCCAGCCTCATAAAAACACCCTCACTGCCAACATTATTTGAGCATTGTTTTGAGTCCAGGGCAAGTTTGTAAATATGTTTTTCTGAAGTGGGACAAACTCACATACTACCCCGAATCAAGTTAATGTGAACATAATGTCTGAATGAGAGTATGTAGACACATGTAGCGTAATTTTGTTCACCAAAATTACTTTGAGACCTCCAAATAACTGGAGTCAAGTTTTCAGTTAGGTTGAGCAAAACTGTGATCATTTTTTAAACCTTTTTTTTTTGTGTGTCCCGTTTGGATCTTTAGCCATCAGAATTGTTGTCTTAAGGCCAAGAAAGATGCCAAGCGGATTTATTTTACCAAGTGGATCATCATGGCCTTGCCATATTGGTCCATTTGATTGGCCTTTATTATAATTGTGAATTTATTTTATTTTCAGTTGCTACAAACGGGACAGACATGACTGGGGGATAGGACAGGGAGAAAGAATGAAAGAAAGAGAGGGAGAGAAAGAAAACCAAAGGGGAGAAGAGACGGTGAGAAGGGGGGGAAGAAAGAAAAAAAACAAACAAACAAAAAAAAAACACCTGGGTCACCTGTATGGAGAAAAAAAACAGAAGAGAAAGCAAACAACAAAGAGCAACATAATAAAAAAAACAGCACCATCACAATAAACTAGCTAGCAGTAGATATCAGTAGATACTAAATAATAAACGATATTGTGCAGCACGCAAGATAGACAGCGCACAATGTGCTTTGAGGCAGCAGCCAAGAAAGCTGTAGTCCGCGTCTGTGAATACCCGTGTGTACACCTGTGTGCATACCTGTGTGGATCAGCATGCTTGCATTCCAAAGGTTTCTCCATGTAACGATCTGCTAGGGAGTGTGGGGAGCCACAGCCCTGTCCTCCAGGGTATGAAGCAGGTATGGAGGAGATCAAAACTCCAGACATCCAGAGGCCCCCCAGAACACAAGAGACCAAGGAAGACCAACAGAGGGGCAGCCGCGCCACTGTCCCAGTAAGAGCTGAGGAGAGTCCCAGATGAGTCCCACCCTCATGCTCTCATATGCACTTACTCCACACTCAACCAACGTGGAGAGAAACATAAAGAGACACTGTACACACAATCACACTCCCCAAGCGTACTCTACGAACCAGGTCTAGGTACCCATGCCCCTGGAGGGGGGAACTGCACCCAGACCCAGGTGGTGTTACCCTTTTCCCTGCAGTGGGGAGAGGCAGACCGCCCCGACTCCGCAGCAGCAGGGAGGCCCCACACTCCAGACCGCAGTCGGACGGCCAACTCCTCCTAGCCCCCCCGCTCCAGCAGGCCGCAGAGAACGGGGGTGAGAGAAGACTCCAAACCTCCCTCCACCCGCTCATTGTAGTGTTGATGCATGTGTGTTCTAAGGTGCAATTAAAACCCAGGAGGGCATGGAGCTACCTGCCAGAGAGCAGCAGGTAAGCGCACGGTCCCTCCTGCTAGCCCTCAATGTCTACGTGTGCCAGGGGTGAGGTGTACACCCTGATGGTACCTTGGATTCCGTGTATCGTGCCCCCCCCCCCAAGATCCTATATGTATGTGTAATGAGAGTGTGAGTAATGTGAATGTCTAAGTTATGGGATAAAATTGGGGCAGAGGCAGCCAGAAGGGGACAGAGAGGGGGGGTAGCCTTCTCTGCACCCTGGTGACATACCCCTACTCCAAGGCCCTGCGGGAAGAGGGAGGCAGCTGGAGATGGGGAGGGAAGGAAGGGAGGGGCAGGTGACCCCTCCCTGGGGCCAGCTCCCCCGCTGACCCCAGTAGGCACTCCCATACTCCGCGACCCGCCAGGGAAAGGGGGCCCAGGCCCATCCAGACTGGGGCCCAGTGCAGCAGCGCCCCCTGGCCCCACAGAGCCCGGGACAGTCCACCCAACCCCACCACAGAGAAAACTGCACCCACCCCACCATCCACTCATCTTCCAGACTACATGAGACAATAGACGCCCAGGCTGAGATCTTCCTCCACCTCTCCTGTATCTCCCCCTCCTGCAGAGAGTTCCTGAGGAGAGGAAAGCTCCTGCAAGGCGTGACAATCTCCCCCACCAGTTGAAGAGCCCCCCAGGTGGCTCGACGCACCGGCGGCACCCTGCGCCAGGGATGGGCCCCCATGCACCCACCCGCCCACAACCCCGGCAACACACCAACCAGGACCCAAGGCCCCGAGGCCCGGCCAGGGCCCCAGCCCAGAGACGGAGCGCCCCCAGAACCTCACGCCCATCCCGGACCCACCCATTTTTTAAACCTAACGAAGTAGTTAAAGAAGTTTAAAATTGTCCCAGACAAACTTAAAACTCCTTTCTTTTAGTTCAATTGTGATATCGCTTCATATTGTTGCTGTATAGTTTTGTTGAGTATATCAATTAATCTAGAAATTTCATGTACGTTTATGCAAAATTTTATGACAGACATTACAATACTTTTAATCTGTCAAAAATAGAATCCTAGGATCGTTTTCCATTACCTTATGTCCAACTTCATAACAGCAAGAACAAAATAAAATTAAACTTTTTAATATTCTTTTCCAGGTGGCCAGAGTTGCCCTTTTTTCTTTCTTCTTTTTTTCTTTCTTCCATCTAATTAACAAATCAAGATGTGTTCAGGATATCACGGAGCTGGCAGTTAGCGAGCAGGAGGAAGCGACATAGACAGAGAGAATGAGAAAACCAAGCCAGACAGACAGAGAGATAACGATCCCAATTTCCCCAGTCGCCGACATCATAGGTAACACATTGTGTCTCCTTCACAGATCGGCACCTAGCACGCCTTGATGCTGTGGCTGCCACTGGTAAAATGTTACGAGCTAGCCTTTGGCAGCCCAAATGTGGGTGTGTTTTAGAAGCTAACACATTTCCCTCAGCTCTTTTAATTCTATTTTTCCAGGGACTTCATTTTCTATAAGCAATAGAGTTGCAGTAATGAATTCATGCAGAGTCCAAACTATGTCCCCCTTGTGACCTCCTGTCTGTAAATGAAATAGTCAGCAGAGCATCAGGCAGGAGGTCATTCTGGTATACACTGCTCTGGAGGGAGAAATCAGGGAGATTCTCCTCTCCATCATCACTAAATGGAACTCTGCAACCTTTGTTTTGTTTTTTTCTTTCCTCTAACAAGTTTTAGAATCCAGCTCAATTTGTTCTTATTTTTCTAGGCAATGTAATTGTGAAGCAATCCACCAAGGATGTCAATATCCATTATCTTTTGTCTTTTATGCTGTATGAGGAAACCAAAGAAAACAAAGCACAGTACCATTGAGTTCAGAGACTGACTGTTGTCTAGTGTCTCCGATGTGCTACTTGACCAATCAAGCTGTTAAGCCAGCTCTGTTCTCTCCAGTGGAATTGAAAGCTGTGAGAGTGGTTGTTTGACATCACCTTGTCAAAGCAATCAGCTTGGATTTGCTTAAGGGGAATTTAAAGGGTTGTTTATCCCCTAGTAGCACTGACTTTCATGTCTCCTATAGCCCTAATAGATACCTTTGAAAGAGACCATTAAAAAAGTCTCTGTTCTCAGCAAATGTCTTGTGTCCAGTTTTTAGCTCAGTTCTTAAAGTTCAGATGTGCTCCCTCATCCCATACAGAAGACTGTTTTAGGGAGATAATATTATTTGAAGATGATATGGCAAACTTATTTCAATTAAATTCCCAAAGCAAAATGCAAATCACAGTGTCCGACTGAACTTTACTGGTAAGTTATTTAATTTACTGTTCTTAGTTGAAGGACTAAAACACGGACTTGAAACACCAAAGGGTGACATCAAACACAGCAACACTACAAATATATTTCCAGTTTTATAATTAAATTAGGAGCAGCACGGTGGTTAGCACTGTTGCCTCACAGCAAGAAGCTCCTGAGTTCAGCTGGGGTCTTTCTGTGTGGAGTTTGCATTTTTTCCCCGTGTTTGGGTAGGTTCTCTCTGGGAACTCCGGCTTCCTCCCACAGTCCAAAGACTGGGATAGGCTCCAGCCCCCTGACGACCCTGAAAAGGGATAAGCAGAAGTGGATGGATGAATGGATGGATGGATGGATGGATGGATGGATGGATGGATGTATAATTAAATTAGAAAATAACTGTAACTGCATGAAAAATTGACAGAGACTCATCAGATGCTTGTGATCATTTGTAGTACATAGTAAAAAAATGCATGATATGTGTGACAGAATAAAGAAATATATGATAAAATGATAATCCAGTGCTAGTTCTCTGTTCCACTTAAAGGCAAAATTAATAATCACTCTTTTGTCTTAAGAGCTTTTATAATAAAAGTACATTGTCTAAATTCTGCTCGCAAATGACAGTCAGAAAACCAAAGGTGAATCTGAAGCCAACTTATTGCAGTGGCCTGGAGTGAACTCATATTTTAGAACTTCGATGAATCATTCAGAAACCATGGCTGAATACAAGTTAAATGTGGTCCCTTGGCAACAGTTAAGACACTAGGCAGTATTTTCAGTTTTGTACAAGAACAAAGTTCAGGATTTGTTTTGTAATATTTTTCACTCCCCTGCTCTGTGTATATGTATTCTACTTGAAACAGTTTTCATGTAACAAATAAAAAACACCTCTGCACTCTGCAATGCAGTGGCTGTTCACTGGTTAATGCATTCAGTGGTTTTATGCAACAGTTTAACTACAGTAACACAGTCCTAATGATGGTATATAAGATGAGCAACAGTGTGGGTTGATAGATAAGAGGTGGTATACCAGAAACTAGTTTAATCTCTTTTAGAAAGAAAATCATATAGTTAGTTAAATTGTGTATTTACAATACATGAAAACTAATCAAATATTGTTTTTTTTTAATTGCGTGCAGTGATAAGCATAGTGCATATTCAATCTTCAGTGACATTTTGTTACAAACCATGCATATCAAACTGCAGTTGTTATTCAGCACTACTTGTTTCGTGGAACAAATTAATGAGGAGGAAGTTAGAAATTGATTATTTTGTAAAGACATTTACCTGCAAATTTAAAGATTTTATGATGACATCCTATACTAATTATTTATTTATTTTACAGAAATGTTAGCTTGCAAATTGAGGTGGGATCCAGACCAATAAAATGATTCATAAGCAGACTGACACGTACAATTCAAAGTGAACTTTTCGGCAGTGACATTTACTGCTGTCTTTCCCATGTGGCTTGGAGAAAACAGGAATGATAAGGGCACTTTTAATTATTTCTGCTGCTGTTTTAGCCCCATCCAGTGCTCTTCTGGTTCTTCAAATAAAATGATAACAATTCCCCCAATGGCGAGCCTGTGTTTCTAGTGAGGGGGTGCGACAATGTAATGATAGATTTGTTTTATTGGTTTCTTCATGCTCTCCACCCTCCTTATTCTGTCATCTCAGTGTGCTTAAGTTTCTTTGTCTGCCCTTCACCTTGGCAGAAACATTGTCGTAAACCTGTTTCTTCAAAAAGTGTCTAGTAAACTTTCAAGTCTTGTACAAACAGAGCAAACAATTCCAGGAACTGCTATGCTGTGTTTGCCTGCAGCTCACTTTGTTATTGGTGTTTTCTAAAGGAAATTTGGCAGTACCATTAATATTTTCTGCTTGAGCAATTGAAGACAGCCTAGAGCGATGAACATCACTCAGGGAATTGAAACCTGGTCATTCAGCAAGCAGGTTGGATATAGAATACACACAAAGTGAATGTCAAAGATTTTCATTCACATAGTTCCTGCTCAAACACGGTGGTGTTTTTAAGTAGCTTATCTGCTCAGCGATTTATTTAAAAAGTTTTACATATATTCTTTCTTCATAGCATAATCTTCACGTGCTTCATCCGAAGCACACTTTCTGTGTACTCACTACCTAATTTATAGCCAAAGTATTCACTCACTGTGTCTTTACTGTTTCGCTAGCTTAGCTTAGCTCGTAGCCGACTCGCTAGCAGCATGGCCTCTTCACCTGTCCCTCCTGCACTTTCCTGCTCATTGTGTCAGATGTTTAGTTACTCCTCGGCTGTCACGGACCCAGTTCCAGGGATTCGGGGTCCGTGAGCAGCCTGGACTACTATTGTAGTTATTATCATTATTATTGTGGTTATTGTTATTATGGGTGTCTGCTGTCCTGTTTTCCGTGTTGGTGTACTGTCAGGTGTTTATGGGTGTGTGCATGTGTGTGAGGGTGCGGTCGTGGCAGGCACTTCTAGGCCTGGTGGGTGTGGCCCTGCCAGCTGACCGGTCCCACCCAGGAATCCACACACACCTGGCGCCGATCAAGCCTCGTCAGAGGAGCTTCAAAACAGTGTGGCTGAGAGCTCCTCGACGCTGGATCGTTGAGTGACTTCCCGTCAGTCTTAGTTTATCGTGCAAGGTTAGTGCAAGTCTGCCGTTAGGTTTTGTACTCACGGCTGCCTTTTGTATGCGTGTTTCCTCAGGAGGAATTGTGGCGACCAGGAGGCAGCACACGGACAGTACACAGGGAACGGAGACAGAGCACGGAGCACGGGATAAAGGAGAAGACACGGAACGGGAGTTGGGATCGCACGGGGAATTTATTGTCTGCCAGCCAGACCGTGACATCGGCCTCTTTAGCAGTAGTAATACTTGTAACAAATGTAGCATATTTGCAGCTCTGGAGGCCAGGATTACTGAATAGGAGACTCGGCTTTGCACCCTTCATTCACCCGTAGCTAGCCAGGCCCCTGTAGCTGGTGCAGCCGAAGATAGCGTAGGCCCCACTAGCTGTCCCCTGGCAGACCCCAAGCAGCTGGGAAAAAGGGCGGCTGGGTGACGGTGAGGAGGAAGCATAGTCTTAAACAGAAGCCCCAGGTACACCACCAACCTGTTCATGTGTCTAACTATTTTTCCCCACTCGGTGACACACAAAGCATTATAAAAATAGCTTTGTCCCCATTGCTGTCACTGAATTAAATAAGAACTGTTTTTGATTCGAAATATTAAAATTACTATATATGTGCCACAGTGAGCTTTATATATTTACTAGGTATGTGTGTTTTTAAAGGGATGCCAAATGCTGTCATTTTTCTGTAAAGCAAATTTACCTTGCCTTTGGGTATAAATAAAGTTACCTTGGCCTTGACCTTGACACCCGCCGGGGGTCAAACTCTGGTAATTGGTGATTCTGTTCTCAGACATGTGAAGCTAGAGACACTGGCAACCATAGTCAATTGTCTTCCAGGGGCCAGAGCAGGCAACACTGAGGGAAATTTAAAACTGCTGGCTAAGGATAAATGTAAATTCAGTAAAATCATAATTCACGTCGGCAGTAATGACACCCAGTTACGGCAATCGGAGGTCACTAAAGTCAATATTGAATGGGTGTGTAACTTTGCCAAAACAATGTCGGACTCTGTAGTTTTCTCTGGTCCCCTCCCCAATCAGACCAGGAGTGACATGTTTAGCCACATGTTCTCCTTACATTGCTGGCTGTCTGAGTGTTGTCCAAAAAACGATGTGGGCTTTATACATAATTGGCAAACCTTCTGGAAGAAACCTGGTCTTGTTAGGAGAGACGGCATCCATCCCACTTTGGATGGAGCAGCTCTCATTTCTAGAAATATGGAAAAATTTATTAAACCCCCCAAAATATGACTATCCAGAGTTGGGACCAGGAAGTTGCAGTCTTACACGCCTCTCTGCAGCTTCTCTCCTCCTGCTACCCCCCCAAAAACCCATCTCCATAGAGACTGTGTCAGCTTCCAAAAAGACAAAAAACAAACTAAAAACCAGCAACAAACAACTTAAACATAAAAAATCATAAAGAAAGAAGAATACAGTATCCACATCTGAACCAAAGAGTAAAACAGTGAAATGTGGATTATTAAATATTAGGTCTCTCTCCTCCAAGTCTCTGTTAGTACATGACTTAATAATTGATCAACAAATCGATTTACTTTGCCTTACAGAAACCTGGTTGCAGCAGGATGATTATGTTAGTTTAAATGAATCAACACCCCCGAGTCATTCTAACTACCAGAAATCTCGAAGCACAGGCAGAAGGGGCAGTGTGGCAGCAGTTTTTCACACCAGCCTATTAATCGACAAAAGACCCAGAAAGACTTTTAATTCACTTGAAAGCCTGATGCTTAGCCTTGTCCACCCCAGCTGTGAAACTCAGAAACCAGTCTTACTTGTTATCATCTATCGTCCACCTGGGCCTTACACAGAGTTTCTGTCTGATTTCTCAGACTTTTGATTTAGTGCTCAGTAGGGGTGGATTTTGATTATCGATTTATCAATTAAAATTTATTCTAGCTTGGATAACGGGATATTGATTCATTAAAATCTTGAATAGATTTTTTAATATAAATTTATTTTGCCCAAAATGCCAGAATCTCAGGTTAAACCTCACAAAATTTCAACAACCACCAAACAACTAAAACCTTAAATGTGAGCAGGTACACGGATTCTGCAAAAAGACGTAAACACAAAGCGTGGAACCATACCTGTTATTGATCTCTGTCTCTCTTCCACAGCATGTCTTTATCCTGTCTTCCTTCTCTCACCCCAACCGGTTTCAGCAGATGGCCCCGCCCCTCCCTGAGCCTGGTTCTGCCAGAGGTTTCTTCCTGTTAAAAGGGAGTTTTTTCTTCCCACTGTTGCCAAATGCTTGCTCATGGGGGGTCATATGATTGTTGGGTTTTTCTCTGTATCTATTATTGTACAATCTACTGTGCAATATGAAGCGCCTTGAGGCGACTGTTGTTGTGATTTGGCGCTATATAAATAAAATTGAATTGAATTGAATAGTCATTTGGGATGCTAGTGAGCACTGATCCCACAAGGATCCCTTAACTTTTCCCATTCTTACAGCTATACAGCAAGCACTTATGTTTGAAAAGCAGTCTTCTGAACTCCTTCAGTAATTATACACAGAGCACATGGTTCACTTATGACTCACTTTTATGTGTAGTGTCTATCCGATACAGTAAGTGATTAAAACAATATTTGGAAGGATTTGGGATTTTCTTTTCCTTTGTTTGTTTGTTTATTGACATTTTAAGTGTAATGGTGTACATCTTTCTTAAATAACATAAAGCTATAATAGATTTACTGTACTTGAATCTCACTTGTAACATCCCCAAGCATTACTGACTAGAATAGCTGAGATGCTGTAAAATACTGCTTAGCATGGCAAAAGCACCACTGAATTTCAGGGAATATGAAACAAGTATTTTTGTTTTTAGGTTAAGCTATGTGTATCCTGCAGCCCGCCTTTTGGCAGTAGGGTAGTAATCAAGTCTGTTAGACGGTGATTTGAGAATAGCTAAAAGGCATTGTTTTGTACAATGCTCAGAGACCGGAGAAAGTGCCTTTTACTCTGTAGTGCCGGGAAGAAAACTACCTGATCTGAGCAATCTTTTAATGTCCAGTAAATATTTTTATTCCATATTTTTGTTATTACATCATACTCTGATGTATTCATTGTTTTTGTACAGCAACTAAATAATGTTATTAAAAGCACAACGGCATTGACAGTGGTATTTGGTAATCTGTTTCACACATCATAAAAGTAAATAATCTAATTGTAATACTGCATAGATTTAATAAAGGCCAGACTCAGTTTGTAATATATTGCAGAGATCAAAATATCTCAGCAAAACAAATTAAAGGTCTGTTTACTAGGAAATAGAGAAAACAGTACTGAGGGATAACCCTTTCTCCCTCCCTCTGTTGCAGTTATTTGAGGGGGTTTCAAAATCACACAGGTCATTGTTTTTAGGTTAGCTTCAGTGAGGGACTGTCTCTGGGTGTGTGACCTGAACAGACTGTGCTCAGGGATGCAGGAAATGTTAGTCATGCTGGCAATCTGTATATAACCCCTGCAACCCTCCCCCGGTCATAGTAAGAAGTCACCTTTGCCTTCAGAGCCACATGGACCTGCAAACTGTTTATTCTCCATTTGCTTGGAAACAACAAAGAAATGAAAGATGGACTGAATTTATTTTGTTTTGGAGATATTTGAAACATATTGAATCCACTTTAAAATGTAGCTGAAAATAAAAACTTTGTGAAAAGTATGATATAAATGTACATGTGTGAATTTCAAATATTTAGCAAACCACTGAATGTCTGTTTTCAGTAATCATTTTGTAGCATTTGTTATACATTGAAAAAGCAACATAAGCTTTGCTTGCAGGTCCTCAAACATCCCCATAACATTAAAATACTGCAAATTAATCCAAAATATCGACAACTATGGCAGTGTGGAGTTTTTTTTATTGTTTTCACTTAACCAGAAAACATTTTTCCCCACAGCTGGTCTTCCAGGTAGCTCAGCCAGAAAAATATAAAATATATATAATCCACAAACATTGAAAATGACTCATCGTCTGCTCGGTCCACTTCTTAATCAACCTCAGCCCCAAGATCAATAGCTTGCGAAGGACAATCCAATCAACCACTCATAATAAAGGAGCAATTAAAACATAATCCATTTATCTATCACCTTTAATAAGCATATTTAATTTCCAATGTAATTCTGCAACATCCTGACTATCTATAATGAGAATGTCTCTTTCAAGGGCAGTGTGGCATAGGTGCTGAAAGCACAACCCAGAATACCCAAATAACAGATCCACCTTTCCTCCTCATTATGAACTCAGCAGCACAGTGCTGACCCGTGACAGAACTAACCTCATTGAGATGCTAAGCGTTCTCTCACCTTCTAGGGAGTGAGTCTGTCGACCACGTTAGGGCAATGAGGGAGTGCCCGTCAAACACTGCTATCTGAGCTTTGATGTACTACTAAGTGCGCACATCCTTAATGGCCCTTGGCTTTGGTGTGTTCAGAAAAAAATAAATCTTACTGCCGTCACTTGGCGAACTAGAAAAAGGCGTGATTTTCCAACCAATAGAATATGCCGAAAACATAACCCTTTACAAAGACTTTAAGTTAACTGGAAAAGATCACCTTGAAGACATTCAAATGCAACGTGATGATTGATCGTTGAGCAAAATTGCCAGTAGCAGAGATAAATAACGTCTATAGCCTGCCAAGCGCTGTCATAATCACTTGGCTCTACAACTATCAGTTAACTATATGAATTTATACCTCTTAGATAAGCATTATAAAACAATTTCCATCCCATGAAATCAACAAATTTGGGAGGCACTTTATGACAATACAGCTATGTGAGTCACCTTGCACTCAAAGACTCAATTCAGAATATGTACAGAAAAGCCATAAAAATCAGAGCTGTGAAACAGCACAGTACAGTTAAATAAATTACATTCCTCAGTGTTCAGGTGTGTTGTAAAAGCACTGATTTCATTCTGTTTATTAACCTGTAAGTTTAAAAATGACGCAGTGTGGGATTGAATAATAAGTCATGTAAAATATTTAAGCTTGCATGCAGTTGGTATTTCAGTAGCTGATACTTTATTCTGTGGTGTATATAGAGTGAAATGCCTGTTTATTTAAGTGGTTTTCACAACATGATGTAATATCAGATAACACTCGTGTTTTAAGTGTTTTAGATAAACATCCTTAAGATAAGCTTGACAAGGTGTTGAGTACAACTTAAGGTGTTCATCCTAAGTTGTACTGAAACTGCAGACACTGCTTGAAGTGAACAGTCTCCGTCTCCAACCACTTTTCCTTCTCTCACACTCACAAATACATAAATACACACATACACACACACTGTTATGCAAAAGGGGTTTCCAAATCCGACATCTCACTGCACTCTGGCATCAAAGCCTTTGTACGAGAGCCGACACCTGGTCCCTCTCTCCTTGCCAAAGAGGCTAGCGAGTGGGCTCAGATGCCTGGAAGAGTTGGGAGAATTTATACCAACTGCATCCTGCACAACACACAATCATAGACAGGCTACTGGAAGTCCAGGATAGACAGCAGAGGATAGACTTTTCTGCCCTTAGTTGCCCCTACGAATTCTGCCCTATACCCCTACAGGCACAGACATGCACAAATGTAAAAGGCACAGACAGTACTCTGTTGATTGCAGTTGATTCATGCATGTTGAAATAAGTGCCAGACAGAACACACCACGCTGCTGTGATAGCATGGTGTATCTAATGGTGCTAAATGAACATTATAGAGGTCAAAGAGAGAGCATAATCAGTTTTGGATATGAGCTAGTTTTTTGCCACTTGAGGGGGTTTTGGCTGAAGACTTCAACCATTTTCTGCCTTGATGCACCAAGCAATACCCGACGCAAGTTTTAATACTGTCCTTAGGCTGTGCATTTAACTCAGCAAATGGTTCCTGTTGTACTCATTTTCTTGTTTCTATCCAGTAAAACTAAGCCATTTTCTAGCCACACTGTTTCTTAAGAAAAGAGGCAGTATAACATCTTGTAACATTAGGAAGCTTTTTGTACTTTCCATTCATCAAATATGTTGTTAGCCTGTCACAAAGCTTTCTTGCCTTCATTGATCAAAGGGATGCTAAACATTGCCCAAGATCTTCCAAGACTTCAGAGCTCCCACAGCCACTGGCACTGTAAGTTATATAAGCATTCCACTCCTGACACTAAGTAGTCTATAGCTCAGACTGTGATAATCTCAGCAGATCTAGATGTAAAATCGTAGATGCTGAATCAAATCATGCATCATCTGATCTGCATTCTCTATAGGATACTTTTTCAAGCTTTATTTTACCAACACTTCTATACAGTAGCCATACAGACCGCTGCCACTCAGCCCACTAGCTCTTTGTTCCACCGTGTAACACCTTATCACATAATATTAATATATAAGCCTTGAATTTCTCCATGGCCTCAAATGGCCAAGGTCCTCTTCTTGAACATTGTTATTGTAAAATCAAATGAACAACCAAAATCAGATATATAACAACTACAAAGGAGCATAAAATAACTCAACATGATTAAAAAGAGCCACAAAATGACTACAAAGAAACACAGACTGACAACAAAGAGAAGCAAATCACTACAAAGAGACTCAAAACAACTATAAGTGGATGGAAATGGATGAAAAATAATACAAAATGAACACAAATAGATCCCAAAACTACAGAAAACACAGACTTCAGTGAAAACAAACAAATAATAAAAGATGGAAAATGTCCATTAAAAGATAGGAACGATTAAAACGGAGGCTACAAAGAGACTGGAAATATCCACAGAAGCACACGATGACCAAAAACAAACACACTGTGACCGGAATCAAAAATATCCATGTTGTTGGCTGGCTTTTTTTGTCTTTCTCTCACTCAATTAACCCTTGCTTATTGCGACAACACTTTTCTTTACAATTTTCAAAATGGGCATGAAAAACAAGCACAAACACGGTGTGTAATTATATACTTCTATATTTATAGAAGTTCATCTCATATCTATAGCTTGCTGATGGGCAAGCTGCATGCCAAGATCAGCTCCCTCTGTAGCTGATGAATAGCTGTCCATCAGTCATCATCTGCCAACCTGCTCTCTCTTTACTGCAAATAACTCAGTATGCCATGTTTGAACTTTGAGGTGAAGATTACTGTGTCCAGCATGAGTCCATGCACTGTTTGTATTTTTCTTTTGTGTGTAGGTATATTAGATCAACACTAACCATGCTGTGAAATGTCGATCAAATGATATCAACACAATAATAGTTTTTGACATATTATAAACTCATGACAGGGAAACAATGCCTTTCTTGACAAAGGATGTTCTGAACCTGCTGTCTAATCTGGGCTCCACAGAACTTCAGGTGACATTTTCCCTTAAGGTGCCAAGGCTGCCATTGTAAAACCCACTAGAGTCTGTATCTGGCTGATGCCTGTGCAAGCTGGAATCAAATGGATTTTTGCTGTGGTTGTGGGCCACCTCTGGGGTTTCCTTGCCTACAGGCATTGCTTTGCCTCCTCGGCTTTAAGGCTGGGCATTGGGCCCTTCGTGAAGCAGAATAGTGGAGCACAATGTTAATCTCTTCTCTCTGCTGAGTCCCAGCTGTGGCCCTGCATCCCCACTGGGGCCTTTAATGTGGAGGGGAGCAGCATGGACCTCTGCTATCAGTGCAGCCATGGAAGCACAGCCACAGTTACAGACAAAACGATGTTGGCGCTTGCTTTAATGAAGGAATCAAAGTACCCTGTGTAATATAAACTTCTATTGTCTTGCTAAACACGGTGTGTAAAAAGACGATATCTGTTTCTTCTTTCGAAGTAGATTCGGTTATAGAAATATTAAAAGATTCATAAATATACACAACAAAAATACCTTGAGAATTAATCCAGTTCCTACCCAGTGGTTTGAAGGCGTTTTCAAGTGGCCTTCAGTCTTCAACTAAACTCTTCACTCAGTGTAAGACTAAGTTATTTATTATGTTAAAAAGCAACCAGTACTATGAAAAAGATTAGCCTTTAAGTATGAAAATTATTATTAAGCATGAGTAACCTTAGTAACCCAGAAATAACCTACTTGTTTATGAGTCTTTTATCTCCACTCCCCTTATAATTCCTGAACCATAAATCATGATAATGATGTTATTTTAGTGAAATATTAGATATGATTTGATATTTGTTTTAAAATAAACATCTATCTATGCTTGTTTTTACTCATTTTTAAATAAATCTGCTCTAATAAGTATGATGTTTCACATACACGTAAATGGTAAGTAATCCTTAAGTAATGCAGAACTGTGGAATTACTAATTAGAGCGATGTTTCACTGCTTCAGATAACACAAAAAAGAGCTTGGGCTGGAGTTATAGTTACTGAATGAGTAGTCAGGAATGACTCATAAAGAGATTTGGGAATCTGATAGAAATGCAGATAATTATATACTAATCTAAACTAACTGATAATTGATTTAGCATCTCCCAGCCAACTCGTTATTAGGTTAAATAATCATTATCATCTACTGTACCGTCCTGAATAAACACTAATTAGGAAGTACTGAATGATCAGGTCATTCCTGTTTTTTTCCTAATTTTTTATTATTATTTTTTTGTAACAACAAGACACGTTTTTGTGTACCTATAATATTTACATGTGTTTAAACTGAGCACCTTACACAGAATGATAGAGAAACATTTGTTCACTCAACATACCCAAAGGGGTTAACAAACAGCAAAGAAGAAAAAAGATGGAGCATAAATTTAAGATGACAGAGCTTGGCAGCCACCAGAAAAGCTGAAATTAAATAATAATTGGATGCTTCATTGATCATTGTGCTTGTACTATGTTTGTCCTCTCACCAGGAGGTCAGAGTTGAGAGACAGGTATAGGAAATTGGATGAGATTCTGCATTTTTACTCTGAAATACTTCAGTAAGACGGATGCTTGCCAGCACTGGGGCTTGAACCAATGTCCTCTGCATGACTAATTGTCTCCCTATTCACAATGCCACCTTTCTGCTCCAAATAAAAGTAGTCCAAAAGCAGCCAATGAAGGCAAAAAAGGCTGAATAAAAATGGTTCATGTCCCACCTCGTAGTACTGATATTTGCTCTGTAAAACAACCTTTCATACATTAAATACATAGTACAAACCATCAGTGAATAAATAGATAGCAAATAAATAAAGTCCTGCACTTTTCTTCTATATGAAATATAATGCATACTATATTACGTTTATTATAAAAAGATGCTAACAGCATCCAGAGGATTTTATATATGGAGCCAGAGGAAACTTTTTCATTGTTATCTTTAGTAATCCATAAGTTTCCTGAGCTACAGAACAGCATAGTCTGAGGCTTGGTTGCTAATCGGGAATTCACAGAAATCTATTCAGAGAAAGGCAAATATCAAAAAGTCCTGCACTGCCTTCTCCATTTTCTCATTAGGCAGATAGATGGGAGATAGCTAGCACTGGAAGAGGTGGAGGCAAGAACAGATTAGTCTCCCTTCACAAACAACCACATATCCTTGACTTTTAATTAAAAATGCCATCGCAATTAGACACGGTAGTTTAAAGAACTGCCGAAATAAAAAGAGTTCAGGCATACCATAAAGGCAATCCGGTGCTGTTCCAGAAGAAGAAAGCTTTTCACTTTTCTTATTGTGAATGTGGGTTTTTTTATTATTATTTTTAAAATGGAAACTTAAATCGGCTTATGGGTTTTTCGCAAAAGCACTGCAGTAGGAGCAAAAGAGGAGGCAGAGAGGAGAAAATAGAACTCAAAGTCATCACAGTGGTTACAAAGGACGTTGAAGATTGAGGTCAGGGTAGGAGGAAGACTATTCTGTCAGCACAATAAATGAGTACAATTAATCAACAGTTAATGTGAATCACACCATTTATCCATCTAAACAATCTGGTTTCACCAAGTCACATTACTGAAGTAATGAATCTATGTAACTCTGACATTTGAAATACCTCAGAGAAGGACAACAGCCAGTAGCAGCCAGCATGGAAGCATCAACTACACATCACTAACTCCAGTGCTCTTTTTCTACCTCTGAGTCATGCAAGTCGTGATCCTGGAAATAGCTGTATGTCTTGTGAAAACAGAGACTAGGTCTGCTAATATGGTCTACTTGCAGGGCTGTTAAAAATTAAACAAAGAGCTGTCAGATTTGCTGATCTTCATATAATCTGTTCACATACTGAGTAAAAGTACTTTCAAAATTAAGAAAACAATAACAAAGTGCAGAAAACTGCATTGCTACTTATAGAGTTACTTCACTGCTAACTACTTAACATTGTCTAAGTACAAGTTCAGTTCCTACACAACATTTTCCGGTAGTACTACAAATTGTTGCTTTAAAAATGTTTCATTTTTCACTACTATCCACATTTTTACATTAAGCACTCCTTTATATTTTTCTCAGTTAACATATTTACCCTTACTTGAGCAAGTGAGAAAAAAATCCCACTCTTATCCAGGTTTTTTCTGCTTTTTGCAATAGAATAATAAATCGGTCTTTGTGATTTAGTATTCCCCTGGGTAATTGATTTTCTGGAGTGGTGACCATGTGGAGAAGAAAAACAATGAGCAAAGCTCTTAACAGATGCTGTAATTACCTGAGCAGACTCACACAAGAGCATGAGCGCACACAAATAGCTGTGACACCCTTTGTGATCTACCACTCACTGAAAGGGAAGGGCAGGTTTCACTTGACATCTTGACAAACAACGCAATGCCCAGTCTTACCATAATGCAGAGCCATAGGAGGCACAAGGAGTTGTTACTCCAGTCAAATGTTATTTCATACATCACAAACAAAAGGCATCTAATAGATTGTATATAATAATTTTTGCCATAAAAGCTTTTGGACATTTGGCTCACCATTTATAGACTGAAATATGTTTAACAAGTATTGGCTAGACTGCAACAGTCTCCTTCTTAGGATGACTTATAAAACAGATGGTGATCTGTTCCTGTAGTATTTCACAGTGATCGAGTCAAAAATTATTGCTAGGGACTCATCAATTCATCTCAGCTGTACTTATATGAAATCTTGATTAGCAAATGTTGCTATGCTAATTAGATACATTCAGTCAGACGTGTCAGTGAAAAAAGTAAATACTGGAAGCTACTGTCTGAATTAAGACAAGAAAAAATAGATGATGTAAAACCTCATGAACTCTCAGGATGTTACACTAATTAATACTTGCTAATTATTAGTTAATGATGACACCACGGTAGTCGGACTCATCTCGAAGGGAGACGAGGCAGAGTACAGAGAGGAAGTCCTGAAGCTGGCAGCATGGTGTTCAGAAAACAACCTGGCACTGAACACTAAGAAAACCAAAGAGCTCATTGTTGACTTCAGGAGACACAGCACCAACTTGGCCCCCCTCTACATCAACGGGGAGTGTGTGGAGAGGGTCCACAATTTCCGGTTCCTTGGTGTCCTCATCCCTGCTGACATCTCCTGGACAGGAAACATCTCAGCGGTCATCAAGAAGGCCCAACAGCTTGCACTTCCTGAGAGTCCTCAGGAAGTACAAGCTGAACTCCAACCTGCTGCTGACCTTCTACCGCTCGTCCATTGAGAGCCTGCTAACCTACTGCATGGTACGGCAGCTGCACCAAAGCAGATAGAGTGAGGCTTCAGAGTGTGGTCAAGACAGCACAAAAGATCATCGGCTGCCCTCTCCCCTTCCTGATGGACATTTATTCCTCCCGCTGCCTCACCAGAGCAGCAAACATTATCAAGGACAGCTCCCACCCTGGCTTCAACAAGTTCAGCCTGCTTCCCTCAGGGAAGTGCAACAGGTGCATCAACACAAAAACCCACAGACTCAAAAACAGTTTCTTCCCCAAAGCGATAACCACCCTGAACTCACACATGCACAGATAACACAGCCCCCCACTTCCCACTTCCTCTATGGACCACCACTGTGCAATACCAATTCTATGTGCAATAACTCAACTGTATATACATAACACTATTTATACCAATTCCATGTGCAATAACTCAACTGTATATACATAACACTATTTATTACATATTACTTACGTCTTGTATATTGTACATTTTACATATATATGTTTTTCCCTTTGTTAATACTGTCCATATGTACATAGCGCTGCAGAACTGTACCCCCCCCCCCCCCCAGCATGTTTACACTGAGTAGGAGATGCTCTGTATCTCATTGTACAACTGTATAGTGACAATAAAGGCATTCTATTCTATTCTATTCTATTCTATTAATGCAGTAACTGTCATGGTCTCCGTGCCTGCCCGGTCGGCCCCACAAGGCTACATTTGCTGTTTCTGTTCTCTCCCTCTCTGCCTGGGCGGAGCTCACTGTGGGCTCCCGCCCTTGGCCCACACACACACACCTGACAACAATCACCTGTCATCACCGGGAGCACTATTTGAGGCTGGAACACAGATCCTCTCGTCGCTGGATGATTGTACTACTGACGTTAGTGTTCTCACAGCTCCTGTGGACTTGTGCTTCATGATTCGTGATTTGTGATTAGTTGGTGACTTTCCTTCTCTTCTGCCTCAGATCTCCCCCCCCCCCGCCCCCCCCCCCCCCAGACCTGCGACCTCCCTGCCGTGTGAACGTGTGTGAGTGTGAGCAAAGAAGACGTGAGCGAGTGTGAGAGAGCTACCCTGTGATTCCCCGGAGTTTTGGATCCCTTCACTGTACATATATTGCACTGGCACTGTAAATAAACTACACCTTGGAGACACCTAACCGCTCTGCGTTTGAGTCCCTGTAACCAGATCGTGACAGTAACTAAGGTTCTTTTTGGATTTTTTGCTGTTTTGTTTTTTCCAACATACAATTAGGATAAACAGATACTCTAGTGGTTCTAAAAATTAAAGTTCTTTTACTATGCTCACCTTACGGAGCCTATTCCAGCTGCCATAGGGCGAGAGGCAGAGTACATCCTGTACAGCTTACCAGTCTGTCACAGGGTCCTAAATACAAATGACTAAAATTAGTTTTGACTGAACGGCTGGGCTCAGCGTTACTGAAGAACCCTTGCTCCTCTGTGTTAAATTAGCCCTTGAGATGGTTCAGAGATCAAGTTAGGATGCCTCCTGAGTGCCTCCTTTTGGAGGTTTTCTGGGCATGCCCAACTGGGAAGAGACACTAGGGTAGATCGAGAAAATCCTCTAGACATCATATATTTCATGTGTTTTGGAGATACCTCAGGATGCCCTAAGAGAAAATGAAAAGTGTTGCTGGGGAGAAGGACATCTGGAATGCCCTGTTTAGCCTACTGCCACTGCAACCTGAATTGAGATGAGCAGATGATGATGATGGATGGATGGATGGATAGAATTAATTCTGGTATCATTTATACTTGAGTTATCAGAAGGATCAGATCACCACTGCTGGTTGATACAGTATGCTGACTGAATTTAATGTTTTTCTGTAAGCTGTGGTTGATGGTACTGCCAGATTGTACAACAGTACACTAATCTTTTTCTTGTATTCTTTTTCTTTTGGCTGCTCCCTATAGGGGTTTTGAACTGTCTCCTTCAGTTTCACCCTACTGGTGGTGGTCAGAGGGCCCGGTGGCGCCTGTGTCCGGCAGCCTCGCCTCTGTCAGTGCGCCCCAGGGCAGCTGTGGCTACAATGTAGCTTGCCATCGCCAGTGTGTGAATGTGTGTGTGAATGGGTGAATGACTGAATGTAGTGTGAAGCGCTTTGGGGTCCTTAGGGACTAGAAAAGCGCTATACAAATGCAGGCCATTACCTAGCATTCCTAGCATCTCAAGCATCTCAAATCACCAATCACCTCAACACTTGTCTCTATTCCACCCTATCTACACTCTCTTTTTTCACTTCTCTTGTGCACTGTCCATTGCTTTGAATGGTTGACCTTGGTATTTAAACTTGTCTACCTTCAATATCCTTGCATGTATACCTCTCTACCTGTCTCCATTTCATTCACACACTTATTGTCTTGCTTTTACCAACTTTCATTCCTTTTCTCTCCCTTCGGTACCAGTACACTTCTTCTCCATTTATCAGGCATGCTTTCACTCTCAAAGATTCTGTTAAGCAGTCTTCAAGACATCTTTGTACCTCCACAGCTATGACTTCTGAACCAACTGCCTTTCTACTCTTCATGTTCTTCATAGCTGCTCACTTCCTCCTGCCCTTCCTGTCCTTCATCCAGCCTTCTCTCTCTCTCTCATTTTCTTTATTCATCATCTCCTCAAAATATTTCAATAGAAACACTGCTTAATATAAGCCAATAATCTAGAGTAGCATCACATTCTCCATACAAGCACAAGCAAAGTTCCAAAGTTGTGACACTGTGTGAAATCTACATAAAAACAGAGTGTGTTGATTTGCAAATCTCAAAAAACAACATTTATTTAGAGTTAAGTTCAGAGTTAGCTAAGAGTAAATAGAAAAATTGAGTATTAAAAACTCATAAACTGTACATTAGTAAAAATCTCCCTCATTTTGAATTTGATGGCAGCAACACATCTCAGACAAAGTTAGAATGGAGGGCAACAAAAGGCTCAAAAAGCAAGTGGTATTACAAAGAAACAGTAGGGGGAATATTCTGCACCATTTAGGTTAACTGGGAACAGTTCAGTAACATGACTGAGTGGAAAATAAGCATTTTAGAAAGGCAGTGTTTCTTTGGGTAAAGATAGACATAGGTTAACTGTTAAAAGTCCGCTTGTTCATTGTAACTGTTTATGCTACGTTACCCATGATGCACCTCGGTATCTGTACTTCCGGTTGGGAACGTGTTCAGCGCAGTTCTGCACAGATGAGAGGTGTGTCGGAGGATAACGTATTTACTTGCATTCCTGTGTGAGTTAATACTGTGTGTGTGCTTACCATGTGAGTATTGTAAGATGAGAGTGATGCTTGTTTGACTTTATCTGTGTAATTTGCTACGTAAGAAGCTAGTCCCGTTGCTATCGCTAAGATACGTTTTTTGACCTACTACAGGCAGCCTTGTGTTCAGCCCATATTTCATTCCATATATGACTTGCGTGCACCTTGATCTCCTCCCTAGTCTTGACACCGATTCCTTCCTTATGTCATTATGCAGATTTATTGCCCGCCGAGGAAAGCCATACGAGATGTGGTCTGATCGAGGGACCAATTTCAGAGGTGGGCACAGAGAACTCCAAACGGCGTTTAAAAACATGGAGCCGGACCTCAAGCAGCAACTGGCCAAGCAGACTATCAACTTCTGCTTCAATCCCCCACACTCTCCTCATTTCGGAGGAGCATGGGAAAGGGAAATCAGAGCAGTGAAGTCAGCTCTGCAAGTAGTCCTGAAGGACCAAGTTGTGGCGGAAGAAGTCCTACTCACTGCTCTCATAGAGGTTGAGGGTATTTTGAACTCAAAGCCGCTCGGCTATGCATCGGCTGACATAGCTGACCCAGATCCCATCACACCAAATCTTCTCTTGATGGGGCGGCATGATTCGGCACTACCCCAGGCAGTTTACGGCCCCTCAGGCACTCTTTCGAACAGAAGATGGAGGCACAGTCAGGTCATCAGCGACCACTTCTGGAAGCGGTTCATACAGAATTACCTCCCAGGACTGCAACTCCGACAGAAATGGAGGAAGTCCACTGACAACATGGCTGTGGGACGAGCTGTGATGATTGTGGACTGTAACTTGCCTAGAGGCCTTTGGCCTGTGGGTACCATTGTCAAAGTTTTCCCAGGGATTGATGGCGTTGTTCGAGCCGCCGAGGTCAAAGTTAAAGACAGTACCTATGTTCGCCCGGTAACTAAGCTGGTGGGACTTCCCAAAGTTCCTGAGGACTCACATGACACTGTTTCAAAATAGAAGGACTCTAGCGGGAGTGTATTTGCCTACAAATACAGGGGCGGCTGTTAAAAGTCCGCTTGTTCATTGTAACTGTTTATACTACGTTACCCATGATGCACCTCGGTATCTGTACTTCCGGTTGGGAACGTGTTCAGCGCAGTTCTGCACAGATGAGAGGTGTGTCGGAGGATAACATATTTACTTGCATTCCTGTGTGAGTTAATACTGTGTGTGTGCTTACCATGTGAGTATTGTAAGATGAGAGTGATGCTTGTTTGACTTTATCTGTGTAATTTGCTACGTAAGAAGCTAGTCCCGTTGCTATCGCTAAGATACGTTTTTTGACCTACTACAGGCAGCCTTGTGTTCAGCCCATATTTCATTCCATATATGACTTACTGTCAAGCATTGTGGTTGTAGGCGGATGTAACTATTTACTATGTTTATTCTCTGAAGCGTTGTAATCTGCAGAGGTCTGGTTTGCCAATGTATATACGAGCCAGAAATTCATTTATGGTCTTAGGGTGCCATCTAGTGGCCATGAGGTTATGGCAGATTGTATAACATTACGCTGGAAACCCACAGTACTGTAGAAGGGGTACACTGCTATCCATAGTGGTTAATGCAAATGTTTGTTCTTTCTGTTTACAGATGACCACACACACACCCATATACACACTCACACCCCTTTCACCTGCATGTGAATACTGTAATGCCTCCCTACCAACGCTGTACATCCTGTTGATGTCATCTGCCACCTCCTTAGTAAAGTTATTTGAACTACATCACTGTGGAGTACCATTCCTTCTGACCGAGGACGACTCAGTTGAAGCGTGATCGGCAATCAGTGCAAACATACATTACAAGTGGTCCTTCGAGCCGGATTTCGCCTTGGCTGAGTTAATGAGATGGCAAACCCTCAGGATAGAGGTGCATCGAATAGCCCCCGTCCAACGCGGGAGAAGAAACTTCCAGGACATCTGGTGGACTATGAGCACAACCTAACTGAGCCACCCGAGCCATCTAGAGCTCCAAGTAGTTCAAGCAGCTCCGACTATGAAGAGGATGAGAGATGGCAGAAGATGGAATCAGTTTGGAGCAGTGTCCTCCAACACATGACTCAACTGCAAGTGTCTATGGAGGAAACTCGTGGGACATTACTAAAGCGGGCAGAGCGTTTGGAGCCTGTTAATGTCATCTGCCACCTCCTTAGTAAAGTTATTTGAACTACATCACTGTGGAGTACCATTCCTTCTGACCGAGGACGACTCAGTTGAAGCGTGATCGGCAATCAGTGCAAACATACATTACATTAACCATCATGCAAAAAATCTGTGTACAAACTATGGAACAACCCATGACCCGCAAACCTTTTGACCCGCAAACCTTTTGGGGCATGTCCCCCTGGGTGGGGCATGTCCCCACCCAGATGACGACTTTTTCAGGGAAGGCCTTGCATATTTCAGCAAGTAAACTGCATATTAGCTCTATTACAGCATAGCTTCATAGTAGATGAGTCCTGTTGCTGAAGTGACCTGTGTGCATTCCAACTGAAAACATTTAGCACATCATGAAATGAAAAATACTGCAAAGAAGACCCAGAACTGTTGAGCAAATACAGGGAGTGCAGAATTATTAGGCAAGTTGTATTTTTGAGGAATAATTTTATTATTGAACAACAACCATGTTCCCAATGAACCCAAAAAACTCATTAATATCAAAGCTTAGCTATTTTAGGGGGATATCTGTGTGTGCAGGTGACTATTACTGTGCATAATTATTAGGCAACTTAACAAAAAACAAATATATACCCATTTCAATTATTTATTTTTACCAGTGACACCAATATAACATCTCCACATTCACAAATATACATTTCTGACATTCAAAACCAAACAAAAACAAATCAGCGACCAATATAGCCACCTTTCTTTGCAAGGACACTCAAAAGCCTGCCATCCATGGATTCTGTCAGTGTTTTGATCTGTTCACCATCAACATTGCGTGCAGCAGCAACCACAGCCTCCCAGACACTGTTCAGAGAGGTGTACTGTTTTCCCTCCTTGTAAATCTCACATTTGATGATGGACCACAGGTTCTCAATGGGGTTCAGATCAGGTGAACAAGGAGGCCATGTCATTAGTTTTTCTTCTTTTATACCCTTTCTTGCCAGCCACGCTGTGGAGTACTTGGACGCGTGTGATGGAGCATTGTCCTGCATGAAAATCATGTTTTTCTTGAAGGATGCAGACTTCTTCCTGTACCACTGCTTGAAGAAGGTGTCTTCCAGAAACTGGCAGTAGGACTGGGAGTTGAGCTTGACTCCATCCTCAACCCGAAAAGGCCCCACAAGCTCATCTTTGATGATACCAGCCCAAACCAGTACTCCACCTCCACCTTGCTGGTGTCTGAGTCGGACTGGAGCTCTCTGCCCTTTACCAATCCAGCCACGGGCCCATCCATCTGGCCCATCAAGACTCCCTCTCATTTCATCAGTCCATAAAACCTTAGAAAAACCAGTCTTGAGATATTTCTTGGCCCAGTCTTGACGTTTCAGCTTGTGTGTCTTGTTCAGTGGTGGTCGTCTTTCAGCCTTTCTTACCTTGGCCATGTCTCTGAGTATTGCACACCTTGTGCTTTTGGGCAATCCAGTGATGTTGCAGCTCTGAAATATGGCCAAACTGGTGGCAAGTGGCATCTTGGCAGCTGCATGCTTGACTTTTCTCAGTTCTCAGTTATTTTGCGCCTTGGTCTTTCCACACGCTTCTTGCGACCCTGTTGACTATTTTTGAATGAAACGCTTGATTGTTCGATGATCACGCTTCAGAAGCTTTGCAATTTTGAGACTGCTGCATCCCTCTGCAAGATATCTCACTATTTTTGACTTTTCTGAGCCTGTCAAGTCCTTCTTTTGACCCATTTTGCCAAAGGAAAGGAAGTTGCCTAATAATTATGCACACCTGATATAGGGTGTTGATGTCATTAGACCACACCCCTTCTCATTACAGAGATGCACATCACCTAATATGCTTAATTGGTAGTAGGCTTTCGAGCCTATACAGCTTGGAGTATGACAACATGCATGAAGAGGATGATGTGGACAAAATACTCATTTGCCTAATAATTCTGCACTCCCTGTAGAATCCAGTGTCAGACAAGGATAAGACAACATTTCTATCCCAAAGGTGATGGTCACCTCAATTCTCAAATATGGAGATGGTACACATGGTTAACAAGGTCCTGTCCCAATATCTTTGACGTTGCTGCCACCAAATTCAAAATGAACTAATATTTTTCATAAAATAGTAAAACGTCTCACTTTAAACATTTAATATGTTTTCTGTGTTTACCTGTAAATGCAACTGTAATATGTGTTTGTGATATTCAACTCATTGCATTTGTTTGCATTTGTTATTAAGTTCCAACTTTTATTAAATTGCTTTTGTACAACCTCTGGTGGCTTAGTGTGCCTAATAACGTGACACCTAATTACATTACAAATGTGTTTAGTCCGCTGCTGTTACAGTTTAGCATGATTCGCTTTTGTGTATCTCGACTCCCATAGGACGCACGATGTGTGGTCTAGATTAAAGGAACTGGAGCAGCAATTACCATGTAAAACATAATTTGTGACAGGAAGAGAGACTTTGTAGATATTACCTTTTATTTACAAAAAATAACACTATGGCCTGGGTTTACTTTCAGCTAGTTATGTCACCTTTTATGTTATTGTAATACATACTAAAATATGTCCTGTCTAAACAATAGGAAACAGTTTTAATGACCTAAGGACAAAGAATAGATAGATTTCAAGATGCATTATCCTTTCTTTTCAAAGTGGTGAGGATATATATCCTCTCACTGTTCAGTGTGATCGACCCATAGGGATTCATCATTTTGTACAGCAATGAAGATGATTAAAGGCCCCATCATTTAAAGGGTCTTGAAGAAAAAAAGAGAGAACATTAGAGGTGGATGTTAATGCTAGACAGATGTGAGGTTAATGTGGTGACGTGCTGAGAGAATTTCTTCCTTCCCTTTAGCTGACTTCCCTTCTGTATTTTTAAGCTCAAAATGACCTTTTCTCATAGTCATGCACACATTAATATGGCTACTCGACAGTAGCAACACCTACCCCAACCACTGTATTGGTGACTTATAACAAATGCATGCCAATAATTGTAACTGAGTGCAGCAGTGGCGTCACAATAGTTTTGAATCAGAGTTGTTGTTTTGGTTCAGTCCAATTTGAATATATATTATACAAAGGGTGGATGCTACAGTTATTTTGTTTTTTGTTTTGTATTTAGAATATTTTGTAACAACTGAACTTTAAGATAACTGCATTAAGCACTAAAGAAAATGTGTGATTAAGAGACGTATGTGCCTGTTTTGTTTTAGTTGTAACAACTGTCTCATTCAGTTTATGTTCATGAAGACACTTTAATATCTATATTAAGGCACATTACAGCTTATTTTAATGATAAAATAATACATACAAATAAAATATGCCAGTGTGTTACCAGTTTAAAAAGAAAATGTGTCACAAAAATTCATTAGCCAAAATGGTAGCCATGGTTTAGAGAGAACAAATCAGGGCTAGCCCTATTGGAAAAACACTATGATGCTTGGCTCAAGAAGGCCACTTTAGCACAGAGCATGGCGCCAATATCCTTCATCCCAAAAGAGATGGAACAAGGATTTTTCCTAATCACCCACAAATGAGTGAGTTTGCCCACCCAGTCAGTCTCAGCCAGTGAGTCTGTCCCACTTTCTTTCTATCCTGTCTAAACTGCAATCACTACCTTCCCGGCTCAAATATCGGATAACTACAATACACTACAGTACACTGATCTCCAGGCAGTTTTATATATGTGATAACTCAGCAGCAAACAGTGACATTTCAAGAAGTGTGTGGGATTGTATTTTTGTGAAAGAATCCAGATTATAGTCATATATGCTGTTCACTAAAGTTAAGAAAGTTAAAGTTAAGAATGCATAATAATGTTTATTAATAGCTAAATTGTCATCATCTGAAAACGTTTGAAAACATGTAGAAAAAGGCGTGCCTGTGTTTGCTTAGGTTGGCTCCCACTTCTTGCTGCTCATCATGCATCCCTGCTTATATTTTTCTTTAACTTTGACCCTAAAATTTAACATAGTATATCTAATGTTTTAAATAAAAATATAAAAATGCTGGTGTCACTTTCCTTTTATGTTGTGGCTGTTCAGACTTTATATATAGCTTTCCTCTTTGAAGAAGCAAAACTAATTTTAGGGTTGGTTCTATGGTAGAAGTAATGTCGAGTGAGATGACCTAAAGGAATTGTCTTATTCGCTAATATAATATTAATAACATAATAATATTAATAACAATGATAATAATCATCTTCTTCATCATCATAATGACAGGCTCATAAACATATTCTTCTGAAGCTTACATAAAATGCTTTTCCTTCCAGCTGAAAATCATATTAGATTTTTTTATTAAATAATCTGTACTTCTCCTTTAACAATATAAAAACTGTCAAAGCATCATCACTGCACTTCATGTGGATACTCTGCATGTCCGCTGTTGCTGCCAACACCCTGAAGCCACTAGATGCTGTTTACCAGAGTGTTTTTTGATTCATTGCACAGGACTGTGCCAGAAACCCCTACTCTCCTTCTACAACACTGTTATTGCAGACACCACTGTGAATATATAGTACACTGCACATTCTGTACTGAAGTGCAAACAAATATCAGCTAGACCAGCTAGTTCAGCTGTAAGAGATTGTCAGAAGTTGATGTGCTAGAGTTGCACGCCTTTTAATCACAGGCACATCATGGTGACAGAGCCTTGTGTAGTTTAATAAAACCCCAGGAACAAAGACAATCTCCTCTAAACTATCTTTCTCACGTTGCGTCTGCGAGCAGGGCTTGGGAGAACTGGTTATTACCATCTCATTGAAGAGGGACCCCTCAACAGCTTGTAAAGTTGCTTGGCATCATGTCCTTACTTCACTGTATGCTGACAGCTCAACCACCAAAACCACAGTCTTTTCTTTAGAGTCTGTATCAATTATTCACTCTTTCCTTAGAGTGTCGGCGCTGTCTCTCCGCTGACAACACCCCTGCTTTCTTTCTTGTTTTTTTTTTTCTTTCTTTGACATTCTCGATCTGCCTGAGATGGGCAGGTACGAGAATTGCAGTAAAGTTACAGAAAGACAGAAAAATGGAGAATGATACATTGGGTTCACAGACAAACGTCCCTAAATGCATTTTATCACAACAGAACGCCCAAGAGACACATCTGACAAAAGGGAATAATTATAATTCAAATGTGAGGCTAATGTGAGGCTATCAAATAAAAACAAACTTCATTGTAAGTTTAAGTAAATGTAATTATTTTAATGGCATAGAAATGCAAATGTGTGGTCTGTTTCAAGCGTCCTCTAAGAAACGGATTTCCTACAAGCTTATAATTTTCTATAATGGATGCTGATGTGTCTGTCACCCCCCCTCCCCCCACTCACGTACACACACACACACACACACACACACACACACACACACACACACACACACACACACACACACACACAAATTCACCTTTATTAATGACAAATGGGTCTTAAAGTGTTTATAAATACTTCTTTGCTGTTCGGCACAGATACATTTTCATGAAACAAAGCTCTAATACAAATGCATGCAAGGCTATTAGAGCTGTTATATCCCTTCCGAAACGCCTTAACGCCCACTCACATCCTGGGCCATCTGATCCCAGGAATTCGTATGATAAGGTGGGGCCAGGTTTCACAATGAACTCACCCGAAACTCTGGCTGATTGGGACCCGCACCCAGTTTCACACCTTGGCTCAGGCGATTAGAGAATCATCAGGGGGTCCTTTTGTCCCTCTGTGGGGGGATACTCCCACTAGGTTTATATCTGGGACTCTCCACCATTTGACGTTATAGAAAAAATGTTTACACTATATTTCAATTAATTATCCTTACAATATAATGTCAGCTTGAATGCATTTTACAATCTATCTATAACAAACTAGAATCAACAGTTGATATTAAAATTTTATATTTTATTTTATAAACAAACATTTCCCCCCATCTGCATCGTAAGAAAGCGCTGTTATACCCTAATTTAATTCAGCAAGTCTGTTTAAAGACAGGTAGGATCAAAAGTTAACATATAAAAAGGTTTACATAGACGTAGCTGTGCTTTTAGCTTATTGTTAGCTTTATCGTTAGCATCAGCATCATAATGTTAAGGTTATAAAAAGCTGGAGGTAAGAAGACAATTTTTTTAGGTCACCAACCAAAGAATAATGCAAGTAAAGAATATGACTTCAAAAGCGAATCATCAAAGTCTCGACTGACTGACTGACTGGCAGCCAAACAATGAAATCCCAAGAGCCATGTTTCTAGCATGGCTAAAAAAAAAAAACCCATCTGTGCTCCCTGGTGTAAAATGTATATCAAGGAAACATTTAGTTTTATTTTCCAAATGTATATGGACTTTTCTTTAATGGCATGAGGATGTTCATAAAAACTGTTTCTTGTTGAATTCACACATTATTTGTACTGTCTAGGTGAGTGTGTATACTAGGATGATGGTCGTCACACGTTACATTTTACCTGTCCCACTCTTTTTTTTGTTTACCTTTATTGTCCTCGTGTATAGTATAAAATTATCGAATGCTACTGGGTATCATCGTTATCCTACACACTGTGACACCAGTGAAATGCTGCACATTCAGTAATTTATTTCTGTTTGTTGCCAGGTTGCTCTAATCCAGTTACAAAAATCCTTGATTGCCTTCCAGTGCCACAGTAGGGTGACATTTCCTCCTTCTCTTCAGATGACTGTAGTCCATCAGCAGCGAGTGAACGACAGGAGGCAGATAGATGATGAGTTTGGAAACGGGAGCACACACACTCAACATGCTCAGTCAGCATGGTACCACCTTAACCTCACATCCTGGCAACTCTCTGAGGCTTTTCTCCTTTTCATTTGATCTCCTTCTCCTCTTTCCTGAACTGCATTGCTTTTCTCATTTGACATTCATCACAAGCATCAACATAAATACTCAATACACATATTTCCTTTAAAGATAAAAAACTAAAAATGCAAAGAAGTTGATCTTTAAATATAGTTTCTTGGCTCTCTTCAGTACATAAATAATTGATCACAGAAAGGCTCCAGGGGAGTTGTGTTTGCAGATATGTTGATTTCACACCAATTTCCTCACATATATAGCCCAATCTCTGTGTTTACCCTGCATAAAATTAACACATACTGGACAGTATCTTCAGAAACCAAGCTAAAATTCAGAAATTACAATCAGAGCCTGCAATAAATGACATTTTCAAACCATAAGGAGTAAAGTGGATGGGTGAAGAACGAGACAGAGAAGGCTCTTGTGTGTTGACAAGACAGACTCCGTGATCCATATCTTTCTGAAAGATCAACGAGCAGCAGTACAACATAACAGTGTGACTCTGCCATGAGATCAAAACAAATGTTAACTGTCAAAAGACTGAACTGAACAAGTGAAAAAAAAAATCTATAAAAATTATAACACAACAATCAATGTAATATGCTGTAGTTTCAATGACTTTGTGAGCAGTACTAATCTGGAGCACAGTGTGCTGCTGGCAAAACAACACAAATCATTAGTTGTGTGTTCTACAGAGAGCAAAAAAGTTCAGAGCTTTGCAGCTTAGCAATGCTGCAACAACACCTCAAAGATTTCTCATCTCTATCCCATGAATAAATATGCCCAAAACCTTTGTCTAAATACATTTCTTAAAGGAATGCAAAGCAATGTTTTGGGGATGTTTTCCCAAAATAAACACAAGATTATTCAGTCTAAATAATGATGATGGCAATGTATTTATTTTAAATGTATTTAATCTCATCGGCAAAACAGTTGACAGCAGTTGGGGGAGGGGAAACAGATTTGGTTTGAATGCTGTAATATCATGTGATTGCATATAAATAGCACCACTTCAGTCAGAGAAATCCAGTCTGCACATTGTATGGATTTAGGTCTGATTTAGGGCATCAAACACTGTATGAAAAGGCAAGAAAAAATGCCTATTTACAAATGATTCAGCATGTTATCCATAAGCTAGCTCATGATCCCAGACCAGATAATAGATAATTCACTTACGTCAGACAAAGAAAAGAAAAATATATACTGAACATTACTACTTGGATGTTAGCATATGAAGTAGTTCATTCAGACCTTCACTCTTCAGTGTTGCCCCTCTCTTAGTACTATGGAAAGGATGTCTGGCTGCATTTTATTTCTGTCTGTGTGATTAATGGTTCTTAGTAATATTACAGCTTATATGGATAAGGGAATGTGCAACTCTACAGCAGCCAATCAATAAATCTGTGATCTTACAACCTCCCACCAACAGAATCAGATGACATATGAGCACCACTGAATCCCCACATAAAATAAATAAAAATTGATCAAAATATCCCTTAAATGTGTTTAACATTGTCTGGCGCATTAATCCTGCACACTGACACCTGCAGTTATTTTGTGTGAAGCCCCACATAATTTATTCTATGTTTAAAATTTGTAGAAATACCTGATGTATTTCTTCGAAGTCTAAACATTAATTTTGTATGTGTGAGACAGAAAATCATTTTTGTGATGTGATTTCATGGATGTGAAAAAGCAGTCTCTCCCCATTCTGTCCTATAAAGGATCTCATATTGCCTGTTTCCTTCCATCCTGTAAATTGCTGTCATCATGTGGCCACAGTGAGCTGCCATCTCGAGATGCTAGCTTAACTACAAGCTGTTGAATCTGTAATTTTTGTCATTTTGTGGACGTCTCCTGTTGACAAAGGCTGTAACATGGGAACATGAGAGAGGAGCTCCATGTGTTGGTAGTTCTCGAATGTGCAATTTGGCTAAACCTGCACTCTATGGCAGGAGCCTGACAAGCGAGTCGAGCTGCTCTTGCATTAGCGTTTGGAGCTCTACTAAAAAACAGAGTGGAGCTTGTTAATTCTTTCAAATACGCTTTTATACCTCTTAAACAAACTTGTGTATTTGTACATAACATTTATTGAGTTAACTGAAAAATGAGCTACACATTGAAGGAAGACGATGTTCGTCCAAGCGAAACCTGACAAAATAGAAGTTCTGTGTTATTGTTAGTTATAACGTTATAACTGACGTTACTAAGAATTCTGAAGCTTGCTTTTAACACTTAAAATACCAGGTGACACAAATTAATGCATGGCTTATTTTGGGGAGGGGCTTAAGGTTTATAAGCCTAAAAAACTAGCTCATTGGGTGAAGAGAATTTCTGCCTCCAAGTGTGCTTCCTGCACCACATATGTACACCTCTAACACCATGCATTTTACTGTGCTTAATGTTATCCACATCAAGATGTGGGCTTGTTTATTTTTGCAATGTGGGTACGATGTGGGGTATTGTCGTTAAATTTGACTTGAATACCCAACAGACAGAAGGCATTCAAAATGAGTTCAAACCTTCAAATTTGAAATGGATCATACATGTTAAGACTATGACAGCTTTTGTTATGGATGTCTTAAAAAATATAAGTTATTTATATATAAGTTTATTTTTCATGTGTTACAGTCTGGCAGTCGTTCCAACGAATGACTTGTAGATAGTAAAGTCACTACATTGTACCACCCTGACGCATCCCTGTCAGACACGTGTGCAGATGTCGACACAGTTGCAGTCGCATACTTTAGTATTTACAACTTTGTTTATTTTATTTTTAAGTGTCAGGTACTTTGAAATGTAACATTTCAAACAGCTCAACAAATACCAGCAAATACACAAACTGCTCTGTGCAGTTTGGCACACAATTGGAGAAAAGAGTTACTGTGTGATGACTTCAGTCTTACAGATGAAGAAAGATGTAGATGTTAGACGTTGCAGCGGTGCAGGGCAGACTGTGCTATCCATCGTCACTGTTCCAGTTGGTTAGGTACCGTGTGGCAGCACTGAAATTGTAAAGAAAAGACATAGAACTCAAAGAATTCTAAATTATAAGTTATATAAGCGAAAAGATGGTTTGAAAGTTTAAAACTTTTTAAATGCTATTTTTGGGCAAAGTCACTAAAATGAGATATTCTGTATGTACAGTTTTCGTGTTTAAATAATGAAATTAAAGTTCAGGTCATGCTTCAAAATTATAAAAAGATTGTTTTCAATGATTAGTAAATTGATTTGCTTCTAGAAGAACCCTGGTAGGAGTCAATTTGAATTTAAACTAATGATGTTATTTAGTATCATTTGCCAAATTCCACCCTTATACCAGCTTTATATTGGTTGGTGGTTTGAAAATCACCCACGATTGTGCATGTAAATTCTGGTTATGTTTTATAGAATTCACTTGGTTGCTTCACAAAGATTGTGGCAGCACAGGTCAGCTCACCACAGCCCATGCACAATGAAATGAAATCTACTGGAGCTCACAATACGAATTACTATTGGGCTTATTCATTGTGTTTCCCGCTGTACTGCTACACGAAAAATTAAAGTCCCTTCATCTGCCAAATCTGATTTTAATCCAATAAATTTGTTCTAAGATAAGTCTATGCTCTTACATATTTATATTTATAAAGATTATCAGAAGAAGTACATGTATTATGGAAGTATCGATTTTGAAATTATAGCTTTTAAATTAAATTTTTACCATTTTTCTTCAAGCGTTTATTCTAAAAATCTGTGACTTGAATAGTTCTTGAATAGTTTAGTCTTAAGTGTTTCCACATTAAACTGTGCACTCTGCTTTATATATGGCAGCCTCGAGAGGTTTAAATAACTTGGTGAGAAGAATTCAGTGTGAAATGTGATGCTGTGCAGAGGTGTTCCAGTCCCACAGGCTGTGTTGTAAAGCTCCACTGGACTTCAATGACTCTTTCCCGCCTCCCAACAAACCTCCTTTTCCTCAGTCTTTCTTTCTCTCCCTGTGTTGCTTCCTTTTTCACCCTACCCAGAGAAAACCTACATGATCTTTATAGCATATATTCTCCTTTGGCTATCCTTCCTGTGAGTAAACCTCTGAACCATGCTGTGCATTTCCTGTTCTTAATTATTGTGCAGTAATAAATGAAGTCTAAGCTGCAACTCTCCAGAGTAACTCATGCTGATCTCCACCAGAGAGGCTAGTGCCTTACCAGAGGCATTACAGCTCACCCACATCAGTCTCATATGCTGTGGTTTCACTTCACTAACAGCTTCATGTATATATAAGAGCTTAATATAGACTGATTCAGTGATATTCCAGCCATACTGTCAAGGGATTTGGTAGAACAGGCTCTAGCAGACAAAACAAAGTGACAGAGAATGAGTGGGAGGGGAGAGACTAAGAAAGTTACACCAGATTTTCAAACACATGCTGATGTGCCAGGGATGATAAAACCATCTCTCTCAGACAGGCAACTGTGATAGACTTGATTCGGTCCACTCACGCACCCCCACACGCACTCAACCTCCACCTGTTATTCTCACGCTGGTCTCCTGCATTCTTCCCCTCTTCTTCAGTGGCTCAAACATGATGAACAGAAACAGGGGAGAGATGAGCAGCTGGTCTGGTCTCGGCAGGGCGAGGGAACACATTTGACAAAATCAAATCAGGTCGGTCAAAGGTGAAGCCTGCCACTCTCCCTGTGGAGCAGTGAATGCTATCGCTGCACAGATGACCAGAACGAAGTGTAGCTCCATATAAAAAGTTGCAATGCTATTCACTCCCTCCAAAATAAGAAGCTCACGTTCTTTTATGCATTTCCAGGCTTAGCAGTTTAGACCTGCCTTTATTGTTAGTATAGTATATCTATTAAGGATATAATTATATTGTTTCATGTCTGTTAACACAGCTGTCCAGAAGAGACGATTGTATGCCAATTCATTTCCACCTTCTGACATTTGTAACACAGCTTTCACGCTATTTCAGTAAGTATAACAGTTTATTATGCAACACCTTATGGAGCTAGAGCACCAGTTTTAGTCATTACTTAGTCTTCAGTTCTCTAAGAGATTTATTAGAGGGCTGGAGCTGACTTATTACAGTGGGTCTCAGGAAAAGAGCAAATGGAGTGATCTTTGTATCTGCATGCTACAACACCCATGAAAAAGGACTATTAATTAATGCTGTAGGGTGAAAATGTGAAAGTGATCTCAAGTGAGAGTCCTCTGTTCTCCAACCCGGGTGATAGTTGGGGTGGTATCCTTTTCCTTCTGCTTTATGCACAGTCATAGAATCAGGCTCACATTTCCCTTATCAGGACTCATCACCATACCTCATCCTTAATCATCAGAAGCAGGGAAAGGTCATTACCCAGGTAAATTACCTCTTTAGCATTTTATCATTCATTTTTATTATTCTTGTTTCGTTTCTTCTACTCTCCTGAAGGTGGAACGATGAGGCAGGCATCAATTCACACACACTATTTGGACAGTGCTTTTGCTTTAGATATACCAAACTTTCAGCTTTGAAGCGGTGCACTGGAGATTTACACATTAAAATCTTCGTCAAATTTAATTGCCTCTTTGAAAAGTTTTCAGTTATTTCCTGACACTACGTCATTTTATCTTCCACCCAGTTTTCTCTGATGCTAATAAAGTATCCTCAAAAAATGATCAAGTGAAAACTGTAAAATTGTAAGTTGCATTTGCGTTTACTGAAAATGATAAAGCACTCTGACAGTCCAGTGCACTTACACAGCACATGCTGTAAAGCATCTCCTGAAAGCTGGTCATAATTCATATCCCAAACACTCTTGTGTGTACAAGAATAAAACTCACACTCTCTGTTGTCGTTTATCTGTACATAGATCAACGACAAGAGATACATATCTCATTATTTTAACCATGTGCTGGCTCCAAGAACTAATTTTTCTAAGAACCTAGAGTGAAGGAGAGTTGCAAAGAGCATAATTTCTTTTTAATATATTATAAAATGTTACATTTTAGGTAGGTTAAAAAGCTTTGTCACCTCTTCAGTGGTCACTGGGGGTTTTAAATTGATCGGTGTAAAATTGGGGAGCAATGAGACCTGATTTGAAGGTCTCAAATGACTCTCACAAACCAACAAAATAGAGCAAAAGTCATTACATTACTTGAAACCAAGCTTGTCAGTAAAGCTTTTTTCATACATCTAGAAATTTTCATTCTAAACATGGTGACAAACTTCCCACCAAGGTCAGCATTATAATCAGCTGCAGTAATAGAAAGGAGAGATGGGGCAGCTGCTGCCCTTCTAAACTTCTGTAGCTCAGTCCCATTGAAGTTCATCATGATTCAACTTTATATAAATAATAGTTTGCAACATGGGATTCTGTGGATTAACAAAAAAAATGTACACTAACATATCTGGCAACAGCTTAACTCAGTTCACATTTAGTTTTCTGAAAAGAGAAACAAATGTTGATTTTTAATGTTTAATTCATATTAACTATGTTATATACGAAGTACTTAAATTACTGTAACATTACTTTCTTACGTGCATTGCAATCCTTAAACTTATTCATGGATTTGTCTCTGCCGAGTTATGATGTTAAGCCTGTGAACATCTAAGTCTGATCAAGCAATGACCTCCAGGACGAAAAAATGAAGCCAAAAACTGCAGTTACTCGCTGTTGGAGCCAGCCACTTGAGGCTGGCTCCAACAGCGAGTCAGTCCCCATAGAGCTCCATGTTTAAATGAATGGCATTTTAAAAAAAAACAGGTTTACAGCCTGTTACAAAAAAGCCTTTGGGTCTCTGAATATATTATTTATTCCAATGACTTCAAAGTGGATAAATATTTTTAAAACCCATTTAGGAATTATACTAGTAACGATTACAGTTAGGGATGTGAGTGCTTTGACTGATACATGTTTTGATGTAGGGAGCTGTAGCCAATTGCTGTTGGCTAGGCTTCACCTCCTCTAATTCAACTTACTGAACTCCAGCTCTCCGTGGCATTTGTGTTGTTGATGTCTGCCGGTAAGAGCATTTTAATAGAGTTATCTGACAAAGACTCTAGCCTGCTGTGTCGTACAGCCCATCCAAGGTGTTTGCGTTACAGTTTTGGCAAGTGAAATTCTATAATTTTTTGGTATACTAATTAGCAGTAATTAGAACTCATTAGCAGATTTGTCTGTCTATGGATATTGTGAATACAGCTTGCCAACCAAGCTCTTTAGACATAGCTTATAACATAGCAAGTCACTATCTGGCCCAAATATGGTAACTTCTGGTTCCACAAAAACAATGCGGTGGCAGCTAAAAACCCATGTGCTGAGTCCAAATCTGTGGTCAAAGTTTATGGGTATGATAGGAAATAGTGTGAAAAAAAAATAACGAACAAATGATAAAACGTCCTTCATCCATCAATTAGCTATAACCTACTTGTTCTTTATGGAAATAAAGTTATTTGCTCTTAAAGGAATATCCTACATATCACTGTCAAAATGTACTTCATACTTAGAGTATAAAACAGGTTATTGACTGTGTCTTTATGCTCAATCATTCCCATTGCTCTAGGTTCTTTTTTCTCATTCAAATCCATACTATAGACACTATAATGCAAACCTCAACAGTGCATTGAAGTCTTGTCTGGGTTATTTCAGTGCAACCATACCATTAATGAAAGTGCTGTTTTATCAACAGTTGGTGTTAGCTACTTTAAAGCTTCTACAACAGTGATAAGGTGTCTGTACAAAGGTTAATAGAAGTGGATAACAGTTGCCAAGCTTATCTAATTAGAACCTTCAATGACCAAGAATTAGTATTTCACAAAATAACCTCATTATCAGGTGGAGTTAAAATGATATTTTTAAAAAAGGCACTTACAGAAATGGCGAATGACAAAGGTGAGAGCCACTGTAAACCTATTTACCTCTGATAATAGAGTTTAGGCTTTTAACTGTGACATGCCACCCACATTCTTTTAATGTGTGGAATATTTTTAATTACATTGACTGAATCTAATCTTTTTGTTGATATTCTATGTGATACTTTTTTTCTTTAAAAAAATATTTGAACAAATAAGTTTTTTGGTGCTGAGTCTGAATTAGTGTCATTTTCTTTTCTTTTATTGGGAGTCAGTGAGAACATATTAAGACCTATATCATCTTAATTACAGTATATGAATTGGTGAGTGTGTCCAGACTTTTGATTTGTATGGTAATCATTTACCAGCTCAAGCATCTCTAACTATATGGCCCCCTTGCCAGCTTGACCAGCTTTTATAATGTGCTGCAGGTTAATCAGTGGTTTGATTCCCAAAGCATGCATTTACATCTCCATCTTTATTATATATCTTTATTATACATAATGCATCTTTCATATATATTCAGTGCAAATATTGGAATGCACAGCATTCACTTTCTTATCTTTCAGAATTGCCGCTCATTTACAGTTCTGAGCATTTGTCTTCAATTTCTGTCCCCATCCACCTCACAGGACTTGCAAGGCCAAACAGTAGTAACCCAACAGCCAGTGGTGTATGTGCACAATTTCCATCTCCCCCAACCCTGTGAAATGGTAGCTATGAATCTTCATTGCATCTGGTGGAGTGGAAAGCAGCCCTCTTCTAAATGACTATTGATGATAATGCCACACTGTAAGGAATGTGAACACAGTATGGAAATGGTACAGCAAGCTGGGTGAACTCGGGGGAGGAGGTGTGGGATAGGATGGAGTACGCTGAAGTGGTATGGATAGGCTTGGAGAGGATGAATCAGCATACAGTTTGAAAGCATTTTTCTTTTCAGTGGAATACAGGGTGTTAGTTATCAATGAAAAATAAATAGTTCCAAGCTTTAAACGTGACTGAATTGGTATCTTAACTTCTCTAGACAAGAACATCCCTGGAGCCCGAGTGATAAAGACATATGCATATGCACGTGTACATTTCGGATGCATTTATGAATTGGTCAGATATTCATGGCTAATTTTCTAAGAAGAATAAGGCAGAACAAAACTGCAATGCGCAATTTTCTTCTTTTACTGTGTATTACTCAAAGTTCTGACCTTCCTGTGAGCATGAAAACAGAGCTGTTGAGTGAAGAGAGCTGCATTTATTATCAAAGACACCAAATAAGTGGCATCCGTGGTCCTCTTCATGCTCCCTTTTTTCCATTTACTGCTGCAAGATATTACTTTTGCAGGCAGCTTCTGGGTCCTATCTGAACTTGTGATATTCACTCCCTCAAGTCCCATACAACTTGTCCTTGAGAAGTTATACAGCCAGCAAAGGATTTATTGGTTTACAAAAAAGTCGAACAGTGCTGCCTAACAATACATGTGTCACTCATCCACCCAGACACAATACCATGAGTTCAGTGGCTTAAAAAAGACAATAGTCTTCTCCTTTTGATTAAAATAATGTGAATTGACCTGAAGTAGAAATTAGGCTGTTTACACACACAGTATTTTCCTGTTAATTAGAAAAGGCTTTTGTAAAATCAGTCTTATTACTATTGTTTGTGTATAGTCTTGGTGTTTTCATTGTCTCAACAGTTCATCCTAGGTTTCATTTACTGTTCTGTTTTGTTTTGGGTTTGTTTTTTTTTTGGGGGGGGGGGGGGGGGGGGGGTTGTGAACCTCTTTCTAAATTCTGGCTTATTCAAAGTGTTTATACGCAAATTGTTACTGATTATGTTTCCAAAGTGTGATGACATTGATTGAGATAAAGTATAATGGGTTGTGATAGTTGGCAGGTGCATGAGTAATTAAATAATAAAGGACAGGGTGGTTGCTATAAATAGCTACAGCCACGTGTAATGGCTATGCAAAAGGATCGCTGCTCTGAGAACCTCACTAATCTGAAGAGGTGGAATTGTGCTTCATCTTTTACAGTTTTTCGTTGACAGATTAATGAAGCAGTCAGGAGTATTCATATGCAAACCTGGTGATAAGGCTATGTCGACATCAATTTGTGGCTAGCTGCAAGAGCAGAAATCAGGCTTGTGGACATGTAAACACATTTCATACATGACTGTGATTCACAAAGACATGTTCTGTGTCTACATATCCAATATTCAGTTCAATTCAGTTCATTTCAGAGTTATTTATATAGAACCAAATCACAGTAACAGTCCCCTCAAGACTCTTTATAATGTGAAGGAAATACCCTACAGTATTGAAGAACACCCTGACAATTAAGCAACCCCAATAAGCAAGCACTTTGCAGCAGTGGTAAGGAAAACTCCATTTTAACAGGAAGAAACCGTTGGCAGAACCAGGCTCAGGACATGACCGCCATCTGTTTCATCTACTGAGACTTTTTATGGACCTTTTAAAACAAACTTATAATAATGATTTACAATAATTCTGCATAGAACTAATGAATGCATGAACAGTTCTTTGAGCATCACTTCTAGACAGGATGTTTCAAATGTAAACTATATTTTACAAATGAAAAAAAAGATCCTGAGTAAATATCCAGTCTGACACCATATTTTTAGGGCCAAATATATTAACCTCAGTTGTATTTGAATTAAGAGAAGAAAATTTTATATGCCTGTAGATTAAGTAATTGATGTGTGTTGTTGGGTTTCATGGATACATAAAACTAAGTATCATCGGCTTGGCAATAAAAATGGATGGAGTCTTTTCTAATAATATTCCCTATGGGAAGCATGTATAATTTTAAAAGTATTGGTCCCAGAACAGATGAAAGCATAACTAACTTTCATTTGTGAAGAAGACTAAATTGGAATCAGATGGATCCATGATCCATTTATGAGTCATTCTTATCATACAGTATGATGACCAAGTTTGTAACCAATAAATGTATTTCTAAATAATAAAAAAACGTACTACTTACATTGTATCGTAACTTGCTCCCCAGTATTAGAGCAATCCAGGTAATTCCTGATTGTCAAATGAGAAAAACATACATATATTTTAGCAAATAATCTTCTTTTCAATATTTCTGAGACTTTAGCAAATTTGTTTTCACATGTACACTGCATGAGCCACGCCCCAACCCACCAGTAACAAGTTATTTTCAAAATCTTGCAATGGATTACTTTGGTAAGAGTCCTGGTATCTCTAAGTGGATAATATCAACTAAAAGAATGTGAAATCAACCTACAGATTTTCCTTTTTCCCCCCACAGACAAGATGATCAGCGTAGTTGTTGCCTGAGACTCGACAGCGATGAGACCAGTCTTTACCGGAAGCATATGTATCTCAATTTTCCCACCAAGGCCACAGTATCAACCCCTACAAAACGTTATGGACTCTGACAGAGACTACAAGACCCTATTCAGGGCCTTAATACTCAACCAAATGCACAAATCTTCTTGTGCATCATGAAACTAGAAGGTGCTTCTACTTTATTCTTCTCCCTGTTGATGTAGAATACCATGAGAAGGAAGGCATTTATGTCACAGAAGATTTTCTGGGGGCCTTGACAGAACGGATGGATCTCCATTACTGTAATGAGGCTACAGGAATGGCCGCCATGCTTCCCTCATTTACGCCATTCAGTCCACGTCTCCTCTAGGGAATAGTCTTTCCTCCGTGAAAGCCTACTCAGTCTTCTTTCTCTCTTTCTTTCTCGCTATTAACTTTCGTTCTCTTTTTACTATCCTAGAAACTTATAAAAGGTGTGTACATTTGAGTATCAGGGAGGAATATCTAACATGGAAATCTTAAGGTTAATGGGGAGTACTGGTACGTGTTTAGCTACTAGATAAAAAAAGAGTAGGCAAAATTACTGGAGAAAAGCATTCAGGATGGAATTTACAGCTAAGATAGTACTTATAATCAACCACTTAAGAGATGACTATTAACTTGCAGGATCTTTCCACTTCATTGTTGAATCTGTCTCTCTCTTTGGTGCCTTTTCATTAGAGCACCAAAGATACAACAACATTATCAAGCTTTGGTGAGTTTTTAATTACTAATTTGAGCCTAGACTTTAACAATTAACAGAAGACAAGCTTGCTTCTGTGTGTAGTTTTATTTTTGTTCGACAAGGAGGCGATCCCTTAAAAGGTCAACATTACTGTGGTGATTACTGAATCCATCATTGTCTCCTCCTAGCAGTGACTGGGCACAGTTGACTATGAAGGCATTGTCTTACAAGTTTAAAATAAAGTTTTCAAAAGCTTTGATTTAAAAATGTCAGCATCAGATGATTATGCAAAACTAATATTAAATTAATTGACTTTTGATGTCGCTATCAACTTTCGACCTTTTTTTTCTGCAAAACGGTGAGACACCCACTTTCATTGTTGTGGTTTCATGCTCACACTGCTCATACCAAATACCAGTAAGCCTTAAAATATTAATGCAAAAGTACAATCAAAGGCATCACTTCCTCAGTTCATTACGACTACAACAATTTTCTGGTTGTGTCAGTACTTTTGTTACAATCACTGTTAATAAGTCTGTTAAAGAAGTAGGCAACTTATTTAAATCCATCCTTCATAGTGACTTTTGTACTTTTGTACAAACACTAAATAATAGTTTTTTCAGCACTGATTTCTACTCATTTTGGCAAGAGCAGGCATCATCCTGCTACATCCTGCTGGGCATTTAATGTTACTCAGATAATGATCTTTAAACTTTTGGGACTATTTCCTTTAAAAATAATAATAATAATAATAAAAGAAATGATTCACAAATTTAAAAATAATATTTGACCAGTTATTCTACATTTATAATGTTTTGTGTCCTGGTGAAAACTAGAATATTTTTTTCCCAGAATTAACTACTTGGTAGCATTACATGGATGGCTTTCGGGAGGGTTTAGCAAGTATTACCTGTACTTTTTTGCTTTCTGCCTCAAACCAAAGTGTAGATGAAGTTTTCAAAGAACCCAAAATAAATTCAATCTCGTGCACCCAATTCTTGCTGTTTTAAAGTCATTAAATATTTATGCTGTACAGTCATTCTACTCTGAAAAAGAGCAGTTCAAAGACATCATTAAAAGTCCAAAATTACCATGAAATTCCATCCCAAATGAGCATTTGTAAACTTTTGTTTGGAAATAGCATGGAACCATTTAGTCTTTACTGCACGTCCCACAAGAACAAAGGGCTCATGATTTTTTAAGAAGAGTAGCAATAATCTGATTCAAGAGTGCCATGTCAAAAAACTAACAAAAACTAACTCTCACAAAATAATGATGCATTGCCAGTTATAAGCCGAAATCTCAAGGCCTTTAACGCACTGCTTAAAAGAGATAAAAAACTGTTTAAATACATAACTTAGTCAACAGTCAGGAAAACTTTATCATTACAAAAAGTCCAAATAGAGATTAAAAAGAAAGTCTGTTAGGTTCAGGGTTAATAAAAATTCTGCATCTAAGGGTAATAGGGAAATGCAGTTTATTAGAATCACAAGTTATAGGCATATCAGTCGAGTCAAACAGAAGTATTTTTTAACACAACTTTAGTGTCAGCAGTGAGATGATGGAAATACTTGAAAAATTGAAACTTCCACCCAAAAACTACCTGTTATGTAACTAGATTAGGAATTAGATTAGGAAAAGTTTGTGTAAATCTACAGTATAACGCCATGAAAAAGGTGTTTTTTATCATACTACTTCCATAGCAATTAAGAGGTTAAGTCACAGTCATGTGCTGCTAATCAAATACCTTTGATTGAAGGATCATTAGTGTGACCACCTCCATAAAAGCTAGGTGTGCTGAGCTGGCCCATTCAGGTATGTGTTAACACAATGCCACATGAGTTACATCTCAGAATCTACAGATCATGTAAGTTTTCAAATTAAATATTAAAGTTTGTGACAAGACAATTAAAAGAAAGACTGAACTGAACTGAAGTTACATAGACATTTGGGACAATATCCTTTGGACAGATAAGACCAAAGTGAAGATATAGCAATGAATAGGTCGGTAAAAACCACTTACCACTTTATCAGTAACAACACCTCATACCAGCTGTCAAGGCCAGTGGTTGACTTATTTTGTAGTGACAGAACCTGGGCACAATGCAGCCATGAACTCCTATAAATAGCAAAGGGTTCTAAAATGTGAGGTCACCTGACAAACAGCACACAGCAAAATCTCCAGTGTTAAATTAACACTGGAGAGTGTCTATATGGGTCCACACCTCTGAGTGTTAAATACAACACTGTTGAGTGTTAAATTAACACTTTTGACAGTGTTATATGTTTAAAAGTAACCTAGTCAGTTTTGAAGATTAACAATGGCTCACACTGAGCAGTGCTGATTTTCTAACACTGGAATATTTCTAACATTTTGAGTTATTTTCCAGTGTTAGAAAATCAGCACTGCTCAGTGTTAGCCATTGTTAATCTTCAAAACTGACTAGGTTACTTTTAATTTAACACTGGAGATTTTGCTGTGCAGAGATTGAGCCATACAACATGACAACGATCATAAACAAACCAGCAAATCTGGTGTATGTAATGCAGGGAACCTGCACTTCCAGAATATTGGAAAATATCCATGTGAAAAATATTGCCTGAACATGCTCCATTTATACAGAATTTCACAAAAGAATGTATAGATGCATAAAATTTCTCTCAGAGTGTCATCCAACCCCAGAAATCAGGGTTTAAATGCTATTGATCCAATTTCAGAGCATACAGAGGTAGAGAATTGCCTGGATATAGAGTTCCTAAAGTCCTACAAAAGCGTGCCTCTTGGGTACCTTTTCAGTCGCATCTGAAATCCTTTCCAGCTTTTTCATTGTTTGCACACTCTATAACAGGTAGATGAATGCAGGCACTACACAAAGTGAAGTCAAACACAGAGAAGCTTTGGATCTATGTTTGCTCAGCCCTCCTAAAAATGAATAGCTTTAGCTATGTATGTCAGTGCATTAGTGTGAAAGTGCATTAACTATGTTGTAATTTTATAAAATGTTCATTTAATTGCAATCGCACTGCAAATTAAGGGGACACGGTGACTTTACTTTGTCTCCTGAGTAAGATCAAGTAATTAACTCATTGCCAAAAGAAGTCCTATTATTATTTTATTTGCTCTAATTGGAAAACAGGATGTTAAGTTACAGTGTCATAACAGGTCCTCAAATACAGCTTTTATAATGATTGCAATGTTGTGTACCTCAGGGTAGCCGTTCAGTGGAGTTGAACCCCCGACCTTCCGATCATGGGGCCACCACTCTACCTACTGAGCTATCCCTGCCCCTAAGGTGGAAGTGCGCAGTTTGATCAAATCAAATCAGATAACTTTTACTGTCACATCACATGTGTAGGTACACTTGTACAGTACATGCGAGTGAAATTCTTGTGTGCGAGCTTCACAAGCAACAGAGGTGTGTAAAAATACAATAACATAAGAACAAGCAAAATATAAGAATGGCTAAATCTGAGAATTATATGAATAAATATATGTACAATATAAGAGTGTATGCGCATTACTGAATGTGTATACTAAATATGTATATCTACGTGTGTGTGTGTGTGTGTATATATATATATATATACACACATACATAGGGATGGGTATTGATAAGATCTTAACGATTCCGATTCCATTTTCGATTCTGTTTAACGATTCGATTCTTTATCGATTCTCTTATCGATTCTTATTTTTAAAAAAGGAGAACACTAAGGTCGATTAGCTTAGAACTTTGTTTTTTATCTTCTCTTTGAACAAGATAGAAATTTAGGAGTAACCTGGCCTTACAAACCCAACAGTGAGATCTTAAGAGATCCAGCCTACGGCTCTTCAATGGGGTGTCACAGGGTCCCCAGGAAAAAAAATGTAAATGTAAACTAATAAAATAAAATATTCTTCTGTAGCAATAACAAAGTGTAACATAAATTATTCTGTAGCAATTACACAAGAATATCCAGTAATGTCCCTGCCTACAATTAAACACATTCACTTACCAAAGTGAAATCGGGGGCATCTGCTGTGGCAAATGGGTGCAAGCCTTTGACCACAAACTCAGTCACTGCTCGGTGACATTCGTCTATCCTGGCCTGAAAGGAGACGCTACCGGTAGACTGCAGTGAGAACTGCCAGCATCTGAGCCAGACTCTGTCTGTCTCATCATGGTCACCTAAATGCACAGTAATGGCAGGTTTTGTAATAAGGCAGATTGCGCTAACATAATATGCACTGTTAGTTGATTATTTACCTGCCGCATTAACGGGAGAGGACGTGCAAACGTTACCGCTGCTGCTGGGTTGAGATTCACGAGTCCGGAGCGGAATTAAAAACACGACATTCATTTAAGGTTATCGCGTGTTTTGTGAGCAAATGCTTTTGCATATTCGTAGTGTTTCCTCCCTTAAATGAAATACCTACTTTGCAAGTATTGCAAGTTGCCCTGTTGTCATCCGTTCTCGTAAAGTATAACCAAGCTTTTGAGCATTTGAGCCGCTGGCGCCGTGTTTCCTGCCAGGTAAATGACGCTCCGCAACGTGGTGACGTCATTCGGGGCGACTGGAATCGATAAGGGAATCGTTTGCAAAAATGGCAAACGATTCCAAGGAATTGAAACAGTGGGAACCGGTTCTCAACAAGAACCGGGTTTCGATACCCATCCCTACACATACATATATACATGTATGTATATATACATATATATACACATACATATATACATGTATGTATGTATATATATGTGTGTGTGTCTGTGTGTGTACACATACATACATATTTTAAAAATTAAATAGAATAAACAATAAAATAAAATATACAGAGGTTGGCAGTTGGATATTGTGCAAAACAAGTGGCATTTATATACAGTATGGAGTGCATAATGTTGAAGTTCTGGTAAGTGAAGGTGAGGTGTCTATGAAGTGTTCAGCAGTCTGATGGCCTGATGGAAAAAGCTGTCTCTCAGTCTGCTGGTACGGGACCAGATCCTTCAGAACTTCCTTCCTGATGGAAGTAGTCTGAACAGTTTATGGCTGGGGTGACTGGAGTCCTTGATGATTCTCCCCGCTTTCCTCAGGCACCGCTTCCTGTAGATGCTCTGGAGGGAGGGAAGCTCACCTCCAATTATCTGTTCAGAACACTGCACTACTCGCTGGAGAGCTTTGCGGTTGTAAGCAGTGCTGTTGCCATACCAGGTGGTGATGCATCCAGTGAGGATGCTCTCAATGGCACAGCGATAGAAGCTCCTGAGGATGCGGGGGCTCATGCCGAATCTTTTCAGTCTCCTGAGAAAGAAGAGGCGCTGCTGCACCTTCTGCACTGTTTTGTTTATGTGTCCCGACCATGTAAGATCCTCAGCCAGATGTACACCAAGGAACCGGAAGCTGCTCACTCTCTCAACAGCAGCGCCGTTGATGGTGATGGGGGTGTGTACTTCTCTGCACCTCCGGAAGTCCACTATCAACTCCTTTGTCTTTGCGACATTGAGGGTAAGATGGTTGTCTTGACACCAGTGGGTCAGGGCGCTGACCTCCTCCCTGAAGGCCGTCTCATCACCTTTGGTGATAAGACCCACCACTGTAGTGTCGTCCGCAAACTTCACAATGATGTTGGAGTTTCCTTGTTATTTGCCATGAGTCCCAGTTTATAGTATCATCTATAATGAAGTTGTGCCAGCACAGTCTGTTAGTCATTTTGAAAGAGGCACTGTTTTCATCTGCACTCTGCCAATTTGTGCCCATTTTTCATATGTTAAAAAAGTGTTAATGATATATTGTACAGCATATGGTATCACAGGTGAAAAGAAACAAAAACAGAGCAGAGGAAAACTCAACAGGAACCACGATTACCAGCCAACCAACCAACTTCAACTTTAAATTATCTTTACACAGTAATAAACAGTATTTAGTAACCATTTACAATTTTTATGGACATTAGTTGAAATTTTGCAACCATCCATATAATGTTAAAAGCAACATTCATTCAGTAAATGGCATTAAATTTTATTTTATTAATGTTTTAACTTTTGTTTAGTGTTATCAGAATTCAGGAAAGTGAATTCAAGAATTTGAACATCATTCCTTTTTTTTCTGGACAGTGGAGTAATAACGAGACCAAAAGTCCACTGAAAGGCTGTAAGCCTTTTATTTTATTGTATGTAATTTATAAAAAATAGTCCATAATAGTAGTCCAAAACATTTTCCTTGTGGCACTCCGCACTTTACAGCCTTGACATCTGAGTATTCCCCATATAAAAACTGTATTTCCAGATACCTAATAAAACTCTTCATTCACACTACTACAAACAATAATTTCTTCAACAATAAACGATTATGATCAACTTTATCCAGTGCCACTGGAAAATCTGGTAGTGCCACACTCACCACAATAAATAAATTAACAGTATGAGGATGGTTCCTTGCAGGATTATATTACTGTAATCAATATCTATTCCATGTTAAATGTACTAGTTAAAGGGTTATTTATAAAAAAAATTGCAACCAACACAGTACAGTAAAAGGTTTATGCCCACAACCTTTGAGTCAGACTAACAACGTGGATTTTGACTACTACTACTTGCATGCTCAGAGCACCTCACTGAATCATTTCTATGCTCAACACCTGTCTCCGTAGTAGGTCAGTGGCATGAAAGACATTCAGATTATTTAATCGCCAACTCAGCAGCTCTGAAGTGGCTTTGTTTCAAAGGTAACATATTAATATGACAGCTGACCCTTTCAGCAAGAGCGTCCTCCTCAGCAATTAAGAAAAGACACAAACTGCACACTAAACACTTTTAAGTCCATTTAAAATGATAAGAGGACTTTCTTTTTATGTGTGGGCTTTTTGGAATATTTGGTATATGTTTAATGACCTGATGTAACTAAGTAATTGTGCAGACTCTAGTTTCATTTTTTTCATTATAGAAAAACAGATCCAAATTTAGAGGATTGCAACTGACATCTTTACTGATCTTGTTTTCAACAAGAATCACCTTGGTGAGACATTCAGTGCCAAAAGGATTTCTAGTAGACAGTCTGTGAGTCCAGTGTGGCCATTTAAAGCAGCCCACTATACAAATCAAATTAAACTGTCCGGGTAGTTGAATTCAATAATTTATTTAGTATTTTCTTTTACTGTTGGACTGTTGGACTGTGCGTTGTAGAAGCATAGGCCCATATTTTTTTAATTAATCACTATATAAATGGGGAATGAGAAAATGAATTATAGTACAGTAATATGAGTATTTCATATTTAGTCAAATTGGCTACTGACAGAAAAGTAACTATAATTTTCTCAGTAGTGGAGCTTTCATTTTATGTTAATCTGTACATTAAAAGGGTTGAATATTTTATTATTATTTATTCATTTCATGAATTTATATAGACTTAAACTTTTCTCACTTGGCTTTCCATTTGGCTGTCAAAAAGATTCAAAAAACAAAAAAACAACTTCAGATAGGAAAAGTTTGTTTCATGGAGTACTCTGGGAACCCACATGTTTCTGTATCTAATTTAACTACCTCATAATCTAACTTCGTTTTAAGCAATTACCAGAGATGACTCAGCATCGTGGAGTAGCCCTGAACTATTTATTTTTCACTTTCATTTTCTTCCTGTTAGGAATTTATATATCTGTAGTGTTCTCCCTGCTCTGCCCGTTCCCGACCATTCACGATGGTGCTCATCTCTGAGTGGGAGTAAGCTTTCGTTTTTGTGCAGTGGGTTCTTTGCTTATTTATTACATTTTGAGATTGCAGTAAATAAACTATTTCATGCTTGCTTCAAAAGGCATTGCCTATAGTGACCAAGATAGCACCACTGACTTTGATTTCTTGCGCAGGTTATTGTGATTATTATGATTTTTGTGTTTTATTTTTGCTGTTTCAGTGATTTTCTGTAGCCTGTCTAGTCCAATTCAGTATTCTTACACAAATGTGGTCATGACAAGAAGCTAATTTTAGCAAAGATGCTTTGGTGATGTCTCTGATCATATCATTAAGTCAGACAAGCCTGAAACACAACCCAATTATTATGCATATTTAATTTCCCACATTAACAAATGCTAGATATTTTGTATTTTAAAGAGCTACAGGCCACAATGCAAAAAAGAAGAAGAAGAAGAAGAACAGAAGCCAAACGATAGGTTGCCAGCATAGCTTATTTCATCTTGCATTTTCACACTGTTTCATCTACCAATCAACTTAACACATGCCTTGAGATGAATGGAATCCATTATCTTTCCTTGGCTTTGAAGGTCAGCCAACTAACTTTTAAAGTTATTGTCCAAAAAAGGACACAGCAGTGGTGGGAAAACATTTCCACTTTCAAGAGTTACCTCACTGGATGTCTGAAATTTCTCATTTGGAGTTGACGGGGTGCTGCTGGGAGTGGAGCAGCATCACTCAGGGACAGCTCTCTGGCTGTGGCTCCTATCTCTCATTTTCTCTCTCTTCTCTGCAAATACGCCCCCATACCTGCTCACATAACCCAAAGAAAGCCAGGCTGTGCTGCAGTGTGGGCTCCCTACTCACAACAACACAGCATGCTGGCAGGTTCGCAACAGAGAGGTACTATAGCCGTGCTTCAGAACACTCTCATTGTGCCAGGTGATATATATTTGCTGCTGTGGAACTATGACTGCTTGGCCTCTTGTTGGTGGTTGTGGTATGGCCTTGATAAGTAAAGTACAGAGTGTGATTCTACAACGTTCTCAATATGCATTCAATAGGAAGCAAAGTAAACAAGATGAGAGTGGTGTAATAAGCTTGCAAGATATGGTTGCAGAGTCTTGATTGGTAAGGATTTGAGAAAATGGTTTGGTAAATTTTTCTACAACCCTAATGACATTTCCATGAGCCATGGCCCATGACAATGCCCTTTAGTCCTCAGACATTCATGAAGCAATTAATAGCTGACTTAGAGGGATTACACAACATGAACGCGCCTTTGTTTTGGTGACCTTGGAGAGGTTGACTAATCTCTCTAATTGAGTAGTTGTAAACACTATTGTTCCAAATCTGTTCCAATGTCAATTTGCTCATGTTTGTTGACGAGTTCTTGCAGAGAATCTCAAAGTGGTCTCACCGAGTGTAGGTATTACGATGATCTATTTATCTAGAAGCGATCCAGCACCACATGACACCCTTTCCATGTGATATAAGGCAACCATGGCTATAATTAATGTATGCAAACCAAAGAAAGAAAAATAACTTTGCTTGTAAGTCACATGTAATATTAAAATTGTGTTTTCAGTGTTCTCCTGTCTGTAGCACTCGGCGCAGCAGCAGGAAAAATGATACTAAATATTCATACTTTAATAGTATTTTGACATTTTACAATGCAGTGATGGATTTCCCTGTCTATACCCTCCTTGAAAATCCAGTTTCATACATATTTAATAAGGTCGTCTAAACAATTTTTACATTTTGTCATCTTCAATGATGCATGCCATCAAACTCATAGGGAAAGTGCTTCATCCCACCCCTATTGTTCTCACTACCATCACCACCACGCCCAGTTTGCTGTACTGCCAACTTTCACGGGTCTGTATTTATTATCAAATCTTTTAACCTTGGCTCAAATGGATGACTGCAGTCCCCAAGCGCCTATAATGGAGCACGTTCATATGATATATTAGTTAAACTAAGACATGAATTTGAATGACATGATTCCACCTGTCAAAAAACATGATTAGAGAGTGTAGATGCGACTGAGTTAAGTGGGATACATTAATCACAGCATCCCCGAGGCTGTTTCAGTGCATGCTAAAGTAAATGTTCCTGTTCATCCGCAACTGTAGAATATTAATGCAGACGACACATGTTCCCGGAAAAAATCGGTATACAAATGAACAGCGATGGCTATACAATACCTGGCAACACTGTCAAATACATCTAAATCAGATCCACTTGCATATTTTAGTATATGTAGGCTATTTTTGTTGATGGTTTGCTCCTCCATCTCAGCACGTGAAAACTGAAAGCATGGAGTGCAAAGTGTACAATGACAGCAAGAAGAAATATAGAACCTCTTTTTGTGAATCGCATGAATGTGTGTATCCTTGTGAATGATGGCCCGAGACATTGTCCTGGACCCAAATTAACCTGTGCAGTATCAATGAACAGCTTTTGACAGTCCATTTCATTCCAACAGAGACATTATAACCTTGCTGCTAGCAAATCAACTGAGAAAAAAAAATATGGAAAATGACACTTACAGTAAGATACAATAGTGTCAGCATTGACACACTCACCCGTCTTTCTGTTTCTCTCTTTCGCACTCACAGACACACACATCTTTGACTCAAGCACCCAGATCTCATCCTGCAGAAAACTCACAATTAATTCCTTTAATAGGATTTTGCTTCCTCTTTTCTCCTAAATTTATCTCACTACGTCGGTCAGAGGAAAAGATAACCTTTGATAAATGAACACTTAAAGTAGTGCAAACACCAAATAGAGATTATATTAAATAGTCGCAAAGAGTATTGTTTGATGTCTTTCTCCATCTGTAGCCACAGGCTTTCAGAGCATTCATACAAGCAAAACCTCATTAATTTGGATAAGATGTTGAATTAACTATTTAAACGTTTTATTTATACATAATATATTATATATAAGAAGATTATAGTGTTATTGTGGCCTGCATAACATAACTTGAGTTTCTAGAGCAACTTTTTTGTTTATAGTAGCTTTCATGGTTGAAATACTTGGTGAAACTCTTCAATAACCTATTTTAATTTTATAGCCAGTAGCATTTGACTTTAGTTCTAGTGAGTCAATGTCACCATTTAATATTGATTTATATATTTAACCGCTTTCACAGTCAAAACACGTCATACAAAATTGCATTGGGATTTTTCAAAGTAGTATATGGCATCATGATTCTTTCTTGAAATAATCTTTCTTCTCATCATAATCTTTCTTTTATGTCTACATTGTAGCAAGACCTACCTTATGTCTTGGAGGGCAATTGACTGGCATTACCAAAAATAGCACACCTGGACCGTATGAGTTATAAAAGCTAGCAGGTGTGATCACTTGGTGTCTCTTTTGAACAACCAACCAGTGCACATCCACTTAATTCTTGCATTGTTCATATTAATTACTTATGAACTACACTGATACGTTTTGTGAGTTGTTTATTTGTTTCTTTGTTGCAGTAAATTCCCCTTCATTTGCATAAACCTTTTAAGTGGAGTATTTCTTGTCACTTTGATAGAGCTAGTTTGTCAACAATTTGGCTGTTCAGGAGAAACCCTTGCGCAATATAGCACTGACATTTACAACAATGCTGACAACTAAAATTCATCCTTGGAATTTTTAGCAGTATGTTATGTTGCTTGTTTTATGTGTCTACAGAGGGATGATAGTGTTTTGAAGATTGTCATTTATTCAGTAGTCGTGTTTTTGTTTTCTCTTTTTCGGCCTTTTACAAACATCCTTTCCATCCTTGGATGTTCATAGGCTAAATGTCATGGATCAGTAGAAGAGGTGAGTCAAACTGCTGATGGGTGTTAGATGTCCTGTGAATGTCAAAAACAGCACAGACAGAGACAGACGGGGCTGAGTTATGTCACTTTAGAAAAACATGTATTAAGACTACAAAGTTTTAAAAAAATATTACAGTGAATTTGTGTTTTGTAGACATGAACAAGCAAATGACTCCATTACTGCTGTGTTTCAGTGGCACATTGTGTTACCTCATGTAAGTTTATTATGGGTAATTGACTCTTTTCCAATTATGTTCCCGAAATTACTTACTGAAAATTACTTCGGATTCAGGAAGTAGTAAACCTAACTTTCTTCAGAAATTCAAGTGACATTGTAAACTAGCTGAGGACCCCCCAGTGTGCAACTCTGTATGCATGTATGTTTTGTTTGTATGTTATTTTTTATTATTATTTTTTTTTCTGAAAAATAGACATCCCAAAGATCCTCAGCTGATATTTATTACGTACCTGCAAAACACCAGTGTTAAAGTCAACAGTGAAGAGCCTGGCTTTCATAGTATAGTTGTCAGGCGCAGTGGCCCGTGGAAATGGAAGGGACTCAAGTGCAGATTCAAAACCGGAGGCCAGGGGTGAGGTGTAACGAAAAGAGATATTTATTTTACAATGCTCAAAGGCTAACAGAAAGTGCAGACTAGAATCAATGAACATAAACTAGATGTCTGAGGCGAGAGAAGATACTGTGATGATAACTAGACGGCAGGGATAACTGAGTGCAGGTACTGGGCAGGGGAAACTGTGGCGGGCCAGGGCACTGAAACAGAGGAGAGAGCAGTCAGGGGAATTCCACAGAGAGCTGCGAGTGAATCTAAGGATAGTACACTGAGCTGTCTTACAAACTTGCAGGTGAGGGTTGCGTGGAGGGGGGAGGCAGGAGAGGTCCAGGTGGGTACTGCATGCAATGCAGGGAGGCAGGCAGGAAAGAATGGCAGCTCCGACACGGAGAGGGATTACCGGCGGCAGCAAACTGGTTTCCAGGAGAGCTTGGTAGGTGGGTTTTCGCGGCTGACGAGAAAAACAGAGATACGGTTAATACATCTGATGAGTCACCAAGGAATGGACGTGAGGCCGAGAACTGACTAAAGTTGGCAGATAATCTGGCGAAGACCAGTTGAGTGCGCCGGTCATAAATACTGCTGGTCCGATTGCCATCAGGTGAGGAACAACAAAGACTCCACCCAGTGGGGAGGAGCTGATGCTGTGGAAAACCACCCAGACCACGACACTACCCCCCCATCAAGGGTCGACCCCCGGCGACCGAGCCACCCGCGGCCCGCGTCGAGCCCCGTAAAAAGCAGAAAGCAAAGCAGGATCCAAAATCAAGGAACGAGACACCCAGGACCGCTCCTCAGGCCCATAACCCTCCCAGTCCACCAAGAACTGCCGGACCCGTCCCCGCCGACGGACGTCCAGAATGCGCCGGACCGCGAAGGCAGGATGCCCATCCACGAGCCGGGCGGGAGGAGGGGGAGCGGAAGGAGGGCACAACGGACTCACGACCACCGGCTTGACCTGGGAGACGTGGAAGGTCGGGTGAATGCGCAGCGAGGAAGGCAGCTTCAACCGCAGCGCAGAAGGGCTGAGGACCCGCTCCACCTCGAACGGTCCAATGAAACGCGGGGCCAGCTTACGGGATGCCACCTTCAGGGGAACGTCCCTAGCAGACAACCACACTTTCTGCCCAGGGGAGTAGGCAGGGGCTGCCCTGCGGCGACGGTCCGCGTACAGGCACTGGCGAGCAACGGACCGGCACAACGACCGACGGGTCAACCTCCACGCCCACTGACAACGTCGGAGATGGTGTTGGACCGAGGGAACCTCGAGGTCGGCCTCCTGGTCGGGGAAGAGAGGCGGCTGGTAACCTATGGAGGCCTCGAAAGGCGAGAGGCCAGTAGCAGAAGACGTAAGCGAATTGTGAGCGTATTCTGCCCATGGCAGCAACGAGGACCATGAGGCGGGGTTGGAGGCAGCGACACAACGGAGGGTGGCCTCCAGTTCCTGGTTGAGCCGTTCGGCCTGCCCATTCGTCTGTGGATGAAATCCTGAGCTCAAGCAGGGTTTAGCCCCGAGAGCGGTGCAGAACGACCTCCACACTCGCGAAATGAACTGAGGGCCCCTATCTGACACGATCTCGCAAGGTATGCCGTGGAGTCTGAAGACCTGCTCAGTCATAATCTTGGCTGTCTCCGTTGCAGTGGGGAGTTTGTTTAGGGCAATGAAGTGTGCAGCTTTGGAGAATCTATCCACCACAGTGAGAATCGTGGTTTTACCTGAGGAGACGGGAAGGCCAGTGACAAAATCCAACGCAATGTGAGACCAGGGGCGATGAGGTATAGTGAGGGGTCGTAAAAGTCCAGCTGGGCGTAGTGAGCTCGATTTGTTACGTGCGCAGACAGGACAGGCAGCTACATATTCTTTGACGTCTTTATCAATAGTCTCCCACCAGAAATACCTTTTAAGGAGTGAGCCTGTTCTCCCCCCACCCGGATGGCAAGAAAATTTGCCCTTGTGGACCCAATCGATCACCTTAGGGCGAGCCACGGTGGGGACATAGCGTCGGTTCGGAGGGCCCGTGCCGGGGTCTGGCTCAGTCTCCAGCGCACGGCGGATGTCCTCCTCCACGTCCCAGGCGACAGAACCGATCCTGACTCCTGCCGGCAAGATGGTGGGTGCATCAGACGGGTCACACACAGGGTCGAACTGGCGGGACAGAGCATCCGGCTTGGTGTTGCGGGTGCCTGGTCGGTAAGAGATGGAAAAGTTAAATCGAGTAAAGAATAGGGACCATCGAGCTTGGCGCGAGTTGAGCCTTTTGGCTGTGCGTAAATAGGTTAAGTTCTTATGGTCAGTCCAAATAGTGAATGGATGCTCTGCTCCCTCAAGTAAATGCCGCCATTCCTCCAGCGCTAGCTTTACAGCAAGCAACTCCCTGTCTCCAACGTCATAATTCCTCTCCGCAGGTGAGAGGCGGCGGGAGAAAAAGGCGCAGGGCTGAAGCTTAGCAGATGAACCTGAACGCTGGGACAACACCGCCCCGACCCCAACGCCTGACGCGTCTACTTCCACGACAAAAGGTTTACTATGATCGGGATGGATTAAGACCGGCGCAGAGGTAAACAGTTCTTTCAACCGGGAGAAGGCGGCGTCGGCCTCTGGACTCCAATGGTAAGGTAGCTTAGAGGAAGTTAGACGAGTTAGGGGAGCGGCTACTTGACTGTAATTCCTGATGAAGCGGCGGTAGAAGTTCGCGAAGCCCAAAAACCCTTGTAAGTGTTTTCGGGAGGTTGGTAGTGGCCATTCCGCTACTGCCTTCACTTTAGCCGGATCTGTCTTCACCTGCCCCCCTGCAAGAATGTAACCCAGAAACGACACAGACGGTGAGTGGAATTCGCATTTCTCGGCTTTGACATATAACTTGTTCTCCAACAACCGCTGGAGTACGGCCCGGACATGGACTCTGTGTTCCTTGAGGTCCTTGGAAAAAATCAGGATGTCATCGAGGTAAACGAAGACAAAACGATCCAGAAAATCCCTAAGGACATCATTCACTAGGGTTTGAAAAACTGCAGGTGCGTTAGTGAGGCCAAATGGCATGACTAGATACTCGAAATGTCCTAAGTGTGTGTTAAACGCAGTTTTCCACTCATCCCCCTCCCTGATTCTGACTAGGTGATATGCGTTCCTGAGATCCAGTTTGGTAAAAATGGTGGCCCCATGGAGGGGCTCAAAAGCGGAGCTGATGAGTGGTAATGGGTATTTGTTTTTAACCGTGATGTCATTAAGGGGCCGAAAGTCAATGCATGGGCGGAGTGTGCCATCTTTCTTACCCACGAAGAAGAAGCCAGCTCCCACAGGGGAAGTTGATGGTCTGATGAGTCCAGCTGCCAGTGAGTCTCCGATGTATTTTTCCATGGCAGCCCGTTCAGGGCGTGACAAGTTGTAGAGGCGGCTGGAAGGTAACGTGGAGCCGGAAAACAAGGTAATGGCACAATCGTAAGGGCGATGGGGTGGCAGGGACAGTGCCTTATCTTTAATAAAAACTTCAGATATGTCATGATATTCGGGGGGAACCGCAGAGAGGTCTGGGGTGCAGTTCTCCTTGCTAGAGGGCTCGGTGGCCCCTGGTGGGGCAGCTGAGACGAGACAGTTTGCGTGACAATATGGGCTCCAACTCACGACCCTCTGTCCCACCCAATCCAGGTGAGGATTATGATGCCTTAGCCATGGGAAACCTAGAATTATGGGCGTGTCAGGGGATTGTGAGGTGTAAAAGATCAGTGTTTCTCTGTGGTTGCCGGAAGTGATCAAGGTAACCGGTGCAGTGCGATGAGTGATGTAAGAAAAGACCTGATCGTTTAATGCCCTAACTGGAATAGACGGATTTAACTCAAAAAGAGGGATCTGAAGCTGTTCAGCAAATCCCCTGTCAATCAAACTCTGCTCGGCCCCTGAATCAACCAGCGCTGATGAGACGTGGGCTCCCTGACCGAGTAAGAGTGTCACAGAAAGCAAAAATCGGGGCTTGGCGTTAACCCTGGTACCGCCCACCCGTACCCCCGGATCTACCGGCGGGCGGTCTCTTTTCCCTTTTTAGGGCAGGAAGAAATCAAATGCTCACCGGAGCCACAATAAAAGCAAGAGTGTGAACGGCGACGCCTCTCTCTCTCTTCCACCGTCAGCTGGTAACGCCCGATCTGCATGGGTTCCGGTTCCGGTTCACCACCCCCTGTGCCAGCAAAGGGAGCGGACGGCTGAACCGCCGCAAGGACCGACGGGAGCTGTAGTCCCTCTCCCACTCTCGCTCCCGCAACCTGCTGTCAATGCGAAGTGTGAGGGAAACCAGCTCCTCAAAATTAGCGGGCTCGTCCCGGGAGGCCAGGTGGTCCTTCATCTCATCGTTGAGGGAGTGCAAATACACCCCGTGTAGAGCCCGATCAGACCAGCCCGCCTCGGCGGCGGCGATGCGGAAATCGATCAGGAAGTCCGCAACGCTCCGCCGTCCCTGACGAAGATGCAACAGCTTCCGCGCCGAACTGCGTTCAGAGGTCGGGTGAGCGAAAGTCTTCTTAAACTCACTCAGAAAGTCGTCATAATGACAAGTCGGTAACGGATGTCTAGCTAGATAAGCCTCTGCCCATGTAAGGGCGCGATCGCGCAGTTTCCCGACTAAATAAGAAATCCGCACGGTTTCAGAAACAAACGAGCGGGGTGAGCGCCCGAACGCTAGCTCGCACTGAAGGAGGAAACCGCTACATCCCCCCCGGCCGCCAGAAAAAGGTTCCGGCTCCGGGGAGGCGGCATCGCGGAACATCGGCGTCTGCAGAGGCTCAGGACCCGCAGCGGGCTGAAGCGGCGGCGGCGCGGATACCGATGCCGACGTACCGGGAACGGGTTCGGGTTCCGGGGCAGTGGCCGACTGAAGGGTCTGAACCGCGGACTGCATCTTCTCCTGCTCGTCGGTGAGTGAGTTAACCTTCGCCAGGAGAAACTGGAGCGCGTCCTCGTGAGTGCCAAGAATGGCGCCCTGTTTTGAGACGGCGGTCCGGATTTGATCCGCTGAGTCCATACACTGGCCAGATTATACTGTCAGGCGCAGTGGCCCGTGGAAATGGAAGGGACTCAAGTGCAGATTCAAAACCGGAGGCCAGGGGTGAGGTGTAACGAAAAGAGATATTTATTTTACAATGCTCAAAGGCTAACAGAAAGTGCAGACTAGAATCAATGAACATAAACTAGATGTCTGAGGCGAGAGAAGATACTGTGATGATAACTAGACGGCAGGGATAACTGAGTGCAGGTACTGGGCAGGGGAAACTGTGGCGGGCCAGGGCACTGAAACAGAGGAGAGAGCAGTCAGGGGAATTCCACAGAGAGCTGCGAGTGAATCTAAGGATAGTACACTGAGCTGTCTTACAAACTTGCAGGTGAGGGTTGCGTGGAGGGGGGAGGCAGGAGAGGTCCAGGTGGGTACTGCATGCAATGCAGGGAGGCAGGCAGGAAAGAATGGCAGCTCCGACACGGAGAGGGATTACCGGCGGCAGCAAACTGGTTTCCAGGAGAGCTTGGTAGGTGGGTTTTCGCGGCTGACGAGAAAAACAGAGATACGGTTAATACATCTGATGAGTCACCAAGGAATGGACGTGAGGCCGAGAACTGACTAAAGTTGGCAGATAATCTGGCGAAGACCAGTTGAGTGCGCCGGTCATAAATACTGCTGGTCCGATTGCCATCAGGTGAGGAACAACAAAGACTCCACCCAGTGGGGAGGAGCTGATGCTGTGGAAAACCACCCAGACCACGACAATAGTATTATGTAATATATGTGTTTGTGCACATATTGCTGTATAGGAATATATATATATATATATATATTGAAAAATAAATAGAGAAATTGTAGTGTTGGTGATCCCTTTTCTGTTGTTTGATTAAACCATGCTTCATTTTAAAAAGTGCACATGGTTAAAATGTGTCTTTGGGTGATGAAACTGTCCAGTTGAACAAAATTAAAGCTTGTGCAATAATGAAACCACTCAACTTCAAGGTTTGGCCATCGACACAGTAATTAACTGAGATAACGTACTAACTTTTAACCTCACTCTAACTTTTAACTTTCAAAACAAAAAAGGTCATTAATTGCTTTTCCTCCTACCCATGCGGCTGATTTAATTTCACATAAGAGCCTCCTTCTCCCAGTTGGAATCATTTCAATCAAAAGGTATCTCGCTTCCTCACCCCACTTCCTCTCTTCCTCATGTCTCTTTCGCTTTTTAACTTTAATATTTTCAGTAGTCCCCATCAAACATTAAAAATCCTGAAATTATGTAAAGATTTGACTTTCAGATGATCATCAGGTGCAGCTAGCCTTTTTAAATTACTTTTGCGTTGTGTTCTCTGCCAAAATAATTGACTAAACAAGTTTAGAGGATTAGATATTTCCGATAATAAAAGTCGAGCTTATACAGATGGCAGCAACCGCTGCCAGTGCCTTGATGATAAATACTGTAAATAGAGCAGGAATCAGAGGACAAAGACGACTGAATGTGTGTCTGCTATCCTATAATCAAGTTCAAATTCCATTAGCAGAGCCCTGTCCTCAGCAAAATTTCTTCCTCATTAAAAGGTTTAGATACTGCACCACTTTCCAGTATGCACTCCCATTTGAAAACATGCTCCTGCCTAATTCATTTACCCATGCTTCCTATACACACCAACAGTATAATTGCAGTGGTAATGAACGTGCAAAAGCAGCAAATTGGGATGGGAATAACATTAGCAACCCAGCAACACTCACTGCTCCTTCTACTCTAACCACAATCTCTCAGTACATGCATGCACAGACTTCCACACTGGAACAGACACACACACACACACACACACACATAAAAGCAGAACAAATACTGAACACAAACTGATGCATCTGTTCTATCAGTACAGCTCATTTTCCTGGTAGGCCTGATTTGAGTACCGGTAGCTCTTTACTAGTTTACAGCTGGCACTCTTCAGACTCAAAGATGGGTCCACAGGGATGTTTCTGCCCTCTACAGTCAGTTATCCAAAGCTAATACTGAAGGTCATGTGGTTTAATAAATAAATATATAAATCAAAGTAAGCCCATTACATGTTTATCAACAACAGAAAGAAAATTGGGGGAACTTTCAAAAAGCAATTACCCATGATATTCCAGACTTGTATAATAGCATTCATTTTTCATGGAGGGGTTAGAGGGTGATATTAATGCCAACAAAAGGGAGCAGTTTTTGATCAGAGGCTGAAATGGATAAATAGGAATGAGTATGAAGGGATGGATAAACAGTCCAAGCCTTGAAATAAGTATGTTTCAAAGAGACGAGTAAATCGTACACACAGAGTTGGGAAATGAAGTGCATAAGTGCGCTGAAGCTATGGGAGTTTAAAATTTAAAAGATGCAGTTTTTCATCTGTACAAATTTTGTTTTGAAAGGTGAACACAGTCTGCATCAAAATATATCAAGAGGTAAAATCTCATATTTAACATGACAGAGTCTACAACCACACTAGTGGCCTGTGGGGTAGTTGAAGCTAAATGAAATGTCACCAGGTGATCAAAATATATTTACATTTATCCTGGAACAGACAAGACTTCAACTGGTAAGTTAGTAGAGACTGCAACTACACATCTTGCAGATGTCAAAATGAGAGAAACACTTGATCTTGTGATTACACAGGGTGAATAGAGAATCAACAATGTAATTAATTTTCTAGACATTACTGATATAACATGAGTGATAAAATACCGATACCATATGGCTCTAGTAGAATGTTTCACATCTTGGGAGATTTGCAGCAGCTCTCTTTAGATTTAGGTTGTCTCCGTTACTTCTCTCTCGTTCTGTAATCCTAGACTGAATCTTAGACAATGCTTGCTGTTGGCACAATTGCGCAGGTTGGTACATGCCAAAACTCGTGCCTTTACTGATGCCGCCAGTGTGCTTTGTTCAGACACCACCCAGTTTTTGTAACAAGGCACGCATGACTCAGTAAGTGATGCTGGTGCATATGCAAAATGGATGAGCTTGGGGCATGGGTATGTGAGCAGGTGTATCTCTACGGGACTCTACAATCCATCAATGCAGCAGCAAAGGATTTCCAGTAACACAGAATTAAAGAAAGGAAGCTGCAGCAACAATTTGAAAATATTCAGCAGAAAATTGAAAAAAAAAAACAGCAGCTATAATACTTGAATGAGAGACCTGTGCATTACCATTCCTATTGCTGTTTCTCTTACCAAAAGCACCTGTCATTTAGAAGAATACAGTAGCTAAAGTGGGCTGAAAGTGCACATGCATGCCTGTAACTTGAGCAGATGATGACGACATTAGGGCTTTATGGGGGCCAAAGCATCTCTTGCAAGGTTAGCTCCCTATGAGTAATAAAGTACTCTGTGTGCTTTTCTATTGTTTTGTATATATATTACTTGATTGTATAGATTTCTTCTGTTTGCTCTTTATTCCTGCTGTCTACTATGTATACCTTACTCTGGCACAGTTGGTGTGGAGCTCTCACAATGTTGTTGGACATGTACAATGAAAATAAAGGTCTATTCTATTCTATTATTCTATGATTTGAACCAATCAAAAATCTTTCTTATCCTTTCTGTGAGAAGGATAAGAATCTCAAACTTAAAAATGTTTAAAACTTTCGTTTATTTTATATCTGTAGTAGTAGTAATAGCAGTAGTAGTTGAGATATTTCATTGAAATACACAGAAATCTTGTCTTCAATCTGGGCAAAAGGAAAAGTCTGTGCCCTAAGAAGGACTATAAGTGTCTGCACAAAACTTCATGGGCCCAGCGAACTGAATGGCACTGGCTTCTTAGAGCCATCCTGCAGGCTTTGGCTGGAAACACACTACAAATATTGATTCATTCTTTCAGGTTTTATACCAACCTAATCTGCTTCTGAGTGGAGGGAAACAGAAGCCTCTTGAAATGTAAAGAGAAATCAGACCACATAACAGAAACCAACCAAGGCTGGGGAATTTGGAGTCTACTGAAAGAAGATACAGTTTAAGGATAAAATACTTTCTTCCTGTGTAGTCACTATAGAAGGTAAAATGTACTCTAAACAAAAAAATAAGATGAAAAAACTTGATATAGATATCATACTGAGTTACAACAAAAGTGAAGGAATAAAAAATTAGCAACACAGATGTGAACTAAGGCAAAACATACAAATTTTAGATGACAAATATCTTCAGGGCATCTTATGAGCAGTCAGAGTGAACCTACAAAATACTTCTGCCCAAGGTTTCTACCAGTAATCCCAGTTTCTTTGGATTAAATATGTCCTAATTTTTTCCTCAGTACAGTTCTGCTCCTCTAACCCAATTAATATTGTGCACTTTGCATGTAATCAGGCAACAGCCCCAACTTCATGTTAGCTTGTATGTGCCTCTTCCTCAGAGGAGGATGCAAGGGCAGGGATTAAATTGCATTAGCTGCATAATTATTTCCCCTGAAATGGATCATGACAGAAATTAGAGTCTTGCACTCTGTGGAAATAAGGGAATACTGCAAGCATTCCCCTGCTCTACATATCCATACATATATTTATATTTAATTATTATTTTTATTTCTGTTTTCTTGGTTTTTCTTGTTTATCGTGTTTATAGACATTCACCTTTATACCCCCACGCTTATTCTTATAAGCCAGACGGTGAAAATTAAAATCAGTTTTATCCATGCATGCTCTTTACAGCCCATTCTGTACAATGCAGGAATACACTGTGAACTGTGATTAATGGCTATTTACCCCTCGCATTAGAGATGAAAGACAGGACAATGCATTGTTATAAAGGGAGTGGAAACCTCATCTGTTCAAAATGGTTCTGTTTTAGTGAGTTTTGGGGATTAGGAAGTAAGTGTCTGGCAACAGCTCTGAATTGTTACTCACCCAACCTTGAAAAAATAGCACACTGCAGCATGATTACGCCTCTCACATTTTCTCAAACTGTCACAAAAACAACAAGCAGAGGACACACATTGCTTTGGGGAAAAATATGCATACTAAGATATTGTTTCCTTTGAAAATACATCTGAGACCTTTTTACTTTGGTATCTTGGCTTCTGAGTGTTGTTTTTGCAATGCTAAGCACAGCAATATGTCTTGCAGTCGGATGGAGTGACACTGTCAGCACAGATGGAAGAACATTAGTCAGCTATCAGTTACAAGTGCCAAAACCATTTAGGATCACCAAGAGAAATTTTGTTTTGGCTTCCAATTACATATGCTTGATAAGCATTATTACCCAGGCAAGTTGTGTATGTTGATGTGTGTACAGAATCATCTTTAAGGACCTGTAATGTGATTCCCAGGTTGAGGGCAAAAGCTGAATATAAATGTGCTGTAATTCATTTTCAGCATGGCAAAGAGGTGATACGTGTAATGCCTAAATGTAACCACCTCTTTAATGAAAAACACTATTCTGCCAACAAAGCCAAACTCATAACAACAAAATCAAACACTAGTTTAGTCAGTCTGGATCAACAAAATTTATAAATTTTATATTAGAGGAAATGTCTTGATACAAAATACATAGATAGTTCCCAATGTTTAATTTGCTTGCAAACATTAGATGTAAATTAGAAGTGTTGGTAGGTCTTTTTTTTTTAACCTAGATTCCCTTAACAACACAACTCAACATATGAAGCATTCAATTTAAACTCAAAGGGAAAGTAGGGCTTTCAGACTCAACATGAAAATAGCAAATGCTTTGCACTTATATCACACCTTTTGATCTTCCGTTTTACAGTGTGACAAAGTGTGTTCTTATTCCTAAACACATACACATCAACAGTAGTTGAGTTGTAATGCATTGAAATGTCATTGGGATGCTGTTGGGGTTCTGAGGCTTCCACATGTAAATCAGCTGGTGATGGCTATCACCGTCCCAGTATGATTTCTCACTGCACTAAGCAAAAGTGTCCAGTTCAACAGGTTAAAACTGTTGACCTCTGGGTTCTGTAACAAATACCTGCAAGGAATAGAGGAAAAATGTAGGGAAAGCTGATGTTGTGTTTCTCTCTGTTAACTGAATTATCCAAACAGAGGTTTGTGTTCATATTGTGACCTTGGATGATTACATCCAAGTAGGCATGTCCAGTGAGGGGATCTACAGTGTTACGCTCCACATACCCCCTTAGAAGAATGGGTCATTGCAAATCAGGTTGTTCTGAGTGATTACCTTTATCCTATGATGAGGCATTTCTGTCTTGATGGAAGTGGTCTCTTTTCTGGATGACAATGCTTCATCCAAATGGCACAAGGGATAAATGAAGTATGAGTAGTGTGACAGCGATGTGACTCATATGCTAGATATCAGATGTCAAACCAACTCATAAACAATTAGACAATGCTCTACTCTCCTTAACAGTTAAGTGAACATCACATTGTGTCTGTACCAAATCTCAGGAGGAATACGTTGCCTCTTTTATGGAAGCTCAGAGACAGGTAGTGAGCCATACTGAACTACAGGAATCCATTTTAACTAAGAGGAGTATTTAAGCTAATTACTTCTCTGAGATGGCTGCAACCATCTGGAAAATAGTGAGTGATTTAAGGTGACCCTGCAAACAGTGTCACCTTTCTCAAGTCCATATTAGGTGTAGAGCGGGGGGGGCACAACAGTTTGTCTGCTTGTTGTTTAAGGCTAATTAAATTTGTTCATCGACTCCCTCGGTGATTAAACTCTGGTGTGTTGTCTTTTAACTGTGGACCATCTCTTGAGTCCAGATTAGGGTCAGCAGGCTATCCTAAAGGAAGGACGCTTTCAACATCACACATTTTTACAAATATGTCAGAACCATAATTCTATCTTACCTAGTCCACAATTTCACTATAATAATTTCATGTATTTGTAGATTCCTCAACTTTAAGCATTTTTCAAGTTTGTTACTGTTTTTGAAGGAATTCCTTCTAGTATTTTCCATACTCTATGATTACATATAATTTTCATCTCCTCTTTGCACTATTCACTCCCTGTTTCCATGTCCAAGCATGTTGTCTTTTTAACATGTTGTAATATGTTGTTCCCTTTTATATTTTATAGAAACAAGCCATCCAAAAACAGTAATGATTTGCAGGCTCAGTGGTTGTTCATGTGCAGCATGTATTTAACGTACGTTTTTAACATATCACGGTGTAATTACAGCCCATCGGGTGGGTTCCTGAATATTAAATATTTGAAACTAAGATCAAACTTCTCACTTGCAAGCAATCTGAACCACACAGCAACATATTAAAGACAAACCTCATGTTGTGGGTGAATAATCTCAGATATTCTTTTGGCTGAAGTTTGGCCCAATTTTTGGCACTTTCTTCCTGTTATATGGTGGTGTTTGTCTCTGCCCACTGGGGACCCTGAATTTTAATTGGGAAAAACCTTCCTTAATCATATGGCTAATTACAGCTTCATAGCTAGCTGCCAGGCAGCACATCATCATATGTCAGCTAGCCGAATCCTACAAACCTACAAACATCACTGGTTTTGGTTTCGGTCTTTGTTTACACCCAAAGTTACATCAGAGTTGTACGTTTTATTTTTTTAGAGGCACTTCAGGACAAACATAGTATATCATCTTTTGATGGAAACTAGCTTGCTAACGTCTTGCTAATTTCTAATGCTGCTAAACCTTCTAAATGCCCTTTTTCATGGATGCCTAGACTTTAAACTTTTTTGTGACAACTGGGAGGAAAGCCATACTGATCATTTTATTGAAGCTGAAAAAAATTTGGTGCTTTACAGTTTGCTGGAGTTTTTGAGCCAAACGAGTATTTGCACAAGGAAACAGTTAGCTGCATCAGATGTAACAACCAGGTAGAGAGAAAACCATCAGTGTACAAAACGGATGTTTAGGGTATAGTGGGCTTTTGACTTTACATGAGGTCAGATTGTCCAGGAAATGCAAGGAAATGTGCATTTTAATTAATTGTAATTATTTCTGTGTAATCGTTTGGGCTGTAATAATGAATACTTATTATCACTGCAGTTCAACACTAATACATTGCCTGGCCATTTGACATCTTACTTTCTACTTTCAGGGTGATTCTCAAAACCAGGCCAATAAGTCTCCAAGCTGAGCTTAATCTATAATCCAGTTATGAAGTTGGAATATTTTAGACATTACTGAATCTAAGAATAATGATCTAGGACTCTGGTAAGAGAAATCAAAAAAATTAAAATGTTCATGGTAAATTAGAAGAGAATATTAGCTTTCACGGCTGATATAATATTTTAGCTAAATACTAAAATAAAAATGTTTTATTTCTTTCACTAATGATTTAATAGCAACAGATACACTAAACTACCAAAGAAAGGGAATTGGAAATTGTGCTTCTTTTTTTCCCTTTTTAACAGTACACTGAACAGACAGAGATACATTTTACAGTTATTTTCTTGCAAAACAGTTTTTAGGTCTGTGATATAAACCTGACAACCATTCTGCTTACTTAGCAAGGGGATGTGCAGTAAAGGAGAAATCATTTTAATCCTGGGGTGCCACGCAGTTTTATTAATGTGTAATATTGCTGGATTACTGGGTCTACAGGCAGCTTAGTTTGTTTGCCCAGAATAGGGTGATCATCCATGAGAAGCAGGTGTATCTGCCAGTCTCCAGCCTGCTACAGCATTAACAAGATCCTCACATGGGAGCCAAACAGAACATCAGACACAAGAGGGTGAGCACTGCTGATTGAAGCTGATATGCAACCACATAATTCTGGCCATGTCATTGGTAAGACAAATGGTGTATGACATATGTAAAACATGTTTTGAAAGCTTTCATCTTGATTTTACAAAGGTCACACTGAACTAAAGAGGGGGAGGAATGTCTGTGTGTGTTCAAGGCAGTAGACATTTGAAGATGACTCACATTGTCACAACTGAGAGGAAGCATGAGCAGATGTACCGCGACAAGAAAGGAGAATGTCAGATTTTTGGCAGTTTTTTTCTTTTTTGGAAACCCGCTATTAGGCAGGTGAGAGTCCTGTATTTCCTCTGTTGACATTTAGTTCACGTGCTTACCATTGTGCTGCAAGTCCAATTCACCATCGATTCAGCTTTACCGTAGAAAAGATATAGCTGCAAAAGTGGGATTCAATAAGTGTAATATTCAGTGATTTAAACTGCCTACACATGATCTCTGCAACTTAATGTATTTCGGTCCTGTCATAGCCCTGTATCAGCACTTGGTATTACCTTCAGTGTGTCAGTGCAAAGCCCTCTTCCTGGCACCATGAAAGAAGGGATAGGACTTCGGAATCCTGCCTGTCAAAATTCAAATGGACCCTTTGGGAGCAGTGTCATTCATCTCAGTTCAGTCAATAGCTGGCAGCTTTGTCCCTTCATTGATTATCAACTGCAAGGAAAGAGAAGAGGGACAACATGGAGGCCTTTTGTTCTCCCTCCTGAAGGAGAACTGCCAGAAAAATAACTTAAATTAAAATCTCAATACATCAGCTGGAGTTTACTTTACGGTGGAGCCAAACTGTTTTCTGAAGCACTTGATGAAAAGGGCATGGAAGAGACCTAAATACAGCTTAAATACAGCTTATGAAGCCAAAAATGCTGGCTGCTTCATTTAAGAATAAATATATTTTTATTGCATATCTGATAATACATTTTGATATAACAGGAAACTGATTAACACATACAAATTGCTCATCAGACACCATCCATCCATTTATGTAATTCAGGCTGAGGCCTACACCTTGGAGAAGACAGCCATTCACACCTACGGCTAATTTAGGCTCACCAACTGACCTAAGCCCCTTAACTGCGTATCTTTGGGATGAAATGACAGTACCCAGAGAAAACTCACACAGTCACAGGGAGACCAAATGCAAACTGCATACAGAAAGGCTGGATTCAAACCCAGGACCTTTTTGTTATGAGGCAGCAGTGCTAACCATTGTCACCTTGCTGCCCTCAAGCAAAACCATTACGGAGATTAGATTAGGGTTATGGGTTTAAGAAATCTCTGTGGCACAGGTCAACCAAAGGGTCAGTGCACTTGCTGCACTTTCACTGCAGAGATGATTGTGCATCTCTATGAATTAAGTCTTCATGGCAAAGCAGGGAGCCAACTGGACAGGGTTAGAGCCTGGAGACATGAACTTCAACTTGCTCTATCAACTTCCATAGCCTGCTCCAGAATGAATAAGCTAACAAGTTGTCACAACATTAGCGAGTGAATATCTGGATATTTAGATTCCAAATGTATTTTCCCCGATTTCCCTGTGTTGAATATGGCAACAGTCCTAACAATGTGATGTGGACACAAATGGAGTTGGTAAAAATAAACAAAAACACACCGTTCAGTCTGTCAGTCTTCTGCAACTTTATGAATATACCATTTCAATCACACAAAAACAACCGTTGAATGCCTCCACAGGAATGAGCACAGCAAAATGGGACTGGGAATGAGGTCAGATTTCTTCCTGCATTCATCTAGTGAGGCACCGTACCTGTGTTTAATGTGAGCAGTATACAGAAAGAGGGACTTTAATGGATAGATGCAGCAAGTAATTCAGGCACTGCATGGAACCTAATGAGGGATAGAATTTAGAGAAACCAATCTTTTCTCCCCATTGGTGGCCCCGGCTATATCATAGAGTTACACTGCCCTCTAACAGGTCTGAGAGGTACTGCAAGAAGGCTGGGCTGCAGGCTCTGATAATGTCCTATTTTCTCTATTCTAAAAGCGAAGCTCCAGCAAAAGCCTCATTTTGTTTGCGCCTGTAACTAGTAGTTTTCTCTGTAGGATAATTGTGAAATGCTAAATGTAAAAGCCCCATTACAAAATCCTGAAATATGCCAGTGAAAGAACAAATGTGAATTGATCCCTCCAATCAACATGATGAACAGGGAATGCCAGGTTCTTTCTGCATCGCCAGGTTCCACTCTGCAGTATTGTTACCTCTATTGTGTTTTGAGAGAGAATAAAAGTTTTTTAGAGATGCTTTTAGCCATAAACTGTTCTTGTTGTTATTCGACAGGTCAAAGCATGACACCGAGTTATTTTCGGATACGTTGCTACAGTCCCTCATTGGATTTCAGAGTGCTTGTGACCAAAAATCTTCTTTTTTAACACACACAACAGAATGAGGGTAGTCTGCAATCTTGCATCTGAGTGTTTGTTTCCATGAATTCCTTATGACCCACAGGTGTATACTTCTGTTTGATTTGAAAAACTCGACTGCAGGATGTCATACCAGTTTTATGGGTATCAGAGATTTGGATTTGACACTCACCTTTGAACCTTTGTATGAATCACAGAGCTATTTTTTTTTATCTATACACAGATGACAGACCCTATGATGCATTTAGCACATCACAGCGCATAATTGTTTCATACTGATATTTATGTCTGTACTCAGAAATACAGCATTTCTATCAAAATAGGTCAAAGACAGTACGTGATTTGGGTTTTTAACAGTATATCTTCATTTAATACAGTGCACCATTTTCCCTCTTCATTCCTTGCACTCTCTTGACAACAGAGGGAAACACAGCAGATGGTAACATCTGTAAAATTTACCTCAGATGCCACACTATTGGAATATCTCATTACATATGGGCTTCATGCAGTTCTTTCTTTCACACTATTTATCTGGTCTGTTTGTTTGTGTTGTTTTTGTTTTTTTACTTTTCACCAGGTTGTTCCCCTGATATTTAAGGAAAATGTAACTTAATCAAATATGTATGATTTTTGTATTATTTTTATTGACATTAAGATTTTTACATTCTCTTAACTGAAACTTTGCAGCAGGCCTAAACAGTTTAAAATGCTCAATGAATTGTGATTGTACAGTATATTCGTATAGTGATGGAATAAGGATTCAGTAGTAAAATTGAGAATGTATCAGGCAATAACAGGATTTACTGTGAATATTTTAAGCGAAATAGTTTGATGGAAGTTTAGCACATTGTAAAGTTACTTTAGGTTCAACAAGGTGCTGGAAATTTTACAGTAACCAGTACAGTAACTCGGACATTTTGGATTTTGAGTTGTGAGAAATTTGTTGGTTGCATATTATGGATCTCTCGTTCCACCACATGTCATGTGCACACTATTAGATTGAGATCTGGTGACTCTGGAGGCTATTTGAGCACATTTGTAGACTATGCTTAAAAATCTCCCAATTCTGAAAGGAGAACTGGTCAAATATTCGGTCAGAAATATGCCAGAAACTTGCTGATGGCTACCAAAAGCTTCTAGTCGAGCTGCTAAGGGACCTTTAACAAAATGGGTCATTCCATTTGAAAGCAGCAGAACATTCGCTCATCGACAGTCTTGTATGGTACAAAGTCTGGGCAGATATCTGTGGCAAGCAACATGAACATCTCAAAACTAGATAAAAGATAAAAGCCTGAAATCTTCACTGGTTTTTCTTACTTGGTATTCTAATTAGAATTTATAAAATAATGTTGTTAAATGTGTGCATATTTTTCATTTTTGAGATGTGGGTCACTCTCTTGCAAATCGTCTTTTATTTGTTTTGTTTTGTTTTGTTTAAATCAGTCGACCTGCATTCAGTCCATTTTCTCAAACATTGTTTTAACTATTCTAGTTATAACTGAGGGCAAGGGGAATAGGACTGAACCTGATAAGTAGGTAGGTAGGTCTTGAAAATTAAAAAATATGCACAAATTCACTTTGGAAAGGATAATCTGCTAGATTTGTTTTTGTGTTACAACTTTATATTTACTTAATCCAGCATGAGGATGAATGGCATGTTCTTCATATTTGGGACAACAAAATTAAAATATATTAAAAATGATTCTACATGGCTTATTTTACAGTATTATGGAATTCAACTGTTCACCATTCATAAATTGTCAGTAGTTAATTGTTTGCTTGCAGCATTAAATTGGTGTTGGTTGTTCTTTTCTTTTTTAATTTATTATTATGCACTCAAATACAGGATCTAAAAAAACCAAAAACATTTTAATTAACCAGTACTTACATTTTTTTTTTTATCTGTCCCAAATTATATTTCATATTCAAAATGTTACATATGTTCAACCTCTGGACCATAACATTTTTATACAACCATTAAGTATGTTAATTTGAGACAGACCCAAATATTAATGAGGCTATACATACTTTTGAAGCTGTGTGGATTAGAGAGAAACGAAAATAAATTTGTGCTCTCAATTCTTGTTTTTAAATCATTACAAATGTACTGTGTATGGTGCACAGTCAATCCACTACACACATTCATGCCCATTATGTAAGTGTGTGTGTGTGTGCGTGTGTGTGTGTGTGTGTAAACTTTTGACCAGATTTATATCTAGTTTCTGCCAACTTTCTAGGCCTTCAGTATTAGCAGTGCTGCTTCTTGAAAATTAATTTGCATTTCATTTGTAGATTGCATTTGTAATTTACAACTTGGTTGGTTGGTGTGACAGAGGAGGATACAAGGGATAGGGTGAAATTGAGGCAGATTATCCTCTGTTGTTCTCTAAAGGGAGTAGCAGAAAGAACAAGAGTAAGAACTGGAAGTCCTGTGATAATATAATACCGAGGAGCATCAAATGTGCACTGAAGTGGTGGGGGTTAATAACTCTGTATACTTTAATATGAAGCCTGATGAGTATATGAGCAGTGCAGCACTATTGATTTTGTTATTCCGAAGGAGGAAAAAGCAATCGAAGGGCGTCCTTTTACCTTGTCAGAAGTCATGTAAACAGAGTACATTTTCATGTACATTTTTTTCTGTCCTTCTCAAAGAGCTAATGTCCCGGGGAATGATCTTCTAACATTGATCAGTTTAGGCACCTGACACCATCATGAGAACGGCTAACTCCTGTTCTGGACCTGGAAGGAGACACAAGGGGAATGCTTGTACCGAGGCTACGTAGGCTTTGTGCTGAGTGCTGCTTTGTGTGCCAAAATATCCAGTTTAAATCCTATTCTGCAGCCCTATGTGTAATATGCCTGGCACTGCTTTCAGGTGCGCTCTGAATTTGTATCCATCCCACTACACTGGCTTTTAAACTTCTCAGTGAGGCCTTTTGTTTTGTGACCCACAATAATTTAATGGACTATTGTGCAATCTTATCGAGCAAAATTTATCCAATTTTCAGGCTACTACTAACCTGTTATAGTGTTTTATTCAGCTCACCACACATTGCTGAGAGCATGGAGGGCTTTGGTAACACAACATGGCCATATTTTGAAATAAGCTTCTACAGATTCATTTCCTGACCCACTTTAATTTCTGTATGAGTCATCTTTGAGTTTCTACCCAGTGATTTCCAGCATGTTCATTTTGCATTCAGTTTCGGACCACAGCCTATTGTCTGTTATACTAATTATTATTTCATATTACACACGAGTGATTACACTAGACAGCAGCAAACAACAAAACACCCTCTAAATATCCCTCAGGGGTGTGTTTATAGGAAAGGAAACAGGGAATTTCAGAATAATGGACATTGGACTTTTACTGTCTTTCATTAAATGATGAAGAAACATGAAGGTATCCAACCATTCACACATTATTATTTCATAATTCTCTCTTTGGCGTGAGCTTGGCTGGACACATTTCTCCTCTGCGTGGCATCTTGCTATAATCATCTTATGCGCTAGGACTCTTTCTCGTACACAAAGCAATGTGTGTGCAGAGTGGTCTGGAAGATAGGAGAACTGCAATTGATGGAAAGACAAAATGAGCGAGAGAGGATGAGCTTAGTCTTCCAGGCCATCTCTGCCAAGACAAAACAAACCCAGAGAGTGAAAATCATCTTATCAGGGCGATAGCAGACGAATAAAGGGAGACTGTCAAGAAATTATCATGTTGGTATTCAAGCCATGACTTGCTGTGCCTTGTCACAATAAAACAAAGGGAATGCAAGCAGAGGCTCAGACAGTGCAAGGCAGAGACCGAGTGAGCGGGTGGGGGAGAGAGAGAGTGAGAGCTGTTGATCTGTTTAGCCTGCTTGCTTCATGCCACTGCAGTACATCTCTTCTGAAATGGCTGTATTTGAAATCAGCTTTATAGAGTAAAAGACGCTGCCACTATGTGCCCGGGCATGCCTGTCGGACCCAGGAAGAGTAGAATTCACGGATGAATTGTGATTGCTTACATATACAGCTACACCAAACATTAATCACAGACAGTGGTCTCGTTCCAAAAATACTATAAAAAACACTGGAGGATCAGAGGCAGGTGCAGAGCTGAAAGACAGAGGGCAGGATGACGTGAGAACAGAAAACTAAGAGTGGACGACACCTGGAGACAATGAGGTGCAGGTTATTTGGAGTGTAAGGTAAATCAATGCTGTATTTTTCCTTGAAGAAAGAAATAGTGCAGTGGAGAGACTGCGTTTGGATGAAGAGGGCGATGTTTGCAATTTTAATGCAAAGCACAGCTCTACTGCAACTTGTCTGAGACAGCAGGGACTCTCCCAAGTGGCAGTGACAAGGACCATCTGTGAACCTGCCAGTGGATCATTGTAAACTCTACACCTGCTCATGACTGTATCACTGCTCTACTGCTTTTATGCACATTAGCATACAGCCCAACACATGCTGAATATTTGCACCATTATGTGCTGTAATAAATCATGTGTCTTGGTGTATTGATTATGTGCTCGGTGATAAGTCAGTGGAACATGCATATTGAAAATGGAAAATTTATTTACTTTCAGCAAATAACCACAAAGGAACTAGCAGCTTTAATTAAACACGACTTGCAGAAAGAAGAGCTGGAAAGGAAAGGCAAAGTAAGCTGGCCTGCCAAGTCAAAGATGCCATTGATGAGAAATGTGCACGCCCTATCACTTTTCTTTGTTTGATACAGACTTTTTGCTGCTCTTCACTCTAATCGACTTTCATGGCAGAAGTGATTTGTAATTAATGGTGGTTTTGTAACTCATCTATATCCCTGAACCTTGACGAGACCGATCGATGGCGCTGCCTGTGGCCTGCTTTGTGGGCTTGGTCTCTCTCCCTCGCTGCAGCAGAACTAAGAGTTCCCTGACAATTGGCCGCATGTACGCACACAACAAATGACGACTCATAGGAACACCAAAGTGTACCAATACTTTGTTCATTTTGCAAAAGCTTAACAGCAATGTAATTATGTGCCAAACATGCTCCCCCTACAATTTCCAAAGCCACAGCTTGTTCCGAACACATAAATCTTGTATTCTTTGGCAAATGCAGTAGACGAGGGATGCATATTTACACACACAGCAATCACACACTGATATAAACATTAATTCTGAGTCACTAGGTCATTTATACTAATGTGCAAGTGAGTTATTTTATGAATTTTACTAAAGACCGCTGCTTTCTGAAAGTTCATGAAAACTCTAAGAGCTCTAACCAAAGCTGAAACAACAGCAGAGGAGCTGCAGAGTCATTTTTCTCACTTTGTTATTAAGACAATACCTCTCACACTTAATCCATTCTTGATATTAAAATATCGATTACAGCAGCTTTGAAACAGTAATGCTTGAATCCGACTTCTGTGTCAAGGTTTGTTTCTCATCACAAACTCAATTTGTTCCGTTTGAAAAAGCATGTGATGCATTTTGGCTATCATCATCATCATCATCATCAACATAAATCCTGATTTCTCATCATCATGTTGTCCAAGATTTACAAAATAACCATTTGTATTAAGTAAGATTTAGGTTTATAAATAAATAGAGAAGTAGGTTCATTTTCTCATGGACGTCTATTTGCAGTCTGCCCCTGCTGGCCATTACAGGAATAGCATTTTTTAAGGCATTAATTCCACACTGACGTCGCTTTTCAGACCCTGCACCATGTCCGTCGTTAATAAAGTCTGTGATTATTTCAAGTGAGGTCATATGAGTCAGTGTCAGATAGGGCTGATAGGGCTATACAAGTATAAAAATCTGAGGTTTTGAGCTCAGGATAAAGTGAGCTTACCAGATCTCTGTGGGTAAGTCCTCTTTTCTGCTCAGCGAACCAGCTTAAGGCTATATTTGCCACTACTTATATATACTATATATTATATACTCGAATCACAGACTGAACTGATGAAGACACTACCAACTATGTATCTAATAGCTTAGATACATAGTTGGTAGTGTCTTCATCAGGCTTTTATTGTGAAAAGGAATATCTGTTTGAGTACTTTTATGTAAAATTATAATCTGTTGTTGTTGTTGTTGTTGACTGAAAAAATAAATCTCTGATTATTCTGATTTTATTCCACTTTGTCCACTGAAAATTGAATTTTAGGAATCATATCACAAACAGATCTAAGCCATTTAATCTGGCCAAGGAAAATAAATTATTTTTAAAAAATTCAGCAAGTTGCACATGACTGCATCCTTTACTTTATTTCATACACCAATACAATTGCATCCTTCTGCTTGCTGTACTGCTGCCCTTTAGTCTGGATAGTGGATTTTTGAATGTCCCAGCTCACTCCCTACACCAGTGGTCAGCTCAGGTCTTTATTTGATTTTGTGCCTCTCCCAGACAAATGTCTTTCAGTCATTTTCTTTACTTCCAAATCCTCGATTTGTTACTGTGCCACGAAATTTACACTTGAGTGGAAAAAGACCCATCATCCTTAAAAAAACAAGAAGTAAGGTGGTAGAAAGGAGAGTGGGAGAGAGAAAGAAAGATGAGGGTCAGTGATAGACAGTAGCCACATTTTTCATGAAAGGTCACTTCATAGAAAGATGGCAGCTCTGTGCTGTTCTGCTAATGTTCCCTATCATAATAGGTCCTGATTCTCATCTCCCATTCTCTTTATTCTGGAGTCACCATTTCCCTTGGCACTGAGAAACTTTCTCATCGCCTTGACACAATATTAATTACACCAATGTCACAGGCAAATGATGCTGGCTGAACGTTTGTTATTAACAACCCGATCAGATAAGGGAAAATAAAAAGAACAAACAGCTTCTTGCACTAAAATCTCCAAAATAAAATGACATGAAGAGGTGCAGCAGGATGACACAAATAAATTGGAAGAGAAGGATTGTGTGGCAGGACATGTGGTCACCTTGTGTTAGATCCAGGAGGAGTGGCACTGTATTTAGTTGTGTCAGCACTTGTATAGCTGACACACACAGATCCATGCACTCTGGATGGCTGCTAAGAAGCCCAAGGAGTGGTATGAGGTTGCTGTTAAAGCAATTTCTTTATAAGAGAAAGGTCTCATAATTCTTGTGAAGCGAAGCATCTGGTATGATTGGGGACAGATGGGCAAAACTGTATGAAATTCAGCAAGGTCCTCATTCACTGGAATTGTGTTTTCTGTAACCTTTTTCATGAAAGTTTCTCTGATGTATTTTGCTGTTTTTGAGGGACTTCACATTAATCATGGTTGACAAGCAGCAGCAAGGCAGCGTTGACAGCAGTGTTTCAAATGTGCACTGTGCCTACAGGCATATTGCATTTGTGCTGGCAAAATTACATGTGTACAATCATGTTATTCACATCAAGCTTACTTGATAACTGACGAACACGTGGTCGAATGCAAAGCATTCATTTATTTATTAGCTATTAATCTGTTTGAAGCTTAGAATCTGCACTGGAGCATGCTTTCTAACACTGCAAAAATGGGATGTATCAAAGCAAAAATATCCAGTCAAACAACAGGCGTAAACAGGAGGTCAACTCTTGTAAGTATGTCGAAAAATAGGAATAGCTGCCCTGGTTAAGGTATGATTTTCTCATTCCAAAAAATTATTGTTGCAGGTGAGATTCTGGTAGCAGAGCTACAGACTCTGGAACACTTTTATTTATGCCTTCGATGTCTTACTCATTCGTTTTTCCTTCTATAGTAACGCCCACCCTGTTACGAAGAGCACCACAACAACTATTATCACTGCCAGGAAGAAGCTAAATTTTGAAGCTGGTGTTTTGTTGGCACAGTTCTGTGAAATACTGTAAACAGCTAAATGTGACGTGTGGAATATGAATGTGTGTGACATGAGTTTGAGTTTTATAGAAAGGCTTGCAGTGATGATGACCCCTACCTCGCACCCAGCTCCCCCCAAAATAGCAAAATCTTTCTTCACTGTTTAACCAGATAAATTATACCAAAATAAAACATACCATTTTGTGCTGTCTGTCTTTTATTTATGTTGATGACAGCTGGCTGCAACTTCAGCACTCTGCAAGATGTTGTCACCTTTCTGCACTCCTTCCTAAAAAATATTGCAGTTATCATTTAAATATGTACTATTAGCTGACAATGCTTGAGTGAATTTTCCAAGATTTTAATCTGAAAATCATGGTGGAGCAATCACCACCTGTTCAACTCGTGTGTTTTATTAAAGACGAGTTCCCCTCTCCATCATCAGGTTTTACTTTGCTTTGTGGTGGATCAAAAATTCTGTTGTTCACTTCTGTTCATTATAACATAACTTAATTGTTGCTTTAATTGTTGTTTTGACTGTTGCTGTAGGCAATATGCAGTGGGACTGTAAAGACAAATGAGTAGTTTGAGGATAATGAGTTTTTCCTTGGTTAATCGTGTGTTGATCCATTGGTAATGTCTTATGGCTCTAGTTGGCGGATTCACACCTCTCTACACCCACTTAGCAGCATGTGTTACTGTTAACGTTTACTTCATTCACATCGTTTATTTTGCGAGAGGATGTGAGTTGCGGACTGTTTTTTTGCTGAGAAGTTCAGTGAAACTCTGTTGCTGTGTAAGCTTTCGCTATTGTTCCACCATATTGTTGGACATTATTCTGCCGCTATCTGTATTTCAGTTAACCACTGAAAGCTGTACAGTCTTATTTCCTTACTGTAAAAAGTCAGTGGACGTATCAGGTAAATCATAGATTAAGAGGATGCATTTATTTTATTCTGCAGTTCGTGCTGTGTCCTGCTTAGAGTATTCTTGTCAGTTAAAACAAAAAAGAAGAAAAGATTAGCTTGGAAACTGTTTTCGGAAATTCTGTTTCCAAAAAAACTTTTAACACTGTAGTCTATGTCCTCAGCATCACACATGTTGGCCAAGTTGGTGTACAAGAGAAAACCTATCAGTTGATAAGATTTTAAAGCACAGAAGCTCATTTGCTTGCTAATGTTAGCTCTGTTTCCACACACAGTATACACTGTAACTGATCTCATAGCAGTGAAAATAGAGCCAGCAATATATTGTCTAGCATGCAGGTCTTCCATCGGTTTCCCATAATGCACAAACACCCAGAAGAAGTGGCCGGCCTGTCAGCTTGCCCAAATTCAGCCTTTGTTAACGGGACAGTCAAGCAGATTTAAGTCTGCTTCCAGAGACAATAGCTAACAGCAGACACAAGATGGCAGTAATTTAAAGGATGAATGCAAACAGGAGAGAAGCTTAAGGACAGAGCACAGTTTAAGATTATAGAATAGAGGAAGTTTTTATTTTGGCATATTTTAGTTGGGGAATTTTTTGATGTCACAGCTGCCGTGCTTGTCCTGACAGAAAGTTACTAGTATAGGCACAGAATAGTTTCTTTTCATAGCTCATTTAGGCTTAGGCAGCAATCATTTCTTAACTTTACTTGACAAGTTTGGACCTGTGGAAAGAGGACTATATATAACATTATTATTATAACATTATAAAGTTGTTGGAAGTTATCAAAAAGTAGCATTCATTTGGAGTCATACTTCATCTTCACTTTCCACAAACCCCTTAGGGAGATCTCAGGCTCTTCAGCAGCTCAACACTCCAATATGTTCACCAGCTGGGAGTGACTTCTGTCTGTCAATAATTTGATGCTAGACAGGTATCGTGCTGAAGGTTTTTAGAACTTTTTCACTGCAAACAGCTGTCAGCTGTTTCTAAAAAATTCTGAAACAAAAGAGGGAAAACAAAACAATGGGCTTATAAAGGCCAAAAAACTCCATAGAACCAAAGTGGTAACAAGTCTGTCAGTTTGTAAATACTTGTATCAATTGCTTTCATAATATCTACAAGTGCAAATATAAAATTCAAGATGTCTTATATTTAATGATGAGTGCGATTACATAAACCCGGACACAGTATTTTGCACATCTCTGCAGGATCCCAAAGTTTTGTCCATCCCTAAAATAGAGTTGATGAATAATTTAAAGGCTTGGGCTGAGGAGATTTCAAAGTTGTGGTAGAAATAGATGAAAATGCAAAACAAATGCGTAATGAACTCTTGAACATGTGAGAGTGTGGGGGGTGGGGTGGTGAGGTAAGAGAAGGGAGGGAGCTGCTGAGTGGGACAAGCCGATTGGAGTCTCTGCGCTCCTGCACTGTCAGATCAAAACGCCTTTCTGGGCATCAAAGACACCTGCAGCAGCAGTGTCTCCAGTGATAAAGATGCCACTCTCCCTGCTTTCCCTCTCCGATTTTAATTACAAATATTTATAAGCAGCTTAACTGCATGGACAGGGGTTTTTCTTTACCAGGCAAGGGTGTGGGGGTGTCGGGGTATCGACGCAGCTGTTGGATACGATAAGATTATTTACCATATTTGTTCTTTTATTTGTTTATTTCCTGTTAATTATTCATACCCCCACGCGATCAACGACTCCACTTTCTCCTCCTCAATACATTAAATGGGGTATAACATAAATAAATCAAAATGATAATAAATAAAATATATTTGGTATCAACATTCTCAGTGAAAAGCTAGAGGCTAAACTCATCTCCCTGGAAATTAGACTGTTGTCTGGTTTGTCTGCGACTGAAAAAAGGTTTTACATGTTAGTTCCTTCAGGATCTTGATCACCTTACTTAACAACTTTAATGTTTTTAAATTTTTCATCTTACTTTGTGCACATTGCATGAGGCAACTCGGAGCTACTCACCTATATCCGAGGCCTAATTTTACCAAGGGTTTCGATTGAAAGAAAAAGGCAGCGGCAGGAAAACGGAGCGAAAAAAATCAGGGCTCACTCATGTTACACTTTAACCTCCATGGCACATTATTGTTGGGTCTGAGCTTCCACAGGCCCCGCTGGTTTAGAGACTTATTCGTGTTAGCGAAGCAAGACAAACAGCTCAACCGGTTTTTCACGTGCTAGCATGGGAAGAATCTCAGAGCAGCCCTTCTGCCCTCAGTCTCAGACCACTTCGAAGAAAGAGCTTCCCCTGCAGCCTTTTATTCTGTGACACAGTTTACACAAACACCCATTGTAAAAAAAAACCCTATGGTGTCAGGCACTGTATGTGTGTGTATGCATGTGCGAGAATGTGTTTGTGTGTGTGTGTGTGGGGGGGGGGGGGGGGGCATTTGTGGGACCTCCTGCTCACAAAAGGTTCATAAAGGAAGGAAGTTTACTAAACAAGAAAACTGAACCCTCACATAGGATGTGCCTATAATAAAACACTACAGCCTCCTCCACCATTCAACAGCCTGGGGAGGGAATCAGGAACAGAGGAATGTCTTTGATCATACAGTTTCAACCAAGACTTAATTTAAGTAACTCAGTGGCAACATTTAACAATTTCAACCTAACAATTATAATCCCAGATAAGTGTGAAAGTCACCTTGTATGAGGCGAATGGAAAAGACACGAAGGCTGAGAGAGTGTGGGAGAAAAGAGGTTGAGACAACATTGGTGTTTTCTGTTTTCAATGGACCTAAGAAGCATTATACTTTTTTTTTCAGGGAATTAGATTGACAGGGTTTGAAGGAGGTTTGAAGGGGGGGAGACATTTATGTTATTGGTTGAGATATCCTCTGACGCAGCACTTCAGCAAACCGGGTGGAATGTTTCTGTGAGATATTGTTAGAATCGCAATAGCTCGACACCTCCTGTAATTCTCTGCTTAATCAGTTCATGGATGTCGGGGAAAGTACGGTGGCTTAGCCATCAGCTAATGGGAATCCTAATGAAGAGAGTGAACACCTGTCTAAATAATGACAAGAAAGCCAATTGTAGTGGTGAATGCTAAAGTAAAGAAGGTTTATTCTCGAATGGGAGAGCAGGAGAGTTTATTTTGTTTTCAAATCAGAGGTGGACAGTAATTACATTTAGTCTCATTAGTTTTCCCCTCTTGACTCTGCATAGTCATCAAGGTAATGTATGTGGCTTTTCCTGTTTGAGCAAAAATGGATTTGTGCTGCATTAGCTGATGAGGCAGGTAAATTACATTATATCCCCCAATGTGATCTTAATGTCAGTGATTCTTGGATGGATCAGCCCTTTAGACAGTTTCAAACTTATTAGTGTACACAATTTCGCCACTCTGTTTCTCTTTTGCCAGAGACATGAAGTAAAGTGACAATGGTAGGCTGCTTATCCTCAAAATCCTCTTTGAGAAACCCTGAAAGAGTCTCTTTTTTTCAATTCTGACTTAATTTGCTACTAAAAGGGCTATTAATGAGGTATTACAGGGACACAAAAATAAGGGTCAGAGAATTGCTCAGCAAAGCATGAGGTTGAATGAGTGGCACAAGGAAAGGAGTGAGTGTAGTGTCTTCTTGAAATAGAATGAAAAAGATTAAATCATGAGCAATTTCACCAGTCTGTTGAAACCTTGTCGTCTCGCTACCTTTCAGTGAAAATGGATTGAGATTTGTTCATCTCTGGGTATTCTATCATTTTGCTTGGTTTTTTCGACTGTTTCTGTGAGGACTGCGTAGACGTCTCCTGACAGCAAAATGATACACCAAAAGACTCATATATAACCATGCAGCCATAATGTGCTGTCTTGAAGTCGTTGGTGGGAAAAATATATTCTAATTTTTAGCAAGCAGACCTAATAGCAGCTGCTAATGGCCTTTAGTGTTTGGCCTGACATTTATTAAGACACTGATCACTACCCCATCTGTCAGAGCAGGGTGTTAGGGGTAATTTGGGGTTGATTGTTTATGCACACATTTTAAATTATTCCAGAGTGTGGATATAACACAACACACCAAGTGTGTTTGTGCCTTTTGTTTTACTGAAACTAAAATTGTTGTAAATATAATTTGATTAGTATGCATGCAGCCAACAAAAGCACCAAAACAGATGTAATCTCTAACATCTGTGTTTTGCAACATGCAGTGCTACAATGCTACATTACCATTATTAAATGGTGCATAGCAAATATAACAATGTGCAACAAGGTGTAGAAATGCTCTACTATATACCATAAGTATACCTAATACTGATACCTAATACCCAATGCTGATTTTACATACCATTTACCTCACATGTGAATTTAAGTTTGTAGTAACTTTGAGTCCTCTTGTGGATCAAAGTTCTCCAGTTGCATTGCAGATGCTAAACTAGATCAGGATCTCTGGAGTTTGATGGCTGGAACTCTCTGATGTGTTCCTCAAGCCTTCCTATTGAAAAAAATATTTGTAGTGTGACAGGATGCATTGTCCTGCTGAGGTAGGATGCTGCCGTTGTGCTTGATGTGCAAGAACATTTAGATGGTGGTGCATGTTTCACACACATGAATGCCGAAATATAAGAACAAATTACAACAAGATTATCAAGGCTTTTCACTTCACCCTGTTATGGCTGATCTTTTTAGTAATTTCTGAAATTATACTGTAAATGGTAAATTTCTCTGCTTAATTAAAACTGCCCTATAAATGAATACGAGAACGATGCACATGCCTGTTTTCTCGATAGCTACAACCATGTAAGCTGCAAGAACAATTTAAAAAAATAATCAGTTTTTACAGACTGATGTAGTGCATAAAGGGATAAAAATCAGCTACATTTGCAGAAAAATTAAATTGGCAAGCAGTCTACTGCACACTTGGGCAATATCAAAGTACCAAAGTTATATTTCAGGCCCATAAGAGGTACTAGAAACAAACAAGCAAAAAGTTTAAACTAGCCTTAAACCTTTCCTTCCTGTCTGCACTGGAGGATGGTTTCTTTCAACCAAACAAGATCAGAAAAGTCATCTACCCATTAAAAAAATATAGTGTAAATGTAAAACTCAAAAGAAGCTCTCGAAGGATTATAACTGATGTCAAACCTTTCAGCAATAGGTTATCAGAGCAAAACATATCAGCTGGGACCAAACCAATGAAAACACCCGTTTGGGAAAAGGGTAATTTCAAGAAATTTGTGACATGTAGCCTTGGGTTCTTTGATATTTCTTGACCATTGGATCAGAAGCAAAATGTTTTCTCTTGAAGAAGCAACTGTGGTAAACAAGTCTAAATAAATGGCCCCAGGAACACATGTTCCTATATAAATTATATATAGAAATTATACCAATATTGATACAACCTTTTGGGTTTCATATACTGAGGGTAAAATACTTTCATACTGGAAAATACATCTCCTTTCTTCTATAGTCACAAATGTGTATTGTTCATTTATGTATTCATTAATTTATTTTAGTTTTGTTTTCTTCTTGTTTACCTCAGTAAGTGAAATTCAAAGGGAGATGCAAGTCGGTGTGAAAAACTAGCATCTCGTGTTTTTCATAGATTCATATCAGGTGTATAAACATAGATCCTTTGTCCTATTGTTGATTTTTTTGTAACCCATTTCTCTGAATATACACTATCGTAAAAAACAACACATAGCAATCAAATTACATATTTGCGAGCTCTGAAGTGTGAAAACATAAAGGTAAAAAAAACACACACACAAATTTCACACACTGCACACTGGTTTGATTTTTAAAACTGATAACTTCCTGTCACATTTTGTCTTTATTATCTTAAGACAACAAAGGGAACCATGGAACAGAAGTTATTATGATGTTGTTATTAAAGGAAACCAGTGGTTTATAAACTAAAGTTAGTATTTCTAGAAAGAGTAACAGTTATTCAAGTTATGAAGACATTATTTTACTTTACAGCAATATTTTACTTACCATCATGGCAACATTGTTGCCGGTGGTAATATTTTTATGCAATTACTGGATGCCTGAATATGTATATTTACACTATTAGCATTTAAAAGGGGGGAGGGGGGGGGGAGCACAAATCAGTCTTTATTCTTGCCTCTGGTTCAGTCTCAAACATCTAAAATAGTAGACTTTAAATTTTTAATTAGCAGCGTTCAAGCCAGATAATTAGATAACATTATGTTAGATTTTGCAACATTAAAAAAATCTGTAAATAAAGCTGTCAAAATGTCCCTGAATAGTACATGCTATCAATTATTTTGTGACTCCTATGGAACACTGTGCAGTTACATAATGATGTCACCATTTGTGCCTCCCACAAATGAACAACAATAAGTTAATTATACAGATGTCATTTCTTACCCACTTGTGTGCTATGTTCTGAACATCTTCTGTCATCACACATAACATAATTGCTGACAGTGACTTCGGAAAATTATTCACCAGAATTGACAGTGAGTCATTATGGTGATAAGAAAACTCAGTAACACACAACCTGCCGAGGGTGACACACAACAAATCAGTCAATGAACAACTTTCTCACATTTTAAAGCCTTTAAATTTGCACGTCTCATATTGTGTGATTGACCCTTTTTTTTAAACGGTCAATCACACAATATGTCATGACCTAACTTTGACAATACATTCAATTAAAAACACATTTCGTCTCCCCCTTATGACACTTGGAGAAGCACTGTGAGTGCATGCTTGTGACTTATTTGACACAGTTGTTCTCATTATCGATTGCTGTCTTCTTTAGGCTATAATCCCCTTATTCTGTTTCTTTTTTACTGAAGGATCAGAACTTTTTCTCGGATGCTTGCTCCTTGTTACTCTAGTGTGCTCATATGCAAACACCAGATTAAAACAACACTATAATACAAAGTACAGAGAGATTTAGCTGTCACCGACTGGCTTAATCAATATGAGGCTTGAGTGTAAAAGATTTTTATTTATTTGTAAAAATCCCACACTTCAGCTTTAATGCTAAATCCCAAATTCAATTAATTTAGAGCTGGGAGAGCCATTTTCGAAGTAAAAGATGGTACGCTGCAGAAGAGGGATGAAAACTAATAATTGAACAAATAAAACACAAATGGAAACTGAAGAATATGGGTTGTCAAATGTTATTTGGCATTCTTAAATGGAATTTCGTCATTTGAATGTTATCAGCAATACCTGTACTTCTCTGGCTATATGACAACCTACAGTAGATATCTGCAGTAAAAAAGTTCTTTTGGTAACATTGATGACATCTCAGGCTCAACATTGGTCAAAAAATCTCTCCACTGGACTACAGATAAATGTGTTTTGCAGAAAATGGACAGAAAAGAGCAGAAAAAGTCTCCACCTTTTTGAGCTCCAGCTATTGGAGGAGACTGTCTGGTGCACACAGAAGAGCTGTAATGTGGTTTCACTGTCTGAGCCCCTGTGGTAGAGTACCCTCAGGTGGAAAACCTCTCAGATGGTGTTGGCACATCACTGCTCCAATTATCAACAGCAGGAGTGCCCTTTCATTTCTATTACAGCTTTCTTCCTTTCTTCTTACTGCAACCCTTCTTCTGCCTTGCCTGTGCTCTCATCTTTGCACTCGTTTCATTCACACTCAACATTTTTCTTCTAATCTTCTGTTTCAACAATCATATCTTTTTAAACCATTTTTCACCACTGTGTTAAGCTGCACTGAATGACTCTCACCAAATAATTACTTACATTACTTGGATCCAGCCAGGATTTGGCCAGGAAAAAACTTTCTAAATGAAAGCCTTTTAGAGTCTGACAATAATCGAACCTGCAAGAATCAAACAATTCAACTCATCTATCATAGGCACAGGCAATCACTAAAATACTACAATCCACAGGAGAACTATACTATCACGTTTAAGATGGGAGTCTGGAATCAGAAGAGTTTTATTGATTTTCTTTTCCTACTTTTATCTCACACATCTCTTGTCAAGTCTTCAATTCCCATCTTTTCATTGATTATTCCTTTATTCTTTCATTGTACTTATTTTCTAGCAGGCATCCAACTTCAGCTTTACCTTATTTCTTACTGTTCTTCTTTTTTTTAGTTTCATTTTGCAGCATGATGTTGTAATGATGTCATTAAAAATTATCATTCCTAGTAATATTGCACATTTAATAGTAAATGGGATGTTTGGGTTTTGTTTTGTTTTGTTTTTACTTATGAATTTATTTTCAGAACTGGTCTCACCCTATTTTTTCACATCCCCCCACCCCCTTTCTTTCTGAAGCAGGAGCTGTGGTCTGGTATCTTTTTGTCTTTCTTCCAGGCCTAGATTAGAGCTAGGCTTCTTCTTCTTCTTCTTCTTCTTCTTCTTCTTTTGTGAGTGACAATAAAATACCTCACTATGTTCCATAATCAGAAAGGAGGAGCAAACAAAGAAGGGAGATAAAAACTCTGTGGGAAAGTGAAATTAAAAATGATGAAATTGTTCAACCCTCGTATTCTTAATACATTTTTAATATCACCAATTTATCTTTAAAGCCCTGTTTTGAAACATCAGCATTACTTAGTATTTTAGTAGCAACATATTGGTTTTCATGTTGGTGACGGGGCAGGAATATCAGCAGACTGTTAAACGGTGGGTGCAAGGGTGTTGGAAAAGCTGTGGAAAAGCACTTAGGATTATGACGCGTAAACCGGAAGTGGGAAATAAAAGCATAACATGAGCATAAACCTGAGTCATCCTTTTCACTGTGAATAATGCTCAGTTATCATATAAACAACATCTACCATCTCTACTTTTTACTTTTCTCAGTATGATTAAGTATATTAGCTAATCAACAGCATGAACAGAGCAAACATTATCGTAGCATGTGCATGTATTGGTAACTGTCAAAGACGGGGCAACTTTCGTATTTTAACCCAAACCACGATCTTCTGATAAATCTGACCCAGGAGTTATTAATGCCTAAACATACAATCTCCTACTGGGCTGTGTCCATATTTAGACAGGGTAGAGTTATGAGGTAATGCTAGCAAACATGGTTAGTAAGACACATCCATAGACTGTATTGGTACATTGGTACAGCTAAAACAAATAGCTGCTAATAACATAATAACAAACAAATAAAATACAAGAATTGCACTCATAACAAGAGCACAGACTTCTAGCATGTTAACCACACAGCATTCATCCAATGTTAATTTTCATACCATGGCCAGAATTAGGGAAGATTAGACTTAATCACCTTATTGGCACATGAGTACAGCACTAGTTTAAATCATGAAATCAAAGTTTTTCCTACTTTAAGCATCACTGAACTATTTCTCCTGGATAACAAGGAGGGGTGGTCAGTTGATGCAGTTAATGTGGGCCTTTCGGATGGTAAAAGCTGGCCAAGATGATTTTTTTCAGAATTCTGTCTTCCATTTCACTTGGAATGGTGTTTGTGTTTGTTAAGTATATATGAAATGCATTACCTTTCATTTAAGCAAATCTCTTGTGTCACATGCCATGAAGCAGTTGTTGACAGTGAGTTATAAAAAACAAAATTTTAAGAAATCACCCAGGTACGATTATCATTAAGGGGTAATTGAGTTGTAATGGAGGATGGAATTTCTATAATGAATGGATCATTGTTTTTGCATTATTATTTTGCATCTGAAACACTTTTGTATGATTAAATGAAAAAACATTGTTTGGTTCATTTAATTTGAAAAACTTGTGCTGAAAGTCTCAGAGGTCAGCAAGGAATTGTTTTTGTGAAAACTCGTCAAAATTGAGAGCTGAGCTGTTGTTTGTTCTTTTTGTTTTTTAATCTAATTTCATAAACGTACAACTTGCTTATCTGCTTTCTTACAGTAAGCGAGATGGGAAGATCAAAGAAAAAGCTACCCAGCACATCTAAATCCAACTTCTGGTCTGTTCAAACAAGAGATATTAAGATTAGTCTTACCTATAAGACTCTGATGATGGGGGGTCAATCTTCTGCATAAATTAAAAAAAAAAAAGGTTTCTTGAAATGGACTTATGTGTCATGATTGTGGTTTAAACCTCCACCCTGCAAAAAAACTTTGAGTTGGTATTGTTAAACAAACACCATTTTTCATTTTACTTGCAAATGACTAAATATGGAGAGAGCTCAGTGAGCAATAAAATAATGAACTGAAATATAGGTGCAGAAGTAAAAGTCACGATTCATCATTTTAGTGATCCTACCATATTTCTCTTTGCTTGCCCGCTGGGGAGACTTTGTCTTCCCATTATAATTAGCATCAAGGCTCTCTCTGTCTAAAAGCCAGCCAGCCAGGGCACTCAGGGATGGTTGAGTCAGTATGTCTTTACACTTTTAATGTTGAGGAGCAGACTGACTGACAAGCCATCTCAACAGGGTGTGATTCCCAGATCCCCATCTCTTCTTACAGTGCAGTCTCTTATGGAGGTAAGTGACTCATTCAACCTACCTCAACACATTTTCAAGGACTGAGAGAAAAACTTAGAAAACTGACGGGGAAAACTTCCAGTCATTTCTCTTGGAAAAATGTGCTGTAACAGTTTATACAAAATAACCATCATTAGCAAATAGTAAATTGATAGTTAATAGTTAATTTTAATATAGTAAAAAGCATTGTTAACAAACAAAAAAATGAAAATTGCTTGTTCAGTGTTTCATGGTTATAAACTGATTAATGTAAACAATCAGCAGCATGGTGGTGCCATTCATTAGCAATGTTGCAAGAAGGTTCTGGATTTTGATTCACCAACAACATGGTTGTTTTCATGATTTTTTTTTTTAAAATTGAGTGGCATAAAGGAGCGCAAAAACACAACTGAGGGGCCCACAGGAAATCAGAGTGTTTAAATGGAAATAGGTTTAGTGTAGCAAACTGCCATGGAAAACACAATTTTCAGGCTCGTGCAACCCTGTGTCCAGTCGCAGATTTATTATATGAAAAGTGAAGCTGCACTGGAAAACAAATTTAAGCAAATTTTTAAGTAATACCACTACCTTTAAATAAATGTTTTATATGTGTTTTGCATTGTTGTGCAACATGAAAATGAGTGTTTAGGCTTTTTAAAGTTATAAAGTTATAATCTTGTTGAAGTAGCTTAATAGTGGACAGGTTATATAATCCAAATAGATTTAAGGTCACCAAAGTAAATGTACGCATTATAGGTAATGAAAATTTTCACAATCATATACATGATATTAACAGATCATAATTACTGATTAATTGATGTGTATACCTCTAATATTGAAGGTGTTAATGAATTTAATCATATTTTGGATATGCCCTGGGACACACCACTGTGGGCTTTTGCAGGAAGTCTACATGTCTTCCCTTTATCTGTATTGGTTCTCTTTCAGTACTCCAGCTTCCAGCCACTGTCAAAATGCAACTTTCGTTACAAGAGCAGCATTCAGTGCCCCAGGATTGAGAATAGACTCACTGATAAACAACATTACTGTAATTGCATTATATTTTTCTGTAATGCAATAATGTAATGACTTAACCCTACTAAAGCCATGCTAATGTTAATTGTGTCATTACTTGTGCCACACAAGGTCTTTAATTAACTGCATGATGGGTGGATAGAAAAAGAATCAGATTGCTTCAGTTTCAGTGACTTCAGTTAGAATGGAAAGAGCAGAAAAATAGCAGACATCTAACATGCTGACAGTGAGTTAATATGTAATATTTGGACAAAAATGAAAAAGCTTAATAACACCTGGCTTCAAACCTGGCATTATCTTATTCACTTACACACCTCATGATGGTTGTTTTATGGTATGGTTCATGTCCATTTGCCTATGCAGAGCCTACCTACTGTAAGAAGGTATGCAAGCAACACAAACACAATAGCATGAGAAGCAGAAATAGTCCAGTGGGACATTGTTTGTAATATCCAGTGTCATTTCAGCTCTTTGCATGTTACAACTTTACTCTTCTCCATGACTGCAAGGACCACAAGCAAAATAGCCCACAGACTGGTTGTTGGTGACAATGGCCTGGAGACTGTAAATACCTGACAAATGTCCAATAGGGTGTGCATAGGACCGCCACAGAACCATATTGGAGCATACGCCTCACACTGACAGATAAATCTACATGGAGCTAAATAGCAGCTCTCCAGTCTACAGTATGTGTTCAAGAACGTTTTAATCTTTGGGGCTAAATTACTCAGATGGTTCTATTAAACAGAAGATATTCAAGTTAAATTTGAAACCTGGAGCATCCATGTGTTTTTTATAGCCAGTGGGATTAGCTAAAGAAAATAATCTAGTCCCTGTAAAAATCTAGTTTGTTATTGTATACAAAGGAGAACATTGTGAAGCTGGTGAATGATCCACTGACTTAGTGTTGGTTAAGTCACAATAGCATGTAGGTGTGAGTACAATGAAAAGCATTGTTGTGACAGCTAAACATTATCATGGCAAATATGTTAAAATCCTAAGGTTGCAATTTTGTTTCAAGTGCTTCTGTCTCTAATCAATCTCCTGCCTTTCTGTGTTTAATTTGGAGGAATGTCTTTCTTCCTTTCCTTATGTTTAAAAAAAGGTCACCCTGGCTGCAGTACATTTTAAACAGTCAAAAACAGAAATTACTTTATGGCAGTGCAAAGCTTCATCCTCTCTTATTTTGCATACATTGTCTATGCAGCACAAGTAGCCAAGTGACAATGTAACCTATTACCAAAGAACAGATTACGCTCTGCAAAACTGATAGGAAATTCTAAACCCTGTTTCCTCACTACCTTTACAAAGATGAAGAGTTTTGAGAATCACTCAGAAAGTTAGAAGTGAAATGTTAGAATTGATTGAAACTGAACACTTTGTCCTTTAAGAGATGAATGAGCCACATGCCTCTCACACTTGCCTCAGTGCCACTACTAGTGACAGAATTATTTGTAGAAATATTTCCATTAGTGGCCACACCCTTCACATTTTAGCCATCGTGCCTACACTCCGTGCCCTCTTGGTGCTTTGATGGGACTCGGTGTATAGCTACAGTGGGGCAAAAAAGTATTTAGTCAGCCACCGATTGTGCAAGTTCCCCCACTTAAAATGATGACAGAGGTCAGTAATTTGCACCAGAGGTACACTTCAACTGTGAGCGATAGAATGTGAAAAAAAAATCCATGAATCCACATGGTAGGATTTGTAAAGAATTTATTCGTAAATTAGGGTGGAAAATAAGTATTTGGTCACCTCAAACAAGGAAAATCTCTGGCTCTCACAGACCTGTAACGTCTTCTGTAAGAAGCTTTTCTGTCCCCCACTCGTTACCTGTATGAATGGCACCTGTTTGAACTCATCATCTGTATAAAAGACACCTGTCCACAGCCTCAAACAGTCAGACTCCAAACTCCGCCATGGCCAAGACCAAAGAGCTTTCGAAGGACACCAGGAAAAGTATTGTAGACCTGCACCAGACTGGGAAGAGTGAATCTACAATAGGCAAGCAGCTTGGTGTGAAAAAAATCAACTGTGGGAGCAATCATCAGAAAATGGAAGACATACAAGACCACTGATAATCTCCCTCGATCTGGGGCTCCACGCAAGATCTCATCCCGTGGGGTCAAAATGATCATGAGAACGGTGAGCAAAGATCCCAGAACCACACGGGGGGGACCTGGTGAATGACCTGCAGAGAGCTGGGACCAAAGTAACAAAGGTCACCATCAGTAACACACTACAACGGCAGGGAATCAAATCCCGCAGTGCCAGACGTGTTCCGCTGCTGAAGCCAGTGCATGTCCAGGCCCGTCTGAAGTTTGCCAGAGAGCACATGGATGATACAGCAGAGGATTGGGAGAATGTCATGTGGTCAGATGAAACCAAAGTAGAACTTTTTGGTATAAACTCAACTCGTCGTGTTTGGAGGAAGAAGAATACTGAGTTGCATCCCAAGAACACCATACCTACTGTGAAGCATGGGGGTGGAAACATCATGCTATGGGGCTGTTTTTCTGCCAAGGGGACAGGATGACTGATCCGTGTTAAGGGCAGAATGAATGGGGCCATGTATCGTGAGATTTTGAGCCAAAACCTCCTTCCATCAGTGAGAACTTTGAAGATGAAACGAGGCTGGGTCTTCCAACATGACAATGATCCACAACACACCGCCCGGGCAACAAAGGAGTGGTTCCGTAAGAAGCATTTGAAAGTCCTGGAGTGGCCTAGCCAGTCTCCAGACCTCAACCCCATAGAAAATCTGTGGCGGGAGTTGAAAGTCCGTGTTGCTCGGCGACAGCCCCAAAACATCACTGCTCTCGAGAAGATCTGCATGGAGGAATGGGCCAAAATACCAGCTACTGTGTGTGCAAACCTGGTAAAGACCTATAGTAAACGTTTGACCTCTGTTATTGCCAACAAAGGTTATGTTACAAAGTATTGAGTTGTATTTTTGTTATTGACCAAATACTTATTTTCCACCCTGATTTACGAATAAATTCTTTACAAATCCTACCATGTGGATTCATGGATTTTTTTTTTCACATTCTGTCTCTCACAGTTGAAGTGTACCTCTGGTGCAAATTATTGATCTCTGTCATCATTTTAAGTGGGGGAACTTGCACAATCGGTGGCTGACTAAATACTTTTTTGCCCCACTGTACAGTGTTGGTCCATTACCTTCTCCCGCTACTGTTTTGTCCATCTTGCCAATGTAATATATCTGAGAGCATAATGAAAACAAATAACACAAAGCAACTTCACTTCACTGGAGATGAGAAATGAGAATGCATGAAAATAACCGATGGATTGGTGTAGAAGTGTAAAGGTAACGGAAGTGGAGCAGCTCTGTCTTTTCCTCTGAAGGTTACAGAACGACAAGATTAAAGGAGTGTCAGTCTGCAGCCTTAAATGGCTGCCGATGGATGCATCTCTGCCCACCATCAGAAAATGAGGGAACAACTAGGAGAGAAAATGGGAGGTTGCGCGAGAGGTAGTGGAAGAGAAGGAACAATGGCCTGAAAAGTCAGAGATACTGGTGGAGCTTGGTGAGACGTTAAGGAGGAGACGACAGTGTGATGATGGGTGAGGAGGCAAGTGATGGATGAGACAGAGGTGGGGTGGGGGGGAGAACTGAAAGAGAGGGAGGACGAGGGAGAGCAATTGTGCTGTTCTTGACACCTCCACAGAAAACACCTTGGCAAGCTGTCAATCAGACAGGCTTGCTTGATTGATTTTCTCCTCTTTTCAATCAGCATTTCACTACGCGTCCCTCTCTCCCTTCAGAATGTGCCCTGATGCCAACTTCCAGTGGTTTTTTTTTTCCCTTTATACATTCTTTATGCTGCACGTCAGGACCAAACAGTCACTGTCACATCGACTGTCCTAAAACAGCAAGCAATCAACATATTAGACGAGGAATTAAAAATATGCTTATGTCACCACTTTACAAATGCCCAGTGGAAATGAAAGCTACTATTTTTACGTAGGATGTGTTAGAAATACTGTAATGGGATATTAAAAGCACAATCCCCTCAGAGGAGCGCAACTATAATAAATTCAAGAACCAAAGTACCTCTGTGCAACCTTCTCTTTCAAAGGTACAGCACACATATATGTGTAAGTGAAACATGATTTTAACTGGGTTAAATGTTCTCCTTACACAGTAAGGAAACGTTCTTTATATATGTGTGATTATTAGAAATATTTCAATAATATGCCCACAGACAGTATATTTTTTCGTGTCACCATCATGCAGCATGTTATTATTACATTATTGGATTTTTTTTAATGATATGATTATTCTAGGTGGCAACTTATGTAAGGAAATATAATGAACTTATTAAGCAATAATTCATACAGAACATTTTTAGTGTTTTGCAAGCTACATTTGTATCACATAGTATCACATAACACTTTGGAGCAGTGTTGCATTATGTTCTGCTTTGACAAGATAAATAATTCACCTCTGTTTGATAGCTTATAGCATAAAAAGATTTTATGCACAGTGAACACACCGGCTTTGTCTTCTCAAATAAACACGAAGGAGGGTACACTTATAAATCAGAGAAGGGAAAAACAATGAGCAGAGGAACCTTTTCATTGTCATCTAAAAGGTTAACAAGCAGCCAATAAAGCTTGGGCCAAAGCCACTAGTCTCATTTTGAAAGGAACAAAAGGAAGAACTGTGTTGTACATTTACACGTAAATAAACTTCACCCTGCTACAGTTTTAGTGTTTGGCCATGGCTGCAATTCAAGTCTCAGTGGACACCACTCTGGTCACCCCACATTGATAGTGAGTTGGTCAAGTACATCAACAAATTATGTTGGGCCCAGCCATCCCCTCAATCAAAGCAGGATTGAAGTTTTACAACTTCAGGGAAAGACTGAATCAGAACTACCCTTCTGTTCAAGGTTGTCAACAAAAGTTAATGAAACAGCCGAGCCTGCGCGCTGCCTTCCTCCTTGTTTTAAATTATTACATTACAGTTAAAAATAAACATTAAATCTTCATAATCCCTTGTCAGTTTCTAGACTTTTTAGGAGAGCATAAACAAAATCATTGTTTTAATTCAATTCAATTTTTCAATTTTATTTATACAGCGCCAAATCACAACAACAATCGCCTCAAGGCATTTATATGATAAGACAATAATACATACAGTTTTGTAGCATTTAGTAATATTACCCCAAACTCACACCAGTTGGTGAAAACTAAAAGCCCAAAGAGCACTTTACTTAACAGTGATTACGGTGACAGCAGTTCTGCTGAAAAAGACGGCATTTCGTCTAAAACAAGCCTACTTTCGTTACCTGTGGAAAGTTTTGCTTCGGCTGTTTAGCTGGCATCAGCATCCGTTTTGAGCTAATTTTACTTTGTATGTTGGGAGGAGGAAAATGGTGGAGCGGTTGTTTGAGAAGTGGAAACATGGGCATTAGTTTTACTTTTAATGCACAAACAGGACAAGAGCTGATGGTGAAATGCCAGATTGTGTTCAGGACAGCAACAGCTGCATCATGATGCTTACCCAACATCTGCTATTTGCAAGAATATAACACAAAGCTAGCCAAGAGGCCATGAATCTATAAATAAATTTGTGTACAAACTACCAACTTTTCACAAACATATCACAAATATCACAAACATCACACATGCAGAGACTGCTAGCATTTATATGTTTAAAAAATATTTATTATAAATCGTAATTCTTTTGATTTTCATATTCGTCATCCTCCTGTGAATCCAATTACATTCTCCATTTGCCTTTGTTTCACGTATTGCATTCAGTGTGCATCATCCATATGTAACTTAACTAACATTTGTTGGAGTAACCAAGTCATGAATGAAAAAGTACCTGCAGGGTGGACTTTTGCTATTGACGACAAAGCTGAGCAGATGCCAACCCCAACCCAGCAGCCAGACCCTGAACTTAAACAGGTAAACAGGTTCACAGTCTATTTGGGCTGGTTTTCAACTTTGCTTTGTATTCATACATAAAAGCTGAAAGAAGAATTCTAAGTGAATCCACTTTAGTATTAGCATTTGTGTTGTTGTTTGGAAGGTATCTGCTTAACTGGTTAATGTGTGACAATGCATGAGTAATGTAACAAGTACTGTAACAAATTTCTTTTTCTAGCGAGTAATTAAGTCACATACTGCATTACTTTTAAGAAAAGTAAACAATTAATACATTACATTCCTGTTTTTGTTTTTGTTTTGTTTTTTAATAAAGGTACACAGGGGTCTCTTAAAGTTTTCTTTTTGCATGTAACCTTTTCAGGAGTTTGGAGAGGCGTGATTACTCACACCAGTGGATGATTTGACAGTTTTCATTTTATATCATACTATTGCCCGTTTAAATAAATAGCTAGCAGTGATCATTTCAACCTCTCTATTCACCCATTAAGGTAATAACATGATTGCTTTATTAGCAACTGAAATCTGATTTCCAAATTAGGGAACAGTAATGTGCTATGTTACTGAATTACAGATGAGTGTAATGTGATTAGTTTTCACCCAACACTAGTGATTATACAGTGTATACACCTGTTACATTTTGCTGCCCTCATCTAACTTGGAAAGAGCTTTATTCTACGACACAGATAGGCTTTTACAAAATGTGCAGTACGTCCTTAACATAATTAAAAACACTTTAAAATAACACCAGCTTCCGTGACACTGTGATTTAAACAAAATAAAGAGAGAGAATAAATGCTGCTGCACACTTACTTTGATGCTGTTTAATAGCATTTAAATGCAACATGGCCTTGAATACTAAGATTACAATCAAAGCTATTATGAGCTTTAAAATTCAGTTGTGATTGATCTGTGTATTGGTTGAGTTGTTGCCTGATTATCTGGTTTGCTATGTCACAGCTTCATGACACCGCTGCTCCATCCTGGCCACTCCAGCCAAAATGTTCTTTATCAGCCACCAACTTCACGGATGTCAATCAGCCCCCCCACTTCTGAATAAGCAAATCACTCTAATCTCGTTGAACAGCAATAGTTCTGAGACTAGGAATTTTCTCAGGAATAATAGTCTTTTATCTTCAAATGTTTTCATTTGGATTTACGCAGATGACAGTGTTCAGTGGATCTGTGGGACTCTAGGTCCCCGCAGGTCTCCACTTTAAACTTGCGCAGCTGACTCAGACAATAGGCAGGAATCCTGTGGTAAAAAAAAAAAAAAGTGAGCATCCACTGGGGGTGTGTCTAAAAGACAGAGCACATTGATTTCCATGCGGATGGATGAATAGATCAAGTGCTTTTGCTTTTTCTCCTTAAATCCCTTTGCACCCATGAAGGCCAAGGCCAATCAAATAGCCACCAATTGTTTTGGTTTTTCACTGGAATAGTGAGCCTAGTGGGAGAAGATTTTATATTAATCAGAGAGACAAATGGGACAGGGCATGTGGGAGGTGTCTTGGGAGAGAAATCCTGCAGTAATAAACAGCGAGTGGATGGAAAAGCAGGCCAAAAAATAAGGAACAAAGAGTAGGAGTAAATATTAAATAACTGCAGAGAAGGTATACCCCCCACCTAAAAACACCTCCTTCTGCTGCTTGCATACTAAACGTATCTAATAATAATAATCAGAGACAATTGTGAAAAAAGAGCACACGCATGTATCGATTAAGAAAATGAAACAGAAAACAGAGAAGGTACAAGGAGAGAAACAGGAAATTACATGAGGGCAAGAGATGTGCAATTTGTGCTTCCACCGGCCATGACAACATAATAAGGTGATAAAAATCAGACAGCTTGCTTGTTACTTTAGTGATGACATCTATCCATCATTCAGCATACATCTTCACAGCTTACCAATGTGTCAATCACTCCATCCTTTTCACATCCCACCAGAACCAAGACTGTCCCCAAAGTGAAATCAATTATCTTACCAGGCCTCTTTTTTTCTTCTCTCAATCTCTTGACCCTGTTGTATTTTAGCATCTACCATGAATATGAAATTCATGATGTAGATTACATTCATGATTACAGAACTGCCATCTTCCTTTTGCAATGCGAATAGTAGGTAGATGTAATCAGGGTCCCGTGGCAAAGGGGTCCTTATTTAGTTTGTGAGTGGAGATAGCAACAGGGAAATGAAAAACCCTCTCTCATTTCCTGTCGGCTACAGCCACTATGAGGTTTCAAAGCACAAAATGTTCTTGTGGTGATAGATATCGCTCAGCCCCTGGACTCCAACACTAAACCAAACACAAAATTGCTTTTCCCCCCCTTTTTTTCTGTAGGCCAGCCACCCTGAAGGCCATTGCTGAGAAGACCTTGTGAGGGGGCCCATTATGCGAGGATTCAAGCATTTCTTTTCCATTGGGGGCCACTTTTTTGAATTAAAAAGGAAAACCAGCTGGCATAAAGCATATTTTTATTCCACAGTTTCAGATCATGCAAGTCAAAACATATCACGCAAAAACAAATGTGGAACACAGAGGAACAAAACAACGAAAAAAAAACATTATTTCCTGTGTTGCAAGGATCCAGGGGGTTACTTTACAACTAGTACTCTTTCACATGAAATTTGTTCGATTTTCAAAATGCATCACATGATGAGCAAACTTGGCTTTTGTTTTGTTTTTTCATTTCTTTTTTCTTGTGGCCAGTGTTGTTCTAAACTTAACAGACAAGAAGACTTGAAAACAAAAAATCATTTAAAATTTCCAAAACGTGGTCCATGCTGTGTCTGGTTGTCATCCAGCATAGTTAAAAATGCAATAGCATTTCCACAATATGTGCAAAAGATTTGTGGTTTCAGCCCCACAACTTCTCTGGCACTCTATCTTTCCCTCCTTGTTATAAAGTCTATTCTCCCTCCAAGAGACTATAGTTTATATGTTCAATGACAGTGAATATCATTCAAGTTTCCCCGCTCTTCCACTGACATTACAAAGTCTCCTTTACATCCTCACTGTATTATTAAATGTTTTATCAATGTCATGCTTCAGCTGTTCCAATCTGAAGAAGAAAAATCTGGGCTGGAGAGCCATATTGTTTCCCCAACTCTTGAAAGTATTATACTGAGTATTTTTTTAAAGTAATCCAGATAGATATTCAGCCTCCCCTTCTCTCCTTTTTCTTCTAATTTGCATCAATCACTTTAAGAGCACAATTTGGATCATAAGTCACCAGTACATCACTGAGTAGAGCTCCTTGGTCCCAAAAAACATGCTTTAAAGCTTTTGCTTTGTTTTCCACAGTAATCACCCTGAATAAGTTATACTCACCCATTCAGTTGACCTACACATAATCAAGGTTGCATATAGTTCCCAAGACTCTAATCTGTGATGCAATGAACAGGACACAGGAAATCAAACTGTTCTCTTCTGCTTCTTCTTTTTTATCTTTTTAATCTGACATGTTCTATGAAAATATGTACCAAGAAATACAGCATACGTCTAACTTTTCCAAAACTGGAAAGCAATGGGCCATAACTATCGAAGCTCTGACTTCTTAGATTATCTGTATCAATAATGCCACATTTGAATCTGAAGTGTTGGCTTGTTGTGTCCTCAAGATATACCAGGATATAATCTTCAAATAACACTGCCTTTTGTTTTACTAAATAACTCTATGTATCATGTAATTGTGACCTTTCCTTTACTCGTGCATTTGGTTTAATTTAAAACATTTGGATTATCTGTGTCAGTTTGCTGAAACTGAAACTTGTGCTGACTTGCAGCAGTTCATCTAACAGTACATCGGCAAAGCCTAGAACTGTCATTTACCTGGGTCATCCTTGACTGTCATTAAAGCCCAATTAGTCTAGAGGATATATATCTTGTTTGCAGCAAACGCTGGCTTCATAAATATTGCAAGAAGCTACCCAGACGAAAGACAGTTACTAAAAATTAAAGGAATAGTTGGCCACCAAACATACCATGTATTCCATCTAATTGTTCCTTGCACTGTGCCTGCATGGGGTATCCTAGGGAAGAGACGGATGACTGAACCTAGAGGTGCCTCAGCATTGTGTCAGAGATTCCCCACTACTTATTTTGCTCCGACAGAAACAAGTGTTGATTGTCCTGAGCCTGCAGAGAGCCACTGGGGAGAAAGCCCAGAGATTAGGGCTGACAAGTTAGCCTCCACTTGTGAGAGGAAACATGTTACACACATACAACAGTGTCACATTAGACCAACTCCCCAGCGTGTAAAAAGACAATGGCTGAATTGCTGAATTTTAATGTTGCTGCTCTTTTGTATTGCAGCAGCTTACTGGGTGTCTCTGTTTTTGTTTGAAACACAGCAGTGTCACACTTGTACACAGCCAGTTTTTTCCAGCAACTAAGCAATCATATTACATTTTTTCAATTTGAAACACATATAAGTGTATTTTAAATAACATAAAGGATTGCTTCTGCTCTAAAGGGGACAAAAAGTGTGCAGCAGAGGGTTATTTGGATAGTGGTTGCACAAACACATCCCTGCATTTTGACTGGTTTTACACTCAAAAGCCAAGGTTTCAAACTGCTTGTTTTGGAGAAGTATCTAGATTATCACTACACACATTTTAGGTCCCCCATGTGCTGAGTTTCATCCAAGTATTTTAACAAAACATTTCACAAGCACTTAATTAAATGGCCACTAGGGGTCACTTAATTTCAAACGTATTATAGGTCTTAATATTAACCAATGAGGACTATTGTGTTGGGTGAGGAGAGTCTTGTTATTTCATTGCCAGTGAATGGCAGTGTAAATGAAATAGAGTCATACAAAAAATGAAATTCAATGGGCAAAATGTGAAATACAGGACATTAACCTGAATTGGGTTTTGTTCACCAAGATGTAATAATTGAATTTTTTTCATTAAGGTCATATGATGATAGGTCCAAAATTTAAGGCTTTTTAATATAACAAGGGTGAACACTACCAATGTAGATAACTTTTAAAAACATAATAAAAATTTACTCATTGTAAGATGATATTTATTTAGTTATTGCAGTGCATTTCAGCAAATGCATTCTTTTCCACTAAACACGGACTGTTTACCTGCAGGGCAGCACGGTGCCGTTGTGGTTAGCACTGTTGCTTCACAGCAAGAAGGTCCTAAATTCAACTTCACCATTTGACTGTGGCCTTTCTGTGTAGAGTTTGCATATTCTCCCCGTGTTCGCGTGGGTTCTTTCGGCTTCCTACCACAGTCCAAAGATTTAAAGTTAATGGGGTTATGTTAATTGATGATTCTAAATTGTGATTATGACTATTTGTCTCTTTCTGTTAGCCCTGTGATAGACTGGCGACATGTCCATGGTGTACCCTGCCTCCCTGGGATAGGATCCAGCCCCTCCACGACCCTGAATTGGATAAAGAGAAGACAATGGATGGATGGATGTTCACCTGCATCTCCAAACATATTGGTCAACAGAATTAGAACTACAAGCAGACTAAACAAAGACAACAAAGACAAAATGACACACAGATCTTTGCTCTTAGTCTAAGGAGCTTGGAAAGAAAAGCGTCTGGACTTCTTGAAGATGTTTCACCTCTCATCCGAGAAGCTTCTTCAGTTCTAGGGTCAAATGGTGGAGAGTCCCAGATTTAAACCCCGTGGGAGTATCCCCCCAAAGAGGGACAAAAGGAACCCCTGATGATCCTCTACCTAATCACATGAGCCAAGGTGTGAAAATGGGTGTGGGTCACAATCAGTCAGGGTTTCGGGTGAGCTCATTGTGAAACCTAGCCCCACCCTATCATGTGATTTCCTGAGGTCAGATGGCCCAGGGTGTGAGTGGGTGTTAAGGCGTCTGGGAAGGGATCTCAAAACTAGATTATAGATGACTGAGAACCTTCACAGACATCTTGTCTCTTACAACATTTTCATATTTTCATATAAGAGTACACCAAGCTATATTTTTATTCCTTCATTCCTGTGATCAACAGCAAAGAAGGAAGGATGAAAAGAAGAACGTTTGCTAAGACAAGTCTTCATGTGATCTTCATAATGCAAAAGATCATCATCGCCCTTGGGTCATCCATACATCGGTACTGGCACCAGGCTTTTACACAGGATGGGAACTCTCTGAAGGTAAATACTAATGTTGAAAAGGCGATGGAGTGCTGAACATAGCTGGGTTTATCCTATCCTGTCCGCTGTGCTTTCCTTGATAAAGTCTCTCCAGTTCTCTCTACACCAGCTTCGCCTTGGAACTAAGCACTTTTTCTCCAGCTCCAGCAGTTGATAGCACAAGGCGATCAGCTAAAATCCTGACTAGATAACATCAATGGAGTTTCAGACATGGCTACGAACCTTTAGAAGGTAAAAAAGCATCTCAATGTTAACACATAGCTGATAGAACAGGTTTGCACTACCACTACCACTGCGAATGAACTAAGTCTGTCTTTGTACAGAACACATGAAACTGTTTACAGTTTAAAGTAGGTGTGAGGCAGGTAGTAACAGCAAGCTGGAAGTTTTGTTGTGAACCTAATTCAATTCTGTGATGGGATCTGTCTACTTTATTACCTCAGTGAATTACCTCCTCTCACCCTTTTCCTCTAACATTCAATCTAGGTGTATATGTAGGTGTTATCTCACAGTGGCACAATAGCACAGGGGATAGTTACTGGATACTGCGGGGATGTAACAATACAAACATATTATGTTCTTCAAAATGATGCGAATTGCATCCAAATTATAGCAGCAATATTCTTTTGTTGTTGTTGTTGTTGTTTCTTTGGTTTCTATGTGGACCTGCCGCACAATTTCAACTCGACTTCAAGCAGAAACTTTTGAATTTAAGTTCCAGTAGAGCTTTCTCTATTCCATAACCAACTTAAAGTGTTTCTGTTATCTTGAGGAAGAGGTTGTGTGTGGATGTGTGTGTCAGAGCCTTTGGTCAGGCATTATGCGGGCTTTGCTCGAGCACACACACATTCACATACACACACTCACCCATAGCCCTGTCACTGTCCATCACTATCCCCCTTAACACAGAAGCAGTTCAATAAATCACTGTCAACTACAAATAAGACATTGCTTAATCAGCATTGTTGGTGTAAAAAAAAGTCATGATTACGAATCTGCCGTTACATGTCATGTAGCTAAAGTCTATCTTTTTACAAGTTGAATTTGATCTCAGGACTTCACTGAATCTTGTTCTGCAGTTCTGCTTTCCCATGAGTCATCAGTTGCATTTATATTCCATTCACTGACTTTTTAATCCAACTGTGAACTGCATTTTATATGGCTAAAATAGTTCCAGACGGTTTTATATGATTATTTGTACATTTCTGATGCAGTGTTAGCAGTGTGGCTCTATCAACCACTTTAATACACACAGAAATATCTCAACAAACATTGCACGGATTTAATGGACAAAGGGGACAAAAAAGTCACCCACTTACACCGCCTCAGTATTCTTTTTTTTTTTTTTTTCAGATATAGCAGATGCAGATGCTGATTGTGGCTCTGCTTCATACCCCTGACATCAAGTGTACTTACTCTGAAAGATCCAGTCACGCATGGCTGCACAAGGTCAAAACAAGTTTATGTCATCTGCCATTCCAACGACTGTCAGCTAATGCATACTGGTCCACATTAATGACCAAACCTCATGTTCTTATGTAAAGGTCAAGCTAATAATTTGAGCTGCAGTAATAATTTAAAAAAGAAAGTTCATATATCAGTGAAACCCTCAAGTAGAAACAGTCCTTTTAAAGTACCTAGAAAGAGCTGAATAAAATCACTGCAGACTTGAACTTGAAATACCCTGTCCCCGTTGCTTTCCTTTCATCCCCCCACTGTCCCTGTCCTCATCAGGATTCAAGCAGGTAGAGATGAGTCGCAGTACAACCAAATTGAGTTTTGGGCAGCATACGTGGAAGTATACAGTGGCAGTCTGTTTGTCCACATAAATCCCACTGATCCGCCGCAAAATCCAGTCTCCACCACAGAGGGCTCTGTCTGAGGCCCAAGGCAAGCCTTGACAGGTGGTGCCATCCTGAGTACTGGCAAGGTGAATGTCTGCCACAAAGGAACAGTGGGGGTAACTTGACAAATGTTGAAAAATAGATATGTATACTGGACCCTGTTTCTCTGTCTACATTTCTTTGAACATTCTCAGACCTGATGCATCACTATCACTGCTTAATTTTACTACAAAATGAATAAGAGCAGCAACTGTTTGCATACATGCGTACAAGAACAAAAATTCTATATCCATGAATCACAGCCAACACAATCCATTTGTCTAGATCTCTAAGTGACATGACAGGTCAGAAAGGTCCATTATGTCCATAATAAAACGCTCAATTACCAGCAGGGTTTCTTTATATCCTCCGAGCTTTGAAATGTACTTAGTATTGCAGCTATTTTAGACCAACTCTTTCCCTCCCTGTTTGACTAGCAGGTGAAAGCAAAGCTGACGTTGTCCCTTATCAGACTATTGTCTGAGTGCAGAGCCCCTTGCTTTTCCTCTCAGTCCTCACTGTTGGGAGTATGTATGCTCACTCATGTACAGGGAGCATCTATCTGTGTCCAGTCCATGCGTCTGGATGTGAGCGTGTGTTCAGCGTTGCAGAAATTTGGTGGTCTGTGTGCAGTCGCCACCATAACTCATTAGTGCAGTGGGAACATCGGATGAGGCTCATTGCCTCAGATGTGGTAACAGTGACCCCCACAGGAGAAGAAATATACCGACCTTCGTGGCAAAGAGGGACTAATCCCCAATACCTTCACTGATTATACCCTGGTGCAAGCAGTTCGTGGAGACATAGTGGGCAAGGGCAAAATAATAAAATAATAATGGCACCAATTTTTTATCTCTATCTTAAATAGGCCAGGAGGAAACTTTCTCAGCAAGAATATTGCAAGTGACATGATATGCTTTGACTGGTGGCTTCGTGCTTCACAGTAGTCTGTCTCCCTCTCTCTCTCTGCACAAAGCAAATCTGTGCTTTCTCTCATTTGGCAGGGTAACTGTTGAGGAGAAAATTCCCAGAGGATTATTCTTGTGATCCCTTGAGATGTTATCATTATGTATCAGACACATTATCTTGGGAACTATTAAAATGATCATCAGCTATAAAATACTTGAATCATGGGCGAGCAAGTGGGACTGTAGTGTATGAGAACTGTGTTTGCTAATGTAAGCAGGAGCTCAAGGATGTAAACAAACCTGATCCTCAAACGCAAGAGTCTCTGTGATTGGCCCAAAGAAGTTTAAAAAAAAACGTGTTCCTCTAAGAATGTGATTTCACTCCACCATATGCTCAGTACAGATTCATCTTTTGACCTGTTTTAGTGTGCACATCAAACCCTGTTAACTAAGACATCATCTTCCTTCAATCAGAGCACACAGATTACCATCATCATTATGTTGTGCCAGTCTTTTTGTTGGGGTTTGTTGTGGTTTAGATGCCACTGATGATTTTCTTTTCTTTCCTTTTTTGTGTTTTGTTTATGCATTCATGTTATTTTTTGTTCTATTTTGCAACAAAAGAAGCTGATAAGCCAGGGAGCATAGATTATAACATAATTACTTTTTAAATATTTCTTTTTCCCAGGTGATTTATCCCCCCTTATTGTACATCACAGTGGACTATGAAGTATTTTTATTTCAGTATATTCACTGGATAACATTGCATGTTAAGATATTAAGATATTACACAAACAAACTACCCTACAGCATATTGGGCAAACTGACTACATTGCAAACAACCACAATGTTTAACCGCCTCTTGCAAATTAACATATCAGTATCACTACCCTTATCATAATACATTACAATACACAATCTTAAATACAACACTGCTTGTTGTTTCATATGCTTGACAGAAAATAGCAGTATTTTCAATTTTGCCTCTAGGTGCAAAATTGAGACTTGATTTTCTCTCATTCTCTCACAGTTTTTTTTTGCTTAAATGAGCTGAATACTCATCACCACAAGAGTACTACAGCGGGGGACAGAATTTGTACTTGTTTGTTTGTGTCACTATAGACATTAACAAGGGAGCAGCAGTAGGATTAGACACATAACAGCGAAGAGAAGATGAAGTAAAGTGAATCATCTGTCACTCTGCTTTCCATCTGTCCATGAAAGGAACAAATTACTCTGCCTTCCATCCAGGCCTGAAATAACACCGGGCAGGTAGCATGCAGTCACCTCTTCTGTCCTCAGTGTACACATTCTCTATGGCATCAAAAGCATTGCTTTCAACCATTGCCGTGGTTGTCATCAATTACCCATCTGGCCAAGCAAAAACTTATTTTGTTGGGAATGTCCTATGAATGCCAAATGTTGCCTGTACAATTTCATCTGTGTGTACTCCAGCTGCTGTCTGCCTGGCAGTACATTGAGCTTAACAGGCTAAATGGCTGTGTTGCTTGTTGAATCTGGGTGGTAAATATCATATTGCGATAAGCCAAGACGGAGTGTTTTCCAGAGGTAGGAAATTTAGCTGCTGTGCTTCTTAGAAAAAGGGGAGAAAAAGCATTCCAGTTTTGGTCCATTATGGAAATTATGCCAAGTATCCCCAAACCCTTCTATATTACCAGAAAGTTAACGACTTCACATCTAAATATGTTTTATGTACCTAGTGCACCTGTTTTTCTGTTACCCGGCACAGTTGCAAAACATTATGATTTATAATTTTGATTATATCATGTTTGTTGCAAATTTATTAGTTTTCTTGCTTTGCATTTTATCTGACAGTCATCCTGAGGGATAAATGCCCAGTATAGTATTTTTTTTTTAAAACTCAGTAAATCCTAATAGTAAAGCAACAGAGAGTGTTTTACAATGAACAGCTGTGCCAGATGGAGGCCCTGTTTCATTCTTCTGTTGATTTGCTCTTTTCCAGCTTTATCACCTGTGTGTTACTGTTGGTGCCCCACTAACAGTGCACCTGCAAACAACAGTAGAAGCAGGCTAGGCCTCGAGGGTACCCTTTTATCACAATCCTCATCTCTCCTGTTGGGGTAGCACCAACTGAAAGGCTGTGGTCACGGCCCCTGCCTCTGTGCCACCACAGGTTGTGGCACCACCTGGGGGAGGATGAGTCTGTGCTCTAGGACCCCTGCAGTACCTATTTATCCCTGTAGAATCACTTTTCTCTATCCATACATAAAGAACAAGAGAGCACTAACACTCATGGGCTAATTTTAATAAAACAAAAGGTATGGTTAATCAAGGTTTATAATTGTGTAATGTAGATCCTGGTGTAATGCTTCTGCTGCTTAGAAAGTTTAACATAACCTTTAAGAGAGCTTGTGTTGCAGTGTAAGAAAGGCAAACATTTTAAAGTAAACCAACATACATGCTGGGTAACATGTTTCAATTTTTTGCTGTAGGAACTGTTGCAAAATATGTCGTGCATACTTAATTTCTAGTTATATTTATTTTGCCCATTATATATAGTGTAGTATATATACTACAGTGCTGGCAAAAACATAACCAGGGAAAGCTTCAGTGACAGAGCCATGGTGAACAATAGCAAGCAAAGAGGACTAAACTCATGTTCTCTTAATAATAACAATATTCAAAAAAGTCACATAAGTAGGGAGTTACTGTATGTAACCTACATTAAATTAGCTTACACTTAAATTTGCCAGTACCTCCCATCTTTCCATCCTTTGTAACCCATTTGTTTTGACAGAGAAGCACTGAGACACAGACTGTAGCAACATGAAATTAATTACAGTGCTGCATGTTCACCCAGTGGGCTACAAACACTGAAAAGCTGACAATTGTACCCAGCAAACACTTTCCCTTGAACCACACACACACACATACAGGGTGCTCTTTCTCTCTTTTGCTCGTGTACAACTTCTCAAAGGCCTGTTGTACCCCACCTTTAAATGCATTTAGTCCTCAACTATCACTGACTCATCTGTAATCAACTGATTTATTCAATAGTAAAATTCTTGACAGAGTTTGATGGACGGATGGTGTGTGTAAGCATAATCAAAAGCAGGATTATATGTGAGTCAGATTGTTGACATTTCTTTTCACCAGGAACTAAAAATTGTCAAAATTAGCTTCTGCAACAACATGATGTTTGTCAACACCCTTTTTTGTGTTGTTTGTGTGTGCATTTGTTTTGTTTTTTCAGTGTCATATGTAATTATGTCAGTTTTTTTAATATATAAAAAAAACTGTCTAAATAAACCGACACATAATTTTATTAAAAGACTTTACCAAATTTCGTAATGGTGATATTTTGTCCTTGTTGCCATGCTTTTGGATGCGAGGGTCGGTTACAGCAGTGTCAGGTGGCAGACGCAGGTGACTGGGTGCATCATTGTCTTCACCTTCGTGATAGGAAACCAGAAACTAGAACATGATCAAGTGAAAAACAAAGGACAAGTTGACAGGGCACACGAAAGCATTATTGATACTAAATGTGCACACAGAAAGGTAAATGCTCTTACTTGAAGTCACTCCAGGTACACTGGCACATGAACACTCCCACCTGAGGACATTTAATTGCATTCAAGCAGACACATGGTGAGATGCGGAAAGACAAAACCGTTAAGTCCTTTTACAGCTTTTCCCATCTTCATGTTGGATGCTCCAGTGGCTCGCCCTGATTTGAAATGACAGCCTCTCTTACCTGCATGGCAAATCTGTTGTATTCTTCAAAATTAAAATAAGAGCAGCATTACACTGGCAATGATTATCTCATCGCCTTTGTTGTGTGTGATCATCCAACACAATTCAGGAGTGTGACAATCAAATTAGAGGAAATGAGAGCTGACTCGCCGTTCAATTAAAATCAAGCTCCAGTTGTTTCTGAAAGGGTTTCTTGTCAATGTAATTGAATTGTATCACCAGGAAATCATGCATGGAAATGATAATTTTGCAAAGTAATTATTCTGCCTTCTCATAGACTAAACCAGCGGACATTGCTTGCAGTATATTTTAGGAGTGAAAGGTGGCAGAGAGGGCTAGCCAGGCCTGCCAAACACAACTTTTATTGTTTGACGCAATCTGTCTCTCAGCTCCACCCACAGCCCAGGCACAGAGCTCTGCCTCAGTGAGAAAAAACACAAGAGTGAATTCCATCAAAATGAAAGGCCTTATTAGTTGTGTCAAATACTGATATTCACCATGGCAAAGTGCAGAGAAAACAGACAGCATTACAGGAGCACACAGCAGGCCATATCAACAGCTCAAGCCAAAGGGCCCCAGACAATGACTTGGGATGGCGTGACGGCAGGCATATGAAAGGCATCACAGATGACGTCTAATCTGTATTAAAAGACATGGGCTGGCTGTAATCACCTCTCTGTCACTGTGCTAATGGAATCGAAAAGCAGATAACGGACATGAGAGGCAAAGGAGGGGTGAAAAACAGTGTAACAGGGGGAAGAAGAAAAAAGAATAGCAATCCTGATAATAGCAATGGCAAAATACGACAGCTCTTGCAAAAGCCCAGAGTACACTGAAAGGAGAACAGAAGGTAAGTGTCAAAGACAGATGAGGGTGTACAATTATGGACCCCCCTGTGTTCATAAAAGGGAGTTTCAATCAATTTTAAGGAGCCAGTGCTATTAAATATTGACACTATCCTCCGACTTTCAGGCTAACCCTTCCCTCTCCCTGGTTTAGCAATCACAGACAAGATGCTTGTCATAATTAAACAGCCAGCCCTCTTTTCCTCTTTGTACTATTAATTAAACTGTTAAGAACTGTCTCTCCAGACAGTAGATGGATGAGGTTACCGTGCATAAGCTGGTAAACATGTTTAGTGTAGCTCTAAAGTCGGACGGGTTTGTCATGAATTGATTCACTTTCAAAGCCAGCTTCAGGTGGACACTAAGGGAACTGCACTTTTAATATGTTTGCATTCATTTCATTTTAACCTCTAGAGGTTTATGTCTAGTAACAAATGAAGCCAATGTTGCATCCCTACGATGTCAGCGGGAGAGAAAGTTCAGTCAAAACATGTCCTCAACCCATTTCAGCTTTAGTAGTTTAACTTGTTAACATACCATACCAGAGGCTTAAGGTTGAAGTATTTTGAGGAGATTATTTTAGCCAAGCAAAATGAACTGTATATAAATATCAACATGGCCACCATGTGTCACACTTGAAGGCAGCAGATGAGCTATTTTCTAATACACTTCCAAGCAATAGGACTAAGGCCTTGTCCACATGTATACAGGTATTTTGGTAGACTTAGCTTTTTCTATAGAATTTGGGCGCCCTTCATCCACACATAAATTACACTTTAGATCACTGAAAACTGAGCTTTTGAAAAACTCCTTACGGGGTGAATAGTTTCAGAATCTCAGTTCCGCGTTGACAGGTGGAAGAAGAAAACAGAGATTTTATCTCTTGGCATCAAAAGCGTGCACCATTATCTCCTTTTTTTTTTATGTCAGACTGTGTGCTGTGTTGTTGTGAGCTTTTGCTTGACCAAATTTCTATAATGGTCAGGATTATGTTATCACCTGTTACTCTGAGTTCCCATGTGGATGGAGATATTTTCCTAATTTTCTAATTTAAAAAGAATAGCTGTGTACGTATAGATGTAGGCAAGACACACGAACATAAATTTTCCAGACTCAGAAGCAATACAAAAACAATAAATAAGGTTTTATTTAGTAACTCAGTAAATACTGACTGCAAACATGGAAGAAGTGCTTCGTGGGATCACACCAAAGGAACACAGCACTGCATATTCCTGCTGGAAGAACTAAATGTGTGCAGAAAAGGACATTTGGCCTCCTGGGCTTAGACTGACAGATGCAGGGATGCATGGGTGAAATGTGTCTTGATAATCTCGGACTATATGTACCATTTCACCTTGAGGAAGGGAAAATAGAGCTTGTCTGTCGTGTCCTTCCTCTTGATTAACTGTGTAACTTAAAAATGGCTTCCAAGTTGTAGCCTGGCAGACAGAAGCTGATGTTTATATAGCATTTTTCAGCTAAGGATTGCAACCATGTACTCATCCCACCCCTGGTAAAATACTCCATGTATTGTGACCTGAACAGTACAGGTAATACTACACAGTGTAAGCCCCTCTAAATAATATTGCATGTTTAATCACATGAGATTGTTGAGTCAGACAAAAATCTCTTGACATGTTTTTGTCTACAGGCAGTTACAGTAAATGTTTGATAGAAACACAGATGGGGAGGAGGGAATTTGACAAGAGGAGGAATTGGGAGGAATTCAAAGTGTCAAGGAGGAGGGAAAAGTGCCATGTTTGGCAAACTGTAGCATGCTAGTCTATGACAGAGTATCATGGGGCATCCAAATTCAACTCTTAGTAGCTTTCATCAACCAAGGTCGTGCTGAATTAACTATCAGAGACTAGTTTTGATTTCCAAACTGACAATGTTTTCTAATATTGTTACTGTGCTGACATAGCTAAAAAGCTTGCTAAAATATGAGTAACTAACAAAAATTTTTCAATATTTCTGTGAAATGTTGGCTTTAAAGCTCCACAGATAATCCAGACAAGCTGATCCATCCAAGTGCAAAATTCTGAGGAGTCATTGATCGTGTGGTAGAGGCAATTACAAGCCACTCAGAGTCAAAGAGGAACAGTCACTTTCCAGAACGCCTCCTTTCAGTCCAATTTTACGCTTACAGCAGCATATTCATAATTACTCGTTCTAATCAAGGTGGGAGTTCACAGTGAGCCATTTCATTATGTCAGCATCTCTGAGTGGCAATGGAGTCAATAGCCAAATCACATCTGTACCATTTGGCAGAAAGACGAATCCCACCTCTCATCAATCTTTGGCAGCCAATTTGCAGTGTCAAATCGTGACTATCAAACCACATATATGCTCATTATACTGAATATGTTTGAGCAAAATGTACTTTCAAAGCAGTGATTTTTGCCAGGTTTTGACAGAACATGAAGAGAGAATGGAAAATAGGTGGTGCAGTACCTTTAACACTAACAACAGGACATCGACACAATCTTTAGTTCAATTATGCATAAAATGGTACAGTGCTATTTAAATAAAATGCTTTGCTTAATAACATTTTCAAAAATATGTGTTAAATGTCTAGACATAAATACTTTCTGTTCTTGAATAAACACACTGGTGTAAAAAGAGAATCTGTTTACAGCGGTCCTCTTGAATTGTGACAACAAAGAGGACAAACTCTAGAACTTCTTTAAATTCTCTAAGTCTTGTACAAAAACGCTAATAGTCCGAGTCTTTCACAAGACAAAGGATGTTCAGTAGCAGCATGCTAACATGTTTTTAAAAGATTGCTGGGGTAAAACATGAAATGTGACAAAATCCAAATTATTCCAGTTTATTCTCTGAAGATGAAAAATATCTGCAACTAAATTTAGGGTAATTTACAGTTACTTTACCGTTTCTTATGGTGCCTTAATTCTTTATGGAATAGATTGAACAAGGTGCTGGACAAATTCCTCTGAGATTATGTTGACATCACACACGTTATGAACTCTGCAATGAGATGTTTTTAGCTTTGTGACATTATCCTACTAGAAGAGACTTTTGGAAGATGGCTGCTTGCAGGTACATAAAACATAGATGTCAAACCCATACATCATGAGTCAGATTACAATTACAGAAGAAGTTCTAAAATGATGGTCATTGTCCAGACTATCCTGTCAATCAAAATAAATTTCTATAACAGACAGTGGAAAAAATAAGAACTTGTTCTGTCATTTAATTGTTTATGTGCTACTTAATTACTTTGGTGTGTTATAAATGACCATTGAAGCAGTGACGCTGGAAAATCTCTGAAAGTTATTAAAATACATTTCAAGAAAGGCCTAAATTTACATTCTCCTTCACATTTTCCAAAGCTGACCTGTGGGCCAAGTCTGGCCCCCAGGCCTCATGTTTGACACCTCTGTCATGAATTAAAAGTGAAGAGAGCTAAAAGTGATGAATATGGTCAGCTATAATATCCAGGTAGGCTGTGGCATTTAGATGATTCACAATTGAAGCTAAGGGGCCCAAAGTGTGGCAAGAAAATATACTCCACATAATTACACCGCCACTGATGGGTACAGGGCAGGATGCATCCATGCTCTCATGTTGTTGTTTTTTGTCTCATGTTGCTATATTCTGACCACAGCCTGAAAATGTTGCAAAGGAAACTGGGACTCATCAACATAGCCAACATTTTTGTGCATCTTTTGTTCAATTTTATGTGACCTGAGTGAAATGTAGCCGTGTTCTTAGCTGACAGGAGTGGTACTTGTTGATCTTATGTTGCTGTATCCCATCTGCTTTAAGGTTCAATGGGTTGTGTGTTCAGAGGTAACCAAGATGTGCCCCTCTGCACACCTTTGCTTGTAATGAGTGGTTATTTGAGTTACTGTTGCCTTGCTATCAGTTTGAAGTTGTCTGGCCAATCTATGGCAACAACAAAGCCTTAACACAATTTTCATATATATGAATACATTGAGAGCATGAGAGCTCTGTAGCATTGACTCCTCCAGCTGGTACATGTCACCTGCTGAACCATTATTCATTAAAATATAAGATAATAAGACACTCAGTGAAAGCTGTATGAGAGAGGCCTTTTTCACCCTATTCATATCATCCAGTGTACAGCGTCTAGCAGCCCATAAAATTTAATCCTGATGATCAAGTGGTGTTATTGACTGTAGTCGTTACATCCAGTGTCTGATTTGTTTGGGCAGTCGAGAGTCTCTCATGCCGAACTGTTTTTATGCTAAGGGATCTTGTGCTCACTCAACTGCCTTTTAATCCTAAAAAATAATCAACAGCCTAATTAATTGGAAACCAAATATGGGATACTATCTAAGGCCATCAGTTTTACTGTGGAGTCCACTGATATATGGTATTGATTGCAACAGGGAGCCCTCTAATCAGAATCATGGCAAAATCAATAGCTGGCATTGCCTGAGGTCCTGTTCATGCTTCAGTGTACACATCTGAAGTGAACTCCCCTGTGCTGAAACAGTCTGGTCATTTGCTTAAAGAAAATCGAGACTCAGTGCAATTGCGAGGAATGTGGAGATAAACCAGAAGAGACAGACAGAGATATAGGGACTGGTGAATGAGAATAGGCGATAATCCATGAGGGGGTTTGGTGTGATCGAAAACTGTTATGGAGGTTTTCTTACTCAAAGCTTCAATCCATCAAGTTGGAGGGTGCAGCATAGGATCAACAAGCCATTGATCTCCCCCTGATCCACCAACAAGTTCCAGCCACAGAACTGTCTGGCTGCTGTCACATCAAGCCCCTTCTCTGCTCTGACCGCTCTATTCTTTCTTTGTCATTTGATCCCTCCACATCTGGGAACAAGTTAAGTTGCAGGGCAACAGTTTTGTGTCTACTCACTTACCTCCTGGGGGATGGGAGAAACAGGAGAGGATAGCTTATCAATTTAAAACATGGCTTTAGGATGCCTGTTCAGCATATTCAACAGTCACATCCCATAAACAACTAAATGAAGCAAACCTAAAAATGCTCAGAGGGGCTACGTAAAGACCCTGAGTTTGCCTTCTACTGTGTACCAAGGCAGTAATATGCTACTCACTTAGAAAGAGGACAGCAGAAGAATGGCACATTTGGTGAACCAAGAATAACAAGAACATGATTCCAAAAGAAGAAGGATTTGGAGGAAAGGAACATTAAGCATGAAAGAGACTCGCATTATCACTTGCAAAATTAACTCATATTGTCATCATTTGCTTAATCAAACATGTTTTCTAGAAAAATGTATGTAGCTGAGATTGCATTAATTCATCGAATTAGAAAAGTGTAGCCAGAAATAGCAAGATTGGGATTGATTGTGGTCTTCCAGTGCAAAAGGCAGAGTATGAGGACGCTAAAAGCAATGCTCTATCTCCTCTGTTGTCAAAGTACTGTGCCTTGTACACTATACCCAGACAAGAGGCAGGGCTTATGTTCTTTGACCCACACATTAGGCTAAAAACATCAGCCTTATGCAGTAAGTCATCTGTAACTTTTAACAGCATTTAGATTTGCATCAACTGATCTTTTGAGTTAGTAGTGCAACAACCTTTAAACACAATATAACCAAAAGCAATGTACATGGTTAACATATATGTAAGAAGAAAGAGTCTGAAAATACTAATCGGTGCTCTTGTCACAACTTACCTCTTTCACAATCATATGTTTTTAAGGTTAGGGAAAGACTATGATTTGCCCTTTTAATCAGGACTTACCCTAATATTACAACACAAGCGTTTCTAATGCAGGTTGTAAATTAATACTAAATGTTAATCAACTTTAAATTAATCCACCATTACACCACTGTTGTTTCCATGTGAAATCTAAATAATCTAAATAAAGGAGAAATGAAAAGGATTCTGATTCAGACTTTTCCTATGACTCACAGTAAATTGTAAAACACAAACCTGATCATCTACATTAGAATTCCCTACAAATAGGAGTTCTGAAGTTTCTTATTTCAACTTGATGAACTGCATGTAGGGGCCAGGGCTTCTGTCTCCCACATTCTACATTTAGAAAGGTTTGCTATGAAAGAGTCTCTGAAGAAATCTTGCATGCATGGTTTGTTGTCTTTGCAAGTGATTGAGCAGCTGTTGTGATGGGCAGATAGAGTGGACAAACCATACATAAGGTGAAAAAGTCATCCCTAACCTGACCACTTTGCACTCTATCATTCTTAAATGATGAATGATGCACCATTCTAAAAACTTACAGTCCATGATGCCATAAAATAGATTACAGAGGTCAGGATTTTCACACTGTTGATCTCAGTAAATTCATGTGTGGGTAAAAGACAGTGAAACCTTGTAGATCATGCTCTGCATAAACCAGAAAAACTCTGCCGTCAATCAGACTGTTTCCTTAGAAATCTATTGTAGTGGAATTAATTCTTATTAATTCTTTATTTAAACTGACAGCATTTTAAAAATGTATAAATATTGAAGTTAAATGGCCGGCCAAATGGCACTGAGTGGAAGGGGGATGTAATTCTGGCATGTAAAACCATTTGAATTTTTTGAATTGGTTGTGAGTGTCTGAAGAGGAAAATGTGAAAATTGGAATGCTGTGCACATTAATTGAATTTTTTGAATATATTTGCATATCATTTCAAGTCCTGAACTTGATTAGTTATAGTTCATAAATGTTAAACTGACAGGACTACAGACTTCAGGGTATATCAGACCAGTATGGTACTGACTTGTGTTTTTGTTTTTTGTTTTGTTTTGTTTTTTTCAGTTTTCTTTTGTTTTCTTTCTTTCCTTCATTCTTTCTTTCTTTTCCAGAAATCATGGAATCCCCCATGTCATTTTTGCAGTAAGTATCTTTTAAGTCTGACATGATTATATTTCACTGGTTAGACCTGGGAAGTCTTTCACTGTCACTAAAATCACATCACCGTGATATCAAAAGTGGATGCAAACTTTTGATTTTGAGCAAAAAATGAGACTCAAAACAAAATGCACTTACTGAACTAATGAAACTGCGCACTCTCATAAAAAAAAAACAACCTTCTCCCAGGTTTCACACACAGCTGCACAACGACGTTTTAATACTCTTTAAAACATTTGAATTTTTGAAAAAAAAAATCACCCCATGGAAAGGGAAAATGTCCCCTATGGAGTAGGTAGTATTTTTCTGTACCAGCCTGTAAAGCTGCTTATTTCGGCTGCACAGTTAGACATTTTGACGTGGCAGTATGTGCGGACTGACTCACTTTTGGCACTTGCATATAGGCTTTATTTTTCAGCCCCTGAGGCTGCCACTTGAAACTGAGCAGAAGCCGGCTGTGTGAAAACAAAAGTTTCGAATTTCAAGATTGATCTGTGATGTTTACGCTTTACCTAACGCAAGATGATAACCACCATACCACAGACTCAAGTGGAAGTACCGCCAGCACTCAGTAGCCCACCAATCACCACAAGGGGAGCAATTACTGTAACATTAAATAGTGATAAACACCACTGCACAGTGATCATCAGAACATCAGAGCTGTCACCGCACCATCCATCAAAACCGCACTTCAGGGTAGCAACAGTCAGGTAGTGATACATTACAAGGGACAAAAACAGGTGCTAGCATAGATTCTAATTACTTTGTTCTATCAATTATGCACAAAATCCTTGCATGGCCTGGGGTCTGCCACACACTGCTGTGCCTCCTACACACTCTCTGCACCATCCCAGCTGTGGTTACATAGCAGGCAGGCTTTTCAACACTGGTATGTGTGAATGCCTTCAGGTAACAAAAAAAAAGAAGTTTATTTTTCCAAGGCTGGATTCATACAGATGGAACAGTTCTGGAAAAAAAAGAGGGGAAAAAACAATTTGCATATCCCACTGACATTTGATTGTATTATATCGTCTCTAGTTATGAAAGTAGATTCTTTTCGCTTCCACTCAGCCCTGTAAGCATCAGTTTAGACACACAGGTGCTCTGCTGTGTTGTGTTTTCAAGCTGTAACGGTCTTCCAGGCACTTGTGGTTTCTGCCTTTGTTTTGCACACTCCTCAAGTTTTCTCTCAGCCACTCGGTGCACAAAAACATTATGCTAATGAGAGGAGGAGACATCTGCTTCCAGCTCGGTTTTTCTCTAGGCGTTTAGGCATGTGTTTGTCACTCACATAAAGAATCTGCTTTTACCTACAGTAGGTCAAATTTTTAAAACAGAGGCATGTGCAAAGAATTTTATACTGAACCAGATGCTATGATGCTTCAACATTGCTGAAGGATGAATGTTTTGTTTCTCTTTTCCTTAACCTCCCACTCATGAAGCAGTCTCATAGCAGGCTAATGCATCAGGTTCATTCTACTGTGTGAAACAATGGCTCATATTCTTGGCATGTCATTCACCAGTGAATGGAAATGTCAAGAAGTTCAGTGAAATGAATAGCTTTGCCATGAAATGATTTTTAAGGTCATGGTTTAGGAGTTATTTTGTTACGTGTCCAGTGAAGCTCTTGATTTATATGGCATGTGTGCAAGGCAGACAGAAACGTATAGCAAAATGTTCAAATATGCAAGGTGAGTGTGTAAACAAACCTGCAGCAGTCTCTTAATATTTGAAGGATTCTATCATTTTTTATGTAGTAAATAAGGTTTGCCATAACCATAACAAAATTAAGAGGTTTGGTGTGTAACAAGTGTAAGAAAAACACAGGGGACAAGCTTTAATTATGTTGGTTGTCGAGCTGTAAATGCTATACCAGTGTAACAAAAGCACACATATCTGCCAACAACATTTTTTAAGCAACCTTCTCTGTAGTTAAAATAATAAATAAGTAAAGGGTTTAACAGTGTTCTTTGATCTGTTTTTCAAGCTTTGGTAGAACAAACAAGTGAGAAAACTGCTATTTTCAGTCACGTATGTCAAGTTAACTATCTGACTATTTCAACTACTTTGGTTATTGTAATACGTTATTTTAGGACTGCACAGTTCAATAATCATAAAATTTTAAGTAATCTGCAATTTCCTGGATTAATTTCCTAGTTAATCTTGGAAGCATATTAATAAACTTTTGATTTGTCTAAGTGCAATTAACTGAATGCTTGCATCTGCTTCAGTAATTACAGTAATTAAGATAACATGGTGGCAAGCTCTATTATTTCAAACTGTGTTATTTAAACTTTTATTTCACATGTCGGTCAGTGTGTTTCTTTAGGGAGTCTCTTCTCAGATGGGTGTGTCACAGATGTTACACCACAGATGGCACACATGTAGTGGTTTTCCATATATTTGCGATGCCTACTTCGATCCTCCAAATTAAAAAAGAAAAAAAAATGAGGCGTGTCTTGTCAAGATAGTAAAATTCAAACATATAATGATGCTTGTTTTCCAGCTAGGGGAGAGCAAATCTAATTTATTTATTTATTTATTCATTTATTTCCTCAGTATAGGTCAGGTTGCCCATTCTAGGTTTAAAGATTTATCTTGTCTTTATCACTTAATTAAAGCAAGGTTTGCAACACAACTTCTTAATTAGTGTAAAAATCTCCTTAAAGAAAATGGTGAAAAAAAGAGCAAATGAAGGAGTTCCCCATTCTTTTGGATCTAAAATGTGAAAAATGTATTAAGAAAGCGACACAAATTGCATATAGCAGACAGTTATGCATTTTCCAAGGTTTTGCAAAGGTGATTTTACATTGATATCACTGAAGTGTCTCAATAAAAGCATTCAGGCATCACACCTGCCAGTGTGCAGCAGTCACAGACTGTTAACCTCAAGATCTGGAAGTGTCTGTGAGTCAACGAAGCTTCACAAACGCTACCACTGTCTGCCTTTGTCAAGGTTCAGCTACATAAAGAGTACTTTAACTTCATCTTGGTGATCATAAGATTCACTGAAAATTCAAGCACTGCATCCTGCCACTGGCTCAAAGGTAAGCAAACTAAAATCCATTCTACATTAATGGAAGAATAACAAGTTCTCTCTCTCTCTTTGAGTAAAGCTGTGCTCTTGCAATGCCAAACTCAAGGTCTCTTTGCTCATCATGTTCACACTACAGACAACACTTTAAAAAGATTCTTAGAAACATTCTCAGTAAATCACCTTCTCACTTTTTCAAACTTAAATGTGAACTTGATGCATGAGGAATTTTTTTTTCTTTACTATTTTTTGCAGATGGTTAAAGGATTGTAGAAAATGCAGTGCTGCTTTAGTTTGCGAGCTAAAATTGGTAGTGGCTTAGAAGACATCAAATGTAGTAGCACTTTTAATGGTAATAATTTACACTGCAACTGTATAATACTGATATTATGAGTCCTCTTACAACTTATCTTTTATAATTATTACTCCAATAATATCTTTTGTTTTATGTATCTGGTCACTATTTAAGTGTTGGTAGCTATTAAATATGCCATGATTTTCGTAAAAAGGCTAAATAATTGACCCTATGCTACATTTTAGTGCCTGTAGTGCATATTATGATTACCTAAGCTGTGCTCGTCTACACGTTACTTTCATAAACAGGAAGAACAATTACAACCATCTGAATGAACACAAACAACAGCTGACTTACACATTGTGTTTGTGTCTTTCATTGCTGTTTTGACACAGACACCTGCCAGAAAATGACCCTGCAGCCATTAACTCCAGTGAACTGTGCAGGCCTTCTGCAGCCCGGCTGCTCTCTGCTGCAGCTGGATGGTGAAGTTCTGCTGTTTGGCCAGAAGGGTTGGCCTAAGCGCTCGTGTCCAACAGGAGTATTTGGTGTACGGTTTAAACATGGCGAGATGAAGCTGAGAGCCATCTCGTTCTCTAATGACTCGTGCTACCTGCCCCCATTACGCTGCCCAGCTGTTTGCCGCCTCGACCCCTATGATGGGCTTCCAGAGAGTTACCTCATCCACGGTGGTCGCACTCCAAATAATGAGATCTCATCAAGCTTGTACCTGTTGACCATGGATAGTCGTGGCTGCAATCGTAAATTAACGCTCTGCTGCAAAGAGAAAGAGCTAGTGGCAGAAGTGCCAGGACCTCGATATGGCCACACAATGAGCATGGTCCAAAGTCGTGGGAAGACAGCTTGTGTGTTGTTTGGGGGTAGGTCCTACATGCCCTCAGGAGAGAGGACCACGGAGAGCTGGAACAGTGTTGTAGACTGTCCACCTCAGGTGTTCCTCTTTGACCTGGAGTTTGGCTGCTGCTCTGCTCACACTTTACCTGAGCTTAGTGATGGACAGTCTTTCCATCTGGCCCTTGCTAGAGAAGACTGTGTCTACTTCATTGGAGGCCACTCACTAGCCTCAGACTCACGTCCACCGCGTCTGTTTTGCCTGCATGTTGAGCTTTTGCAAGGCAGCCCGTTGCTTTCCTGTGAAACCCTAGACAATGGTTTATCTATCTCTAGTGCCATCTTTACACGTACGGGACCCACTCATAGATACATCATCTTAGGTGGATATCAGTCAGACTCACAAAAGCGGATGGAGTGCACTACTGTGATTCTAGATGAGAAAGGAATCCACTTTGACCCCGTAGAAACACCCAAGTGGACCCCAGATATCATCCATAGTCGCACTTGGTTTGGTGGCAGCTCTGGAGAGGGAGGCATCCTACTAGCTGTGCCCACAGAGGGAAGGCCATCCCAACAAGATATGCATTACTTCTACCAGGTGAACTTCCAGACAGAGGGAGAGACCAGAGAGGAAGATGGAACCCTTGCCTGCAGCCAGGAGTCAACGGATTATGATGACTCCACTCCTCTTGAAGATTCTGAGGAGCTCTACTTCGGCCGTGAACCACATGAGTTGGATGGCAGCAGCGACGGAGAAGGGGAGGCTTACAATGAAGAGGATGAAGAGGATGAATCACAAACAGGTTACTGGATAAAATGCTGCCTTGGCTGTCAGTTGGATCCCAACACATGGGAGCCATACTACTCCACAGAGCTCCACCGACCAGCCATGATCTTTTGCTCCAGAGGGGAAGGGGGCCACTGGGTGCACGCCAAGTGCATGGAGCTGTCTGAGACCCTGCTGCTGAAACTCTCTCAAGGCAACAAGAAGTACTTCTGCTTGGACCACGGAGGCCTGCCCTACCAGGAGATGACCCCACCTCGACATATTATACCACTGAAGCGCATCACCATGAAAGCTAAAGACAAAAAAAGACCTCTGACAATCAAGATGTCCCCTGCCAAAAAAAGCTTTTTCAGACGGCTGTTTGACTGACTCAGATTTTCATATGATGTGTGCCTGTTAAGAAAACTTTGTATGCTTAGGATGTTTTTTCCACCCTAACAGTAATCTAATAAACCAAATCGAGAAAATCCCTCAAACTACCTTGAAGTGCTCACTGAACGTAATAGAGTCACAAGCCAAGTTTAAGTTAGATCACATGACTATTGAACTAACAGACAAACACTCACACCTACTTGATTTATTTTGAGTTAAATTAACAGTTTACAGTTTGTGAAGATTTGCAACATTTCCTTTTATTATTGAATGTTTCTGTTGTTATTTCACATTGTGCAACAAAAATGCAGTTTTACTCTTTATCAGCTGTGAAAAGGTTCATTCTGTTTGTTTCTTTCTTTCATACGTACGTTTTAAGTACCACAGACCCACTTTCTGATGCAGATGGAACTGAATTGTTATTGCAGTGTTTTGTACAATAAAACTGATAAATCCTTAATAAAATTTGTGATTTTCAGTCTGTAATTTTGTGTCCTCACAGTGGTGTATTGTTATCTTAAAAAGACATACTCTAATTAGCCTATCAGTTTAAAACAGTCGGTGTCTCCCACCTGATGCTGTTATTAATGACCCTGTTTTAAATTTCCTATACAATAAATTTAGCATGTTTAATGAAGGCATGCAAATTTTCACAGTTACAGGTAGTCACACTATGGAGGTATGAGTCTAAAATTTTACTTATTATTTTTTGAATTACTGCATTATATTCTCCAGCATATTTGAGCTATTGTACCAATTTAATGTTTCTCAATCCGAATTCTTGTACTTGACAGGTTTACAAGGTCTTATCAATTATAGAAAACATAATGGGAATTAAAAAGCTCAAAATTTTAGCCCACCTTTTGGTACTTTAAGGCCCTGTAACTCTGAAAATATTCATATTATGAAGGTAAAAATTTTAAATATCTTATTAAACACACAAAGTTACTGTACAAAGCATACTAGCTAATTTTGAGGGATCAAATGTGAACTGTTGTCCTGGTACATTTTATATCAAATGATCCAGTTATATGTGAGTTTCAGTTATTTGTCATTCTCTTGAGGAATATACTGACTACTAACTCCAGCTTTCAGTATTAAGTAGGTATTAAGTAAGTATACTAAATTGATTTCAGAGTTATATAAACATGAGCATAAATATGATATTGATAAACAATACGTAATCAGAACTGTGAACAGTTAAATGGTCTAAGCTATATATATATATATATTGAATCAACTGAATTTCTTTAGTTTTTAAAGTGCTTCCATATTCTCTGCATTCAGGTCTGCATCTAGTTTGTTGTAATGTTTTCTAAAAGATCATTGTTATTTTGTTTTGTTTTTTTATTAACACTTTACAGCTGAATTCTGTGTTACTAATGCAAAATTAAATTAAATACAAAAATAATAATAATTTAAGCAAACAAGAATCACAATTCTTCAGTTTTTATTTATTATCTGATGTAAACAGAGACAAAAAGTACAAACTTCACAAAAGGATGGTAAGTTGTCTGATTCAATGACAATACATAAGAAATAAGTAAATACAGCATAACATAATTTGAAGGTAGTGGTAGGTAGTGGAACTTTAGTGTATGCAAAATGAATGAACAGAGAAAGTATTGTGCGGTCCCAGTAAACTGTACATTTAGTCTATGCATGTGAGCCCAAAATGAGGAGGATACACTGTGAAACATGACAGAAGTAGAATTTTGTGAATCATCCATCATCCATTACTTTGGAAATGCAATTCATTACGGCAAAAACAAATATGAGACAAGTTGCTATATAATGCACTCCAAAACATGGCGTTATGGTAGCACTGTGACAAGTATCCAATGAAATGTGGATATTTCATAGCTGTCATATGGTTACATTTATGACAGTAAAATAAAATCAAACATTCAATCAAGTAAGAAAACAAAATTGCCTGTCACAATTCAAAATGGTGAGGGCAGAAAAAGACAATATAATCAATCAATCAAACAAATAAAGTTGCCAACAATTCAGTTTACATCAGGTCTCTCTGGCTCTCACCCATCGCTCTCCCCTGACGACTGAAGCTGTGAAGATATATCAGCTGAGAAAAAGAGCCAGGTTATATATAGAACTTAAGAAAAATCCCTGCCTGCTAGAGAGTCCATGGGGTATTAGGCACCGTAATGGACCATACTGTATTTTTATGATATCAACAAAAAGGTCAGTATATGTTTTATTTTATGAGAAGAATTCAAATAAGTATCATCTATCCTCCACTGTGCAAAAAGTAAACGAGATAAAAATTGGTTCAAAGTGACCTGGCATCTATTCTGCCCCACAGGGATCCCACGATAAAGCACTAAAGTCATCTTTTTCAGAGGGCACTCATGAAACAAAGAACATTTGGGTCTCTGTGATTGCATTTTGCTCCTGCTAAAATGATATATTAATACAGTGGCCACAAATGTGGTCTTTTTAACACGATTTCTCTCTATGACTTACAGCGCTTTCATCTGTTTCCATAAATATCCTCTCTATATAAATGCATAAATGTGTCATATCCTTGCAATACAATAAAATGCACCATTTTTCACAGATGGTGTCGATTTATAAACCAAAAAAAGGAAAAGGAGTATGAAAAAAAATGTGTTGCCTCTGCCGTCACATCTTTGTGGTGTAGTAACTAACAGTTAACAAAGCAATTCGAAGTCAAATAAATGTTTAAAGAAAGAAAAACAAACATCAAAAGTGTAAAATAGCATTGTTTTCCATAAAATAATCTTCATTTATGGGTTCAGGTGCAAAACACTGGCTATTCAAGCAAAATCTGTTTGTAATATCTAATAACACACAAGCATCTGAGTTCCAAAATATAAAAACTAAAAACAACATAAAATGTGTTTGGCCTCTTGCCCAAAGCAGAATGAGACTGACTTCGCTTTCTGGAAAGTCAAAATACTTCCATGTAGAGATAACTGACCAATGGTACAATTCTCTAGAAATCAATCAAATGTTAATAGTTATGGAAAATTCAAAAATCAGGAACTTCCAAAGACATTTCATCATCATCCTGGATCTCTACTGGGTCAATGGTAGCCTGTAGAGCCTTTGCAGAGTCCTTGTGAGCTTCCATAAACTTCTGCAAGTACTTGGACGTGTACAGCCAGTGGTGTTTCAGCACGTCCTCCAGTTCAAAGGTCTTAGACTGGCGTGCATTCATCTTGCGAAAACGCCTGAAGAGCTTGTTTGCTGACTCGTTCCCCTCGCTGGCCCAGGCTCCTATGGATCCGTCTCTCTCTATAATTTCAGGTACGTGGGCTAGGGTCTTGTGCAGATAATTTGTTATCTTTCCATTGTACCTATATTTGAAGGTAGTGGAGAGGAGGTCAGCAAAGCGCTGAGAGTTAAAACTGTAGCGGCATAGCTGGTCAGGGCATTCCTTGGCTGGGCAGGTGGCACGCCACACAGGTTTCATTTGGAGGTAGAGTTTGATAAGCTCCCTCAGGGCCTCTCTTCTCTCTTCTGAGGGCACCAGCTCACACACCACGTCCACAGCCTCCTGGGTCATTAGTCTGCGGGCATAGTTCCCATTCATCCTCATTACTGGTTTAAGCTTCATCTGCTTCCTCAGCTGTTTATCTAAGGCCGCCCTCCAGCTGCGCCGTTCCTCCCGGCTGGGGTTGGCCTTTTTATACACCTCTCCGATCTCATCCTGGAAGATCTTGTAGAATTCAGTAGCATTGCCGATGTCACAGTGCAATGCATCTAGCGTTGGCTGCGTCTCCAAGAAGGGCTTTGCAGACACACCTTTGACTCTATCACGCAGCTCATCTACTGACTCAGAAAAGGGGTTGGTTCTCCATATTTCATAGCGTTCTAGGTTCTCTTCGTGACTGCGGGTGATGGAGTGCAGCACCATGTTTTGAGAGGCCTCTGCACGACTGGAGTCACATAGAGTGCAGACGTACGTGGACCCAGAGGCCTCCAGCCCCTCCATCTCACGCACCATCTTCTCATCATATCCCGTGCCCCTGAAGTGGAAGCGAAAGGATCGAGGCAGACCACCCATGGACAGGATAAGTCTGCTTTCTTTCATTGCATTACGTTCTGCAACTATAGGCCCCAGGACAGCTGTGAGTGTCTCATGGTCTGACTCATCCACAAACATCAGGCACAGAGGCTTACAGGACAATTCTGAATTTGGCTTTGGCTCGGTAAAAATGGTAACCTCCTCCTCCTCATCGTCTGCCAGGACAGAGACAGACATAACAGTGAAAGAAAAACGAACAGCCTTCTCAGGAACAACTGGTCCCCCGCCATGCTTCTCGCTGACATCACCCATGCCATCGCAACATTCCTTGATCATGACACTAAAACCTGATGTGCAGGCACTGTCTTCCATCCCACTCTCCCTCAGCCCCTCCATGATGTCCTCCTCCAGATCCTTTAAGGCAGACACAAGTGCCACATCGTACCGAAAGCGCCGAGTGATAGTGTCAGCTGGGACGTCATCCACTGAGGAAGACCATCCAGAGAGCCCATTAATAATGCCAACATTATAGGATGGGGACACGTTTTTGAGAGCTGGCTGCCATTCAAACTGGTGAAAACCAGGGAGAAGCTCCTTCTCTGCAGCTCGAAGAGTGTGCAAGGGCTGAAAGATCTGGCGGCCACTTGTGGCTTTGACAGTCCGATACATCTTATGATATTGACTGCAGCTCAGGAATGTGTTGACCCGAATGGCCAGGCACACAGCAGGACTCAACCCAAAGCCTCTGCCTGCAGAGAGAGAAAATGAGAGGAGATAAAGTTTCAGAGAGAGACAGAAAGAGGCACAGTCTCAACATAAAAAGAAAGGATTGACACATGAAGAGAATTATTTAATACCAACCCACAGAAGCCTATTTCTAGTGCTTTGAAAATACTGCAGTATCTAAAATTTCCTCATTTGATATCCCACATTTGGAGTAATTTCTACAATGAGACAGACAGAAGCGTAAATTTCACACCCAAATGTGAATGCCTCATTGTCAAAAGCCCACAAGCCGCTGATTACAAAATCCAATATTTCCTAAATTTCAAATGTTATAAGGGGACAGAGGGTGAATCAGTGAAGCTGGCAATAGTGATGTATTGGCTGTAGATGAAAACAGACACCAGCTGCCTTCTATTCCCCAGAGAGGAGGATGGTGCTGTCTGTGTAATTTGCAGATACAAGAGCTGCTGATGTTGTTTTGATTCTAACAGCCCCTTCACAAGAGTTGTTATTGTGCATTAAAGGGAGTGTGAGAATGAGAGACTGACAGACAAGATGAGTGAAAGTGGGAGAAAATCAGGGAGGGGTTGAATGTGCAGCAGCAGTGGTTCAATAGACAGAAATGGACAATAATTAAATGCTTTTCAATCAAAATCACAGAAAGCTTTCTTATGTCTCCTGAATATTGGACTTTTCTTCATTGTTATTCATGAGACGACTGTATTCCTCGGGGGTAGGTGGAAATATTAATGAGCAAACACTATCATGATTTTCATTTGTTTGTATCCCCCTTTCTTTGCCACGGAGGGCTGTGTTGATTGAACATAAACCCTTATAATAGCCTCTTACCTTGCATCATGGCCTCTAGCTCATCTGCCTGACGGTGTTCATTCCCAGATCTCAGTGCAAGCAGAAACAGCGTCAAACACACAGACTTCAGATCACCACCTTCCTCTTTGTCTGCAAACACCTTCACCTGGTTCTTCAGATCCCTCAGTCGATGCTTCTGGGCACGACGGGTTAGCGAGAGCAAGTGCTGGCGAGGTCTTCCCCCTTTATTGGTTAGTAGGAAGTTATCAAGTTCTGACAGACTCAGGTTTTCATTTTCCTTCAGCTCGTGGCTCAGACAGTGAGCCTTAAATGAGTCCAGCCTCACTTGCTCACGACATCCCTCACTGGGGCAGAGCAGAGGTAGGGAATGGAGGGCAGATGAAAAGACTTTGGCAGGTGAGGTGAGATTATCGGGTGTACAGGGCGAGTTGCAGGCAGGGCAGTGAGGTCCTAGAACGTGGGTAAATTTTACAATGCAGCCACGGCAGAAGAGGTGCCCACAGGTGGACTGAACTGGATCAGAGAGCAGGTGGTCACACACTAGGCAGGTGAACGATGCAACAAAGTCCACAGGGAGCTTCTCAGAGAGCAGCTTGGTGCTCAGGTGATCTTTCTGGCAGCGTGTAATGTTCTTCACCCACTGCTCTCTCTGGATGCTGAATTTCTTCCAGGCCCTGAGAGCAGGACCATGACGGTCTCCAAATGGTCTCAGAACTCTCCTCTCACCAACAGCGATGGCGTCGCAGTCCCATCTGGTCCTTTTTGCCAGGCTCTGTGCTCTTGGAAGGACTTTCCTCCTCTTCCTTCCAGTCCTCTGGAATGATGTTTTTTTGGGGTAGCAGAGGTGGCACAGGGAAGAGTGAGGTTTCCACTCAGGCACTCTTGTTCTGGTGAAGCTGCAGACCCCCCCACCTCGAATGGCAACCATCCAGCAGCGGTGGCAGAAGGAAAGGGGGTGGACAGATTCTGTGTCCTCTGTCACGTCCACTTTGAAGACTTTAAGGATGACTTCTGGCCAGCTTGGGAACTTGCAGCCCATTTTACGCAAGGCACACTTGCTCACCTCATCCAGATCTCCATGAACATCGTGCACTGGTCCTTTGACTTTCCTCAGAACCATTCCACAGACACGACACAAACCCCTATAAAGAGCCAGGGAAATAGTGTCAGATCCTTAGAAACAAATGAATATAACATAGCATCATTCACAAAATGTAACAATTTGATTACCTGAGGTGGTCCATGTGGGTTTCCATCTCCTGTAGCTTCACATCTACTCTCCTGCCAGGGCCCTCCACATTTTCCTTGCTTTTCCCTCCTAGGCATAATTTCATAACACTCCCTGGACCCGCAGCATGATCTATTTCTATATTTGGAGCTGCCGTAGGTGAAATCTCAGGCCGTGTTTCACTGGGCAGAGGGGCTTTCTCCATGGACTTCACCCTGAAGAGTTTGAACTTCCACTGAGAATACTCAGAGTGGGGATGGTGGAGCTCTGGCGGCATGGATGATCTGGGACCATCTGTCTCCAGGCTTTCTGCTGCCATGATGAGATGTAGAGCTTAGGTGCTGGAGAGGCAAGGAGAGGAGAGAAGAGATGAGGAGGTCATTTGATATACTGCAAAAGCATGAAAAACAATTTCAGCCATCTGTAGTATAAGATGATAGATATTGAGAAAAGGTTTGAAGGTTAAAAATCCTCACAGGGATGGTTGAGCCAGTAGTGTCTTCTCAGTATTGAGACCATGACACAATCCAAAAGCTTTACTTGATTCCTGCTGAATTTATGCTCATAACACCCTGAAATTCCCACTGAATAGAGAAGAGCAAACCTTGACCTAGACTGCTGTATTATACCATAAGTGGCATTTAGATCTTGTGTAAAATGCATGAGACAAGCACTAGGGGATCGATACAACACCAAAATCCTCATTTCACTCATCTTCAAGCCCATCACTCAGTAAGCTACTGTGACTTTTTTTTTTCTTTGACACAGCAAGTTTGCTAAATGGGAAACCTTATCCCAGCAAGGTTGTCAATCATTTATATTAGTTGTTTTCTTGGCTGGCAGGAGAGCTGGAGCCCTGAAAGCTTCCAACTGGCACTTTTAATGCAAGGAAAAATCGGAAACACAGCAAACTTATTACATATTACATAGATATTGACCAAACCAGATGCAAAAGAAGATGAGAAACCATCATATTGAATAAACATCATAAAGAATTATTCCAAACACAAGATTGTTCAATTTCAGCAGCCAAATGCTCTTATGATACAGCACAGGTAAGATCAATGACGGTGCTACACTGATGGGCCCTATTTCATCTTCTCCCATACTATCTAGGTTCTATTACCAGTTCTGACAATAAAGCAGTCAAACAATCTTAGAAACTAATAGTTCAATCTTTGCTCTTACCATTTCACACCTACAGCATTCACACAGTTGAATCTTCTGTCTATCCATCTTTCAATGATCTCACTACATTTTCATCCTTGGAGGCTCAAATCTGTCAGTCTCCTTATTTTCTCAGCTCTCTCTCTGTGTACTTCTCATGCTGAACTCCCCTTTGAGACAAACAGCTGAGCCTGTGTGCATGTGTGTCAGCTGGGCTCTTACCTTGTTTTTCAGTCTCAGCTGGCGTCAGCTCCCTTGGGGGCTCCTCTCTGCATGGGAGCACAAGGAAAGCCCTGGAGCTAGGCCCTTACACCCTACATATACTGTATACGTTTGAGCCAGTCACAGCTTGAAGCTTCTGTTACCAGGAGTCGTGGCTCCATAAAGTGGGAATGCTCCTGACTGTCTCATTGGGCCTCATATTTATACCCATCCTTTGGTGGAATCCCAACAGTCAACCACTGCCACCTGATCGAGGCAGCTGAGGAAAGAAAAAAAAAACAAGGTCAACCCCAAAGAACAGTTGTAACATGTGCATGCTGAGAATCCAACAGCATACCCCCAAAACAAACAACTTTTTACCACACCACACTTATCCTCAGCTAGACACACTTGCATGTCTAGCTATCTTCATCCAGGTGGCCTCACTGTGACAGAAAGAGCAATACTGTTAAACCTTTGAAAAGGCTGAAAGTGCAGAGACGTAGCAGATCACAGGATAAGTGGTCAAGATTAAAAACAAAACTGAATAATGGTGGGGGATTTTAACAGCATAAATATCTGAATAATCAAGAAACGGGAGGAACTATAACAATAACAAAGACTTGTTGTTGTAATCTTCATTCTAATCATCTTTCTTTTCCCCTGGCATGTCTAAGTGTTTGTGACTTCTGCCTCAGCAGTCCAAATGGGGGCTGCTGTGACAAACCAAATGACAAAGCCAGTGACACAAACACAAGTGAGTCATATTAGGTTGAATATCAATTTGTGCGCAAACGTGTGTGTGTCATATTGGAGTGTGGGTGCTCACTCACTGTGGTGGTTACTATTTTAAAAATAATGCTTCAAATGATGACTTATAGAAACTGCACACACCCAAACCAACAAGTGTTGATCTGTCTGTCAGTTTGTTTGTTTGTTTGTTTGTGCATTAAACTGCATTGTGCTTCATGGTTTTTGTCCACAAATTCTTTTGATCAGCACCTCATTTACCTATAACTTGTCAGCATCAAAGCAGCACATTTTATTCATCTTTTCAAATATTCAGTGTCTGTCACCATTCAAAATGAGTTTTAATTAGACAGCATCATTTGATGTAATTTCTCAGCAGGTATGGGGAGTATTTGCCCAAGATCATTCTTGTTTGTAATTATCCAGGGGATTAATCTGGTGTATTCACCACAGGAGCCTGTTGCTGTTGCATTGGCTTTGCCAGCCAAGTCATTAGATACACAGTCAGTGGGCACCAAACAACAGTTGGGTCTCTCCCACTCTTGTCAGCTTAACAGGGGAGCAGGATGAATACTGGCAGGCTTTGCAGCTTATATTTGGCGCATATGTCCAAGTGTGACCTCAGAGAGCAGTAGCAGTTTTTGTTCGTCCGTCTCTTTCTTTCTGTTTGATGAGTACACCTACTTACTGCAAATGCTGAAGAGCCACTACGCAGACCGAAGCTGGCGACAAAAGTGCTGTTTTCTAGGCCTGCTCATATCTATCAGACACACCTGAGAGATCCGAGGTGCACAATGCTTGATTCATTATATATCCAAGAACAAGCAAATGATGGATTGTAGCAAGATGTTCCAGACCTATTTATAGTTGATATTTAGATTTATGATAGCCAAGTAGCCACATGTTTCCAAGGTAAACGCCACACCTAACTCTGTGGCAGACAGGGACAGAGCTGCAGATGTCTGCCTGACAAACAAGCAGTCACCCCCTGAGACCCTCATCTCTCTACGCCTGCTAATTGACTTGTTATTGATCAATTCAAAGACAGTCTGATTTATGGGAAAGAGGACTTGTGGAGACAGCCACCTGGCATGGAGCAGAGTGTTATGAATGTGAGGAGCAAACCCTGGGAGACATAGAGGCTGCAGTTTAGGAGGACATACAGGAGTTTGCAATGCACCACTGAACTGACACCTTGCAGTTGGTGGGGGTGTTTGTTTGTTTGTTTTTTTTCATTTTTTCCAGAATGCAGCAACAGCGTGTGTGTGTGTGTGTGTGTGTGTGTGTGTGTGTGTGTGTGCGTGTGTGTGTGTGTGTGTGTGTGTGTGTGTGTGTGTGTGTGTGTGTGTGTGTGTGTGTGCAGTTGAATGACCATAAAGCAGGTGTGTGCTGAGGGAGGGGTGAGCAGAAATATGGCTGGGCCGCTATATACTCTATATTTGAGAGAAGGGGAGGTGGTGGGGGAAGATGGGTGGGAGGGGCTGCTGTGCGTCTGTTTGTGAGTTTGCTCTGGTGTTTGGGGGATTATGCCGAAGAACAGTTCAAATAAATATAAAGTACTTCCTACTAATCCATCCTGAGAAACTTCAGAATGATCAGAATCAGAATCATTACTTATGGATCTATGTGTACAAAGCACAAGAACACACAGAGAACTAGACGGACAAAAGAACAAGAGGGAACGTGTACTGGGTGAAAGACAGAGAAAGGGGATATAGTAGTGATCTTGTGAAAAGGAGCTGCACAGGATAACAGGCTTAGCTCAGAATGGAGAACACAAAAGGGCTTAGGGCTGATTGCATGCTGTGACAAGGAAAGGGGGAAAGAGATCAAACCTTCCAGGAGAACTATATAAGCCAAAAGTCCAAAAAAGATCCCCTGACAGCCCAAGCCACATAGCAGCTTAAAGAAAAGTGTCAATAGCAAAGATGGACAATAGATGAATTCCGCAGAAGCACTGGTAGCCTACTTTCCTCACTGGGAATAAAATGTCAGCAATGTCCACATTTGAATAGACTAAACCAAAATTACTGCATGATATTTCAAAATGTCATGAAGAATGTGTGCATCTTTGTGATTGCATCGAGGTAAAGGGGGCATTTCACTCCCATATTCCCACTGTGTTATGGAATATTAAGCGTTTAGTATGCAAATTCTTATATGAAATTTCAAAGCACGTTCAACAACTTCTTCAAGCCGATTCTCAGTAAGTCACCTCCTACTGTCCATTTTTTCCATTCCTCATCCGGAGACATGATTGGGTAGATTAATACTCAAAGAGGTAGACTTCAGTACGGAGCTATTCGTCAAAGCTACCTGCCAGAACAAACCTTTTTCCCCACTACTCATATTCCCCCTCGTTCATCTCCGCTGTCTCTCCCACTCAATGTCTTGTTTTCCTCTGCTTGGCCCTCTCTTTTCAGGTTTTGTTAATAATCAAATGTGTTATTATTCCAATGAGGTGATTAATTACCACCCACCCTTCCCTCTGTTCCACAGGTTAACGTGCTTGCAATCACAGAGTGACAGCCATCTGAATGATCTCCCTCAAGGCCTCATGTGACCTCATATTGCTCGCCTGCATTTGTTGTTGGCTCATCCCGACTACTGGAGCTTTAACAGAGAGCAGAGAAACACAACAACATCACAGCTTCTACAAATAACATCCCCCACAAGCTGCTGACAGCCTGACACCCCAATATCTTCCATGTCCTGCTTTCCAAATATTCATTTTATTGGATAGTCTAGTCTTGGGACCATATTAGTTCATTCCAAGTCTTGCAGTACCCTGAGGCACTGCAGTTATTTTGGTTTTGGACCAGTTCCATTCGTCTCTTTTGTTCTGGTAAGTAAAAACAATGTGAAGAAGAACTTAAGCTGAAACAATTGAGAGTCACATTTAAGAACCATTTTTCAAAGGAGGGGAAGCTAATCCTATTACCAACCCAATATTGGATAGAGAGAGGGGTCAATAATATGCAGAGATTGCAGTGTGAATATAGTATAGCAATCTGAAAAGTGAGACCTGAGTAGACAATCCAAATGGATGTTGATCCACTTGCAGAAAATCAAAAGAAACCCTAAGCCAGATTCAGGAGGAGTAGAGACGAGTGGAAAATCAAGACCAGTGCCTTTAATCAGAATAACAATGCTCTTTAATTCTTTGTTAATTAAATGTAGATTTCCCTGATTGAAGAGCAGTGCTGCTGATGCCAGGGGACCTCCAGTCACATAAATTTCTACTCACTGAATTTGTCTTGTTTAACCATGCATTAGTTCTCTTTTCCCAAACTGTCTGGTGCTGGTTTACACAGAAGGTCTGTCAGCTGAAGGATAGTATCTCGCAAACAACTCCTCAAGATTTCAAACGTTCTGCATCCTCAAAGGGAGGATTTCTTGGCAAATTGTTAAACACCTTCATAAGTGGGTTACATCCAGACACTTTTTTAAAAGAAATGAGAGTAGTGGTGAATTCTCCGCTTCTAAATTTCACACCATTTCTCTCTTTCCTGGTCATTCTCCCTGTTTCTCTTCTTCACTACCTCCCTCCCTCAGTCCCCCTACATCAATGTAATGAGCAAATCATGGCCACTAGGGAGAGATGTAGAGAGAAAAATTGGTCCCATTATGTGTCAAGCTGTGTGAAAAGAGCAGCGCTGTTGTCTGTCAACTCTAACCCCCAGCTGTCCCTGGTCTTAACTTCCAACCAAACACAAAGAGGTCTTTTCCCACACGTAGATCTGCTTATTATTTCCCCGTCTTTTAACTAAAAAGTCCATTATAGAAAATGCCAGGACAGCCATGCCCTTTTCTGCACCAGCTCTGGCAGAGCTCAGACAAGGGAACAATGGACACAGTAACACACGCTGATTCAGGGCTGATTTAGAGTGACTGGTCTTAAACCTGACTTATAGAGTACAGTAATTATAGGAGTTGAAGGGAGGGGCTGTTAAAGATGCTGTGGTTAGGTGGGGGCATGTGTATGGAGGCTGTTGTCATTTGGCAGCCAGTCCACTTGGAGAGAGAAATTACTATTCGAGCCAGAGCCTGGGTGGTGGAACATTTATCAAACAGTCATCAGAATGATTCACATGATCCAGTGGGGAGCCATTATTTCACCAGTCCAGTCTCTCAAGGCAACCTGCTAGTGGCAAGGATGATGACAGCTATGGGCTTTATAAGCACAGGAACAGACATATAGAGTAATTGTTTGAGAACAATAGTTTAGAAAGTCCTATCTCTTTTCAAAGACTCATATGTAGTCTGTGGATTGGACTAGACTGAGTGGGGAAAAATGAGCAGTTAAGCCCAACTTGGGGGCATATGGCATTTCACTGTAGCAGAACACAGAGATGCCTCAGGTAGGGACTGACAAACATGTGGTCCCTGTAGTTGCGGGGGAGAGTAACTTGCACTGAATACATAAAGATCACAAATAAACAGACCATCCACCTGCTCAGCAACTGTTTTGGGACCTTGTAGAAGGTATTGATACAGTTTTTCATTTGCTGGCCTGGCAGGTACAAGCAAGTATAACAATCTCTGCATAAGCAAATAAATTCCTAAGTGAATAGGGAATAACAGAAAGAAGCAAGGCAGACCTCTGGAAGGCTCCTCATAATAAGGATGATAAAAATGCAATTCTTCTATTCATTTTCCCCTCACTTTTCCTTAACGTGCGTTCCCTTTTGACTCCTCTGGGATGCACATCATTGTAATATACACAGATTTTCATTTTGTCCCTTTTCTGTGAAAGACCTGCGGGATAGGCAGGGACAGAGAGCGATTGTGACTGTTTATTTAGTCAGATCATCTAACGTGTGCAGAACAGATTTGAGCTGAAGAAGAGGCCATCTACACGGTGGCAGCTGCCACCAGGAAATAATGCAGGATGATGACTGAATGATTTAATGAACAATGCTGTCTCGGAAGTTACTCCCTCATTCATAAATAGCTTCAACATTAACGTCATGCTTAACTTGCGGAGATTAAAAACCGACAATTTAGATGCTTATGAATAATCCTCATCACTGATAGGTGGAGTGTTTCGTAATGATAGCACATCTATTATGGTGAAACATACTGTACACAGCCCCATTTTGAAAAATGCTGGGGCTCTGTGTAAAATGTAAATAACAATAGAATGCAATAATATTCATATTTCTTATGTTAAACGTTTCATATAAAACAGTTAAACTGAGAAAATGTACCATTTTATTTAAAAATAATTATAATTTTGATGCCAGAAACACATCTCAGAATAGCTGGGACAGGGCTATGTTTACCACTCTCTCATCTTCTTTTATGTGCAAGCACCTGGGAACTGAGGAGACCATTCGTGTGGCGTTTGGGAGAGGAAATATCGTCACATTGTTGTCTGACGATTTTAGCTGTTCAACAGTCCTGGGTCATCTTTGTCATGTTTTTTGTGTCATGATGCACCAAATGTTTTTAACTGGTGAAAAGTCTGGACACTCTGCCACTATGAAGCCATGCTGTGTAATAGTTCCAGTATGCAGATATGGAGAGAAATGATCCATGTCTGTGGAATATGTGTTCAAATGTGTAGCTGATGAGATACTCAGATCTACAAGTGTGAAAACTTCCACATGCTCTCTCTAGAGAGCAAGTCAGGGCATCACTAATGTAAGGAATCTGTGGGCTTTGACTGTCTAAAATTTTTATGGCAAACCAGGTATTTTTATCCTAGCAAAAATGTTGGGTGGGCAGAAAACTGACAAGCAGACACTAATCCCATCGGTCACAATAGCGACCCCCAAAAAACCTCAGCACTTGGAAAGTTTTAAAAATTGTTTCTGAATTATGCATCAACACCTTTTAAGCAAATATTGAAATAATAAATGTTTATTCCCTGACAGTGCCACGAAAGGAAAATATCTCCATCAAAGCCACCAAACAAAACTTTATTAAAGTATGTTAACATAAAGATAGGGGCATTTGTTTTGGTACACATCAAATCTAGTACTGATGTTTATAGTTACAGTGATTCATCTTCGTTCAGTGTGGTCACAGAATGGCTAAACAGGTTATCAACAATAGTGACCCAGAAAAACACTTAAGCAGTTAAAAAGTCGTAAAGATGTTTCTGAATTATGCACTGATGCATTTTAAGCAAATATTGAAATAATAAAGTGTCTCCGTGAAATATATGCAGTGTCACATGTTTAGCATAAATTCTCCCACGACCAGAGTTGTTTGTTCGCCGTCTGAACGATGAGAAAAAGTCTCCATCAAAGCCCCCAAAGCAAAAGTTTATTAGAGCACGTTACATAAAGATGGGACCATTTGTTTTTGTGCACATCGTGTTTGACTTTGTTCTGTGTGGTTGTAGAATGACTAAACATCTTATTGGCTATCATTAGTGGCCGGCAGGATAATGTAGCACACCCTACACACACTTAAACAGACTGATCATTCTTTTTCTTACTATCACAATCACCAAGGACAGCGATTGTGATAGTGTTGGGTCAAATATGGAGTATGAAGGGGAGACAGGCTATTTGCCAACCAGGCTGTTGAATGCATATGCCAAATTCGTGTGAAAAGATCATGACAGGAACAACATTATCAGTGACATTGACGTCCCCCTCCCCACACCTTCTCCCCCATCCCTCTCCACTGTAAGTGATGAAGTGCCAAAAGCCTCTATCTACCATAGGGACCAACCACAAAAGCTGCAGGTAGCCCCCGAGATACTTAAATTCCTCCACTTGAGACAACAGCTTGTTCGCAACCTGGAGTGGGGCACTCCACCCTTTTCTACCAGAGAACTGTGGTCTCACACTTGAAGGTATTAATCTCCATCCCAGCCACTTCACACTCAGCTGCAAAACACCTTAGTGCAAACTAGAAGTCTTTGGTCAGCGAAGCAAGCAGAAGTACATCGTCTGCAAAAAGCAGAGGTGAAATCCTGAAACTGCTGAACCTTCTGCACCTGCAACCTGCACCTAGAAAATCTGTCCATAAAAACCATGAACAGAAATGGTGACAAAAGGCAGTTCTGACTGAGTCCAGCAACCAAGTCTGACTTATAGTCAGCAATGTGAACCAAACTTGTACATGGTTAATGGGGGCTTATGAGCACTGGATACACCAACACCCTTCCTGAAACTTCATCCACCTGAAGCACTGCCCTGGACACCCCAGGAGACATGTTCAAATTCTTTGCTTTAAATCCACAAGTTACATGTAGACTGTTTGAGAAAACTCTCAAACACTCTCAAATATTGTTGATAAGATATAGAGTTCATCCAGTGTTCTGTGACTAAGATGTGTCCACACATTTGCTCCTGAACCCAAGGTTCAAATAACAAACCTCTCCAGCACCCTCGCGTAGACCTTATTGAACAAGCTGAGGAGTGTGATGTCCCTGAAATTGGAAGACATGCCTTCCTGTGTTGCTATATAGTTTGGTAGAATCACCTTAAAGCCAACTAAGGGCCACTCCATGGCCTCACCAAACTCTTCCCACACAAGTTTTGCTTCAGTTATTGTCAGATTTGCATTCTGTATTTGTCAGCTACTTCCCAATTCCCTCAAGCTATTCAGTCTCGATAGGACTCCTTCTCAAGCTTGACAGCTCCCTTCATCTCTGGCGTCCAGCATCCGGTTGCCATGCTATTTCCATGACTGCCATTAACCGCTTTACAACTGTAACTTTGTACATCAGTAGATGTATGGCTCATGGTCCATTAATGTCCCCAGCATTCCTTGGAATGTTTCAAAGTTGTGCATCTGCTAGATGTTATCAGTGGACCCTTATTGTGTGTTTCACCATGCCAAGCTTGTCCAGCATCCTCCATCCACCACCAATATTTATGTTCAGTACTAAAATGTAATAATGCTTTTTGTGTTTTTTCTTGTTTTGTCTCAGTATTCATATCAGGACTAAAAAATAAATTTAAATTTTTGAGTTTGAGTTTGAGGGGTTGTCATAGTGTTCTAGTTTAAATATATTAATTCCCACACTCGAGTCTCACAGCTGAAACATTATTTACACTTTTTCACCTACTTTTCCATTTAATAAAAAAAACTGTCACTGAAAAATTTGAAAAATTCTGGATTAAATGGGTTAATAGCACATTATTTGCTAGGTTAAAAGTAAAGTTCATGACAGATTTTTCTTGTTATTGCTCCATATACTGCATTAAAATCCATGAGGTGTCAAGATAGTGAGTTTTTTTGTCTATTTTATCATCGCTGCCTGCCTTTTAGACTTGTAATTATGCACGATAATTTTTGCAAAGATTAAAGCAACAAGGTTTCCATGTCTTACATTCCTCTACCTCCTTTACCACCTCATGCCATTCATTGTCATTGTGAAAAGGTGTGTGACTCCCAAGTAGAGCAGAGCCCATTATCGTAAATAGGCCAGTAAGTAACTTCACACAACGTCTCCTGGAGGCTGATAGAATATAGAGTGCGCAAGCATATAGAGTGTGCAAGCTCACTCTATATGCAAAGCAGAAACACACTGTTAAAGAAACTGGAGCCAAGTGATTATATTTGTAATTTAATTTCCTTGGTCACATAGAGATAAGAGAAGAGAGAGGATACAGCTGGCCAGGGATGACTAGAGTGACGAGAATGTGACTACGGCTTTATTGTCTAGACCGAAATGTCCAAGGCGACACCACTTACGAACAAGGGTACCGCTGGGCAAAAGGGGTAAGCCCACAGACATCACAAGTCCAAACTCAAAGACACAAAAGCAAACTTGGTGGCAGAGACAGCAGAAAGAGTCTGACAATACAAAAAGAAAACCCCAAACACACATCTTGCACTTAAATTCAGTGATCACAGAATGATCAAGAAACTCCCTTTTTTCCCTTTTCTAAGCTCTGCTACTGTGTATGTCTTCTTGTAACCAGGTGGTCTGGTCCAGTCACAAAGAGCAATGTCTCATTGCAGATTCTGCAGGCAAGACGTACTGAGCGGCTGCGAGAAAAATAACTGAAGGACACAAGGTGCACTCTCATGCACCCTCTCTCTTTCTCACTCCCACTCGCTCCCTGCTTTACTATGAGATTGTAGGACTGCAGACATCAAATTTCCTGACTTTTCCATTTTCAAAGACTGTCCACTTATACTGATGACAATGCAGTAGAGGGCACAGCACTGCAGTGGTCAAACTCAGATTTAGAGCTATAGCAAGAGCGCGGTGGTGAGGGATGGAGAGAAAGGTGCAAAGTTCATTAAATCTGACACTACACGACACGCACAGAATACAAGGACAGTGTGAAACTATTTTGTGACATCTCAAATCCTCTCTCCCCCTTTGTTCTCGCCTCCTCTGATCTTTATGTCTGTTTCTCCCTGCTGTCTTGTCTTTCTGTGTATTTCCTCAGTGTCTTCACTTTGAACCCAACAGCATTAACCTGTCAGGAAAGTTACAAATGTTCTGACTGAATTATGCAAACCACGGAGAAATAAAACTGCAAAAAGCATGGAGTCCTAGCTTTATTTCATAATTCACCACGCTCCCAGATCGAGCCAAATAAAACTTGACTTATTAAGTAGTCCGGCACATTCTGGCTCAAAACCCTGCAAAATATGCTTGAGAATATTAATCACACTTTGTATACCTTGCAAATCAAAATCAAACACACACACACACATGCAGACATGCACAGACTTTTTGTGATTACATTACTCATCAAATGAAAGCAGTGTCTCCCCCATTTCACCAGAATTCTTTGCAAAAGTCAAAACGATAGGTGTTACACCAGCACCACCAAAAGGTACAAGAGAAAATAACAGTTTTTGGCGATTCTTGCTCTCTTGGGGGTTTTTTTGTTTGTTTTTTTCCTTCCTCTGCAAAATTCAAACTTATAGCTCTGAAAATCAGATTAAGAATGCGCGTCTTGGCACTCTGTGACGATATTTATTTATCTCAATGAACACAAGCACAGGCACATAGCATGGAGAAACACATACTTTATGCTGAGGATTGGCATAGTGGCGGTGCAGCATAATTAGTAGGACATGGCTGTATAATTGGACTCTAATTGATATGAAGAGCAGTGGTTTAGCCCAGGTTATGTTGTACACATGCTGCCAGCCACAGGCAGGAAACACTCAATCTTGGTGCCATCTTCTGATTGATGTCTCTATAGCAGATGCCCTTCAACAATCAACACCCGCAATCTTTCTGTGACTATCTGGCCACCTGTCTATCTGTATGTAACATCTTCTGCTATTCATCTGTCATTTCTTACTTTGTGCCTAACTGTCTCACTATCTCTTTCTTTCTATCTCCATATTGATTTGTCCTGCCTTTCTCTGAAGGCATTCGCAACCTTTAGTCTGATGCTTTCAGGAGGGTAAAAGAGCAGCATTTGTAGTGGTGGAAGGTGAAAAGGCTAGGGTTTGTTTATGAGACACTGGCAGCCATGAAAGACTGTGTTCTTTCAAGTGCCCAGACAGCATCTACTGAAGGGAAATAAAAGCAACTTAAGATTAAAAGAAAATCAATTTTAGAAGTGCTTTTATTTACAAAGAAAATGGGTTACTAAGTCTCTCATTTTAACAAATAATGTTTAAAAAAAATGTTCTTTCAAAAATAGCAACTGAATCAAGAGAGGCACAGCTGGATACAAGAGGTTGTAGTGAATTTAAATAATTTGAAGATAGAATGAGGAAGCTCTTTGGAACAATTCTGTTCATGGATCGCACGCTGATGCAACGCGACCTTCAAGGACATTCCCCTCATTTACACAGCAATTAACCACTACCCTGTTGGTAAATTGAAAAAGAGACAAAAATCCTCTTTGGATTTAATAACAAACTCATTACCAGGGCCCAACAGGGCGGAACTGCCTTTTAATTAGAGCAACACCTGATTAACGCCCAATTAACAAAGCCAGAGCCACTTAATTCTCCCCCACTTTGGCAGGTTGAGAACATAAACATGAGCAGTCCAGCATCTGAGCGCTTCCTTTCCTCTTGGGAAGGTGTGAAAGAAAGTAAATAACGACTTGAGAGGCAGTTTGCTGTCTGGTGCCCCAAATGTTCTGCAGAACCAGCAGCTGCATGCAAGAAATGAAAGAGTTTTTCAAAAAAGGAAGCAGATGTAGGACTTGCAAGGGAAGAACTCTGCTTCACTACACATTCAAGACCCACGGGCTGGTGGGCAACTGTCCAAACAAAGAACCATAGCGCTCAACCACACAAGCTTCTGCTTCCCTTAAAAACATCCAGATACTTTTCTAAAAGGAACAACGCTTTTTAAACTGTGAGTTGCTGAGGGTTGCTTAGTCAGGATAAAAGCTAGAGTCTACCACAGGCAGACGAAGTTTTGTTGAACAGTTACAGTAGAAAAAAAGTTTGGATATGTGCCTAGATCTTTTTTGTTGCTCTTTTCTATGGTATACACAGGAATGTATACACACACACACAACTGCTATTTAACTTTTAAAAAAAACATGTAAGCTGCTACGTGTAAATAAAACAGAATCGAATCATTTGCAACTAAATGAAAACTTGTATTTACTGAAAATAACTTAAAGACAAGATACGTGTTATACCGAGAAGTTTTATTGTTTTTTGATAACAAAATGGGCAACAACAACAAAAAACAACAAAGTAACAAAATTCACAATTAATAAAGACTTGGTATAAAAAAAGAAAAGAAAAGAGAGTGTTTCAAAAGTCTAAAGGAGAAGAGTCCACCAGTGTGAAAGGTAGTGCAGGCAGACCGTTCAAGAACATTGTTTCTTGTTAGTCCTACAACGGACTGGCAGCCACTCAAAGATGTACCCCACGTCCTGCCAAATGACAGCTAGCTGACAATAGTTGGGATTCTGTTGATGCGCACCAATGTTTCTTACTGTAAAAATTGCAAAGAATTTGCAAGTGGGAATTTCCTTAACTACAGTGCAATCTACTATTAAAAGAAATGTGCATAAGGGACACGGCTGAAAACAAGTACTGAATGGCCATGATCTTCAGGCCCTCATGGAGCTCTGCATTAAAACAATGCTGTAGTTGAAATTATAGTCTGGGCTCACGAATATATCTGAGAACTACTCATCTGTTTATAAATAAACCCAAGTTAAATCTCCAAAAAAAGAAAAACATATGTAACAGACCAAAAATGCTTGTAATGTGTAAATCTGTCAACATTAATCAGTACCTATCATCTTTTACATGACAATTACTATTTGAAGTGTCACATGGCCATAACAATGACTTCAGGTAAGATATATCGCAGCAGCACTATTTAGATAAATGTACTAACTGAATGTCTTGTTTACGTAGATTGAACTCAGAGCCCTTTATACCTGGACCTGATCCTGGCTGAGGCACAAACCTATCATTAGTTGTGTATTTCACTAGTTGGTATGTTATTAGTCCTTAGTGTGTTGTGGTTTCATTTCAATCAACAAACCAGTGAACCAGTCAACAAACCAGAAAATGACTTCCACAGTAAGCCCAGCAGGAAACTTCAGTTCTTCTGACTTCAGGATTCTTTCAGTGCACAGTCCTTTAGCGTCATATTCATATTCATGTCCTTATTGTTTCTGAACTCCATTCAAAATTCTGACATATATTTCATCACACCCTTGTTGCTTTTGGGGCTAAAAGGATGAGAACTTTGACTAAAAGATTGTTCGTCGGCCTCAGATGGAGAGGAAATCCGCCATGGCTCCACAGCATTCTCCAAGTCAGGTAGAATGTCTGGCACGACAGCCTGTTCAACGATAAAGACGATCGGCTCCACGACGAGCAGCAGGGTCCAACCTAAAGCCCCCAGCCAATAGGAGGAGCCAAGACTGGAGAAGTCCTGACGGATTTCTTCACGGTGCTGATATGTGAAAAAAGACCAGCTCAGGAGGAAGAAGAAACCTGTAGACAGATGGCGAAAATGAGTCAACTCTAGTATGATTACCGCTAAAAGAAAAAAGGTATTAAGCACAATTATTACATGCCTGGAGCTTTAGGAAAGACTTTGCATGATAATGAACTGCAATTCCAAAGAAAATAAAGTCTCTGTGCGCTCCCCAGCGGGGTACATAAATGACTAGTACATGAAACAACTTCTGTAGGTGAGAGCTTGACATGAATGACATAAACCAAAAGGCCATTTGGAGGGTAGTTGGAAATGGAGAAACAGAATAACAGAAATCCAAGAAACACCGTGTTTACATATGTGGATGTCATAGGAAATGAATATATGTTACACACCTGTGGGGGCCATGGTGAACAGCAGCAGGGTAGTGGGGTAGAGCGCCTTTTGTACAATGAGGAGAGCGCGAGTGTTTGAGTAGGAGCGCACCGTCTGGGATGTCCAGCAGAGGGCAAACACCAGACACAGAGCAGCCGTGCTCACGGCCATCAGGAAGGAGAGAACTCCAAAGACCCTCTCTGCTTCCAGAGCTGCAGGACACAAAACAACAGACAAAAATTAGAATGGGTAACTACACTTATATTCATTTTTACACATTCATTTCCACTACGAGCATGATAAACACTACACAATGTCAAATTTCCCACAATATATCCCTTATTTTATCCTCGAATGCCTTTGCTAGAGAATGATCTGTGAGTGCACTTAGGATTAAATGTTTGGAAAACAGGATTATGCTGTTTTCCACCTCTACACTTTTATTCTGGCACTCCACCAGAGTAACTGTCCATACTTCACTATTCAATTAAGTCCTTATTTATTTAATACCAGCTGTTTTGCAGCACTTGAAGAGTCCACTGGAAAAAGGTAATAACCTATTAGCTCTGGGCTTTTTTAAAAAAAAAACCCTGTTTCTTAAATGTCTACTTTCTTCTGTCTGGCCAAGTTTCACAAATTTGTCACAAGCCTTATATACTTTTTTTTTTCTAGAAATACCCCCAGGGGAGACATGTGGGATGCGCTAAAAGAGTACCTAGAAAAATGATATTGTGCTGTTGCCAAATGACTGTATTTCCCAGCACTGTTGGTTTTTAAATGAAGTACATCAAATGACTATTATTCTGCTACTCCGGCAGATGATTTGATGCTTGACGAGAATGTGTATAAATATTTCCTGAGAAGAAACAAGGTTTCGGCCAGGAGCAGATGTATAAATGATGTCATTAGCTAATGTCACTGATGAAAACTGCAGGAAACCAAGTGTTCAGGGATAACCTTTATATGTTTATCTCCTTACCTGAAACTCAATATTCAGTATCGTTCTTTTTCATTTTAGAACAGACACAGCATAATATATCTCTTTAAGTCAACTTTGAACTATTGCAGTTAACAGCTATTTACTATATTTTTATCTTTTTAGTAAATTAATAATTTTGTGGTACTTCTTAATAATCTTAATATTGATCACTCATTCATTAGAGTTTCTTTTCAGCATGAGGAAAAGACTTTTTGTTGTTGTCATAACTGATATTTTTTCGTTGTATCATTAATCATTTCTAATCACCATTATTACTGTTATTTTTTTATATATTGTCAAGCAAAAAGACAACTATCTTGAGTCCCTTCTCATTTGCTTTCCTTCTTTGTGTATGAGAGCAGAGGACTTATACAATATTAGATTAATTGTTAAGAGCATAAACTCAGTATATGTCAGTTTATGACACGAAATGAGATTTGAATGATAAAGACCGGGTTTTAGCTCACTAAAGATTTCGCAAGCACATTCAGTACAGAACTGAGCCTTAACAAAGAATGCAATTCACCCGGACAGAAGCAAGCTCAAACTTGTTTACTGCTGCAGAGAATCTCTTCTGTAACTCAGCGTTTTGTCAAATCTCCCTTTTGATATTGATCCTCTCTTGAGAAAAATAAATTCTCCTAAGGCTGAAGCAAGCAGAAGCAGTCTTATCAAAACAGCACAGCAAAGATGTGCTTAAGTCTCATTAAATGTGCTGCCTTTCCTAACACATTTTAGTCAGTCAAACCTTTAACCTAACACAGAGTGAAAGCTTAAGACAGATACGAGATTTGTTGACTGCAGAGTGGTGTCAGAGAAGCGTTTGGCTCACCGTTGATGCCAATATCATCTTTAGGATTCGTCTGGTCGCTTTCAGTGGCGTTCCACTCCGTCCACAGTCCCCTGTCCTTCACCCAGTAAGGTGTCCAGACTGCATAGCACACACACAGGCACCCCACTAATCCCAAACAGGACTGTGAAAACCTGAAGCGACCGATCGAGTCATCCAGCTCAAGAAACTTCATTTTGACACCGCTAAAAGAGACAGGGGCGAGGATAAACAAGAGTGTAATTAGGATGTGCTGAAGTTCAGCGACAGAGGGATAATCTGTCTTAAAAGTAACCTTGGCATTTAGATTATTTAAATGAGCTTTACAAATATAAAAGCCCTGGCTTACCTTTGTTGTTGTTGTTGAAGGGAAAAAAGCTGTCAGGAACCAAGCTGTGAGGTTAAACTCTGATTTGAGTTTGCCGAAAAGTAGAAGGAAGTGTAAAAGTAGTGCTGTGCCAAAACTACTGTACAAACACTTCCAGCACTCATTTGACATATGAGATAATATGCTTACAACCACAACAGATCAAACCCTCCACCGTCGCAGTGGAAACTCCCACCCATCAGGGCTGAAATTTCCCCTTGAATTCTCCACTGTGACTTGCCGAATCGCTGTATAGAGAAAGTGAAAGCTCCAGCAACAGCCATTCAATATTTGAGGAAGCAGAAGTTTATGTGTCTAAAAGCAAACAGAGTTGAATAGGTTCGAAAAGCTCGATCTACAAGTCCCTTAACAGTTCAGCGATTATGTTCGACTGCAATAAACAAATCAGACCCTTGTCATGTAGAAAGTGTGTGGGGGGTGTCGTCGGGTCATTACGCATCACGAAACGGTTAAGGAAATCCCACTCGCTGTCACAGACAGTGGGCTACAAAGTGTTGTCAGCCAATAGCGTCTTCAGCATCAGATATCTCCCCCTGTTCGTCACTCTACTCTCACCACCTTCACTTTCCTTTGCAGCAGCGGAACAGAGCCCACAGCCCACCCATGCCAAAGAACAAAAGATAATGTCACACTGAAACAAACAAAGAGCACACAAAATAACACATCTCCAGCTAAAGGCTACTAACTCTAAATGAATAACAGTCAAGAAAATAAATAATACGTCCTGTATTTATTTGTGGACTATTAACTTTACAGCAAGTACAATTCATTTTGACAAAATAAACCGCGTAAGATGAAAATCAGAAACATTTACAATTCATAAGAAAAGAGACTTGTAGTGTTTGATGTTAGGACACGTCTGATTTTTGGTTGTTCTATTTGGCATCCACTTAGAATATCAGCAAATAAATCCACTTCTCAGCTTAACAATAAGGCCTCAAGACGCATACAGAAAAGTACTCCGTCCTGTTCTTAATGCCAGGCCGGGTTTTTTCTTTACTTCTCTTTAACCTGGTCTCAGCTATTTCATTCCTCAAAAACAGACATCAGAGCTGACCTTGTGTCAGGTGTTTGTGTCAAGCTTTTCACCATAAACACAGGAAGCAAGAGGGATGCTTAAGTACTGCCTCTTGAAATTTGGCAGCTACATTCGTGCCTGTATAATCCTAAGCTTACTTTCTGGCTCTTTGCAGCAGGACCTTGAACACATCAAAAATTTCTGGGTCCTCCCCAGCAGACAGCTCTGGAGTGCTTTTCTCCAGCCAATCAGAGGAACGGATCTGATGCCTGAGAGTACCGATCAGCGTGTCAAGACTCTCTGTGGGCTTAGAGGCTTGGCAGTCTTCAGTGGCCAGCGAGCCTGTGTCAGGAACAGGGCTATCCCTCTCCTTCAGCTGATCTGATGAATTGTTCTCGGGTAAGGTTTTTGGATTGACAGTAGCAGCATTGTCTGAACCTGCATTGTCCTTTTTTACTGGCTTTTGGCTCTCCTCACTGGTTTGTTTGCTGTCCGGGACTCGCATTTTTGCTTCAGTTTCTTTTAAAGCCTCTCTAATTCGCTTAAGGCCTGAAAAACCACAAAACAAAGTGACAAAATAAGTCAGTACAACATAAACCTTTGAATGAATAAATTATATCACAAATATGTGCTAATCACTGTCTAGTATAAGCACAGGGTGACAAAGCATTCTACATATTTAATCCAGAAAGCTGTAAACTTTAAAATAATAGCATATAAACAAAGTATAACTATGGTAGATTTAAAAATACAGAAACAATTAAATATTAACAATTAAAGCCTTTACTATTATAATTTGAAAGATATCGCTGTACTAGAATGCTAAACTAAAGGATGTTTTTTTGTTTTTTTTTTAATCAACCGATTAGGTCATTACAGACTACTCAGTCTTCTTCTTTTGGAATCGGAGAGGTTAACATCAAGCCAAGAACTTTCTGCATACACTATCTCAAAAATAGCTATGAGGAAAATGAATGAATTAAGATTTTTATCCTCATTTTTATAAATGTTGAGCAAGAATGAGGAGCAATTTTCATGTGTTTAACTATTCTTTTTCAGTTTTTCATAATAGACCAAGGATAGCAAAGGACTTGGGCAGGAAATTTGTGGTAAAATTTAAAGGATATGACCTTTACTCTCCCTCCCTCAATGCAATAACAGCTAATCGTACCTTAGAACCAGAGTCCACTGAAAAGAGCTGCTTGTTTGCGGCTGTTTTGCTTTCAGCTTTATATTAAGGAACTGATTTTAGATCACTGACTTGGCCATTGAAGAACATCCCATTTCTTTCAATCTCATTTCTTCTTTTCTTTGAAAGACTCTTGGGTTGCTTTTCTAGTATTCTTGTGTCATTATCCATTTGCACTGTGAACAACATAGGTGTACAATAGTTTTGTTTTTCACTGCTTCTTTGGACCAACAAATCTGGTCCAATGTTAATGGCTCACTGCTCTTCCTAAAACAGAGAGTAGGTGAACGGCTGTGTGTGAATGTGTGTGTGAATGGGTGGATGATTGTGTATAGTGTAAAGCGCTTTGGGGTCCTTAGGACCAAGTAAAGCGCTATACAAATACAGGCCATTTACCTTTTTTTTTTTTTAACGGCTGAGAGGGCATAAACAGCCTGGCCAAGAGAGACTACGAGTGTTGTTGGTACTGACCAAGCTGAAGGTGGTGCTGTTGGTCTGCAAAGACGATGCGGAACCACCCGGGCACTGAACAGCAGAACGCTTGGCCACAACTGAGCAGCAGCTTGTGCCTGAGGAAACATTTCCAAAGAGACAGCTCCTCCTCAAATGATGACTCTTGGAGATACTACCAAAACAGAAGTGACAAATCAAACCTAAAGAATATATATCTCAAAAGAATGAGAAGAATGTTGCGTTCATATGCAAGCCATTTCAATTCGACTTCGGTCTTGTTACCTTTCTAAGGTCAGCCCAGACATACAGTGTCGCGGGCCTGTCTAGAAACGGGATGCCCATACTGAGCAGCTCTCCAGTCAAGTAGCTGCACGCAGCTTTCAGCCTGCGTCTGTTCTCAGGCAAAAATTCCTCATTGATCCACTCTACAACACGAGAATGCCAAGTGACAGTCGGCAAGTGTAAATTAAATGTTACAAGTCTTTCTGCAGCAGAGGCCCCATGCTGTGCTTGTCATATCAGAGAAAGCAAAAAAGGGAGGCTCGTGTTTCTTGAAAGCATGGAACGCACAAGGTAGAACAGTGGAATTGTTAAAATGCTTGCATCAAAAGTAATTTGCATTTATGAATATAAATTCCGCTATACACAAAATGCTTGTTTTGTGTAAAGCGTGCCGGATAATTTTGTCCAAATTGTGCTCATGTTAGGATTATTTTCCATGTGGTTTTTCTGATAAATCTGATGTTACAACAGCAGAGTGACTGCAAAAGAACACAAAAAGCTCAGATCTTACCTTTATCCTGAAGCAGTTGTGCAACCTGGTGCTGGGTAGTCCCAGAGACACCATGAAAAGAGCCCAATTTGGCCAAAGCCTCCACGAGGTCTCTGTTCTCCGTATATAAAGTGCCTATTCTGATTCCTGCCATTGCAAAGTCCTAGAAAGGACATGACAAAGTCAATGAAAAATAATGAACTGTGAAAGCAATGTATACGGTTATTGAAAGTCTCACAGTTTTCCACTTCCAGGCCTCTGTACAGCACATACCTTGCTCATTCCCCACATTATATGCGTCCTCTGTGGATCGGGCAAACTGAAATAAGGGCACATCATTATGAGATAAGTGGATGTCTTCAGCAGCAGTTATGATGATTCAAGGTCTAACAGACTAATCATGCGGAGGTTAGGTTCACGCAGTACCTGTCTGCACTGAGGACACTCTGAAAGGTGACAGATTCATCAAACACTGTCAGCATGTACACTTCATCTACAATGGCATGGAGAGCATTTCTAAAGCAGGGAAGGAGACAGGAAGATAACATAAATATATACATATTTTCAGTGCAGCAATAATAAGGCCTGGTTTTATATTCTTAATGGATATTTAAGACAAGGAAAATGCAACATCAATGTAAAACGGTTCCTTCAATGCCCAGTGTCACTGTAAAAGCACTGTGGTTTATGGTTACAACAGCTCAGTGCCTGGAAGGGTCTGTGCAGGGAATTACTCTGGCAAGATCATTTAGAAAACAATAGATGTTGCAGGAGTCTCTTTGGCACATGGCTGCACTTGACAATATGCTGGTGATTAAGAGAGGTCGTAAAACTCCGTCAAGAACGTTTGATATTCCACACACGGGACAGAGCTCTCCGTCATAAAATAAAACAGATCACAGTAGGAACTATATGCAGTGACTTGGCAAAGCGCTTAAAGGAACCACAGGAATGTAGAGCAAGAGGATTACAGCGTTAGGCCGCAGTGTGAGATAATAGTGAGGCAAACATACCTTTTGGCAAACTCCAGGAAGGTAATCATTTCCTTCAGGCTGTAGATTTCAGCCAGAGGGTTGTGGGGGTTCATCAGGATAACGCCGCGAATTGTCAACCCCTTAAAGAAATGGCAGGTTCAACTGGAAGTAAACAGGAACTGCTACACTGTACCTTCACAGTCTTTACAGATAAACTGAAAAAAAAAAGTCTCTGAGAAGAACAAAGCATCCAAGGTGTTTATCTACGCTGAGAATTTTGCTCGAGTAATTTTGTCTTTCTTTTAACATTTAAATGTTACTGTTTCAAACCAGCATGCCTTCACACGTTACCTCTTCCTTAGCTCTTTGCAGACCTTCTTCTAGTTTCCGTACAGTGAGGCGGAAGGGTCGGTTATCTTTGCCATCAGCCTTTAAAAACAAAAGAAAAAGCAGCCCAGCTGAATAGGGGCCATTACATTCCAGTGTGCACAAAAACATCCATTTCAAATGCAAAATGCTGCAAGTAACTCGGGTTGTGCCTTCCTACCTCACAATCAAGGGGAACATGGAAGAGTTTTACATCGCTATACAGATGAAGATCTTCAGTGATGACGCCGTAGAAAGGAGTCGGAATAAGGATGGCATCTACGGGATGCAAAACACACAAAACAGGTTAAAATATGCACTTTTTTATTATCTCACTTTTCATTTTAGTATACAAATAACTAAATGTGCACATATAATCTGTATCATATTGTATTTTCATGGGTGTATATACTGCACAGCAAATGCTAACTGAGCCATATCTGGTACTATTTTGAGTTGTTACTGGTCATTGCCTTTGCTAACATGGAACCAAAATCACCAACGAAAAGCATCTGCTGATTTCAAAAACATCCCACTAATGACTGACTCACTCTGCTTTAGTGATTCAGGTAGGCAGTAAATAGGTAAATACCAGCTGACTCTGAGGCTCATGTTTTTTTTTTAACGTTGTGACTGAGCAAAACAATTTACTGCGCTGCTTAAAATGAAGCTTCGCCAGCAGAGGTAAACAGAATGCGCAATTTATGTGGCTGGGTGTTTTCTTTAAAATAAGTCTGCGTAATCCTTCCAATTATCTGTTAAACAAGCAAAAGAGGAACGCGGACTCGACTTCCTCTCTACCGCGCACTCATTTTTATTCATACGGTACAGATATGGATGCATTAAATGAATTGTACGTCAAAGCATATCTGAACCTACCTTTAGGATCACAAATTACTGCAGCAATACATGAGAAGAGGGAACCACAGCCATTCATCACCACAACCTGGACAAACACAGGCATCCACTGTGTTATGAAAGACCCAATTATGGCACGAGTCCTGATAAATGTGCTTTAAATTAATCCACCTACTAAACCTGCTATTCATTCCTGTGCAAATTAAGTTGGTGAACCCAGAACTGCTGTCAGTTCAATTGTAGTGTTTGACATTTTTTGATCATTAGTGAAATAAAGCATTCAGCTCAATATCCTTCATTTTTGATAAAAATGAGAGGCTATAATCCAGAGCATTAGTATAAAAGTGGAATAAAGGCTTATTTGTCAGTAATTATGTTATTTGCTGGACATCGCTATGAGTCACAAGATGAGGACTTTATTTACACAACCTGGGGATTTATTACATCTTCTACCCTTTATCCTGTATACTGTGTGTCAAATATTATTATCTTAAGGGTCAATAACATTTATGGAGTCATTATATAGGAGTTGTGCAATATAGCTCCGTGGCATTGTGCAGGAAAGAGTATAAAGTCCTCAGGATTGTGCTTACTGCAAGGTGAGTGATTAATAAAAAGGTGTTCCAGTTTTACCTTTGTTATTAATATGATTCCCTTAACGCACTAAGGTTTTTACATATTCAACTGGCTGTGGCTGCCGTCTTAAACACATTTCATATATTACTTACAGTGCATACTATTTCAATAATAAAAGCAATACCCACGTTGTCAGCTTTTAATGGGTTTGGAGAACAACAGTAGCGAGTCAGGAATTTTGCAACTGCCACCCTGAGGCTGAGAAAGAGCGAGACGGAAAGGTCATGGGGTTAATGTGCACAGTGAAAGGTTGTTGTTAAAAATGTAACTTCACCATGAGTCACATAACAAATGTGATCCTCATTAAGAAAAGATTAAAAATAAATGTGCATTTAAGTGTCTTACAAAGCGTGCCCCCTCCAGTCTGAATACTGCAACAAGGATGGGTTGATGTGCAGCATGTCAGGCTTGGTCAGCTGTAGCAGAAAAGGAAATGGGATTTTTTTTGTCAAAGAGCAGGCAGAATAATTCATAATAATAAGTAATAACAAGTAAATGGCTATACACATATCATTATAGACTGCATTGAATCTAATATTTATCTTACCCGTTTATGAAGAAGATCATAACAAAGTTTGTTCTCACTGGTCCCCATGTTGATAATACCCTGGAAAAAGAAGGAGCTTTTAATAAATGCTTAAGCATCTGTGACTGGTGTTTACAACATTGTGCTCCCTTACATCAGGGTTGTCTGTATCATGGTGCCGGTCCATTCCATATTGGATGTAGCCCTCCTGGAGGATACCTTCATGGAGTCGGATGCTATTACCACGCTCAGACAGGTAGATGCTATTGCCGGGACCTTCCTCACCCCTCAGTGTTTCCAAAGCATTCTGAGACATTTTGCAGGCCTTGACAGATCTGAGCTGTGACTTTTTTGTCTCCTGATTAAAAACAGACTCTGTCGTGGGAGCCTCTGGAGGTGGCTGGGATGAAGATGAAGGAGCAGAGGGGGCAGGCGTTGTTATCAGCGAAGCTGAAAAACGAGCTAAGGGTGAGGTGGCGGGGTCGCTTTGTGTTGTGGTTTGCGTACCCTCTCTGACAGCGAGCAACACCCCCGTGAGCATGCTGAACAGGCGGAGCTCATGCTGACGCTCTTGTTCTGCCCTCCTCTCCTCCCGCTGCTCCCTGCGCTCCTCCGCCTGTAGCTCTCTCTCCAGCCGCGCCTCCTCCAGTGAGAGGAGACGTTCCTCTGCAGACTGCTGCCAGTTCAGGAAGCTGGCTAGGGCTTTATCCAGTCTCTCCTGACCACCGCATCTACCGCCCCCATGGCACCATGATGTTTTACCACCCCGGCGCCGCTTCCTCTGTCTCACTGAGGTCTGTTGACGAGAACCCTCCTTTCTGGGCTCGTCGGATGTGTCGTGTGACACGGGACCACCAGCAGCCAAGGTGGTGGCTGTAGCAGAGCCAGTCATGTTCAGGTCACTAAAACCTGAGAATGTAAAGAAGAGAAATAAGATTTTAGCCTGCTATCAATTTTATAAACATATGCTGATTCTAACTAATAATAATAATAATAATAATGATAGTTATCGGCTGACAACCTGAAGGTGAAATTCTTGTATTAAGTGTGCTCTCGGCTCGGCTCAGGGTGTCTTCTGGCTCCAGTAGAGACTGCCCATCAGTTTCCTGATCATCTCCAGAACCATAGTACATCTCAGGCGGTGCCTCTCCGGAGTTCAGCATGCTCTCCTCCACATCTTCACATTTGATATCCAGCGGATCTCCAGCTTTTGGGGGCTGGCCAAAGAGAAACCCACCGGAGGAAGCAGGACCAAAAGAGCCCGCTGGCACTCCTTGCAGGTATGCCTCAGGTGCCCCAGAGGTCTGGAAAACCTGTTGAGCTATGACAGCTCCGCCTAGGGAGGAGTAAGTAATAGCCGGCCGATTCGCCAGCACTCTGTCCATCACATCATAAAACTTCCAAGACCTCATTTTGTGGTTGTCCTTGATGCGGCGGTACTCCAGCTTCATCTTTTTAATCTTCTCCCTGCACTGGTCTCCTGTGCGGTAGATGCCCTTTTCACGCAAAATGTGGGCGATACGGTCAAACACGCGCTGGTTGCGCAGTGAACTCTCCAGTTCAATCTGCACCGACTCGTCGGACCACAGCTGGAGCAGCTCCACAATCTCCGGGTCAGTCCAGTTGCTGCCTCGCTCATGCCTCCTACCGCGGAAGTCCATCGTCTAAGTTAGAGGAGGATTTCTGCAACACGGGATGATGATAGCGAAAACGAGCAGGCGGCCTCTGTCAGGCCAACTTCAGGCACGCCGACACACGCTGGATTTTAAATGCATTACTCATGCAGTAAAAGTGTAGGTTATACCAACTCACTGTAGTTTCTCTCACCTTAAATCAAAAATGCAGCGCTCCGAAATGAGACCACTGTGGAGCTGTCACTCTCATGTGACATCCACGTAGCCCGATACATGTCACGGATGGTTAACCCGGTTTGGCAAAGGTTTGTCCAGCTGGGGTTAAGATCTGTAAATATTTCTCACAGCAAATGTTGTAATAACTTGGAGAAACGGGGAATAGACGCGCACTAAGATATCTACATCCGGGTTGACGGCACATGCGTGCTGTCCTTATTCCGGGATAACTTTGGTCCGTGTTATAACGCTGGAGTTGCTGAAAGCGGGCTGGCTTTCACTTATACCAGGCTGTAACGGGGTAGACGTAACCATGCGAGTCAGACTCAAACGGGGAGCTTTGTGTTATAGCCCCCTCTACTGGTTCCAGTGCTGTTTTGTTCGGTTTTTTTGTAAGTTCAGTTCATATCCAGGAGATGGCAGTCACACACAGGTGTACAAATCAAGCCAGCCTTAAAGCATGGATGCGTGTTTTGTATACAGTCATGTCCCGGAATTCCTCCTGTGAGGATAAACTAATCAGCGTTGCAGCTTGAAACAGGCATAATTTTGACACAGTCATCCAATTTCTTTAGTTGTTACTTTAACCATTCTTATATTTATTTAGACTTTTAACTAGTTCATCATAAAAGTAAAAATAATACGATGATACGAATGTTATTATTTATCCTGCTATTGTCAAATGAAAAAAGGGATTAGCGTGACTTTAGGCGAGCTACACAACAGCTGGCCCCGTCCCTATAGGAGACTGCGACGATACACATCAAGCGCACACTATAAGCCGCTCGCTCTAAACGTGACGTATTTCCTGGAGAAAAGGGTTAGTGGCAAGTTGTTGTAATTTTCGTCCAATCCTGAACCGCTTTATTGTATTGGCACACAGCGGCTTATTTTCCCCTTTGTCTGTCCGTGCTGTTTAATTTGTACGTGTGTAAATTAAAAACAGCACTACTCCAGCCAGCAAACAAACCACGTGAAATGACTTAAACCTATTAGAAGAAGCCTCCGAAGACATAACTGGGCTCGACGGTGGAAGTTAACTGGCAAAATATAACCATGGTGGCTGTAAGTTGGTGGAGGATGACAAGCAAGACGGGATAGTTGAACTGAGCACTTTTCGGTGAAGATGGGTGCATGCGGGTAGCCTTGTAAATAATCTCCCGGACCGAGTAAAGGACGCACAGTGTCAGGTTAGATGTAAAGTTGCAAGTGAAACCCGCAGAAGGAGGAATGGGAGTCTCCGCACGGAGGGAGGATGAGGAGGCATGCCGTCTCGGTCCTCACTGGTGTTTGACTTGCTAAGGTAACTCCTACGGCTGACAGCCGCTTTACTGTTTTGCTATTTTTTTTCTTCTTCTTCTTCTTTTTAATCCGTGAGTTTTTGATGCGTTCAAAGCTGGGAGGGGAGCTGTGCCAGAGTGGGTGGGAACAATGGGAGTATTAGCGGAAAGCGTTTCAGTAGTCTGCCAGCGCTGCCAACAGCGCTCACCAGTCCTCCCAGTCAGGTGAATGCTTCTCCAGTCTAGATAACAAGATTTTTTATTTTATTTTTTTAAACCAGTACAGGGGATTCTTTTTTTTTTTTTTTTTTATTGGTAGAGACATGGCTTAGTGACATAGTTGGCCAGCTCTGCTCAGACGCGCTCCTCTGCTGAAGTTTATTGGTGGTAAGATAACACGATTGTCCTTAACTGTTGTATTTACAGTGCTGCTTTCTGCAGGATGTCACATTTGGCTCGGCTAATTCAGTTTACAGTCTGCTTTCCACTGTCCTCTGCCTGTCTTGCGCGCACACTCTTATTTTTGCGGTCTCATAGTTATTCAACCTGACGCTTTAATAGGGAGTAAAGCTAATCAAGTGCATTTATCTGTGTATGGTGAAGATAGCTGTAGTAAATTTCACTCAGTTCTGTTTGTCTGGCAGGGGTGAAAAACACCAAAGCAGTGCGTTAGTCTCCGTCAAACACTGTATATATGCTTGAAGAGCAGCTCAGTTTGAGCAAACAAGCTGCAAAACTAAACCTAAAGTAATCCAAGTCCTGCTGTCCCTACCCCGTGGGTAATATTGTTTGTACTTCTAGTGCAGTTCCCACCAGAAGTAAACCCAAGAAGGAAGTCAAGGTCACCAGTTGTTGAGGCAAAAAGTATGGCTCAGGGCATCCTTCTTATTCCGACTACGCTACATCACCACATCAAAGACTGACTGATGTTCTGTGCTTTTCCTTTAGGTCTAGGCAAAGGTGCCTTCTTAAGTTTATATAGATAGAGAAAGACTTTGCCGTCAACCTCCAGCCTCCAATCTCCACTCAGTTTGTCACCTGTACTCCTAAATCCAGTACTAGTGGTCCTAGAGGTGTGAGCCCTTAGCAGCACATGGTTTATAAGAGATATAAAACAGGAATGCAGTGGAGGAGAAATAAGTAGGGAGACAAACTTGTCAACAATATAACTCATCTATAAAGTAGGAAGGAGGTTGTCTTAGATGAGGGGGAAGTTTACCGCGGGGATAAATGCCAAGATTCAGATGGCTGTTAAAAATGGGGTTGGATGTCTCTGTGGGACATTACTTACAGAATTGATTCTTCCTCCTGGACACAGTGATGCTGCTGCCCCAGACAACATTTTTATCAGGCTTTTCCATCTCTGTAACTTATAGACAGTGGGAGCCAGGATGGATTAGGCTTTAGTGGCAGTCAGTCATGGCGTTCTCACTCGCTACACGATGATCACCGCACAGCTCACATCCCGCCGTGTAGCGCAGTCCTGATAGAGCACAACATGCCTGTGCAGTGCCTCTGGCTTTCCAATCGCACTCTAACTTGGAGCAATTTTCCCTCGCAGGAAAGAATACTTGGCTGTCAGTGGTACTTCACAAATGCTGCAGCATGGTTGTGTGCCTTGGTTTTCTGTGAGAGGCCGGCCCAGAGCACATGGTGGGTGTAGATTTGGCTGGTGGGCAGCCTGAAATAGAGCTGGAGTGCTGCATATGGTCTGTCACAGCTTTGTGTTCTTGTCATTGCTAATGGAAATTGGCAGTTGCTCTCCATCAAGTAAAGAAATGGATATTGATTAAAAAAAGAAATCTATCTATACCAGTTCCATTATTGATTCTGCTTGCAGACTCTTTATCGATTCACATATGATTAATTTTTTGAATTTTTTTTTTCTTGCGGAGGGAAGACAAACTAGGTGTTCATGGGTTAAATGAACTTTTTTTCATTTCTGAGTCTGAACAGAGTGCAACAGCAGGAAAAAAAACTTTGTTGTGACTCAGGTGTACAGAACCTCTAGTGCCATGAGTTTGACGTTATGGGTTTGCAGCACGGGAGCTGTTATAAAAATAATCCAGAACTGATATTCTTGGAAGCACACGATTCCGATGGATTGGAAAGTTTGGAATGGTTCTTGATGCAACTTGTTCTTTATTCTCATCTGTCAGCAAGGGTGGATGCTATTTTGTCTCATTATGTTTGTCATGTCGCTCCGGACTGAACCAATTGCACATTGTGTCCCTTTCTGTTGTTTTGTACATATTCCTCTAGTTTGTATATATTCCTCCAGACTGTATATATTTCTTCTGTTTGCTATTTATTCCTGATGTCTTTAATTTTTATTTATTTTTTTACTCCTGCACAGTTGGCGTGGAGCACCCATAATTTCTTTGTACATGTACAGTAACAATAAAGGGCTATTCTATTCTATTAAACTCCTTGTCAGATAAATCACATTTAACCTACTGGGAATACTTGTGATAGCGGTGTGCTGTTGACTAAACAGCTGCTCCAGAGCTTTGGGAAATCAAGTCTTTTCCAACTAAAAGAAAATAATATTTTGAATTTTCTTAAGAATTGAGTTTGATTCAGGTTCACGCTGCTGACAATATTGCTTCATTTGACTGATGGTGTTTGAGTTAGTATTAAATGTTGTGCCCTTGTTATTTATTTATCTTTGCACTCAGCAACAATTACTGAGTTTTATGTCAAATACCAATTTTGAAAGCGGAACATTTTAAGATAAATAATGACTGGATGATGTTATTTTTTTAATGTAATTTATGTTTGGCAAGGATACCTCTAATTTGGTTACAAGAAAGCAATAACGAAGATATGTAAAGTCGTTATAGCTGGATAAAAAGCTTTTTTATGGGGGATGGCAGTAAGAGTAAATTTAGGAATTATACAAATGGGAAAGTATATTTCAAATGTGCCTCCTGTTATTTAATTGCTTTAAATAACTGGAAGGCGGCACAATGTCGCCACACAGCAAGAAGGCTCCTGCAAGGCTCCCCAGAAACATGCTTAATGGGTTAACTGGTGAGTCTAAATGGGCTGTAGGTCTGAGTGCGAAGGGTTATCAGTCTGTCTATGTTAACCCCGCAATGGAGTAGCAGCCTGTCAGCTCTGTCACCCAGCATCTGCTAGGATAGACTCCAGCCCACCACCCCTCCCCCTGCGACCCCGACTGATTGATGTGACACAACAGATAAACATGTTTCTGCCATAGGTAAATGTCACCTGACTTGTCGATAGGCCGATATCAGTCAACACCGCAGATGTAAGCCGATGCACCGTTCGTCCAATGTATCAATGCTTTACTGTTTGCAACCTGCAAAAATGCAGGCCACTAATAGCCACTAATATCATTTACTGATGAGTCAGTTAAGCCGATAATATAGTTTCTGCTGGTGAATGTGTTAGGCTGTAACCTTTAAATTATATACAACCTATAAAATACAGCATTAGGATAATAATAACAGTGTACTCAAAAAGTGCATTAAAAATCCCCTACCATGTTTATATAATAAAGATAATGTGGACTATTTTTGAGCAGTTTTAATCTGTTTATTGCTGCAAGTGTTTAGGGTACAGGGGCTGCAGTCTAATGGACTGGGGAAGTTATCAAAACATTAATTAATGGACACTGCTGATTCATCTCCCTCTAATCTCAAACAGCTTGAATAATGAGTGAGTCAAAGCACACGAGTCAGTCTGTGCTAAGCTTCTTCAACGGAGCCTGCAAAGTTCTGCTGACCACTGAGCAAGAACAAGGGATTGGCTGATGTGATGCGTCCTCTTGAAGGACAACTTAGTTGCTGATGCTGAAGAATAAGAGAGGATTTTGAATCGTCTAGAAAGAACATCGTGGCAGAAGTTGTTGCTCCTACTCTGTTTCAGCAGTAAGAAATTACTTTGGGGAAAAAAATAAAAGATTTCTCGTCCTCCTTATAAAAAAGGGCCCACTTAACGGCTTTTAGAAGTCTTGACAATAGCTTGAAACAGAAAGTGCTCAGTTAATATTTCAAATCTGTCATGTTATTTTAGCAAATCACGGGTCATTTATCCACCCCTGCACGTCCACTGAAGGTTCAGCGTTGTACTAATCTCAATCGAGGTCATGCAACTCATTTTGTATTTTCATTGTAGTTTAGATTCTGAAGTCTTAGTTCTCCTTTGGTGTGAAGGTTGAAGCTACGGCTTACTTTTAGGCCTTTGATGTATATTGTAAGAGTAAGCAGCCACTTGTTAATTCCTCTCCAGGCTGCATTTTGAAAGAAGGTGTTTTGGGAGTTGTATTATAATGTGCTTGTTGTTTTCCGCAGTGCTGTATGAGGGTGAGGGACCCCACCAGTACCACCTCTATCTCCTCTCTCTCTTCCCCTGTTCTCGCTCTCCATCTATTCTTCCATCTCTCAGCCGTCTCGGTAACAGCAGACCCCTGCTCCTGTTTTTGTGGTGCTAGCATAGTGTCTAATGAGCTCAGAAGAAATACTCCACAGGAAGAGTGACAGCCCATGGTCATGTTTCCACCATTTCTCCTGTTGTGCTCAAATCACACCCACACCACATTTGTGAAGCCACAGAAGCGAGCGTCTACTCTTTGAATAGTTTGAATCTATGCAATCTGCGTAAATGGGATAATTGTTTGGAAGATTGAGGGATTGAGGGTATTTTCGGGGAAGTGAGGAGTTTACGGCAAAAACAGCAGTTGCCTCCAAATTCCTACTGCTAAAAGCATATCATTTGGAGTTGGGAGGTTTTTCTTATCAGTCAACAAGGAAAGGATTTTGGTCAAAATAAAAAAAAATTGTGTTTACGACTAACCCGTCCTTTATTTTCTTTTGTCCAATGTCGGATCATTGTAGAAGCACATTAAGCAGAATATCCCAGACTTCCTTTTACCCAGCAACATTTCCAGACTCCTCCTGGGGGATCCCGAGTTTATCGCAGGCCAGATAACATATAAAATGTATCTGGAGGAATTTCGATCTAACCCAAAGTCCTTAGAGTAGCTTTCTCTGTGAAATGCATGAGCCACCTGAGCTGGCTCCTTATAACATGAAGGAGTAGTGGATCTACTCCAAGCTCCCTCAGATGTACGAGCTTCCCACTCCGTCTCCAAGGGCGTGCTTCCATTCGGTACGGCTGCCATGTAGCGTGCACTAGCACAACAGTCCCTGCTCTCTCACTGGCCTGCGCATACACAGAATTTAACGATTGGGACCGGAGTACACATCAGTTCATCTCAGCATCTCAAATCCCCTTTCTCATGCTCACTCAAACTTAAATATCATACTTGAAAAACACATTTGCAGAGTACAAAAGGGGTCATGATTTCAAAGATTTTGTGGCTTGATTGGGAAAGTAGTGTCACACTGTCTTCTCACATGCACCAAACATTTGCTGATTGCCTAAACCGTTTTTCACTGTAGCTATATGAAACACTGCATACTGTTCTTGGGCAGATTTTGTACTCCTATTATGTGAGGACCACTAAATCTCACCTGGACCCACCTCTTCAAGCAGGTCAGGGCACAGCACAGAGCAATCACACGTGTCAAACAAACTGTAATTTTGGGGGTTAAACGTGACCTGCCGTGGTACGATTAGTTTGGTATGAGTGTAACCCGAAAGCCTGAGCCCAGCTCCTGTGCAAAGGAAAACATTTTCAGTCAGTTGCATCCACAGCCTCATTTTTTTTCTATCACTACCCAGAACTCATGACCATAAATGAGTGTCTGAATGTAGATCGACTGCTCCTTTTACCCATTACTTGTGAAAAAATGCCAAGATACCTTCGCTTCGGGGAAAAAACAAACCTGTCTGTAGGGAGCAATCCACTTTTTTCCAGCAGAGAAATAAATAGAATTTATTTTTTCAATCTAAACTGAAGGTTTGAGGCTGAAACTTTCCCAGATTTAGTAAAAAAGTTTTTAGTTGCTTTGTAAATCTAAAAGGCTGAATTCAAAAGATAAATTGTATAATTCAAGAAATTGTGCCACCTTCTGCCCTTTTTGACATGATCAGGTATTACTTTCCATAAGGCATCTTACAAATGCTCTTAGCCACTGCCATCTTTCTATCCACCACATCCTCGGGCTCAAAAATAAGATGTAGTCCTGCAACCAGTGGTGTAGCCTCCTCATCCTATGATCTTAGGATAACATCAAGAGACACAGCAAGTTCTTTAAAGCTTTGAACATCCTACCTGCCAGGTGTTTTAAAAAGTTGTGCACCAAGAAAGTATACCTAGGAAAATGTGCACTATTGAAGGATCTGGACTGTCACTATCTTATTCAAAGGCACCTGGTGGCACTAGGTAAAGTATGCTGGGGTTTTAAAAGCCAGATCACAACCAACTTGAACGAGTATTGGAGAGCTGAGAGAGTTTGATCATGTATCCAGGTATACTGTAGTTTGACTGCTGCTAAAAAAACATTAAGGAAGCACTTGATCATCACAGTATAATGCAAGGCTGTGAAACCTCAGAGATACAAGTCTGTCCACAAACACAAGGCAGGGCTCGCAAAATCGCTAGCCCAATGTCCCGGGGCTAGCGATTTTTCCAGTCGGGCTACCAAAATCTATCTCAGCCCTGCCCGTCGGGCTATCATAGCAAGGAAAAAATATATGTCAATGCTTTTGCATTCTTTCGGAAATGTAGCTGGGTAATTATGTCATTGGCATCGGTGAGCCACTGTCAATATGTGACATATTGAAATCGCGTTTGAATTTGCGCTTGTTTTTTGCTTTCACTTTGCAAATGTCCAGGTGCCTTCTTTTGGCGCACCAAGTCACTCGGGTCAGAACATGGGGTGCCACCATCATCCCACTTCTGACACCAATGTGGCGAGCTCAGACAACGAGGAGACGGAGGTGTCGTTTGGTCTTGCTTCCCATGAGCTAGCCAGGGAGCACAGCCGTTTATTGACATCTGCAGAAGAACACTGCCGCTAGCTAACTGCTCAGCGCGGCAACCGCACAGCAACAGCAACAACAACAACAACAACACACAGGGCGCCCTCTGACCCCGGAAGGACACACCGTCGCAGCGAGAGGGCGTCACCCGTCACTATGGCAACATAAACAAAACATAACTGTACAAACAGAACCCCGAACAGCCCTGGCCCGCTACAATATGCTGCTGAGAATATAGCCCAGAAGAAGCGTATAGTATAGCTTTTATTTTGGAAAGAGCCATTTCTCTGTAATAAACTCTCTTTTCCAAAGATGAGTGTTTCCTCAATCAGATACAGGTGTTACCGCGCCAGATCCGCGGCCCCGAACCGTAGTAAGGAAACCTCTGGCAGTTACTTGAAGGTTCCGTAACTGACTCGTAGCCGGCAACAGCTTACTATACAGGTCAACTCCGCTAGCAAAAAGATAGGAGGCATAGGAAACTGCTTCACCGAACTTTATTTCTTCTCTAAGGCACGAACACCGCGTACAGTGGCTGAAACAGTTTACTCACAGCGAGCATCGCCGACACAACTCTGGCTGTCGAGGGAGTTATTATATTCCTTTTATTTCTTTTCTTTTCGTCTCTTCTGTAGCTAACCGTTACTTTTTCACCTTCTCCGCTCTCTCTCTTCACATATACACCAGGCAGTCCCGCTACACACATCCCGAATACATTTCCCATCAGGCTTCATCCTTAAAGGGCCATACCTGTAACACAGGGCTCGCAAAATCGCTAGCCCGACGTCCCGGGGCTAGCGATTTTTCCAGTCGGGCTACCAAAATCTATCTCAGCCCTGCCCGTCGGGCTATCATAGCAAGGAAAAAATATATGTCAATGCTTTTGCATTCTTTCGGAAATGTAGCTGGGTAATTATGTCATTGGCATCGGTGAGCCACTGTCAATATGTGACATATTGAAATCGCGTTTGAATTTGCGCTTGTTTTTTGCTTTCACTTTGCAAATGTCCAGGTGCCTTCTTTTGGCGCACCAAGTCACTCGGGTCAGAACATGGGGTGCCACCATCATCCCACTTCTGACACCAATGTGGCGAGCTCAGACAACGAGGAGACGGAGGTGTCGTTTGGTCTTGCTTCCCGTGAGCTAGCCAGGGAGCACAGCCGTTTATTGACATCTGCAGAAGAACACTGCCGCTAGCTAACTGCTCAGCGCGGCAACCGCACAGCAACAGCAACAACAACAACAACAACACACAGGGCGCCCTCTGACCCCGGAAGGACACACCGTCGCAGCGAGAGGGCGTCACCCGTCACTATGGCAACATAAACAAAACATAACTGTACAAACAGAACCCCGAACAGCCCTGGCCCGCTACAATATGCTGCTGAGAATATAGCCCAGAAGAAGCGTATAGTATAGCTTTTATTTTGGAAAGAGCCATTTCTCTGTAATAAACTCTCTTTTCCAAAGATGAGTGTTTCCTCAATCAGATACAGGTGTTACCGCGCCAGATCCGCGGCCCCGAACCGTAGTAAGGAAACCTCTGGCAGTTACTTGAAGGTTCCGTAACTGACTCGTAGCCGGCAACAGCTTACTATACAGGTCAACTCCGCTAGCAAAAAGATAGGAGGCATAGGAAACTGCTTCACCGAACTTTATTTCTTCTCTAAGGCACGAACACCGCGTACAGTGGCTGAAACAGTTTACTCACAGCGAGCATCGCCGACACAACTCTGGCTGTCGAGGGAGTTATTATATTCCTTTTATTTCTTTTCTTTTCGTCTCTTCTGTAGCTAACCGTTACTTTTTCACCTTCTCCGCTCTCTCTCTTCACATATACACCAGGCAGTCCCGCTACACACATCCCGAATACATTTCCCATCAGGCTTCATCCTTAAAGGGCCATACCTGTAACACAGGGCTCGCAAAATCGCTAGCCCGACGTCCCGGGGCTAGCGATTTTTCCAGTCGGGCTACCAAAATCTATCTCAGCCCTGCCCGTCGGGCTATCATAGCAAGGAAAAAATATATGTCAATGCTTTTGCATTCTTTCGGAAATGTAGCTGGGTAATTATGTCATTGGCATCGGTGAGCCACTGTCAATATGTGACATATTGAAATCGCGTTTGAATTTGCGCTTGTTTTTTGCTTTCACTTTGCAAATGTCCAGGTGCCTTCTTTTGGCGCACCAAGTCACTCGGGTCAGAACATGGGGTGCCACCATCATCCCACTTCTGACACCAATGTGGCGAGCTCAGACAACGAGGAGACGGAGGTGTCGTTTGGTCTTGCTTCCCGTGAGCTAGCCAGGGAGCACAGCCGTTTATTGACATCTGCAGAAGAACACTGCCGCTAGCTAACTGCTCAGCGCGGCAACCGCACAGCAACAGCAACAACAACAACAACAACACACAGGGCGCCCTCTGACCCCGGAAGGTCACACCGTCGCAGCGAGAGGGCGTCACCCGTCACTATGGCAACATAAACAAAACATAACTGTACAAACAGAACCCCGAACAGCCCTGACCCGCTACAATATGCTGCTGAGAATATAGCCCAGAAGAAGCGTATAGTATAGCTTTTATTTTGGAAAGAGCCATTTCTCTGTAATAAACTCTCTTTTCCAAAGATGAGTGATTCCTCAATCAGATACGCAAACGCGCGTTGCAACTTCTTATCTGGTGCGAGTCTTTTATTTTGACAGCGAATGCGCACATGCGGACCACTTATGTGCACCCGTGTAAATAACATAATGTTCTGCCGGGTGTGTTGTTGGTTTTGTCTCGATTTCTGAGTCGACAAGCGCCTTTGTTACTGGGACCAGTCATTTTAAGAAAGGCCCCCATTAGAACCCATGAGAAATGCAAGAAATGCATTATTGCTCAGTCTGCAATATCTTTCCCAGAACAAACACCAATTGCAAATAACATAATAAAAATAAACCTGAAAAATCTGTTTAGAACAGCGTACTATGTTGCAAAGAGTGAACTACCACTGGCAAAATTTAGCAGTCTTTGCAAACTTCAAAAAGCAAATGGCCTAGATCTTGGTTCCACTGTCTCTTACCCGTGACTTCAGCGGAAATTTCAAATTCAGGATCTGACACAGACTGATTCATGTCCTACACAGTTCTTACAAGTTCATAGAAATTTCTGTTCAATTAGAACCAAGTATTTGAGTTGATGATTGTAATTTTTACACAATGTTGTAATTTGTTTTTCAACAATTTTTTGATTAATGTTTTGTTTCCTTTACAATATTATACTTTAATGTATAATATTGCAAAGGAAACAAAACAGGAAACAAAACATCAATCAAAAAAATTGCTCTCTTTTTTATTCGGGCTACTTACATTTATTTTTGGCTACCAAAAACTGAAGAGTCCCTGCCCGAAGGGCTACCAGGGATTTTGAAATTTTGAGAGCCCTGCAAGGAGACAGGCCGTTACATAAGACAAGCTGAAGAGGGTCGTAGAAACAGCAGGAGCAGCACCAGAGCCCTACAAAATGACCTCCAGCAGGCTACTTGTGTATGTTTCTGACCAGACTGTCAGAAACGTACAAAGACTTGGACTCAATGAGGGTGGCATGAGCTCCTGACAGCACCGCGCAGTGCAGCTCAATTGGCATTCGCCTGAGAGCTCCAGAACTGGCAGGTCCGTCATTGGCACCCTGTTCTCTTCACAGATGAAAGAAACTTTGCATTGACCACGTGTGACAAATGCCACGGCATCCCCAGTCCTTGGTCTGTCACATGTGTGTATGCCTTCTAACTGAACAGATGGATAACACTGAAGTAATGACTAGTTTAGTGACTTTGTATTATACTGTGATGATCAAGTGTTCCCCTTTTTTTGTCTTTTTAGGGTTTCTAAGGCAATGAACAGCTAACTTAACAGTTTTATACTTTAAATCTAAAAATCCTGATGTCCAGAAATGTTGACATAACTATTCTAAATGGAAGTGTACCAAATTGGGGGGTCTACACTGCAAATTCAGCAAATTTACAACATCTGAGTTTTTTTTTTTTCCACATCGGTTAAGTGTGTTGTGTGGATTGATACATTTGATATCATTTTTGTGTGATCAGCAGCGTTACCAGTGAGCCGTTTAGGCCTGTATGGTCTCTATCTCCTGTTCTCTTAGGATGAGCTGATATACTTAGCAGATAACCACACCTTATCTGTCTTCACACTCTGAGTCAGTTAACTTACCTTAAAGCTTTCCTTTTTATGTTTGACTTACAGGCCCCTTTTTTATGATCCAAAGAGCTACAAATCAAAGAGCAGCAGACGATATCAGTTGAAAATCTTGCTCATTTGAACATCTGCTCAAATAATGGTCCTTTTTAGCGTGCTTATTTTACTATTCTGTTAAATGTGTTGAAAGTACCTTTTCATACCTAATAAGCAGTCTGTTATTTAAAAAAATGGAATACCTTATAATGAAGAGCAGTGCATGAGTAAAATTTAAATATTTTCTTCCTCAGACACGTTTCCCCTCTTTTTGCCAGTAGCTGTATATTGGTTTGCTAGGAGCTCTTCCTGTATTGCAGCAACATGCCTACTGTATATCATTATCATACATTACCATTTCAAGTCTCAAAAAAAATGAAAGAGAATTGGAAAATGATTTAGTTTTTGGCACAGCCCTTGTCTGTTTCTGACCTAATATTTATGCTTTTCACATTTATTAAGATGTGGTCTTCTTCTCAGAGTCTGACAGCAGACTGTGAGTAAGTTTCATGCTTGATAAAGTCTGTGGGTGTGGTGTCTATTTTTGATGCAGTTCTGGGTTTGTTTTTGTGAACGGTGTCTGCGGTAGGTAATTCAAACCCAAGAGTGACCCAGTTAAGAAGGCCATGTTTGTGTTTATAGTTTGCTCTGTCCTCTCATCTCCAGGCCAGTGTTCTACTTTGCTGCTGTAAGGTGGAGCATCCCCACTCTGCCTGGGACACAGCAACAGACGGACAGATAAACTGCGCTGTGAAGTTGTCCTTTTAATGGATGCCAGGGTGGCCCTACTTCTCTTGTGGACAGTCTTTGTCCTGCTGACAGCTGAACTGAATTGGATTGATGCTGCAAAGGTCTATACCAACACGTGGGCTGTCCAGATCAATGGGGGCCCTGGGGAAGCTGATCGCATCGCCAGGGAACATGGATTCATCAACCATGGCCATGTAAGTTCTACGTCTCTTACTCCTTCCCTCTATTACATTGTCTAAAATGTTATCCTATATATGCCGCATATGTCTGTTTGGATTAGTTTCTCTCCTATATACCACCTACCTACTAGATTTTACTTTACTATACACAGCCATGGTTTGTTACAGCAAAGTCTTGCAAGTCTCAGGCTTACAAAGCAAGTGTGCATCAGAGAGCCTGACACTTAGACAATATTTTCTTTTTTTCAGTGGATTGCTAAAATCTGGCCTCTTCCCATTTCTTGTAGCTTAAGTGGGGCATGCATGACTTCTTACCATGCTGGCACATACTCGTGTTTGCAGAACAGTGGTAGGAATAGACGGCAATAATAAGGGTGATATTTTAGGGTCTGAAGGACGGTGGCTCTGTTTAATTATGATGTAGCTAGTTTAATTTTATTGCTAGCCCTTCAGTTGCTGTTTGTGGTCTTGCCAAGTCATTTTATTTAATTAAACTGTTGTATCACACAGTTTTGAGATATGGGAGAGGGGAAAAAAAACAACTGTCAGAGGGTGAAGAATGAGGAGGAGAGACAGAGAAGTGACTTATTGTTCTTTCAGCATATTAGGTCCCTCACATATCAAAATGCTTCAGAGGCTAAGCTTTTTCATATTTGTGCTCAGCACTTGACAGCGAGTCGCTATTTGGTCCCCTTTCCCCTTGTTGCTTCACTTGAGACTTTACTTCATTTGCATGTGTCTGTGTGGAGCTGCTGGAGTGTTACACACACACATGCACACGCCAGTGAACAGCCCTATGGATTACTTCTTACGAATGTGCGTAGGAGGTTCTGCATATTCCCGTCCCACCTCTACCCACCTCAACTAAAGAGGATTCTCTGAAAGAGAGGTTTGCGAAATTAAATCGGGCTTATCTCTCCTGCCTTTTTATTGTCAAAGATGGTTTTGTCTGGAGTGCAAAGCCAGAAGTTTTTAGTCTTTTATCCTAGCAAATAGTTGTAGTTCGGGTTTTTTGACAATCTGGACAAGATTGGACTTGTGTCAATAGGAAATGCTCTTTACGTCCATTATAATAGATCACATCCATGTGACCAAACGTTGAGCCTCTCTGAGGAACTTAAGTTATTTTTAAATGTGCAGTTACTTTAGTATTTATGTAGATACTGCAGTAGCTTCAGGCTTAAAGTATAAAACTATTGTAGTGCAGGATAAAAGAAGGCTTTGGTATATTGGCCCCTAACACTTATACTGTAAAACGATTCTGTAAGTTCTGGATAGAATGAATTGGGTAAAATGAACCCATCAATATACTGCTCACAAAATACAGATATATATACTCTAGAGCCAAAAAAGTATCTCTTCTCAGAATGAGGTAATTCTTCTTTCTCTCATATTCCTCGAATGTGATCACTTTCCCTAGGAAAAGAAAGTTTAATCAGTTCCTGCCTTCTGTTTATCACTGTTGCCCTCATTTCACCCAGCTACAGAAACATTTCGAGCCTCTGCCTATAATACCACTTAATTAAAGGATAGATGTTTAGTTTTCTACTTTCTGTTAATTACTGATTACGTCAAATGAAGAGATGCTGGCAGAAGGCAGAGAAATGAATCCTCTAAGATGACTCTGGGTTTGCGAAATCTATGATCCCGTATGGCAGATTGTCAGTTAAGTGCACACGAAATTAAGCTAAGGTCCTGGAAAATGAAAGAGAATTGCATGCAGACTCATTTTGAAGAGTGGGCTCTAAGAAAATCCCACTTACCTCACCCCAACAAAGCCTGTGGCACTTTTCTCCAAAAGCGGAGGGTTCTGGTTTTTTTCCCTGCAGTGTGGATGTGGGAGGCAGGTATTCCAAGGGTGGTGGTTATAGTTTGCTGCAAGTTTAGGGAGAAATGATACAAATACTAATTTCCTAAACACGGTGAAAGCTAGGAGCGTGTGTGGGAGACACTAACAAAGAAAGGAGTAAAGCTAGTGTAGCATGATGTTATGGACAGAAAAGTGCTGGATGACTGGAAGAAATTTAGTGTTATCCACCGTCTGGAATTAGATTTTGTAGGAGTACATCTTCAGTCATTGTTTTACAGAAGCACCCAAATAAGTTTTATTTTAGTCTCTCCTGAGTGGGTGCTATGAGAAAATGATGATATACGGGCTATGTGCAGTATCTGCTCTCTGACAGTGTAGTGTGGGTTATGTGAGGGTATGAGTTAGGCAAGACTTTGTAGAGCTGGCAGCTTAGAAAGGGAATGACTTATTCATTTTCCCATCATCCTTGGTGGTGGTTCTATAGGGCTCTTGTAGAGAGGAAAGAGGCTGATGTATAATCAGGACTTAATTGGATTTTTATCACTAATGTGATTACAGGATCATCACGTAACTGATCATTTGTTCACTGTGGTGCTTAGAAACACCTTATTGTCTCTGCACGTCTTTTTGTATTTGCAGATTCACTTATTATGTTTCGGCCTAATTTTCTTTGAGTGTATAAGGGATAATGTGCGCGTTTGATTATGCTTCATGCTGATATTTAAGTGTAAATGTCATCAAGACTTTGTTTGTCGGCATCGTTGTATCTGTTTGTTGTATCTGTGTTAAATTTTGGCCTCCTTTCTTCGTAATGCTTTGTGTATGTGTGGGAGTTCTATGGTAGGGTTAGGAGCTAAATGTCATGTTGCGTTGTTGGTGAGCCAAGTCAGAATCATTGTTTTTATGAGGATGGGCAGGCTCTGTAGGTGGTGACAGACTGAATCACCCTGAATTAGACGTCTAACGCCACAGCCTTTCTCTTTGTTTCTTTGTCCTTCTCTCTTTCTGCATCTCTCCATCTGGCTCTCCCAGTTTCTTTCTATTTATAGCTAACTGACTGTAAACATGTGGCTGTAGTGTAATCTCAAATAAGGGCTTTTTGTTCAGCTTCACACAGTCAGCTTCCCTTGGCAGGGGGTCTTCTTTTAAGACTGCAGGAAAACACTCCATTAGGGCTGTGCGATATGACCAAAATCTCATATCCCAATATAAAACATCTATCGTCCGATAATGATATAAATCACAAAAAATGTAATATTTTCTGTAAATTCTGTGAATCTCGGGTAGGTGAAGTGTTTCCAGCTGGGCGTCTTGTACCTGGAGTCAAGTGTTTTAACCGATGCATGAAACTACACATTTTTAGACAGGTTGTAACAGCCGCCGTTTTCTTTGTGTGTATTTATTACACGGCGTGCTGCGGGGAAAGCCTGTTCTAACGTTTGAGTCTAAGGTTTATTTTTTAGCACCTGACGACTCTTTTTTTGCTTCTCATCTGTCAATACTCTGCATACTTTTTCAAGTGATTCTGTTTATTTTGAAAATTCTCAACAGGATCTTGAGCTTTATTGTGAAAGGTTTATGTGGAAAATAAACAAGCGGACATGCAATGGTGTAACCGTCGTTGTTGCTAACGACAACCCATAAAAACAGGCGCTTGTCCGTCTGTAGTGTGGTTATATTAAATATAAGAGAAAGAGAGAACTTTAAGAAATTAATATAGCCACTACAGTGACCATCAAAACGATGAAAAAAATATTGCCGTAAACAGTTTATTTTGCGATACCATGAAACAAACGATAGCGTAAAAGGAAACGATAGACTTTTGTATATCGTCATCCGATATATATCGTTATATCGAACAGCCCTACACTCCATTGGCTTCAGTGTTGCACAGCTTACAGACCATTCCCATTCAATGAATGAATGTTTGATTGCAATCATTTTGTCTCAAGTTATAGTACTAAAATACTCTTTCAGACTCAACTTTTCTGTGCTAGGTGGAAGGTAATGCAATCTGCAATCTGCAGTTGTCTATTACTCTGCATGATACCTTGCAAACTATGTGACATGTCAACCAACTGGCCTATTCTCTCTCTTCCTTTATTTGATTCAGTGAGCTTATTTGATTGGCCAAAAAAAAAAAAAAAAAAAAAAAGAAATGCAACAAAATGATTTAATGAAATACATCTCACTCTCACGCACTCCCTTTCTTTCTGTCATCATGTAGTGGCTGTGGGAGATTGTCACAACACACCAGTACTGAGTGCATGCAGATGTGGCACTAATGCTTTTAAGGCCGTTTGTTTTTCTAGCGAGAAGAGTTTGATTATTTTCTATTTGAATGTGATTTGTAAAGTGAGCTCTGAGAGAGAGAGAGAGAGGCTGTTTATATTAGACTGTGTTATTGGTTTTATCTTGCATTCATTTGCCGTAAGTGCAATGGGGAGGATGTGTTTGTGTGAGAATGTGTCATTGGTTTGGCTCTTTAAACCCCCCACCCCCAGTTATTTTAAGTAAATAGCTTCAAAAAGCAACATCAATTTTTTTTTCTCTAATCAGTTAAGATTACTTTCTTCCCTTTCTTGCACATAAACTTCTTCAACACTTTAGGCTCAATCATAAAGTTATTTCACTGTTCTCCTTCATATAGACGTGCACCTGCCTGCAGTATTTGCTGATTTCAGTTCCCCATTGGACTTTGAAAAAAGAAATGGGGAGGAGTACTTCTCTGAATAAAAGTTGCAAAGTCTTGCCGTTGGCACTAATGAACCTCAAGAGATGGAGTCTGAAGTGGTACTAATATATTATAATGTTAGCAAGAATTTATTCCAAGAAAGTGTAAGATTGAGTCAACTTTTCTTTTTTGCTCTACCAGACTGGTGATAAATTGAAAGAAAAACCAACATAAGGTGTCATTGTAAGGTGTGCTCCGCCATTGTTCTCCCACTATAGCTTCAGTACACCTTGACATAGATTCTACCAAGTCTCTGGGGCTTACTGAAACGATGGAGCACCTTTCTCCAGCAAAAATCTTACGTCAGTTCATGATGGAGAGTGCTGCCCCACACAGTCAGCCTTAAATCTCTGGGGTTTTACTTTGGTTGAAATCGTGACATATTATTCACATCACTTTCATACTTATCAAGGCATCCGAGCGACCCTTTCTGCTATATGGATGGGGGAACTTTGGTCATATAAGCGACCACTTTCATCTGGATTTATTGTAGGATTAAGTTGATCACCCAGAATAACTTCATATTAATTTGTAGCGACTCTTCTCTATTAGGTCGACAAGTGCATCGAACCATGCCAGGAAGATGCCCCGCACGACTGTTGGGCTCAGGGGTTCGGGGTTTTCCTTTCATTTTTTATCTATCTTAAGTCGGAAGTCATTTCTAGAATGAGTTATTTCTGCCTTTGCTTCTGTCCTCTCTTTTGCCTTTAGAGAAATGAAAATTTTAGGTCATGCACTACAGATGATTCTGACAGTGTCTGATGGTCACTGTAACCATCATATTTTCCCCACTTGTTGTCAAAAACATGTTTTCTTTTTTTTCTAAACCACAAGAAATGAAATGTGTATAAAATAACATAGAAGTTCATAGTTAAAAGCATAGCTTGCATTTAATGAAATGTTTGTAATTATGTCATTCACTTTTCACTAGTAGCCAACCTGTTGGCAAATGGTTTGGATACTCAATACAGATTCTAACTCGATGATAAGGAAGTATTATTCTATTATATTTAAAGATTCACTGCGTGTTTTTTGTCACCCTGACATGTTTGGAGAGGTTTTTGAATAGATGTCTAGTTAGTGCATTCAAAAAAGGTGATGTTTTACATTTATTTCTACTGCATGTTTTGCACACATTTGAAGGACAAAGTCTCAGTCTGCCAAGAGTGCCTTTAAAGTTAAGTGTTCATATTACCATTATATGAGTTTGTGCTGTAACCAAGATACTAAAAGTGGAGTCAGAATCATTTTTAATGTCCATATTGAGTGGGCAAAGCCCACTTTTTTTTGTTTGTTTGTTTTCAACTGGACATGTTAGTCTAATATGAAACTCACAAGTAGCATTTAGTGGGCACCAGTTTAACTTGATGTTAGAGCAGGTAACCATGTGCTTTATGGCTGAAATGCAGTGGCCCAGGTACACATCTTTCCCTTGTACTCTCGCCCCTCTTTCCTGTCCTGTATACTATTCATGTCTGATGCCACCATATTTAGGAAGTGTTTTACAGAGCACCACAAAATAGATCGCAGTCTAAAGGAAAAGTAAACGGTTAAATAAGACCATCAAATATGAAGAAAGCAAAAGGTGTGAATAATATGGGAAATAAGTGAAATAAATACAATAAATGTAAATGACTTGAGCAATAAAGATAAGTCAACAATAAAAATAGCTGAGTGGGAATAAAAACTGTTTTATTAACAGAAAGCCTTTCTGTGGACGTTGTGGCGACACAGGTTTCCTTTTGGGACAAAACACAACTCTCCATGCAATAAATTGTTTGTATTTAGAGTGAAAACTGGGCTTTTTGTTGGGGCGAGGTTTAAGAAAGTGTCGGTCTCTAGTAGCATTAGGCTCTGTAAGTGTAGATCTGTGTGTGTGTATTTGTTTTTGTAATTATTTATCTCCCTTATCCTGGGGTTTGATGCAACTTTCTGCTCCTGCTCACTGCCTCACAGCTATACCGTAAACCCCTTTTGATCTGTAACAACACTCCACAGCCTGTACTGGCATTAGGTTGCCATGGTGAAAATTGCCAGAATATTATTTCCAGCAGATTGACTCTGGTGCTGGAAGAGGGCAGTCATTTCTTTTTTTATTTAATAAAACTATGTCATGCATTATCCTATATCTAGGCCACAGCTGTCCTTTTCAAACGTTTTGTAAGGCTCCTATGAAAGTGATGTTTACTTTGTGGTCTGTTTTTCTTACTGTGTTTATTTTTCACTGGTCTTTCTTGAATATGAAGTAGTCGCTATAGACAATCTTTCACAGCTTTCTTCTTTTTCTCTAAAACCACACATATCAGAGGTATTTTATGCCTGCATCATTCTCTCATCCTTTCTGTCAGTGTCTTTTTCACTCGCTGTCCTCTTTAATCTCTTCCTCTCTTAAAATGTCCAATATTAATAGGTTGTTTGCAGGCCTGCTTCCTTCTTTTTGTCTCTCTCTCCTTTAGTGAACCTCATCCTCAAGCTTCTGTTTTATTTCAGTGTTTACTGATCTGAGTAAAGCATTCTTCCTTGTCCCCAAGCTGTCTCTCATTTAAATGCACTACTTCATTATATGTAGCCTGCAGCCGTAGTCCTTTTAGATGTTTCCAAAATTGTCTCCTAAAAGTGGGTTGGTGCTCTGCCAGAGAGAGATCCATGGACATCGTTACTCAAAAGATTCTTAAAATGGTGTTTTAAATCTCAAAAAGTCTTTAAAGTATAAAACTGGTGGTAACATGTTTGCACCCAAACTACTTAAGAATGATGGTCAGAAGGAGTGTTTTAGTGGAAATGCTGGTTGTACTGGTCGGACGACTCAAGGACTTGACAGTATAGATCCAGTATATGGAAAAGGATTAAGTCTATCAGGCTGCTCTTGAGATACGGAGCCAGCCATGCATGTGGATCTTCAGCCTTCATTCACGTCTCCTTTCTTCGGGGAGAGCTTTTTGAAAGAATGCTTGCATTCATAATGTGGCCAGTATTGACTACTTTTCTTTTGCAGTGCTTTGACTTTTTGTTCACAAGGAAGAATGAAGCTTCAGCTTCATTTAAGTCGAGGCACAATAGGCTCCACTTTTCCTACCTTGTGTTGCTCTTTAGCTGAAAAAAAATCACTTCCACAGATGTTACTTACTGAGTATGTTAAGATTTATAACATATTGCAGTATAAACAATATGTTTCTGCTGACTCTGGACTGCATGAACCTACTTCCTGATGTTTGATGTCTATTAAAGATTTTTTGCTGTTGTTGTTATTTTGCTTGTATACACTTGTATTCACTCGTATTTTATTTTATTTTTTTTGTCAATGTCTGTAATCACTGGGGTTTGGGCAGGTTCGTTCATGGTCCAATCATCCTTTTGCTCCCCTATGGCATCACTGATGACCAGTAGCATTGCTGCCAGGCAGCAGAGGAAACTGTTATTGTGGTGGTGCTATCCACTCTCTGTAACATTCAATCTGTGGCCAAAACTCATTTTTTAAAAAGTGCACAGGTAAAAATGAGTGCACCGGGAGTTTATTTCTCACTTCCAGCATTAAGAAACATTTTCAGGTCTACATACAATGCTGATTGATTTTAACCAACTATAATTAGTGTATGTAAGTAATTGCGGCATTAGTAGCTATTTACACATTTGCCTGCCACACGAAAGTGCCGCTGTTCGATCCAGGGAGGTGACAAATAAACATGTAACATGAAAAAATGCATTTATTAGGTTTCCTACGCCTACTCTGATAATGATGGCAATGAATCACCTGAGTGTTCTTTTTGAAGGCTCTGGTTTTTGTTAAAAAGGTTAGAGACAGCTCCCCAAAACTATTAAATCAACAATTTCCTGGCATTGATTTTAGAGACAGTTTTGTCACTAGTCTGTTTATCTGTATTTTAACAATATTTGTGAAAAGGCATCACAGGAAAAGGTGAAAAGACGAGAACCTAATTCTTCAAATAACTACAAAGAAAAGGGTGGAAAGGAAAAATTATATACAGTTTTTAGAAAGGCAGCATTTTACCTTTGGCTTTTGTTTTGGAAGGTAGCAGAGAGACAAATCTATAGTACCAGTCAAAAATCAATGAAGACTTGGCTAAATATTTAACATTTTCTTCAGTGCATGGAATTATGAAGTAAACAAAAAAAAACTGAATATATATTACTTTTTTTGTTTCCTACAGTGAAGCTGCCTTTTGCTTTGACAGCTTTGCACATTCTGGTCTTATTCTCAGCAAGCTCCTCAAGTCCCACCTGCAATGTGTTTCCAGCTCTCTTTAAAGTATTCCTGTTTATTCTGAGTACTTTTGGCCGCTTTTCCATCCTTCTGCGGTCCAACCTGTCCCTAAGCATGCGGAGGCCAAGCAGCCTGACAGTCAATCACTCTCCTTTTCAGATAATTATCCCTTTGCAAAGCCTGGAAGCTAGGGCTGGGCGATATGACCCAAAATTCATATCTCGATATTTTTTAGCTGGATGGCGATATAAGATATATATCTCGATATTTTTTTTTTAAAGCCATAAAGTAAGAACAAAAAGAGAGTTCTTAGTCAAAGCTGTGTCCCAGATGTCACACAGGCACTTTTATTAACATAGAGCAGAAGTACATAAAATTTACTCAAAAATAAATTATGAGCATTTATTAAATAATAATGCTCCATAAATAAAAGAAAACAATGTTGTTTTTGTGCATAACAAAAAGCTCACAAATGTGCAGTCAAAATGTAAACTAAAAGACGAGCACTATAACAAGGACAGATTTCACAGCTGCTCTGTTCCCAACTTGTACTGCGTGACTGACAACCTGGAGTTTGAAATCCGCTTCGCAACCACGTCTCTTAACAGGTGCCATTTATGGTCCTTATACACAGTAAGGTAATATTACGTTGAAGCACAGTACGTATCACTCCGCGAGGCTCAGCCGTAATGCTCCGACAATCCATCAAGCGGTGCAGCTCCGTAGCTTACCAAAGTCGTACTAAAACATTTTTTGACAGATTGCTGAGCGCCGTGTTCCACATAAAATCGGTGCGCGGCCATCAAGCACAACCAGAATTCATACATAAGGCGCGCTGTCAACTTTTGAGAAAATGAAAGGATTTTAGTCCGTGCAGCACCTCTGGGCTGCATGGCGTTAGCGTGGTTAGCTCGTTAGCGTGGTTAGCTAGCTAACACGTTGACGCCGTCCAGCCCCACGCACGGGGCGATGCGCAGTAACTCGTTAACGGATTTGCCGTGTCCATCTTGTCGCTTCCTGCAGGTGAAGCGATGGGGGAGGAGGGGGAGTTGTGTTCAGTGAAGGAGAGGCGAGGCCGAGTAACGTTGCGTAAAGACGAAAGTGGACGAAAGAGAGGCAAACTTGCGGCTCCGCAAGTATAATTATAACGTAACATAGACTATATCGATATAAAGGATATTGTCACATCTTATATCTCGTATAAAAATATATCGATATTTTTTAAAAACTCGATATATCGCCCAGCTCTACTGGAAGCCATTCCTGGTGATGACCTCATGGAAGTAGGATACTCCCAATGCTGTGCAAAGATGTCTTAAAACTATGTCTAGCTTCAGGGAGCTATAGTGTTTTTGGTTTATTATACACTTCCTTGTTTACTACTCAGTTCTGTATGGGTTATTTCACAGTCTAGTATTCCACAGTATAGCTAATAGTAAAAACCCTTGAATGACATTTGACTGGAACAATATGTGAAGAGACAGGTTTTTGTTTGTGATATTATTCATAAATTCTTGACTTGTGCACATTTTACTCAGAACAAAATATAACTTGGGATGTTTGCCCGTTCATGCAGCATTCAGGTGCATGTAACAGAACAATTTCTACAACAGCGAACAGCACGAACGGTTTGGAGGAAGACTGCATGACAAGCAGTCAGATTAGTGTTGCTGCAGTGGCTCGAGCTTGTGAACTCGCTCACGCCAAGCTGTCTGCAGACATTTATAATAACGTGGAACACAAAAGCGCTACAAGTGAACCGCTTTCGAGAAAGTGTAACATTTCTTTTGTTGGAATAATGAATCAGTTATAGATTATGCCAAATCAATACATGGACCAGCCAAAAGAAATAACTAAATTCCTTTGGTTTCAGCAACAGTAGCTATGAAACATTCTAAAGTGCAATAATCAGATTGAAATGAAAATGCTCACCCATTTGCCAGGACTGAACAGCAAAGCTGGCAGTGTCATTGTTATTGCCATTACTGCAACTGCTATTGCTGCCACAGTCAGTAAATATTATGACTACTACTGCTAATGTCACTCCTACACTTACTGACGACCCTAAACATAACTAAAAGTAATATAGCTGCTTAAAGTAAAAAAAAAAAAAAAACTGTGCTGAATTTTTTATTTTTTAGGCAACAAGAAGAAGACACATTTCAGTGAGGAAGTCTGTAGTCAAAGGAAGATTATTTCTATCTGCAGTAATTTGTTTTTAGCGTTCCGGGATCTCACCCCACCCCTTTCCATGCACATGCAAAGAAAGCAGAAGATGGAGAGAGCACACCTCCTCGCCCTTCCAGGGAGAACAGCAAGATCCTCATATAGAGCAGGCTTCAAAGAAAATGAATATGATGCTGATTAGGACAGACACGGATTGAAAATGAGGACCAGGTGGAGCTGGGTTTCTAAGTAGCTTGCAGATGCAGAGCAGTCGTAGGCAGTTGTCTTAAAAAGTACACCCTCTTTAAGATTTGCCACCTGGATGCACAGACGAGCAACACCTGAACCAACAGATGTTCTTAGCTGGCATTGAGAACAGCTGATCTGCCAGGATTACAGATGAGCTTTACTTTATGACATGGCTAAACTTAAGATATTTACTGTTTGTAGCTATTTTTTTATTACTAACATAATGCAAGGAGGAAACTGTTTACATTTACTGATTGAAAGTGTGTTACTTAGTTGATCTAGGTCACGGCAATAGCTTTTTAAGGTGTGCTAAAAGCCCCTCTTTTCTTTGTGTTTGTACTGGGAGCTTCGGAGCTCATCCCTTATTCTGCCCAGAGGTTAGAGTGCACAGGTGCTGAGACAGCCTTTGGCTCCCTCTTTGGGAAATAACCTCCAAGCATTCTTCACAACAACAACAAAAAGCTAAATAAGGAGCTTAAGATACTCATTTCAGCATAATCATTTGCTATCTGGTGCTTCCAGTTTAACGTATTAAACCCATCCCTTCATTGTTCCACATTGAAAAGTCTTGCTGCCACAGTTAACACAGTACAATCAGATTAGGCTTCCTTTCCCCTTTCACAGCCATAGTGTTTAGAAAATAGCACTGCAGATATAATATGGAAATATTGTTTTCAAGGATGGTATAAATACAAAAAGGAATAGAAATGGTAAAGTTGGAGATGAGGTGCGATTTGTTACCAAGGGATACATGTGAGAGATCTGATCAGGGCTCCGCCAGTATTACAATCTTCTGTGCAAATCACCTCATTTTAATCCTTGTGAGGTAAAACATGAAACGGCACAAACAGTGAAGGCTGAGCTAAAAATATACAAAAAATAATATGACTGTGACTGAGGACACAAGACAACTTATTAAGACATTATTAGTTTATTCTGCTGTAGTCCCAGATTCTGACATCTTTTATGAAATGATCCATATCTGTGAATGACTCATAATAATATGCTTTATTTGGTGGTCTCCTTTTTTTATTTTTCATTTTTCAAATGTTTTATTCTGTTTGGATGCCAGTGTGTAATACCTTGTATTCTTTCTATGATGCATAACTTAAAGAAAATAAGGAAAAATACAGCCAGTCAATTTGGCATGAATATTTTAGGCCTCCATAAAATGTAAATCAAATAGAAAACAGTACACAGAGATCATTTTGATTTATAAAAAAAGAGTTATGTATATTTTTTTTTAAAAATAAAAATGGTAAATGGCCTGTATTTATATAGCGCTTTTCTAGTCCCTAAGGACCCCAAAGCGCTTTACATATCCAGTCATCCACCCATTCACGCACACATTCACACACTGGTGATGGTAAGCTACATTGTAGCCACAGCCACCCTGGGGCACACTGACAGAGGCGAGGCTGCCGGACACTGGCGCCACCGGGCCCTCTGACCACCACCAGTAGGCAACGGGTGAAGTGTCTTGCCCAAGGACACAACGACCGAGACTGTCCAAGCCGGGGCTCGAACCGGCAACCTTCCGATTACAAGGCGAACGCCCAACTCTTGAGCCACGATCGTTTTAAACAAACGATTTATAGTTTAATCTCTATGATGCATGCATAACAATTCGTTTTCTTTTAGAATAGAATAGAATTCAATTTAATTGTCATTGCGCATGTCACAAGTACAAGGCAACGAAATGCAGTTTGCATCCATCCAGAAGTGCTTTAGCCATGATATAGATATATTACAAAATATATATTAGCAATATAGGTATATAGATATATTACAGAAATGCATCTGTTATAGGTATGAGGGTACAAAAATGGGTCTATTATGGGTATGTTAAAATGTACACGGTATGAAGGTATGTTATGAATCTGCTATAACTATAAGTATGTACAGGCTGTAATTAGGGCTGAACGATTATGGAAAATAATCTAATTGCGATTTTTTGCCCCAATATTGCGATTGCGATGCAATATGCGATTATTTTTTAAGGTCTTTGTCTTCTGTATTATTAAACAAAGACAAGCAATACATCATATAGTATGGCCAATACTATATTACATTAATTTTAAACTGTTCTTTCCTGGAAGACAGACCTCTGTTATGATGACATGAGGTGATGCATGAATTGATGACTGACATTTTTATTTAACTTCTTCAATCACAACAGTATATTTGAACATACACAATAGTTTATTTTTAGCTTACAAACATCTGAGCATAAAGTGCTGACAATGAACCCTGGTGTAAACATTAAAATGAAAGTCAGTACAATGTGCAGATTGCAGAAATATACATAAACAAAATCAGTGGCTTTACCACACTCAGTTTTTCGACATCTGTGAACTACTAGACAGTTATTCAATTAAAAAATAATATTAAATAAATAAAACTAATAAATAAAAAATACACACATCTTACTGATCTCTGCAGTCAGTAACATTACACATAAAGTGCAAACATAATAGCAATTGTATAAACACACACACAAACACGCCTTTAAAATTTAAAGGCGTGAAATTGGACGGTCTAGTTCTGATTAGCGTCACCGCTGTCTCGGTGGAGTTTAATAAACTCGGCCGTCTGCCTCTTGCTATCTAAAATATAACCAGACACTGGTGTAAATTCTCGACTGTCTCATACTTCTGTTTAATAAGTTTTCTGTTTGACGTTTAGTCAGCTGTGTGAAAACCAAGGAGGAACCCACCCGGGGGATTAATAAAGTTTTATTTTATCTAATCTAATAACTTTAATCTCAGCCAAACCGATTTACTCACGAACAAACAAAACACTGAAAAAAGCCCAACAATAACATTTTTAGGTTGTCTAAGTGACTTATATATTACGTTTAACCCGAGCAGCGAAACTCCGCGGTGATCTGAAAATGATGTGCCGGGAGTTGTGCCGTTCTCGGCCGCATCAGTAACCCTCGAGCTCTCGGCTAGCTGTCGAGCTGGTGGGTAGCAGACGCCTCTGAAAACGTCGAAGCACTTTTGCAAATATGGGATATCTTGATAAACCGAGCAGATATTTGATGTTTACACAACTACTTTCTCGCCTGAAAATATGTTAAAAGTTTATTTTGTGACCCAGAAAGATTAGTATGAGTAATTTTAAAACTTAGTAGCGGCCGCCATTGCTGGAAACTGGAGTTTGGCTGGGCCGCGCTATGAATTCTGGGATATGGTAGTAATTTGGACAGCCTTATAATCGCAGTATAATCGCAGCCTTTGCGGTTAGAAAATTGCACTTGATCATGTCGCGATATTATCGCAAATGCGATATATCGTTCAGCCCTAGCTGTAATGGGTATACAAGTTATGTACAGGCTATGAACAGGATATAAATATGAAACTATGCAGAAATATGCAAGTTATAAACAGGTGTAAACAGTTGTAGAATTATAATTATCGTATTGTACAGAATGATTGTTTATACAGAATTTTACAGTAGTGCAGTTAAGATAATTAAATATGTGTCTAATTTTAATCTAAGCATGAGGACATACTGATTGAAATGCTACCAGGAGGAACGATGTATTGTAGTTAAATAAATATATTGAGCTCAATGTTTCCAAAACTGTGAGCATGTGCTGTAAATTAAAGCCAGTGAGAGAAATTCTATGTGCAGGTGAATAATTTGTAATAATTTGCAAATTTTGCCTTGAAAAACTTCATCGCACATTCAGATCAAGCTTTCTGGTTGTTTTCAGGTCAACTCTGATACATCAAAGTGTCAAGTGATTCATCGACAGCTAAGAAATAAAAAACAAAAAAGAGGATGGAGGGTTTTTTTGTTTTTTTCTTTTACTATTGCATAAAGAGAGGCGAAAATGACAGCGATGGAGCATGCTTTAGGAGCTCACAAACCATCGTTGTTCCCTGACCTCACTGCTGTGTTCTGCAGTATTTATGTAGGAGGAGACAATAGGGTATTATTTTTCTGTTAATAAGTAAGGCTCGAGTCATGTGAAGCAGCAGCTCACCGTCATACACAGCGAGATCCTAGATGGCATGTCTGTGAACTTCTTTTCTGACTTTTTCACTTTCACTTACAGAAAAGATTGACAAGTTGATAATGGCAGAAAAATTGTGCAGGCCAACTTGTACTTTATGCAGCTGGTAAAAAGTAAAAGTATGTCCATTTGAGGAAAGCGAAATGGACAAGTAAAAGGTCTGCAAGGCTAGAGATATCGGGCTTCCCTCTGAAGCGTGACACTTGGTCAATTGGGGGCTGATGCGATTTAGCAGAGACAAGACTAAGAGTGATGGTGAAATAACAAGGCAGCCGGGCCTCCCTGACTGCTGAGACACACGAGGGACTGCTGCATCTCAGCTGCAACCGCTGGAACTGATCACAGCCCTTCTTGACAATGCCCGAGAGCGTTTTAGAAGCGTCCCAGAGGCGGCTCCCCACACTGCTAAAAATACGCGCCCATATCCTGGTTTTGACAGAAGTGCGAAGCTGCACAGAGCACATGAGCTGGGCACAAAGTCAGACAGCGGAACGGCACCGAGCATCTGATTAGTTTACAAAATAAAACATGTCGTAAAGACCAAATGCTCTGGTTCTAAAACGCGCCAGGTGTGTCCCAGTATAAAGTTATTCAGAGACAGAACAAAACAGTCTCCTTCAGTGTTAGTGATCAAGTAACACTTACAGAAAGTAGGTGGTTATGATCAATAGCTGTTTCCAGTACACACTGTTTGATATCATGCATTATTTACACACACGCTAAAGGCATTAGCTGTTTACTATCTGTGTGTGAAGCAAACCAAGGGTTGGTTCAGTGAACAAAGCTTTGTATTTAACATATACAGAGTATTATATAAAGCACTTATAGACTAATTGTAAAGTTACTTTTGACTATGAATGTATGGATTTGTGTAATTAGTGGCTAATGAGCCATGTGGAGCCATTAAAGGGTTCGTGGGTGGTCTTATACAGCTCCACACCCTGAGATGGAAGATATGTAGCAATTAGAGTACAGCTAGATCATTCTCAGCCTGAATAATGTAGAAAGAGTGTCTGCCTAGTGGAAAGAATACCCTTCACAGCAGAGAATCAGTGTAAAATCCTTGCAGTGTTCAGCCTATATTCGTTCTCCTTTAGTCATTTTTTCCCCGTTAACAAAGACAGACTGTGGTGTTGCATGAGTGGTTCCCTCTAAAATTTTTAGCATTGCAGGGGTTCTTCAAATTGTATCCTCCAAAATAAAACTGGCATTAAAGAATGGAGCAGTTGACCCAGAACATATCAGTGGTGTTTCATTCAGATGGTACTACAACCTTCAGGCTCTTAGCTCTTGATAAAGAGTTTGTCTCAGACATTCAGTGATTTAAACTGTGACTGTGGAAAGCGGCGTCTATGGGGCTTCTTCTTTCACGGCACAATCTCCTGCCTGTCTTCTTCCCGTCTGTGCACGAAGCCTGTGCCAACTTAAATGTACCTTTGTTTCGGAGTGTGTTCCTCACGTCTGACTCAAAGAGGACTATTTTCATACCGTTTTCATCTGATTTATGGTTTTATCCCAAGGACCGGACAAACAAGCATATTTATAGAAACTAATGGTTAAGTTGAGGAATAACACACTCACTACTTAAATGCCTCCTCATTAAGAGATGGGTTAGAACAGCGCATTGAATGAATTGCTAGTCTGCATTACACCGTAACAGGAAAGGTGACTGCATTATTCATGTCTCCTTTTTGTGGACAGTGTTAGCCATTGTTAAGTCCCCACCTCCAATCCCATGCTAATGCATTCATTTATGCTTTATTTCCCCCCCAAAGGGAGGGAGTATGTAAACCGCTCCATTTGTCTGTCTGTTAGCAGTCTAGCATCCACAGTATTACAGATATCATGTTCAGGTTTTGTGTGATTGTAGATACCAATAACAGCTCAAGCTGATTTAATTGAGGTGAAAATCAGGTCAAGGTCACAGCAAATGTGAAAATCCGTAAAAACATTATATTACTAATAATTATTTTTCAGGTCATTCTCAAACTTCAAAACCATATACTAGGCCTTGGGGGATATGAGTGACCTTGACCTTCATTGGTAGTGCCCAAGGTCAAAGTTGGGCTTTGAAAAATCCAAGAAACCATATCAGGTATAATATATTATATGAAAAGGCATAGAGAGCACCAACTCTGCTCCAATCATATGGTTAAAGATCATAAAATACATCATTTTAGTATGTAATACTTCAAAGTCGTAGATTAAAGGTAAGAGACATTAGCTTGTTGTTATAAAAGGAGGCTGCAGCAGGCATTAAAGTTGCTGTTCGAGGGGAGTTGCGCTCTCTCAGTGCTCTTGTTTGATTTCAGTTGTGTTATAATACAAATTTACGATAGTTTCACCTTCTAGACGTGCTGTGTTATTGCATAGAGCTACTGCAGGATAAGTTGAATCAATATTATTTCTATAGGGAAAACAAGCAATCAAGAGTTTTGATAAATGTTAGGATGGTTCATTGCGTTTTTGTTTTATTTTTTAATTAATAATCAGCCTGAAGTTCGAGCGGGGTGGTGTTTTTGGCTTCTGAAGGAGGCATGGCAGAAAAGTTTAAGAAGCGCTCTGCCAGCCTGTTGTACTATTTTTTTTTTTTTGCCTGGCTAACTTGAGTAGTGATGATCAGTGTTTGAGCTGGCTTATCAGAGGAAGAGCAGCTTTGGTTTACTTATCAGGCAAATGGATACTTGTCATAGCAAGTGTAGTGTGATATGGCCACTCCTCTAATGCACTGTGGGGGTAGGGTTCATTTTTGTTGTTGTGGGGTTTTTTTGTTTTGTTTTTTTAAAGCTATTTACTGATAAATTGCAGACTGCCAAGAATGACTGAAACTCAAACTCCTTTCATCAGTTTTTCCTTCTAAAGATAATGGCGCTCTGCCTCTAGCTGCATTGTTGTTGTTTTGTGTTATTTGGGGGGGATTGTGTGAGAACAAACAGCGCAGCACACCAGGCTCTCTCGATCCATCTCTCAGAAAATGTCCGCGGCTCAGTTATGGATGCATGGATTGAAATCGAAAACAAAATGATGTTAAAAATACAATGGTTTCCAGATGTTAATCCCCCTGCTGTGTTTTGCAGAAATCCTTCTGTGTATGCTCCATTTCTAAGTGTAATGGAAAGCCATATGATGTAGCTTAGCAGGACGCTTCAGCCATTTATCATTGTTATGAAGGTTATCATGGGACTTTGCTCAAGAGTCCTTTATTGCAAGTGGTGTGTTCGCTCATGTTTTCAGCGCTGTCATACAAATGCATACATTCCACATAGTGAATATAAGTGGAACCTTAGTCATTTAGCTTCTGCTGAATTCGATTTATATACCCTGCTGTAACACAGTAGCTTTAAACTGTGTATGTGAACTGTTTTCTCTTATCACAATTTTACAAATTTCCTCTGTTTCGTGAGAGTGTGATATGTTGTAAAAGGTACTTAGTCTGTAAATTCTTGCCTCTACTGATCACATCGTGAAGCGTTTTGCTGAAATGAAATGCTTGTAAATGTCATGCCCTTTAGCAGGGCAGAGCCTGGATAGCGCTATAGCACAGGATTCTTGCTCTAACTCACAGCCATGTAAGAAACAGTCTTTAAATAGTACAACTTGTGCTTCATCAATTTGACCATTGTTTCAGCTTCTGTCACTGCCCTTGTTTATGCCTTGCTGCTAGTAAATAAATAAAGACAGAAATGATTCACTGGAGTGAATAAAGATCTAATGTCTTCCACTTTGTCAGCTCTAGTGTGGGTGTAAGTTGAAGGGCATGGGCTTCACACATGGATAAGCATAGCTATAAAAGCAAATACAACGTACAAGAACGACAGTGCAAATCATGAAATCGGCTATATTTTGTTGTGTTGCATTGTTACCTGCTTTCTTGCAATTTGTATACATTTGTGATTGTTATCGCTTGCACCACTTTCTCTCAGTGGGTGTTAAGTGACTGCCAATTAAGATTCAGACTTAATGAAATATGTATGTTGGGTTTTGTTTGTTTTTCACACTGATTATTGTTTATATGTCTTCCTTTTGTTCTAGATGTATTTGCGGTGTGACTCATACTAAACCACTGTTTTGAAATTCTCAGCTTTCCCATTTGATCTTGGACAAAGCTAGCCTCCTCACAGAGGTTATTTCGGGTTGTCACAAAGATATGCAAAGCTCAAATTCCTGTTCTCTGTACTCAGAGACCTCAGTTCAGTAGGTTTCGATGTCCTCAACTGGCTGTACTTTTGAGGTTCAAGAAAAGGCCTAATGTTTCAAGAATTTAAACGAGGCACCCTTCAGTCTCAAACTCAACTTGCTGTTCTAGTTCAGTGGCTACTGCACATTGTGCCTTGGAAAGGAGCAGAGGTGCCAACTTGAGCCATGAAAATCTTGTTCTTTGTCTAGGAGGACACTGGACAGGTGGGTTGTTTTGGGGTTATTTGTTTGCCTCCATCTCTTAAAATACCTTTTGCATTGATTTTAGTGTCATTACTGTGTTTGCTGATATGTAATCATTAGGGATGTAACAAATTTTGCAATAGATATTTTTGAAGCCACAGTTCTTACATCTTCTTTATATTGTTGTTAAAATTATTGTTGTTAAAATTCATCCCACTCTTCTTTAATCATCCAATTACCTCCATGTGGCTAATTAACATTACCAACTCGAGCACATAGCTAATTAGAATATTACGTATGCACAATGCCAAAGCTATTTCCAAACCAATCTTTCTCAAGCTAAATATACACAAGCCTCTGCAGCACAAAATGTGATGTTGGTTTAGAAAAAATAAAAGATGGTTAAACAGACGCTTAGTGTATTTTCTGCATTTGAAGTTTACAGCAGTTTTTCTCCCAAACATCTTCTCCATGCCTCTGTTGTTAACATAATGAGAGCTGTACGACGCTGGCAATGGATCACAGCAAGAGACGACAGGATTGTGACACAAGACCGTAGACATTTGCATCACAGATTTGGTCTCGGTTTCAGAACAGTTACACCCTTGATGATAGATTTGTTATTTTTTGATTACTTCTGGTTTTCATTCTCCTCTGTGCTTTTTGCTTTTCAAAGCTATTTCAGACTGAATGTAAGTAAAGGCATTTGAAATGCTTTACTTACGTTCACATTTTTCTTGATAAAGTCTCAAATCTTGTACACGTGTTAGAAGTAAAGATATCATACATGACTTGGCTGTCTTCGCTAACATTGCTTTACTTGGCAAAAAAATGTAATATGCGTAATAATATGCATTTATAGTTAGGCAAAGCTCTCAAGCGTGTGAGTATCCACAGCATTAAAGACTGACAAAAACTATTTCAGCATTTAACATTAAAGATAATGTGACTGGCAAGAGGACCAAAATGACGATACTTGTTTCTACTTGGGACTGTTACAGTAGCGTTACTGTCACTCTTGATTAAAATGTTCACAAATCCTAAGGAAGACTGGGAAAGCAGCTAATTTTATGAAATAAAGGTGTCCAGCAAGTGTGCTAAACATGGGGCACATATGGATTTTAGGGTGAGATTATCATGTATAGTCCATCTATGTTTCAGGGGTTAGTAAAAGTTATGAGAAAATAATTAGTATAAAAGGAATGTTCCCAACGTTGTCTGCAAATATGCGTCAGAGGGGGGAACTCGTGTTAGTTCATGAATTTAGCTACAAAGTTGGATGTGATGAGAAGGTAGTTGCTTTTTATGTTGAATTACATTTCTAGAAATATTTAGAAAGATCAATTACCATAGTTTCATTGTAAAGCAGTGTTTGCTTAGAATACCAATGGTTTCCTCAGTAAATGAAGACACAAATTAGAAATACTGCCAAGTATAAATGATAAAGGAAAGCAATGATTTATTCCATTTAAGCCCATTGTGTCATTTTGATAATGCAAGGACAACGTTTCACTTGAATATGAAAATCTTTTCTTTTTTTAAATATTTGCTTAATTAGAATTTGCCAAGAAGTCAACATATGGGCAAAATTGTCAAGTAGAAACATGATTTAGTATGAAATGGATAAAGCTTCGAAGGAAAAAAAGCAACATGGACTGGCTCTGATCTTTGTTGCCCTCTGGCAGCTCTGCATTAAAAAGCAGATACGGTTGTGTAGTGCAAATCACGAGCTGTTTTAACACCTCCAAAAACCACAGTAATGAAGATTGTTCAGCCCAGCACCTAGAAATGCCATCTACCACACACAGAAAAAAATATGACCCCCAGATGACCCCACTAACTTCAATAGGAACAAAAATTGATATAAAATAAATTGAGGAAAAGCAAAAACCTTTCTTCTTTGACAAAGTAAATTTAAAGTTCTAGGGAGAATTCATAAAACTGAAAGAGGCTACGGACCATCAATCTTGTTATAGCACAATTCAAAAGCTGTTATGCACGATGATGATATTATGTATATGCACTTGGGATGGGTAACCTGCATATCACCATTAATGTTGAACGCTATACACAGACTTTAGAGCAAAATATGCTTGAATGACATTTCTTTGATGAAGGATTTTGTCTGTTTTAACAAGACTGTGTCCAGCTAAACTGTCTGTTTAAAAATATTTGATGTATTATGAATAGGGATATACAATTTGGTATCAGATATACTTAAAAATTCAGGACTGGATATCGGGAACAACCTGCAGATGTATAAGATGATCCATTCAATTCAGGTTTTAATGTTGTTAGCATCAAGTCAGCAGCAGCTAGCAGGAGAGCAAACCTAGCCTGGAGTGTGCCAGTAATTCCCCATGCCCCCTGGTGGGTTGTGAAGGTACTGCAAATGGGCCCAGTAATAACAGTATGTACAGATATGTATTTGTATAAATATATTTATTTAAATAAAAATTACTTAAAAATGTTAATAGGAGGTCCACTGGCAGGTGGCCCAAACATTGGCCTTAACACTTTGCAAATAATGTTTTTTGAATACAGTTTTCAAAGAAATATTTACTTTATTTTATGATTTGATTAGAGTGAAGATTTAAGACATGATGGCCCCTAATGGGATTTTCTGTTTTTTAAGTGGGCTGCAACACTGTTGACTTGACTGGAGTGTGCAGAGGGACTTAATATAAGATAGAAATTAGAAGCATGTGGGTTGGAGTAGCACATTTTTGGAAGCTTTTATTACATTGACAGTAACATAATGTGTTGTTCTCAACTTGATTAAATATTATTTCACTTCAGCTGTCTCTTAACAGCTCCACATGCGATGTGCGTGCGTGTGCGTGCGTGCGTGTGTGCGTGCGTGTGTGTGCGTGCGTGTGTGTGTGTGTGTGTGTGTGTGTGTGTGTGTGTGTGTGTGTGTGTGTGTGTGTGTGTGAGAGAGAGGAGATTCAGGAAAGAAAGTAGCACCATTGTAAATGTCAGCAGTATGCAGTAGCCTAATGACTCTCACTCTCTCAGTTGAAATGAAGCTAATGCAAGTAAATTGGATGAATAATGGCTGTCTTAAACCAGCTTTTACTTATTATTTTACAAATGAGTGTGAATTTAGTAAATTTATGCTAATGGATTATTTTAATGTGTTTGTGTTGGTCACATTTTATTTCACAAAGTTAGTAAAGTAATGTTTACGTTGAGCCTGATGTTGTCCACACATCTCTTCCTCACTGTGAGGCATAAAGCTTAATCCAGAAGGATGATTCTGTTTATCTCGACGTTGCTTACGTAAAGCAACATTGAGATGAACAGAATCCACCTTATGGGATTTTCTTACATGAATAATTGAGCATGCATCAAGATACAGAGCTTATCAATTTCACACTTATGTTGGATTGGTTCTTGGTATCAGCAGATCCCCCAAACTAAGTTCTCTATATCGAATCAGAAATGGAAAGAGTTGCATCAGTGCATCTATTTATTGTGTGAAAAAATTCTCTAAACAACTCGAGATATCATTGATCATTAAACAAAACAAGCCTGTATCAACTATTAAAATTACCTGTACTTGTTAAATAAGTCTGAAGAATCAGAATCTAATTATATTTTTTACATTGCACTTGGATGTGTCAGGTTAAAGAATGATAAATGAAAGTGAATACGCAGGGAAAAATGAAAAGGTGATTGGTGTTTTAAGAAATGCTGTGCTATGTGGCTCCATGTATTTTAAATGGCAAAAAAAGGTGTGTTATTGACCCTGAGTGGTAAGGCAAAGCACAATCTTGACACCAAAATTGCAGTGTGCTGCTAGATTACCGGCGACACACTGAGTCTGCTGCACTTTTTCAACCCACTGCAGTGTGCTGCAAAATGCCAAACGGGGTGCAGCCAAGGTGAGAAACAACACTGCACCTCGAGAAAATCCTATAATGATAAAAAATGCGCAACGTCCTGTAATAGTGTAGGAAAATGTGACCGTTTGTAATATGTGCAGTCTGAATCTGTCACTTTTGTAAAGTGCAAATAGGAAGACGACAGTGATTTCAATAAGGGTCTCAACATAAGGAGAGGGAAGAAATGTATGCACTGAACATGTCAGTATTAATAGTGGCAGAATCACCGGGGGGTGAGTGAAAGACAGAGAGTAAAGGGATTAAAGTGATGAGAGCTGAATGGAAATGGAAGTGGAACCTATTTACTTCAGTTCCTGAGAACTAGTGTGACGGAGCCTGACAGAGGCTGCTCTGGCATCAGGGAATTCAGCATACATTAGGCAATGAGGAAAAGAGCAGTGGGCTGAGTTACACCCCGCAAATGAATAATCCAGGAGCCTCACGGAATCGTGGCACTCCATAGCAGGCCACTGTCTGAGGAACAAGCCGGAGGGGACAGCTGGAGGCTGGAGTTGTCTTTTTTATTGACCTTATCACACACTCGGAGTGGGAAGATAGAGATACAGAGGTGTGAATGTATCAGTATGTGTTGTGTGTGCGTGCACAGGTGTTTCTTCATCATTCTGTGATGTTCAAATGAGAGTGTAAGGAGTTTTTTCTTCTTTTCCCTTTCTAGTATTTTGTTTTTTATGCAGTAGGGTTGCATCTTCTTGCTATATGTCTGGAGGTGCTGACAGCTTCCATTTTCCTGAGCCGAGTCCTTGATGTGAAGGGCACATACTCGGCAAAGGACATTTTGCACATTTCCTTCTCAGTAGTCCATCACTGTTGCTGTACACCCACAGCCCCTCTCTCGATGCTTCTGTCTCTCCTTTTGCATCCATTGATAGATTGACTGATCTGAGTCTATGAAAAATCAATAGGACAACCTTTTGAGTGCTTGTCACATTGATTTTTCATGGGCTATAGCTTCTGTGCTAACAAGTGGGGTTTTCATTCTTTGGGAAATTGTGCTCCTTCGTGACCCTGCAGTAAAAAGATTGCAGAGAAAGTCACTGCGGAGCATAGGGCGATATTAACATAAATAACTAGAGGTGGAAGAGCAAACTATTGCTTCTTGCTTGACCTGAGTCAAGTGCAGTTTGTGTGTGCTGTTCACCTCAGATCAGGACTGCTTTTAAATTTTTAATGACATGGCAATCATGGTGACATGCTGCCTTAAGGCATAAACTAAAGGCCAAAGCACACAGGTTCCACTTGTGCAGCCCAACATCTTGAATACTAAACAGTGTAACATGCTCAGTATTTCAGACGGTTTGCAGTTGCATTGATGTGTTTTCATTTTTAACTCGCTCCAGCATTTTTAGTCTTTCTCTTCATTTGCATAATGCTATACTTCATTGCCTCAGCTCTTTGTCAGATGCACTCACCACGGTGGCACGTTGGTTTTCCATAGTCAGAGCACTGATCCTGTTCATCTCTTCAGAATGTCTATTTACTTTACCCTTCTCCCGAAGGCTTGAAAATTAACCCAGTTTGATCTCAGTCCTTTTGCTTTACGCTGAAGTTGTTTTCATGTATCATAACATCTTCTCTTGCTTTTTGCCCATGGCAATAGGAAGAGACTCCCTGTGGCCCCAGTTTTAGCAAAGATTGTTTGCAAGTGCATCTAAATGTGTGTTATTCCTTCACTCCTCCTCATCTTTTTTTCCTGCATTCTGTCACTGTCTTTTACTGTCTGGCTTTATTTCTTGCTCACTGAATGGTAACAGCAGGATTTTGTGGAGTGATGTCTTGCTTTCTTCACCCCTGGGCTTGTCAGACAGTTGCTTTGTAATATACTGAGAAGTTAACATTAGATTACTGATATTACCAGTGTTGGGAGAAACCATTTGCAAAACAGATTTGGCTTCCCCTTGACTACATGAATACTCTAGACACCAGTAAAGCATGGAGAGTTGAGCGTATACTGAATTCTGTTGCTGTGTTTATGTAATCAAGACAGGGGTTTACAATTTTAAAAGAGCTTAATGGGCTAAATCTCACATTTAAATAGAAGGCAAGGAATGAACAGAAATATTAATTATTTTCTCACATACACACAAACACACACTAAGATTCACTACCTCAAATGCAAGGTCCTTTTTTTATCTTTTTCAATCTCCCATTCTTGAGGTCATAGTCCGGAATTTTTCCTGTGTGTGTGCGCGCGCTTGTGGGTACATATGTGAGTTACTCTGAACACCAGCATGTTTGTGAGTTTGAGATGCCAGCTGAATGTAACACTGCTTCTGTTAGCAAGGTCTGGCTGAGTGATGATCTAGCTGTGTGTGTGTGTGTGTGTGTGTGTGTGTGTGTGTGTGTGTGTGTGTGTGTGTGTGTGTGTGTGTGTGTGTGTGTGTGTGTGTGTGTGTGTGTGTGTGTGTGTGTGTGTGTGTGTGTGTGTGTGTGGTTTTGATAAGGGACAGTGCAGGGAGAGAAGGCTTATCTGTTCTCAGGGGAAAAAAATCTTACCACAGAGATAAGCTACATCAGGAATGCTAGTTTCTCTACATTTTAGGTCTGCAGCAAATGCAGAAGATTATAAAAATCCAGGCTATTTAATTTTTCGGTCTAATCTAAGTTGGAATCCATTGCATCAAGACATGAGAGATACTGTATGGAGATATATCTTCATCTTTTTTTTTTTTTTAAGGAAATAGTAATTTACAGAGCCACAATTGTATAAGTTTAGCTTTATGGTACTATTGACAAAAGGTCAGGAATCAGTAGGGATTTCTCTGCTCTCTTAGTGATGCATGACTTTTATGTTCTCCTCTTATACATTTCTTTCTCATGCCTCTCTTTCATTTTCCTTTTTATTACATATTCCACTGTGCCTTACTCTTCCAGAATAGGAATAAGTCTATCTCGACACATTGTGATTTAGCATGTCTTCAAGGCCTTGTTGCTTTTCCTGCAGCTGCTCATATATAACTCTTCTTTATTTGTGCTGAAAAACATGTATGTAAACCCATTTTCAGTGTCACAGCTTTTATTCTGCCTCTGTCTTATTACTTCAATACTTTTGGAGAGATGGTCTTTGTAGGTATTTTATTTAAATGTTTGCTTTTTACCCAAACAATTAGCTTTTTTTCTTTTTTTGTGGCTTAGCTTTTCCCAAGACGACAAATCTCCCGAGCTCTTGAATAGAATCGAAGCTAGCAATGTGCAGAATTAGAGCAAAGATGCAAACAAATAATTACCCTTCATTTGAAAACACTCAATTAGCTTCTATTAAAGTAAAACAATGAGTTACTCCCACTAAGTGGAACCCCAGAGTTTCTGCCTAATTGGTACAAAAGATATCCAGCCCAGTGGCTCAGTGGACGCCAACAATATGACTGTTTTAATAGCCCAAGGGCAAATATCAAACAAACACACCACACCAGCACATTTGCTGTGTTTATACAACTAAGCAGCTAAGAAGCTAAAGACCTATTAAAAATTCAAACCTGAATCCAGACCTATGGGTTTGATTTTGTGTGTTTTTTAAGTGAATAAGCAACATAAATGAAAGGAAAGGCAACATATATATAAAAATAAATAAACCAAAAAAAGGAAAGCAAAAAAGAAGCAAAGGAAAAAGGGCTGTGGCAATCAATGTGCCCTGCTGTGTCACTGACATTTTAGTCTCAGATGCGCCACAGAAGCCGTCTGCCAGTGCCTTCCTACAGAATAGAGCACTGTGTGTTGCTCATATTTATGTGCCTACTGAAGGATTTTTCATTAAGGTTAGTAGCGTTATATATGGTATCACAAGCTTTAAGGTACGCAGTGTTTAGAGTGAATTACTACTATTACTGCTGTGTCTCTAACTAACAGCCACTGATGTCAGTGTTTTTCTTTGAAAGATGGGTTTGATTGATGCCAATCCCAATAAGGTTGATTTGCCTCTATGCACTTTATCTAAGCTTAAGGGAATACACTTAATATGGAACTCTGTCAAAGTCAATCTCAGCTTTGTTGATTTTTAAGCTCTGATGCTAGACACCAGAGGCGGCAGACTCAAGTTGCTAATTTGAGGAGTTGGGACTTGTTTGACCAAATCCGATTAAAGTTTCGACTTGCGTTCGTGAATATAAAATGTGACTTGTTATTAGGCCAGTTACTCAAGGACTCTTTATAATAACTATTAGCAATTTTATAGATATTGAGAAGTTAGATTCTATTTTTGAAACACGATGTCTGCTTCAGCGTGGCAGGTCGGTAGAGACAGATATTATAAAGAGGGTTTAGAAAAACTGGAGAATTTGGATTTAAGAATTGGATTATCAATTAAGGTGCTAACAATAGAGCAAAGTCTGCAGCTCAAAAATCAGACAAACCCATTCAGTTCCACAATGGCTATATTGGTATATGGGTATATTCCACATATAATGGGATGTGAACTCGCTGACTGGTGAAACATGGCTAAAAAATTGTTTCTAAGCTCTGTTAGAGCTGGCTTTAAATCGATAGTTTCCTGTGTTGACCACAACCAGAGATGTTAATGAAAAAACAGTTAGGATTGTAACATCAGTTTTCCATTGAAATACCAGTTTCACTGCTGTTACAGTCACTCTGAAGTCAGTGTTTTTATAAGTGTAAAAGCATCGTGTCGTATAACTTATGTTCAAGTTAATCCGAAATTTGCATATGGAGCATCTTGGCATTATGTAAATAAGCTTAATAAAAGTCTTACAGTAGAAGTTTAGTACACATCAGGTAATAACCTAAATCGCTTCTGAGCAATCAGAATTTTTTAATATTGTAGATAGATAGAATTTTGTTTCGAACGTGCAAATATAATGAAATGACAAGATAAAAGAAGAAAAAAAAAACATAAAAAAACCATCAAGTTTTCATGAATATCTCTATGTCTACACAACATGTGTGCTTAAAAAGAAGTAGGAGGAAGTTTACTGAAGTCAAGTTTACGCTACCTAAAGTAGCTAGACTTTAGGCAACATTTCAACAACAGAGCATCAGAAAAGGGAGTTTTACCACAAGTATTATCTTAGCAGAGATCACCTTATTCCTAATTATGATGCACTATTTTATGATGAGCAAGTTTTCTGTTCACCAAATATCTAATCGCCAAGAAATATGCGCATTTGTTGTTTTGTAGGCAATTCTTTGTTGTTGTTTTTTTTGTTCCTGATCGTTTTATTTAAATAGCTTTTAGGTTTAGCATAGATTAGCTCCAGATTTTGCTAACAGTGCTAGTCATTCTAAATGAATAGCTCTGAATAGCTTTTTTTATTTCAGTTAACTGAAATATAAACAGATTTCCCTAGCATTTCAAATGTCTACTTTTATTTCCGAGTCCTTACTAAGATAATACGACAAACCAATCTTGTTGCGTTCCAAAAGGGTGTTACCAACAGGGAAGGTGGAGAGTGCCCCCTGGTGGAAAAACAATGTAATATTAACAGCCATCAGGATCAGAATACTTTATTAATCCCTGAGGAAATTATGTGGTCACAGTATTTCATATACGTGGTTGAGGAGTGTCTTGCTCATATCTTCTTTACTTTACTAAAATATTCTTTAACAGCAGTTATAAACAAAGATACAAACATATCGGCAAATGCCTAATATCAGCCAATACATTGGTCTGGTTCTACTGTGAGCCCTGTAAAACATGACTATGATATGTATTCAGTGTATTTGGCTTTGACTTAATACAAAAAACAGTTTAGTAGATAATCAAATGTTAGGTAATGACCATCATATCTTTTGTTTAATGTTGTATGTTTGCTTTCCCTTTAGCGTCTGTACATCTATAAATTCAGAGCCCTGCTCTACTCTTTTGTTTTGTAGGAACGTTGTTATTGATTGCAACAAAATGTCAAACATCAGTAAGATTTATAAGATGTAGGCATAGCAAACCTATTTCCATTACCAGCAGTGGAATTAAACTTTAAAGCCCTGAATCTTTTAAATAACTAAAATGTGAAAGCTGGGGTAGATCATCACAATCTCATGTGTCTTGCTTGACCTGAGCCAGACTGTAGCAACTTGCCTGCAGGGGGGGGGGAAAGGGACTTTAGTTTGACTTGCATGTGACTCACTTCTACCTCGGCTAGATAGTGGGTATTTGTATTCATTGTCCATGGAGAAGGCATGTAATCACAGGCGTACACACATTCATACACACTGTATTGTGGGCTGGAATCCACACACATAGTCTCATTCTCTACTGTTTTCTACGCTGCCACCTCTCAGAAAATTGGAATTCTTTTTAGTCGTCTTGCAGAATTACAGTTTTGCGATAAGAAAAATTAGATTTTATTGTGTTTCTCTTCCATCGTCTGTCACTTGGGACAATCAGGCAGTGTCAGGCACGAAACAAATTTCACACACATTTCTGAAAAAGTACAATGCATAATTTTATCCTTACTTGCTTGATGAGAATAAAATAAAGCCTTCCCTCGTTTCAAATCGGTTTGTAACATTGGAAAGTTGCCTAAGCACTTGTATGCACATACACTGCAATGTAAAATAACGCTAGGTTACAGTCCAGTGGAAGCTTTCTGCATTTCACTTTTTCAGCACCACTGATCCGATGCAAATCCTTTTTGGCCAGTATCAACCTAACAACTGCTGCTGGAGGTGGAGAGAACCAGGCAACCACTATAACATGGACCACAACAGGACACAGCAAAGGGGAGACCGGAGAGATACCATGAGCTTAATTTCAGTCACCTTGAAGTCTTAACAACCACTTTGGATGATAACCTGAGTAAATTGCTTGAATTTCCTGGCGTTTTAGAAAAGTACTTTAAGTAAGATAAGATAAGATAAGAGATAAGATAGAACTTTATTAATCCCTCGGGTGGGTTCCTCTGGGAAATTCGACTTCCAAAAAAAGCACAGCAACGACCGAAGTTACAGTTACAGAATTGTTATATATATATATATATATATATACACACACACACACACACACACACACACACACACACACACACACACACACACACACACACACACACACACACACACACACACACACACACACATAAATACAGAGACAAATATAAATAAAATATACAAAGGGGATAAATAGAATAAATAGGAATAAAAAATAAAAATACAAGTGAATTGCACATTTCAAGTATTGAGTATAACCTCTGTTATATGACATCCTGCGGTAAACAGTGCTTTTTCACTGTTATTGCCTAACGGTGAGTTGTAGTTAGACAATCTATCTTAGGCAAAGGATTATTAGAAAAATCAAAATCTAAAGTAAAAAAGATGATGTGGTGAGTGGGCTGGGGAAAAAAAATGATGACAAGCCGGTTGATGCCTCTTTGGTGCTTCACATATCTTCCAGACTGACAGAAAGCTTTGATAAGTGATCTTAATGTCAGTTGCACTCAAAACTCTGCCAACATGTAAACTCCCACATCCGTCTGTCTCACACAAGCGCACACTCTTGTAAGTTCAAAGTTAAATTACAAGCTTGAAATACTTGACATTCACATCAGATGAACCCAATTTAGACAAATCTCAGTTCATAAATAATTTCTTTTTAAAATCAGTTACAGAATGTAACAAAGAGTCCATGCAGATTAATATTTTTCTCTGCTCAAACTTAATTACCTTAGCTTGACAGAACTAAGATGGATCAATGTTGACGTCTGTGCCCGCAGATTCACAGATGCAGTCCTTCACATGAAAGCTCACCACATGAAAGAGTGGTCGTATTGTGAAAGTTGCATTCACTTGAGCTTTTCTGCACTCTCTCTGTGCTTTTTAATTCGTTCTTATCACAAGTTTGTATTTCAGGAGGTATTTTCTAAGTGAATTAATCCAAAATGAATGGCCTTAGAATCTGCTAAGATTTACTAAGATAAGCCAGACCTTTAAGCTTTTAAATTAAACATTAACAGTTATGTCAGTATCAGCATATCCTGTAGGCTGTTTATCAAACTGCATAATGCAGAAAAAGACTCTTAGAGGCTGATTTCATCATAAAGCTTATCCAGTAGAGTGAGTGAGTGTAATACATCCCTGAAGAATTAATTAGTCCAATCATTTGTCCTTCATGCATATATATCTGATATAATATCTGCATCCACTCTGCAATTCCATTAGTGGTCAATAATTTTAAGTTATTTTAAAATGAAGTAATTTAAAATTTACTGACACAGTGTGTTTGTTTTTTTTGCCTTTGTATTCTTTATTGAACACACTTGAAGACTTGAGATGTTTCAGGTTCCCAAAACTGGAATGCTAATGTAACAGAGTGGACTTTAATGTGGACTGGGGAGGGAAAATATGGTGTTGCACATTGCACGAGTTTTTACAGGCCTTCAGAGAGCCCAACACACAGCTTCAGAACCACCACTCTAAACTTTGGGTCCCCAACAGATCTAAGTGACGATTGGATGGATTTTCTGTACATTTATGGCTCTCACCCATTCGCTAGATCTGATTGAAGACGTTGCAATTCATTATAGCCCCAACACTATTGGTTTTGTTTAGGTAAATAAATAAATTGAACTTTGCAAGGGTTTTGTGTGATCAGCCATTTTCAGTATCCATTTGTTCTCAACATGCTTTTTACTGGAAAAAAGAATTTTCTTTTGAAATCTGACTACATAGATTTTCCATTCATAAGAAAAGCCTCTATTCAGTGTTGAACTCAAATTTTTTCAGTATAACTTCACCATCGTCTTTAGATTCATCAAGGCTCCGTTATAAGACCTTTAAGATCTATTAGGGGCTTTTGTTGGTTTGTCCTTGGTTCTTGTATAATGTGCTACTAATCACATTTATTAGGGTACAACATTTTTGCTGATGTCAACTAAGCTGTCTTACATTTATACCTTATACTTGCTGTAGTTTCTCTATGTTCATGACTCTGGGAAAAATATTTCTGAAGTAGGCGATGTTTTTTCCAGTTTGATGTGCAGATTAAGATTCAAGCAAAGAAAGCCCTTTGGGCATGTCTTAAAGTCATAAATTTGCAATGTTTTCTCTCTGTTCTCTCACATATCGTTTCACAATATTCTTTTGTGTGGACCAAAAACTGCATATGTGCTAGCACAGTATGTGCTATGAACTTTCTTTTATGAACAAATATAATACATTTGCATGAATATTTATAATAAGACAAAATATGGCATTCGTAGATATTATCTTGCTTCATCTTGGAATTGAGAGAATTACTTGATAAGCCAGTGGGTAGAGTAACTGATAAGAGAAATGTAATTGTTTGTTGCTCTTTGAGTCATTTTAGTTATATGCAGTGTACAGATACAGAGTTTCTTCAAGCTACACAAAGTTTTAGAAACCATGGAAAAAGGAGTGAAACACCTAAAGTACGAAATGCATGAGAAAGGAACTTCTTGCACTGCCCAGTGAGGAGTGTAAAGGGCAGTGTGCCTCTAATACAGACATTGAGCTTAGTGTCAGGGTGACTAATGACCTACAGTGCTCTCAATTATTATTGCTAACACATACACACACACACACACACACACACACACACACACACACACACAAACCCCATGTGATTTACTCGAGTGCATGCTTTGAAGAGGTATGACTCAGTTGCAATCACAGGCAGCTACACCAACATTTCCGTCTCCATCTCAATTTCCCAAGAACCGAAGACTCGTGGTCTAAATGAGGACATCAGCACTCTTGAAAATAGGTTTGTCCACAGAAAAGCCACCCAAGTGCAGCTCAGATTAGCTTTCTGCCCTGCCACAATCAATGTGAAAGTGGGTCTCATTAATTTCTTTGGGCACATCTTTCATCACACCTCAATCTTGCATTATTCAGAGGCTTTTTTTCCATTTTTAGCTTTGCCGTTGCTTTTGAGGCATGGTGATTGTAAGGTTAGTCCTTGACTGTAATAAAAATATAATAAAATCAGAGTCATCATGACCTCTGCAACTATGTTAACAACAGGATTTTTAAATATATTAATATAAATTTATCTTTCTGTACACTTTTACTTTTTTTTAAACATATATATTAAATAAGTATTAATTATTGCCTTTGCCTCTGTACAGCACCACAGTGGATTTTAAATCAAACAATCACGACAAGTTTGAAGTGCAGACTTTTATCTGTAATTCATTCTCCCAGAAGTATTGCATTAAAACTTAAGACCCTGAGTCTATCTCCCACCGGGAACGAGTCCAACTTATTGCCGGCTATTCGGACCAAGTTCTTGCAGTTGTTGTATAAAGATCGAATGGCTCGTAGCCACAGGCCAGACAATCCCATACTATTGAAGCACCTCAGAGAGAACACTCGGAGGGACATGATCGATTGCCTTCTTCAAGTCCACAAGACACATGTAGACTGTTTGGGCAAACTCCCGTGCACCCTCAAGTATCGTCAAGAGGGTAAAGAGTCCGCAACTGGGACAAAAACCTGCATTGTTCCTCCTGTATCTGAGGTTCGACTAACAGACGGACTCTGCTTTCCAGCACCCGGGCCTTGACTTTCCCAGGAAGGTTGAGGACTGTGATTTATTTATTTTTTTTTCTTTTCTCCCCACTTTTTTGTTTGGCCTAATGATGGCCTCATCTAGTTGCATCAGCACATCTTTGAACCTCATGTTGTGAATACAAGTTCAATTGTGAAAACTCTAATTAATCTTTCAGGACAAAAGAAATTATTTTTTTCCATTAACTGTGTATTTGTGGGAATGTCTTGTTGGGTAGCTTTCTCCTCACAAATCAGCCTTACGCTTCTTATATCTTTTCTACACATAATTGCATGCAGCGTGAACTCAAAAGAAAGGATCAATTTTGCATAACACTGAGTAATTTAAGACTGAGCGTCACTCAGTTTATGTGAAATTTATCACAGCAAGTGATATAAAAGCAAATCTTAATTACAAATATTTGACGAAGTCAAATTGGCTGGAGCTAGGCTGGCAGCTTTATTTCACTGCTGCCAGACTCTAAGCTCTGGAGCTTAGAGTCCAGCCTCCAGTCTGGACGGCCCGCAGACAGCCTGCCTGCAGAATCAGCCTGCAGCCCCAGGAGAGCCTTCCATCCTGCTGCGTCTGCTCTTCTCCCTCCTCATAAACATCCATCCTGCCTGGTCGACCTGTCAAACCCTGCATCTCCCACCCCTTGCCTCCCTCCGTTATCCCCCCCCCCCCCCCCCCCCCACATACATACACACACACACACACACACACACACACACACACACACACACACACACACACACACACACACACACACACACTCCCCTTCTCTCCCCTCTCTCTTCCTCTGCTCCACTGGGCTTGTGAAGGTGAGCCAGTCCCCGGTGGCACTACTGTACAGATTGCAATGTTTCCTCTTCAAATGGAGGTAGCTCTCTTGTGAAAACCCATGTGAAGAGGGACCGGGCTGTTTATTTTTGTCTTTTACTGCACACTTATCTCTGGGCGTCCTTGTTAATTAGTCTCTATCTCAGTCTTTGGTCAGCTGCTTTTGTCATTACAAGGACAGGATGAGGTTGTTCTGTGTGTTGCTTCAAAGTGAGGCTGATGAAAAGCACGCATCCCTGAGGTTTTAGGCCAGTTTGCTGCCACCCAATCACTTGTCCTTAAAAGCTTCTTTATGAGCAGGACGTGTGGGGGAACAATAAAAGCAGTAGGAGGAATGCTTAAGAATAGATCTGAAGTGACTCAACCTCTAATGGATGTGCCTAATCATTTTTGATAGTGTCCATCTGTGGTTCTGTAATTGATGTCTTAGGGCAGGTGCTTTCCTGGTACACTTCTTTGTCTGACATCTATAGAGCTGAAGTTTCTTCACCTCACTTCCCGATTAATCTCTGTTCTTTTAAGTTGCTCTGGATTTATTGTGTGTGTGTGTCTGTCTATGTATCATCTTTTATCATTTTTTTCTCAAAAGCTGCAATGTAATAAAGGATTAGGCAGGTCTCTAAAAATATACTCGCTAAAGAAATTGTAACACGTAAGTTATGTAACGAATAAAACACAGATCTCTAGGGCACTGGACTAAAATTCTTTTGTGGTGTTTAGAGGACTTCTGTGCCTAAAGTTCATGTCATGCATTATGACTGTTGATGAAATATTGTTTGTTTTCGTGTAATCTTTCAAAAGATGTTCACATTTCTACAACTCAGTGAAGTAACAAATGTTTATTTAATCTTAAATATGGAAAAAAGTGAGCCTGTTCTCAGATTTCGATTTGAACACTACCCTGTACATTTACTCATGTGCACATGAATGCCTTGGTGAGAACAGGCTGTTATTTGGCCATCCTGTTGCTGCAGGTGAACTGATTGCGCTTCCCCTATGTGTCGGTGCAGGTTTTTGGAGATTATTATCACTTCAGGCATCACGCCGTGGAGAAGAGAGCTTTGTCTGGCCACAAGAGGATGCACATCAGACTGCAAAAAGAACCACAGGTAAGACTGTTGTCAGCACTCGCACAGCTTATTGTAGCACTTCATGTTGGCAACAAAAGGCCAAAAGACAGATTGGATTGCACATAGAGAGTGGGTATATCACGAGAGAAAAGGGATGTCAGAATCGGTGACAGCTTGTCAAAGTCTTTGCACCGGTCCCTTCCATCTGTCCCCTGACCCAATCCAAAGTAGCTGTAAATATGCAAAACCACCCAGCACAACAGCTGGGAGAGTCTGTTATTAGCTGAGCATTTTCAGTAGTTTTTTTTTCTTTTCTTTTCTAATAAATATTTTCATTTACATTTTCTAAAACATAAATGCCATTTTTATATATTTAAAAATCGCATTTGTGGGGCATCTACTAATCGGAAGGCTGGTGTGTCGATCCCTGGCTGCTCCAGTCTGCATGGCAAAGTATTCTTGGGCAAGATACTGAACCGATGCATCCATTGGCGTGTGAATGTAGCTGAATGCTAGATGGAAAACACTTGAGCATAGTAAAGGTGCTTATGTGAATGGGTGTGAATAGTGAAGTAGGCATCTTTTTTCTAAAGTGCTTTGAGTGCTCGAGCACAAAAGCGTTATATAAAAGTCATTTACCATATATAGATGTGATATTTACCCGATATCAACCACCATTTTAGAATTGGTTCACAAAATCAAACTTTCTGTGGACCACATATAAAAACCAAAGTGCCAAAATTGGGAGATTTTTTTTCTTCTCCTTTTCACGGATTATGGAATAAGCAGCATCATATCACCAGACCACTGTGTATTTGTACTGTTCCTGAACAATAAAACAGCATCTACTAACCAGTAAAAAAACCTAAATGCGCTTTTGCTTTTTCCCTGATAATAATGTTTATGTTCTGGCTAGAAACAAAATTGTCGGTTGATGTTAGAAAACACTGATTCACATTATAAACCTTATATCACGCTCTTTATTATAGCAGAATTTGCATCTGCAGCCAACAGATCAAAGCACATCAGTTACAGAGAAAATAATACTTGCAAAAATGTGAAATGCTTTTCTTTAAGCATGAAATGCTAATTAGATATGACATTTAGAGATCATTACAGCACTGCCTTCTGAAGGCAAAGAGATATTTACTAATGCTGCAAGCATTTTAAAAAAATCAGATTTGGGTTAAACTATTAAGTAATACACAGGAGATTTTTTTTTAACCTGTCTTGGCAGGAAAAGGAAAAAGGGAGAGAAAATAGGAGAAACAATACAAATAAAGCAACAGAGCATGAGTAGAAAAACACACTGGGTCACCAAATAATGTACCTGTAAGAAAACACATACAAAAAACAAACAGCACTTAGAGGGGAAATGCAAACCTACGGGAGATTTTTAAGCAAACACAGCAGATATAGTCTTATTTAATTTGTGTGGAGGAAAGAACTGAGTGTTAAAGTGCTGATATTCTACAGTTTATTCTAAAAATGTAGAAAAGATAAATGTGCAGTTACCATTATCAAGTGGACATAAGTAGATGACTGTCACCTAAAGAGGTGAAACCATATTAGATCATAACACTTCTTTTATTAAACGTCTCCTTTTAAATCTATTTGTGTATGTATATGTGTGAAATAGGAATTATTTAAATTAACCTTTTCAGCTTTTGTATATTAAAATAAACCCTGGATGAAGGTTTGCAGTAAGCTGGTGTGAAGTCTGTAGTATAGTAGTGTGAATTGTGTGGCAAAACCTGTTTGAATAAAACCCCATCTGTATACATGGGAATTTATAGTAAAACTATGGCTAAATCTGCCATATATAATGTCATTTGACTTCTCTACAATAAAAATATTTCTCAGAATGTTTAGTAGCTTCTAAAAAATCAAGTACCTCACATTTCAGGGACCAACAGAAGTACTGCATCTGTGCAAATGTCTGCTTTACAGTTCTTCTATTTTCAGTCTTACTGCTAAAAGAGTTAGCCATTTGTTGCTGCAGTGTTTACACTGGAAACAAGGGAGGCAGCTGAGGTAATTGCTGCTCTAAAAGCATCTTCAGAGCTGCCGGACTGGTGCTAAAAAGTAGGCAGTTACCCAGTGAGAACATCTATAGCAAGGTAGTTTTGCCAAGTGCAACCCAAGGACTAATCTGTAGCTTTCCTGAGTCCAAGTCATTCCAGCCGAGGAAAGGACTGATGTGCTCTGACAAGCTCTGAGGCCCCAAGACATCATTAGTGGGATATGGTGACGTGCACTGAGGCCAGTGGTATCAGGGGTTGGGGTAAGTGGATGACAACAAGTCTCTGAGAGCATCCAGGGAATCTGGTTGCTGAGCAGATATCGGTACTGTGGCTCTCAAATTCATAAAACATAGTTTTCAAATCTAAAAAAAAAAACCCCACACACAATTAAGTAAATTTAGCACAGGCAGTGGCAGAAACAAGGGTTTTATTAATCAGAATCAGAATTATTGTTACTGAGGAAGATTTAATGATGTGTAATATTGGATTTTGGGTGCAGAAGGGACCGAGCAACATTAAAACCCAAGTGAGAATCTGTCAATAGAAAGTTGATATGTTCCTAATAAGTGGCTTGAAAGTATTAAAATAAAACAATGAGATGGACACTGAGGTGTATTATGTGCTCCGTGGGCTTTTTGCTGATACCAAATGAGAGAAAAACCAATCTGCACTTTAAAACTGCTGCCTTGACGTCAAAGCCTAAGAATTACAGCCTTGCCTATTATAAAGACATTTTTGACAAAGGAGATTCCATCTCGAGTTCATCTTAGTTGGAATGTCAGTAGTTCAAGTTAACGCAGCACTTGAACCTAGCTATTAAGGGCAGCAGATTTCTGGCTCAGGCACAACAACTTGTCCCTAGGTTGCCCAACCACCCACACAACCAGAGCAAACCTCAGGCAAAGCATGACCACTGCCAAAAACATGCCACAGAAGCATAAGTGAGTGGGTTTGTTTTTGTGTTTTTATTTAAGTGCATTTGTGTAATCATATGGTTCTGTAAGACCATCTGATCTCTGGAAAAAATAAAGAACAGTAAAGGTTTTGCTTTACCTTTTTTTTTTTTTCAAATAAATAAATAAATAAAAAGACAATGGTTGGATTTGGATTAGTCATTGCTGAGCTTTGAGCTCGTTACAGTGTTTCCTCTCTGTAATCCAGCAGCTGTAACTCACATTACCTCCATTGTCTCTTTTCCTCAGCTCTGTGGAGCTAACGTGCTTATCACCATGCCTTTTGAATAATCACGCAGTGGCATGATGACACTGGCAGCTGCATAAGCTTACACCATAATGCTTGCGAGAGTTGTTTGTCATCTCCTCTCCACACCCCGTATCATCTTTATGAGGGAAAGAATTGATTTGTTTGGGGCGGCTACTGTTGGGTTTCTTATGAACAGTAGTGTAAGGCAGCGTGCACAGTGTCCTGGCTGGAATTTAAACTACATCTGTTTCTCGTACAGTTTTACTAGAAAGTTTCACTCTGGCTGTAAAAGTATGCTGGATTTTTAGTTGCTATATGAGGCCATATTGGATGAGGCTGACAAAATTCTGCATTTATTATTGTCAACAAATCCCGTTAGGAGACCAAAACCAATAATACATTAGTCTGCCTCTCAGTAGTGAACTCATGACTTACCAAGCTTGGCATTCAGCCCCAAGCCCACTGGTTGCTACTGACGTAAAAGTTTAAGTATGAGTCACAAGAGGAACAAGAGGGTGGGGAAAAAATGCATTTGTCGGGGCCATGACTGATTATTTTCAAGACAGTGCGATTCCTCCTCCTTATATTGTTTCATTTTAATCTTTTTCAAAGGCTTGAAAAAACTAAAGTGATCCAATAATTCACAAGAAGAAAATCAAACGAGATGAAGAATATCTGTTTTCTGTTCATCATGTCGTGAATATTCCTCGATATTATCTTCCAGACCCTTGAAGAAGCCATCATTGATTTACAGCACCAGCACAATATGTGTGTAATCACCTCAAAATAAACCATGCTCGTCGTAATGTCTGGCTCACTGATCTTTTTATTGTTGAGACAACACTAAAGCTGCAGAAGGGAATATGCTTTCAGTGTCTGAAGCCTTGGATATACAGACAGTGCTTGTTAATGCAGGGTTTTTCGTGACTCAGAGTGGCCTTTCGGGGCGGACCATTCACATAAGTACATTGGTTTATGCAGGGCATAGACCATAAAGGCAGTGCGTATGTGCCATCTTATCTTATTATGAATGTTATTTCAGATTCTTATTTTATTAATTTTTCTTTATTAAAAGGATCAGAAAGTCCCATTTTCAAAAAGGAAAGAAATTCAGTTAAATCTTTAAATAAAAAAATTCAATTTCTTCTTGGATCTGGATAAAATCTCTTTAGAGCAGAAATTGTAGAAGAGCTGGTTGAGAAAATGTTGTAATAATTATTACAAAATCCTCCAATGACAATGATAAATTTAAATTTGATTCATATATATCTATATAGAGCCAATTCACAACAGTCATCTCTGTGTACTTTACATTGTAGGGTCAAGACCTTATAGTACTCTACCCGTGAGAAAAGGTATTACTTGTAGTAATTTATGATAACTGCATGAGAGGCTGCCTTCATGTGTGCAGGCTGCATTACCAGAGGCATGTAGGAAATGTAAAAATGGGCAGCTGTAATGCAGTGTAATATAGTGCATTAAGGAATAAAGGAAGACAGATGCCTTATCCACCGTTACTACTCAGAAATTGGCCAGTGGTGTACCATTCCCGCTCCAGTGACATATGCCGTTTCTTCTGGATGGTTTGTTCATTGTATTCCATCATCACAGTCCAATTCCCAGCAGCAGGTGCTGATCTTCATACTTGTAGACTACCTTTACATGGTAATCAGACTCTCACATCAGCGTGCAAACCTGAGATCAGCTTTGCAGGCTTACAAGTGCTGCTGTAAATAGATGAATGTATATTTAATATCTGTCTTTATTGAAAAGTTAAGGTAAACAAGTGTACTTTCAATAAAATCATTCTTTAAAAGACGTGTTGTCTGTTTTTCTCTTGTTGCTTTTGACACTTTTTATTGTGAAATAATTCCATATCAAGAAATAATATTGGAGCTTGTGCAGCATGGCTAGTCTGTAAAATCAATTACGGAGCATCAAAGGCTATTGACTATATAGTTTGTGAAATATATGGATCTCAATGATGCATGAGATACCCAAAATTTGTTACAGTTTTTTTTTCTTTTTTCTTTTTTTCTTTGCATGCTCTGTCTCCAAGCAACCCCTCCTGCAGTCTGATTGACACGATAGTTTCCTACAATAACAAATTTTTAGTTATTTCAGTCCTGAGCTCAATATGACATTTTCAATTTAGCTTCAAATTAAAAGGCCCCCTGTGAGATTTCCTGCTAAACAAACTAGGAATGTTTACATTCACTGCTAAACTTTCCAAAGCATACTGCAGACAGAATAATACCCTCCTTATTAACCGTCTCGTTGATATGTTTTTCATGAATATAATCATGGTGTTTTCAGCTATAAGTCCCAGCCTTAGTAGTTAGTGGCATCAATTTATTGGTGATTGTCATTTGATTAGATGTATTCATACAAATAGCAATGGAAAAAGTCCCTAAACGTATCTTTTTCTTTCCTTCTTTCTCTTTAAAGTGAACCACAGAGCTATAGATCAAAGGACAGTGTGTCTTTTTTCACTGCTCTCTCTCTTTCTGCTTTGCCAACAACTCCAGCATGACTTCTTCTTAGTCATCAGACATGAAAACCCTCAGGACACACTGAGAGAGATGGAACAAATGTTTATTGCTCAAGCAGATTACAGTGCTAGCCCTTGTGGAGACCTCCTCCTTGTTTCTTGATTATTTCTTTGTGCAGGTGGTTGTATTTGTCTAGTCTTTGTCCTTGCCCAACACTTGAAGTATATTTTTTAATTTCCAAAGATCACTTAATCTCCAGAAATAAACTGATTCCACCTTTTTTTTTTTTTTTTTTTTTTGTAGTTATTAAGCGGAGGTCGTCTTGCTGAAATGTTGCTCAATTTGCAAAAGAGATTGCATTAATTATGTTTGAAGTCAGCTTTAGCTATAAATGAAATGCTGTTTATCCTGTAGTCGATGGCTGTATGCAGATTATCATGGGTGGTAATTTTGCTCCGTTAATAATGTGGCGGGCAGTGGGCAGCAGTGCGGTGAGGTCAGACATGTGCAGTTATAAATGTAATGAAATGAGATAAATGTTAATTAGTCTAGGATCATTTCAATGAGGTTAATGGCTGCATTCTCTAAGGCAAAGTTTTCAGCTGGGTTTGGAGCTTACACCCTCAGCAGCTGTACTCAACACATTTTCTTTCAGACCCCGTGCTTTACAGAAGCATATAATCATGAAGTCGAGCAAGTAGAGAAGCCTCACCATTAGAAACAACACCAACAGCAGCAAAGCGATTGCAAAATGCTAAAAAAAAATCCACTGAAAAGACCTAAAATAGTTAAATAGCAAGTTGTACTTTGACAGTCTGCATTGTAAAGGAAATTCAAAAGTTTAGTCACGCTTCACTTGAGTGTTCTCCATGCAAATAGAGCAAGTTTGGGCTTTTTCACCTTCAACAAAAAAATCAGCAAAGGATGCATTTATCATTGACAATAATAATAATGCAGAACAGCATTTGCTCTAAGTGCTGTAGAAAATAAACCTCTGCTGTAAGCTCACTCAATCGACTGTCTGCAGATTCCCTCTGCTATAGTATAATTTCAGCCCAAGTCAGTATTTGAATTGTATTTTCAGTATTTTTGTCCTTATTTTAAGAAAGTTAACTTTTGTGTAGTTACACAAGTATAGCAAAAAACAAAAAGCAATGCCCCAGTGCATTATTTGTGTGTTTTCTGTATAGATGACAAGTTGACAGGTGACCATGAGGTAAAGCTGCTCTGCATAAAAATAAACAAAACCCCGTATAATTATGGGGTTATGCTTGTTGGAGGTGGGTGGGCTGTTTGGGTTTTGTTTTAGGGTTTTTAATTAAATGGATAGACTCAAAAAATAATAAAAAATGAGAAACGTATCTTCTAAAGCTTTTCAGATAGTGAAATTGAATTTTTATGGCGGATCCAAAGTAATGGAACACACCACAATAATCAATTTAACCTTGTTTTAATAGTTGTTTTTAATATTTGTCAATCATAATAGAAGTTAAAATGTGATTATTTGCACACCCCTACAACAAGGCATTCCTTGTTAAGCATATGAATGCTGTCCTTTTATTATTTTTTGTCACGGCTTGAATATAAATTGCTGACCTAAATGGGTCTATTTAAACTAGGTCTCTTTTAGCATTCTTACTACTGTCTCATGTACTCAGAGTGTTCAGAATATATGGGTATTAGCATGAAAACCCAAATGTTGAATGGCATTAACTGATTTGCTGTGGGACCTGTTAACATTGTGTGTTGCATTGTTTTTTGCAACTTCTGAAGCAAAACCACCATATGAAATTTACTATGTGTGATATTAGCAAGACTTGTTACCCTTACTTACTGAGCCTGAGCATTTCCCAGCAGCCCTCCCAACTTCAAAGGCCCCTGCTCAGGCACACTGTACAGTAGCCACCTTCCCTGTGCATCTGAGCAATGAACTAAATTAGATTTTCTTCACATCTCTGCTTCTCTTTCTAGTTATTACTTTTTGAACACAGCTGGGACCGTGTTTTCCTACATCCCCAGTCTGTGGGACACAGCAACAATTTCTCAAATTAGAACATTAATAATGACACAATATCATGAGGATTCCTGAGTAAACTGTGCGTTTTCTTTTTGCGTGTGGGTTTGCTTGTTTGCTTTGTGTGGGCATGCTGTTTGTGTGTGTGCGTGTGTGCACGCGTGTGTGTGCCTTGACAATCCAGGTCCTGTGGACAGAGCAGCAAGTGGTGAAAAAGAGGAAGAAGAGGGATGTGTATGAAGACCTAACGGATCCTGATTTCCCTAAGCAGTGGTACCTGGTGTGTAGACTTCCTACCATCTATCTCATTAGTTTGACATTATTACTAAAATGTTAAAATTGGGAAATGGAATAATTAAAATGCTTATGAAATACCATACATAATGAGATTTTCAGTAGCATGGTTCTAGTTTTCTAAAAGAGATATCTCTATGCTTCACCAACAAATAAAGTGGGTGTACAGTCAGCTGACTATATAGTGGCTGCTTCTCATATGCATTTGAAATCCCACTTTACATTTTCAAGCCCTCTCTGTATTCAATCATTTCAGTAGCAGCCTGTAGGAATGCCTGTTTTCAAGCTATATTCTTTGTTGAAGTGGAAGATTTATATTTAAATACAGCTGGTCTGGTAATCATAAGATGTGTTGCTCCGTTATGGGCTATTCTTTACCTGGCCTGTTTTAACCTCCTGCAACTTTTTTTTTCTCAGTCAAATATATAATGTAGTGCCTTCCACGATGTTGAGTTGAATGTGCAATTACATGTCAGGATAGATCACCTGTGAAGCATCGATAGCATATAATGTTGCCTCCATGTCTGTTTCATTATTCGCAGTTTTTCTCAGAGATGCCTCAATTCACCTTAATCCCCCCCCCCCCTTTTTTTTTTTTAACTACATAAAACCTCTGTCAGTTCAGCAGATTAATGACAACATTGACTATCCCAGACATAAATCACCAGTGAATAGAAGTTGTGGAACTACCTCTGCCATTCAGCATTAGACTTCTAATCGTCTCAGGCCTTAAACCCTTTTTTTCCTATTTCAACTACATTGCAAAGCTCTGGCTTAAACAAACAAATAAACAAAGCTGGTTTAGCTGAACGCACAAACCACCAGTGCTGCAGTTCTGTTTTGGTCACATAATAAATTTATGGGATTTAGAATTCTTTTATAAAAGGTTTATTTAGCACAGTCACTTTAGGGCAAACTTAAGTGATGTATTGAGTAGTGTCTGCCTGAATTTAATAATGTGTATTTAATGTATTCATAAGTTTCAGCTATGTGCACTTCAATGTGAAGTCAAAGGGAAACTGGAAAAAGAAAAGGAGGCAGAGGAGATTATCTTAATGTCTTTCTGTTCCCGTATATCTGTGTTTATTTGTAACCATCTCTGTCAGCTCTCGCACTCACCTCTCCTTATTCTTCAAGCTGTACAGATTTTCACTTATTCCTCCAAATCACGCTTTACCGCTGCCTTTTGTCTGCCTCCCTCCCTCTCCTCTCGAATGCTGCCGAATGTTATTTCTTCAGTACGAGAGGCAAATGCTCTCTCCCCAAGATGCCTGACCTGCAACAGGTTGTCTTTCTTTTTCACTGACAGCAAAACAACAGTAGGATGTTCACAATGGGCAACTCATCCTGAGGAGGCAGACATACCGGGGTGATGCATTAAAATGGGAGTTTAAAATGTTCATGAAGCACCTCTGATCTCCCCTCGTATCTTCTTGGTGTCAGGTGTATCAAGCGATGCTGTTTTTAATAACATGCAGCAGAGAAGGTCTTCGCAGACGATGTAGGACCTTCTTTCACTGACAGACCTTTTCTGTCATTTTGTCTCGGAAAAGTCAGTCATGGCAGATTGACAGCTGAACAAAAGCCTTTGTCTCTTCCAGTCCAACCCAACACATCAAGATCTGAATACAAAAGCAGCCTGGGCTCAGGGCTACACAGGAAGAGGTGTAGTGGTCACTATCCTGGATGATGGCATTGAGAAGGACCATCCCGACCTCATAAGCAATTACGTAAGTCATAAATTTCAAATAGCAGAGATGGAGCCGGACATGTTCTTGTCCCAAACTTCTCAACACACGATGCATTTTGAAACCAATTAACAAAATGTCTATTTTAACTGGTGATGATAAAAGGGCAACTTTTTGATATGTATTTTAATTTTCATGCTATTCAGTAAGAATTATAGCCACTAAAATTTCGTACTTCCTTTGTTTTATTAGCTGTATCAAAATCATCCAAAACCCTTGTGCACACAAAAGGTCCGACCGACAGCTTTTCAGGGTTTTTTTTTTTAAACATTTAGTCACAGAGGAAAAAACAATTAAGCGAGCTCTTTAAAAGAAATGTAAAATCACTTGATTGGTGTCATAACCTTTTCTTATTTCTCTTTTAGGACCCTGAGGCCAGCTATGACGTAAATGATGGAGATACTGACCCTCAACCAAGATATACACAACGAAATGAGAACAGGTAATGTGCTAGCAAATTTGAAATATACATTTTTATTTAGTGATTAAATAATTTGGAATAGACTGTCCACCTCTTGTTTTATTAGTTATATTTTGCTCCCTGAAAGCTGTAGTTATCAGGGACTGGTGAGAAAGAAAGTGGATTCCGCTTTGGGTCCAGTGCTTTTGGCTCAGGCATTTGCATTCAGAAACCAATTATTTAAGTGTGGAAGTATGGGTGCAGTCATTCTGAAATCTCTTGAAAGACTGTTCCCCTTTTTTCTTGCTTCAGCACACAACTCAAGTTGCTGTAGCATCAATCCAGCCCATAACGCTCCACCACCAAAATAGCACTTATTTGTTGCCAATACAGCTCTTGTTTACTTGCCCCCCATTAACTCATGCTCTTCCCAAATACAAATACAGACCATTTTTTCCCTTCCAGTCTTTGGTGATCACTTGAAAACATGTTTGTCCCAATTTATTGATGGAACACTAAAGCGTCAGCAAGAATGAATCCTTATCGCTCATCCCCTCCTCTCTCCCCATTTCTCAAAACGCCATGGTCCTCTGCTTTTGTCCAATCCCCCCTGGAGCAGATGAGAAGCTGCATCCCGCCTCTGAAATGCACAGCAGGATTTGTCTCAAATCTCTCTCTTTTCGTGCCACTAAGTCTTTTTGTGGTTGTATGGTTGTTTTTCTTTGTTAGTTTTGTTTCAAAGGATAGTATTTCCAGTTACAGTTGGTCAGAATGAAAGGCCCAATGGGCTTAATGTTTTTTTAGTTGTTGTTGTTGTTTTTAAAAGAAATTATTAAAAGCTGTTAAAATAAATCTGCTTCTTTACAGTTGCTTTTTGGTGCTTTGACGTTTGTCACTTTAAGCAGCTTCTGTTGTTCGTCTAGTTTTGCTTGTTTTTTTTCTGTTATCATCCAAAATATGATCTGTTCATCTGCAATATTTATTCATCTTGAAAGAGGCTGGCATCTGCAATTTTTGCACAGACGCCTGTTTCTTGTCCTTGCCGACAGCTTGAGCAGCCATGCAGAGCGAATCCAGCCTTTCCTGTCAGTGTATCGTAGATCCCACTCTGTCGTGCTGATCGAACAAAGCACTACTGGAGGGGATTGCTCTCTGACTCTGGTTTACTACAGCTCCCAAACTGCACCATGCTTATACTTTCCAAACATAATAAAAACATGAAATGCATGGGTTTGCACTTACACACGTTCTACTGCTGCTGTCGGTAGAGCTGCTAGAGTAATTATCTTACATTGGATCAATTTCTGAGCATAAAATGAATAGCAAGGGTGTGTCTTTGTGTCTACAGTGTGGAGCTTTGGTGTTTGGAGTGACCTGTGGACAAATTATATCCAATGAGTTATGCAAATCTCCACAAAGCAATGCAGGCTGACAGTGAGTAATGCTCACAACCCCCTCACAAGGAGATTATATGAATATATTCATAGGACAACAAAAAGCAGAGGAGACTCGGAGGAAGGCATTTTTCCACAGTCATGGAGGCCAGTTCATTTGTACTGATGACACGCAAGGCTGATTTTTCAATTCTCATCTCAGGCGTTTTTCTATTGAGATGCTCTGTCTTGACTTGGCAGTTATTCTTGGAGGGGAGTGCATGTTTAGTTGAAGGCCAGTAATTCATTTGTGCTTCATCAATAAAATATGTGTTCATCATTATCAGAATCGGGGTATTAATTCTGATAACGGCATGGATATTTATCAGTCCAGCTGTGAATAAGGAGAGTTTTAATGAAAATTTATCGCAGCACGGTTTTAATACATTTTGTATTTGTGAAAGATTCTAATGAAATTCCAGCTGGGCCCATAATGATACACGGTAACACTGGTTACACAAATGTTAGGACAGTCTAGAAAATGTAATTTAAATCAATTGTGTAAAGGCTGAGCAAGGTTAATGTATATGCCATTTTTACATTTGATGTGACTGACATTAAAAAAAGAGACGACTACTGAAAATGTTATGCACTGCAAAACATAAAACATTTTGTGAAACATAATTCACAATAATATGATTGAAGTCCATCTCGACCACTTGATAACAATGTCCTACATGGACATCATCCTTCAGCCTAATCAGGTTTTATGTATGTGGCTAGAGATCGGCCACATACATAATATGTCAAAGGTGGAGGAGAAGAGAACTCGTAGGCATTCGCCTACTGTGGAGGCAAATTTTAATTCATGTCTGCACCTTCAGATTCAAGGTGATACCTATGTTTCATCATCTGCGCAGAGGTCCCCTCCACCAAAGAAGTGAAAACAAGAAGGAAAGAGACAACGTGACCAGCATCTATAGAAAACATCATCCCAATCCTCTTCACCTCAGTCCTCGACTCCTGAACCAAAGTCAGGACTGTACCACATGAAAATCTGCATAAAAATGTTTATTTATTCCCAATATTGTCACAATTACTTATTGTCAGCAGATCAGACACGTGACCCCCTCCTGTCTCCCGACAGCTGACACTGAGCCAGTTAAACAGCATTATGCAAGCTAATGTTGAACTCAAGTGTCAACTCAATGTGCACATTCTCTCTGATAAACAGTTTGATTACATTTTCACATCGTATGAGAGTTTATTTGCCAAGTGTCCAAGTCAACCAATGTTAGATCCACTTTACTAACAGCAGCTAACATCAGCAAAAACAGCAGTGGTTAGCTACAGAAAAGTTCAGGTTATCCCCAACAACTCACCTATTGTTCTCATCGGGTGGAAGTGAGTTTCACCGACTTGACGACTCCTTTCACAAAGTTTTACAGCTTCCTCCGGGGTAAACAGATGTGGACACATATGGACAGATGAGATAAAGAGGAGACTGGCCGACTACATTTACTTTTTGTCCTACAGCAGCCACTGTAACTAGAATTGTGCACTCATGTAAGAAAAAAAAGAGCTCAGTTAACTGCAGTCTGTAATCTACTGACCTCTAGTGGTGAAATTTTACACACTGTAACTTCAGGTATTTCTCAACCTAGAACGTTTTAAGCAATTTCCATTTTAGGAGTTGGGATTGTTACGATTTTATTGACACCAGTGTCACTATTGATTCTGCTGATCCATCTGGTTCTTTATCGATTTTCGATATTGATTTTTAGCTCTGCTTTATGTGAGGGAACACATGCAGCTACGTAAGTTTTTAGCTTTATTATCTAGACAGAACACTAATGCTAGCTGTAGCATCAGCCTCTCGGTAAACATCTTGAATGAAGAAAATTAGAGAATATTCGTAGGCTTTCTTTGCTAAAGAAAAATGCACAAAGTATAACAATAATGTTATCATATTGCAGGATATTCAGTGTCATTTACAGATGAGCTGCTTGATTGGACAGCAGCAGTAGCACTATTAAAACATCAAATAACTGACACTCATATTTTGTAGATGAGCATTTCAGCCTCTTGCTGGTGTTGTCACTCAAACGTGCAATAATTATTTTGCAAACATTATAATTAGTGTTACCTTGGTTCTTTTGTAAAACGAAGCTACTTCTTTTTCTGTGCTGTAATATTGTTTGTTTGTTTTTTGCCAGAATTGAGATATATGCGTTTTAAAAACATTCATATTTTGAGTGAGTAACTATATTGCAATCAGATTAGCCTGATTTTATGTATTTCCCCCACCTCTAAATTCTTGACAAGGTAAAAATTAAGGATAATTCAGTAGATCACTCTCTTGGCAAGCTCTCGCTAAATGCAGCCACATTCATATCATTCTATTATTCACACGTCGAAACTACACACTACCGTGCAGATTTTCAACGTTTTAATTTTGTGGTGATTCATTATTCTCTTTCGTTTTGTTTATAACAGCTTATATTCGTTTTTTCCAACAAAAAACAAATAAAGACAAATGAAGAGAAAGGTTTGAGTTTCCCAAGGCACATACAGTATGCATAACCAGGCAATTCAGCTCACCTGGTTACTGCCCCCTCTTCTTCAAATGTATTCAGCCACCCACATACAATATACTCTGTTTCTCTAACTTCCCTGTGGAGAGCTGTTATCTCCTATAGAGAACCTTTCACAGGGCTTCATTAACTGAGATCCATATGCCTGCATGGGAGAGTGTGTAGTGACAGTCTTTATCAGAAAATGACTGGCATGCTAAACAGCCTCATGTCCTTGATTACAAATCAACCCATCATCCTCTGAATACTGAATGGTTAAACTCAAGGCTAAAGGTTTAGTGGCTAATCTGGATGATGGCATTGAGAAAGACCAAGAAAAGTGTTTGCATGCTTCTCTTGCCCCAATAAATTGCTCTGTCCTTGGTGGAACGTGGCTATTTGTTTCTCTGATCATGAAAGCACTTCTTCAGCAAAAAGACACAGACTAGAGGAATGTAATTGTACCCGTTCTGCACAAGCCTCGCATTTTAATTTTAATTTAAATTATTAATTTGTTCTGACATTACTGGGGGCTGGGCAGACACCCCCTGCATCAGATGGCTGCGGGATGCGTTACATTTTTTAAGAGGTAAAGTAGTATGTAACTTTTATTGGGGCTCTTTTTTCCTGCTCCTTCAGTTTCCTACTTGATTGCTTGCAGATAACACATTAAAGAGAGTGTATATTCTTACACATATTCTCTTTAAAGGTTTTTTGATTATGCATGCACTCACCAGCCACTTCATTAGGCATACCTGTTTAGCTATTTACTCAAATATCTAGTCAGCAACCCGGTACATATGGTCAAGACAACATGCTGAAGTTCAAATGGAGCATCAGAGTGGCGAATAGGGGTGATTTGGGTGACTTAGAATAAGATATGGTTGTTCATGCCAGATGTGCTTGTCCTAGTATTTCAGAAACACTGAGGTATAAAGAGGATGATCTGTAAAAGAGGAAATATTCAGTGAGCGGCATTTCTCTGGGTAAAACTGCCTTGTTGATGCCAGAGTTCATGGTAGAATGGGCAGACTGCTTCGAGCTGATAAGCTAATAAGACAACAGCAACTCAAGTTCAAAGCCAATTGTTGCACCCTAGGTATGCAGAAGAGCAATTCTTTGAAGCTCTTTGATGATCAGACAGAAAATAAACTGAGGTTTGTTTGTTTTTTTCTTTAATCATGTGAAAGTTGCGTTGGTAGTTAATTCATGATGTTACCTTTACTTCACCTAATTATACTTAGAGAAAGAAAGGTGAAAGGTCACTCGCTGCGGAGGCAAAATGTTTGTGTTTTACTGTCAATACAACTGAAAACATTTTTATGTCTTTGGGTTTTATTATGTACTTAGCGGCTGAAAACATAGCTCAATCCAATTTAAATTTGGACTGAACACCAGAAAGAAGGAAAAGAGTTAAATACCATCTGCAGGCACTGTGTCCTTGGCCAAGACAAGTGGCTAAGGCCTGAAATGAACCTTATTTTTGTACCCGAATGCAAATAAAAATGCCCGTCCTGTTATTTGGAAATCTATATCCCTTCTGTACATAGGCTGAATGCATATCTAAGACTTTATGGAGGTAATAAATCTGTGTCTTTGGAGGCTGATGCAGGAAAAATCAAAGCTGAAGGAGGGTACAAATCAAAGTAGACGGCTTCCTGATGTGTTGTCTGCTTTAATGCTTCTGTTATAGTGTTTGACACAGCAGGTCGTACCTGGCTGCGTTGACTTTGCTTACGAGACATTTTAGAGCACAGCATTTTGTGGAATTGGCATTGGTTGAACTGCTGCTATGTCAAGTGCGTTTTTCAGAAGTTATTTTAAGTCAAACAATAGTGCAGTCCGCATGTGTCTGATTAGTGTGCATGTGTTCTTTCTCCTTCCCCTATTAGTGTACATGTTTACAAGTATACTCTGTGCCGAGTAAATAAACAACCAAAGTTTGCTACTAATTTACCAAAAGTTTTATCAGACTTGGACATTACCTGAAACATCGTGGGATGAATAAAGAAATATTTTTTAAAAATTGCAGGGGGCATGTGCACAAAACCTTATTTTCTCCTATTTGCTCTGGCTCATTGCATGCTGAAGATAAATGCTGTGTTCTGTTTACACCAAGTTTATCAATTCTTGTTTAGAATGCTGCCAGCTTCTATCTAGCCTGAATACTGTAATTCTCCTTTCCCTTGTCTGTTTATTCTGCTGGGGAAAGCCTGTTTATTTTCCTGACAGCCAGGCAGGCTTGCAAGAGGTGAAGTTGGCAGAGAACCCACTCTTAAACCTGAATCCTCAGGCTTTCTGTTTTGAAGATATTACTTTTGCTAAAGAAAAGCTTCTTGCAGTATGAAGCTGCTGTTTTGTAAACATTTTAAATGGGTAATTTATGGAGGTGGTGAGCCGGGTTTATAATTTATGAGACATTACTGATCACCTCGACTCAATCAATATCACTTTTTTTTTTCTCTCGGTGTGTTGTTTAATAGACATACAGTGACAGACTGATTTTGGACCAGTTGTGTTTGCAGTAAGTGGAGGAAGTCCAGTTTAACATGCTATTCAGGGTGAAGCTTTTTGCTTTTTTATACAAAGTTACTTTTATTAGTATAAATGCATTTAAAATCTTTTAAATGTGCTTTGTTGCACAGATGATTTTATGTAATTTGTTTAGAGACACACTGCACTATTTTTCATTTATTGTCTTTTCAGTTACTCCATCATTTGGTTAGGCTCGTTTTAAGCTACGATAGCAACATTAAGAGTCCCATTTCCTCTTCCACCACATTGCTTCGTAAAGCAGAGTAATGATGATTTTTTTAGGGCAGGGGAAGTAGCACTTGTCTAATCTCTATTAATAGATATATGCATATGCAGACTCTGTATGGAAAGACAAGTAGATTTTTTTTGTCCACCTTTAGTCCTCAAGTAATCAGAATACTATTAGGAAACAAATTTCAGGAGGAGTTGGTTACATGCAGGTAAGCAGTCCTTGTGGAGAAGAACAGAGGGATTGCATTTGCTGAAATGCAATCTGGCAACCATGAATTACCGTCTGACAACGATTTAGGTTTTTGTTAGCTTTTTGAAATTCCTCTGCATCTTAAACAATAATCATTGTCTTGAGCCAGATATCCAGGTTACAGTGGGAAATTAGCTATTGCCCCAGAAGGCTGAGTCAGCTGAGGAGACGATGGGTTTCTGGATTGTTACAATGCTACTGAACAGTCATAGTACAAACAAAATGGGCATTTTGATATCTCGTCCTCTTCTTCTTCCTAAAAAAAAGATGTATTTCCTTCCAACTCCACATAAGTTTCCTCCCACACAAAGACATCCAAGTGAGTTGGATTAGAAAGTGTGAATTGCCTATAGATATGTTGCCTATGAATATCAGTCTAGTTACAGACTATTTAAAGTTTCCTTCTGATGGACAGTCAACTACCCCAACATACTTCCCTGCCTTCTGTCCATTGTATTGGCTGCCATCATTATAAGAAGGCAGACAAGAAAAGGATTCAATGCATGTTTACTCAATGCCAAGGGTTTAAAACGTGAAATATTAAAAAAGCTCATCTGATCTCCTCTACAAAGCTTCAAGAACCTCTGTGTTCATCCACACAATGAAGCTATTTCTACTTCTCACTCCACTGTAACCATTTGAACAGACCTGCCTAAGGCCACAGCTGAGCTGAGTTGAGTAGAGCAGAAAATAGCCTAATCCTTTTGGCAGCTACAATGAACGGACCCTATTCAGTCCCTCTAAAACCAACTGAGCAATGCCAAGACTCAGATCCTACAGTTTAGCCAAGCATTCGTTAGACATTAGTCTCACTTGATGATGCATATTTTGACACACATCCTCTGCGTAACAGAATTCAAACACAAACTGAATGTGTATGTGTGGTCACATTCATCTACCATTTGTAAACATAGATTCTCGGCGTTGGAACAGATTCGATTCAAAGTGCGTTTACGAGAAAGTATTTCTTGTCAGCACTGAAAGGCAAAGCCATACCAGCCAGGCAGCCGACCAGCAGCCTGTTCATTTTCTTTTCTGAGAAAGATGTGAGGATAATTCATTAGGACTGTAAGAGGCATCAGTAGTGCTCAGAGAAGCCAACTGCATTTATTTTGGATGGCTCGATAGTTTTCCATATGCGTTTGTTGCATGATACAGATGTAAAGCCCAGTTGAAAATATAAATTTATCACCAAAATTAAACATTTTTATAGGTCTATATAGGCTTCAAGCTGCTTAATTTTGTATACCATCCTTCTTCTAAAGGATGGTATAGGCTCTAGTCAGTGTTCAGAGAGATAATGAAGGAAAAACTGAAGGACCTCCCTTTAGTATTTAGAGAATTTCACCAGCTCTTACTATGGCTGCCCTGCAGACACTTCCAGGTTGCACCTTCACTTCAACAAGCCAACATCAGAACTGTCTTAAACATTAATACTAGAACCTGCAGTAACAAAAACTGAAAACCGTTTAACACATTTAAATATTTGGTTTGATGAGTCTTGAAATATGTGATTATTACGGTGCTGTAGGGATTAGTGTCTTTCTCTTGCTCATTGCCACAGTATTACCTGGACGACTCTAAAAATGGTAAACGACTAGATCGGGTCGAGTGATTTGGCAGGATTATGTTTCAGTAATAAAATGTCTTTTGTTGTTCTAAGGTTACCAGAGTACTCTTAATGTAAGCTTGCAAGAATATTGCTAAATTATTGAAGCACCCCTTTAAATTTGTTTATTAGTTTTGTTAATTAGTTAATGTGAAGGGGGGAAAGATACAGTGATAATATTTTACCATTCCTGATTGGCCAAAAAATTTAACAGCACTCCTCCAAGCCCCCAGCAAGAACTGAAGTTGGTCACCAAGAGGTCCTTGTGCCCAAGTAACCACCTTGGTTTCGTTCAAGGTAAAAGCAAAATGAGAAATCTGCAGAAACATGTTTTTTCTATTAAGATAAACCTTTTATAAACTTCTTGTTGTCACATTCTTTTAGTCAGGGTCATGGTCATATCAGCTGGTGGAATCTAACACAGAGCTGTGTGAGCGTCAGAACCCCGTCTGTAAAGTATTCTGCATCATGCCCACCTTTGAAACCAAAGCTGTACTAAGTACAAACACATATACACTTTCTGGTTACTTTATGAAGTATACCTGTTGGATGCTTGTTGTCACAAATATCTAATCAGCCGATCGTATCACTGCAACTCGTTGCATCTAGGCAACCTGGTACTAGAAAAATCTACCTAATAAAGTATGTGTGTGTGAGCAGCTGACCACCGTGATTAGTGGATTTCCTTTGGGGGTTATTAAAATGAATAAAATGCATTGGCATAAAATGTAACCTCTTCCATCTGCTCACTAAACCATCACCTTTTTTGAGATGAGATAGCCTTTATTTGTCAGTTGCAGGTCTTTTGCCCACAACCGAGATGACAGACCTTGCCGACCGTACATACAATACACAAACATCACATTGGGGAGACAGGTCAGGCTAGGTAGCAAGAAAAAAACATCGAAATGTGTAACACAGAAGGATAATACAGGAATGCACAGATATCAACACACCATAGCACAATAAACACCGACAAGCAACATGGGAAAGTGTTCCAGTGTGTACATCTGATCTGGGACCGCTGCAATCTTTCGACTGCGCCTCCAGCTAACCCGATGTCCACATCAGACGGGAGGTAAGCGTTGGAGGTGGCGTTGGATCCGGGGTAGGGAGGGTGATACGTCAGTGAGTGCTTATCAGTGTGTATCACTGGTCTCTCGATCTCCCGTTGGAGAACCGCGAGCTTCCCCATGATGGTATCAAACTTGCGGTCCGTGGTGTTGTCATTCTTTTACTCAGAGAGCCGATTCTGAGAACTCACGACTGCAGTTTTCTTTTCAAAGCAAAGACGGTTTTAAAAATTGCGATGGTGGCAAAGCTAAGATTCTTACGCTGTATTTGTCACATCTAAGAAGAGTTTTCTTTTGCAGAATTCTTTTATGTTAGTTGCTATTGTTGCATTCTTAAATACAGTACATTTCATGATGTTATTGACTCCTAAGTCCGAGGTGGAGATTGTCTTGTATGACATGTCCAAATTCTCCAACAAATGACAGGGCATTGACTTTCCCAAAAATGGTTCCTTGTCCTGAGGATGACAGATAAAAGCATTACCTCTCTCTGTCCCTTTTGCTTCTTCTGATAAGATAAGGGGGGTCACATTGGCTGTGTAAACAGAGCTTTTCTACTTCAACAGCCTTTTATCTAAGCTTTGTTTGGTCTTTTCTTATTCTAAGCTTATTTTAGTCAATGTATGTAGCTTCTGACATCCACCAGTTCACAGAGCAGTGATTTATTTAGTGTGATTGTCTCTCTGCAGAGTGAACCGTTTTGAAAGTGTTTCATTGTCTCGTCACGTCTTTTGTGCAAACGTCAACTTTTACCTACTTTTGAAACTACACTTACACCTACCCTCGCTACTTGACACGTCTCCGACGACTCTTCCAATCTATTTTAAATGGATATAGAATGGAGGCATTCAGTAAAGTGTCTCGGAAATCATTTAATTTCATGGACATTTGAAAGATAAAATTGTGGCTTCATCATAAACCCTTTTGTGTGCTCTGGCACGTCTGAGTCTCCCTGGATATATTAAGCTGTCTGGCTGTTTTTGCTGAATTCGATCCAGATCAGCCGCTCTATGTGCATGTGAATATGCAGACAGTATTCGAAACATTTACATTTTGGTGTGCACAGCCTCTCGATAAAAGTCTTCTCAGGCCTCTGGCTCTCTGTGCACTCTGCCGCGCTTGGCTGAATCCCCTGCCTGGCATCACATCTGTGGCTCCATGGTCTGAGGATATGTGCTGTCTGGAGCGTAAAGGCTGTTTTGTGATGCTGTGGACCAAACAACAGCATGTGCATGCCGATATTTACCACTAAAGGCAGTGGAGACATTAATATAAAGCGCTAATTAAAATTCCCTTTTCAGAATCCCGGACCTTTTTAAATCCAATACTATGATTGTTTTTATGAAAACATAGCAGTTTTGCTGATGTAATTAAAGGAAGCCGAAAACTCAGACTTTTTGGCGTAAGACCCGTAAGGATTGTGGTGTGTTTTTTTTGTTGTTGTTTTTTAAACAAACGTCAGTGACAGTTGGCACATGAATCTGTTTTTTTTTGCGAAGTTAAACTGCAAATGTCTGCATGTAACAAGGCGTTTTCTTGGCCAAGCCGTCTGGCTGTCCATAGTGCTGACGATGTGTGATCTTAGCCATTGCGGGTAATGGCACGCTCCCTGGCCTGTGTAATAAAGGACAGCAAAACATCTCTTTTAAAATTAGTTCTCCCTTCATTTTTACTCACTCCTAGGAAATTATGACCACTGCAAAGGGACAGTTGTAAATTGCTTTAATATGTAGCAAAATGTCAGGTTAAAACAAACAAATGCGAGTTGGATTTATAATTTTTAAGTCTAATTTCCAAAAACATAAATCAGTAACTGCATTGAATACCTTCACATTAAAGCCTACACTGGTGTGTAGCAGTGACCCACTGCTGCATTAAATTACAGCAGAAGCACTTAGTGTTTTTTATGTTTTCAAATATAGATCTCTTCTATGATTGTTTTATGTTAAATTGGTTCCTTAATATATAAAAATGTAGGAATTTAACTTGTGGCAGGTCGGGCCAGGTTAGCACTGATCGCCCAGCTTTCTCAGTAATTAAAGAGAACTACACCCTAGCATCTGCCATCAACATAAAATCTTCTCACTCATACTTTTGTTGTGTGGAAACGGGTATTGTCGCAGTCACACTAGTGGTCTTATGGCTCCATTTTGTATGATCTGAAATGACTGACGGCCACCATTCAACACCCACTCTGCGCTCGCAGCACATAATAACACACTGATTTGTGTGGACGAGCTTGTAAAGCCAGCCAGTGAGACGTTTGTCAGACACGCAATTGTGAGCTAAAATGTAATGAGTGGGCAGGTCTGTGCCTCTTTAGTGCTCTGATTAGACAATGGGTACTCACTAAAAGGTCTGCTCCCCACTTCACATGCAGACAGAGATGTCCTGTTGTACAGAAAACAACAGCCCACACTCTGATCAGCTGAGACTATAGACTATGCTGCAAGCTTTTACTATAGCAAATGCTCTGATACAATAAGATGACCGATTTGTGTGTCTGTATAGCAAGTTATAGCTTAAGTTATAAAGGGTTATAAAGTGTTTTGCTGATATGGCCTCCCCATCTAACACATTGCAGTTCAGCTCATGTGTGTGTGTTCCTGTTTAGACATCTTTGTGAGGACCAAAACTGGCATTCTACTATACTTGTGAGGACCAACAGTCATTTGTGAGGACACACACGTTGGTCCTCACGAGTTTAAAGGCTTTTTTGAGGCTCAAAATGTGGTTTTAGTGTCAGGTTTACAATTAGGTTATGGTTATGGTTAGGTTTAGGGTGAGAGTTAGGATTAGGTATTCATTTTTGATGGTTAGGGTTGGGGCAGGACAAGTTCCTGCCTCAAGTGGAGGAGTTTAAGTATCTCGGGTCTTGTTCACGAGTGATGGAAGAAGGGAGCCGGAGATCGACAGACGGATTGGTGCTGCGGCTGCAGCGATGTGGACGCTGTACCGGTCTGTCGTGGTGAAGAGAGAGCTGAGCGTAAAAGTGAAGCTCTCATTTTACTGGTCAGTCTACTTCCCTACCTTCACCTATGGCCACGAGCTGTGGGTAGTGACCGAAAGAAGAGATTGCGGATACAAGCAGCGGAAATGAGCTTCCTCCGAAGGGTGGCTGGCCTCTCCCTTAGAGATAGGGTGAGAAGTTCGGCCATCTGGGAGGGGCTCAGAGTAGAGCCGCTGCTCCTCCACATCGAAAGGAGCCAGTTCAGGTGGTTCAGGCATCTGACAAGGTATGTCCCACCGGGAGGAGGCCCCGGGGCAGACACATGACAGGCTGGAGAGATAATATCTCTCGGCTGGCCTGGAGGTTTTCAGAAGAATTTCACTCGCATGTACTGTACCAGTGTACCTGCACATGTGATGTGACAATAAAAGTGATTTGATTTGATTTGAGGTGCTAGAGGAGGTGGCTGGGGAGAGGTAGGTCTGGGCTTCTCTGCTCAGGCTGGGATAAGCGGGAAAAAAATGGATGGATAGTTCGGGTTAGAGATGTCGTTCAGCCATCACTAAAATAGCTGAACCACCGTGTGTGTGTGTGTGTGTGTGTGTGTGTGTGTGTGGTTCTTTAAATGTGCCAACTGAGTGCTGCTGTTTATGTAATATGAAACTAGTTAAGAGCAAAACAGTGTAGTTCAATTTAGCAATGACAACTTGTTAAATGCATTTGTGTTGCCTTATATCCTGCCTTATGTGCCAAGGTGCTTCTGTAAGAGCCTGTGAAAAATAATCCCTGTTACGCAAATTGATTGCTTGTTTAAAAATCACATTAAGGTTTGTAGTTGACAGCTTAGGTCATAAAATGAATGACTTGTAACAAAGTTCAGCTTTGGGGGGTTTTTTTGGTTGGGTTTCCACATCATTCTTTTTTCTGTTATAAATTGTGACTTTGTCACAAAAACGACATGGGTGGAATAAGTAATAACACAGCAGTGATTCTCTGCTAAAACATATCCGAGTGAACAAAACTGCGAGTTAGCGGGTGGGTAATGTATCACAGATCCACACAAAGTCTAATCAGAATCTCAGCTGGAGGTGTAGCCACACTCCCGCCCTGTGAAACGACTTTGTCCTCTGGCTCATCATAAGCGAGGTTAGGAGATCAAAAAGGAAGTCATTTTTGGCTCCTGTGTGGCAATGCTGTGGATGTAATTAGCTTTGTTCTGATAACATACACTCAACACATCCCCCCCGACAGGTGTGAAACACTGCACTTCCTAATCAGATACCTGCACTGTAATCAGGAGACAATCTTAATGACCTGTCTTAAATGCCAAATGCTCACTTCTGTTTCCCATCTCATCACACTGCTTCTCCCCAAAAGTCAATGAAACAAATTAAATTCTTTTCCGGTAATGACTACCTTTTTGCTTGGAATCATGCAAAGCTCTGCATTTTTCAATTAAACTCGCCATTGTTTATAATAGAAAAAGATCTAATAAAGATATTGATAAAGTGTGTTTGTAGGGGGTTGGAATAGTTTCCATTTGTGAAGTTTTGGTCTATTTGACATGTAGACTACGCTCTATAGGCAACCTGTCTCTTCTCTGAAACTCAAGACTGGGTCAAGGAATTATTGATGGACTTTGTGAATAATTCATGGGCATTGATAAAGTCTCGTATTTCATTTGGATGGCCTGTGGCCAGTGACTGTCAAAGGTAAAGTTAGTTTTTGACAGGCTTTTGTACTTGTCCTCAGGTTTCTATTCAGTCTTTTTTTCGGACTGGAAGACCTATAGCCTGTGTCACAAAAGAAAATATTTCTAATACTTTTTTTTCTTAAAACATTGAGTGATGCAGTACCTCAGCACTGTTTCCTCACAGCAAGAAGGCCCAAGGTTTGAATCTGCTTGCCAGCTGAGGCCTCACTATGTAGAATTTGCGTGTTCTCCATGTGCCTGCACAGAGTTCTCTCCGGGCATTTTGGCTTCGTTCTGTGGTCCAAAGTTATGCATGTTAGGTAAACTGGTGATTCTGGGTTAGGATTTTTCTGCCTGTTGTCCTGTCTGAATATTATGTACAATGAGTTTAATACTACTTGTACATGTTTTTATAGTATAGTATACTACTATATACACTATACACTGTATTAGATACATCTTGCTAATGCAGGATTTGACCCTAAAAAAGTTTTGGAAACATTCCTCAAAGATTTTTGTCCATGTTGACATGAGAGCATCACACAGTTGATGCAGATTAGTCGGATATACATCTATGATGAAATTCTCTGATTCTATCGCATCCCAAAAGTGCTCTATTGGCTGAGATCTGGTAACTGTGGAGTCCATTTGAGTACAGTGAATTCATTGTTATGTTCAAGATACCAGTTTGAGGCCCAGCCAGTGCACTCACGCTGAACCCAAGAATGAATGGTCAGAGTTGCATCTGGTATAAAATCTTTGCCAAATTAAACATGCGGATCATCAAGAATGAGATTTCCATACTAGTTAGCAACAAGCGCCTCCGGTGCAGTTGGCCAGCAGGGTACCGGTGGAAATTGTCGTGCTGTTGGCTGAAGACAAAGGAAGAGGAGATGGGAAAGGCAGGTGAGAGTAGGGACTTTAAATGTCAGGACCGTAGCACAGGACGAGGGCTGGCTGATATGAAAATTAATATAATGCGTTTTCAGGAGACTAGGTAGATGGGAAGCAAGGCCAGGAGTGTTTGAGGTGGATTCAGACTGTTCCACCATGGTGTGGACAGGAAGCGAAATGGAGTAGGAGTAATCTTGAAGGAAGAGTGTGTGGATAGTTTTGTGGAGATGAAGAGAGTTTCAGACCAGGGTGGACAGGATTAGAAATAGTGTATCAGCTCAGGTTGAGCAGTTTGGAGACAAAGTTAGAGAAGCAAGGCTGATGGTTTGGACATGTGCAGACGAGGGATAGTGAAATTGGAAAAAGGATGCTGAATATCAAGCTGTCAGGTCGGAGGAAAAGAGGAAGACCTCAACTGCGAACGTTTGAGGCTGAAACTTGAAGGGGAGAAAAATGTGCGTTTAAGACCGTTAAAAATGAAAGTGCAAAAAGTACGATTAGAGTAACACGCAAACATCATGTTGGATTTATTAAGTCACAATTTCAGTTGTTTCACAGAACAATTTTTCTTTTTTTTTGAATGCTATATTTGCAGCTCCTCTTTAATAAAGCACCCCAACAGTTTTTCACTTGTTGATACTTATCGTGCTGTGTGGAAAAGAAATCTCATGTGTCCTTTATGGTTCTAATTGCACATCAGGTTCACCACAGAGGTTACAGCTCTCTGTGTTGTTACAAGTATTAAATTATACGGCTGTCTAAATGAGAAGCCCTTAAATGTCAAAGGCATATCAGGCTTTTTGACATCTATTGTTAAAGCTGTAAGACATGCGTGTGCCGCAGTTCTAACGAGGGCCAATGGGCTTGTGTTTCTCTTTTGATTGCGTATTTATTTTTAGCAATACTTTAGCTGCCCTGTTATTTAAACATCCAGCACAGCTGGAACATTAACTGCCATTTTCGCTAATTTTATTTAGCTTTCAGAGCCTTTGTGGGGGTTTTTTTAAAGTTCTTTTCTTTTCTTATGACCCATCTTTTCATTCACTTTCACCTTTTCTCTTGCCAGGCATGGAACACGGTGTGCAGGAGAAGTTGCAGCTGCAGCAAACAATGGTGTATGTGGCGTGGGTGTGGCCTATAATGCTAAAATTGGAGGTGAGTTAAGCACACGATTGATATTTTTCATTTGGCAGAAGGTTTAATCAGTATTATACTCATTTAAATGAGTTTATGATAATTTCACTTAGAACTGATACAGAACAAAATACACATTCACCATTAATAACTTGGAAGTTAATGTCTTTCTTCTAAGATCTCTGGGACTTTGGGGTTTGTGTCAGAACGACAATTTTGCAGCAGCTCAGGCTTCGCATTATATTAATGATCCAGTGATAGATTTTAAAGCTAATATCCATAATGTTTTTTTCTGGACCACTGACTCTCATTTACTGACTGACTGACTCTGTATTGTTCAGATGTACAAGTGAGAGTGTGCTGCAGAGATAGGCAGTATTATGCAGTGAATAGTTCTTTATCCAAAGCCTGTGAGATGAATTGCTTTTGATCATTTGCTGCAGTTTTTCTTGCCTGGAAATAAGTAGATCATGACTTAATTAAAACTCCTATGCTCCAGTAAAACAAATAAAATGGTCACTGCAACGATTTCATCCCTGCATTTAAAGCGGTTAGGTTCATGTTCAATGTTTATGAAAGGCTCAATCTGATTTTCTTAATTCGTGTCAGTGCTTTCATTGTGCTGCCCTCCACCTTTATTTGGCTCTCCACATAAAACGTAATATTTTTTAAAATTAATTTGTTTATTTTAATCAAGTCGGATTTCCAAAGTTAGTTAAACTGTTGATACATATTCATATGTTTATATGAAAGTTAGTCAAAATTAGACTCTTTGGGGAGAATCTTTTCCAATCAGTAATTAAGCTGTCAGCCTGTGCAGATATACGTACAGAAAGATGCTGTATGTAGAGCAGTTCATTCAAATTAAATCTGTGAAAACAAATCAAGTCTGGAAGGATTATTTTTCCTCCTGAATATTTTTGTGTTTGATAAATTATTCCAAGAAGGCCTTTAGTAACTTTTGTCATCAAACAATCTGTCAATGCCATGATGGCAGCCAACAAGACTCAGCGGAGCCGGTGGAGCCCTGAGCAGCCTGTTCACAGATGTTACTCATAACTCTCCTTCTTTGTCTTCATTACCATTCATCTCCCGACAGAGCCGCACATTGGCCCCGCTCTCATAAATTATTCCTCTGTGAATCTGTTCACGTCACGGCATCAGTGGATTGCTTATAAACAGCTGTGATTCGCTCCCAAGCACTCAAGTTGTGTGTGTTTTTTGTGTGGGTGGGTATGCGTGTGTGAGCAGAAGCAGTCGTGTTTGTGCTAAAGCTAAAATATGTGTGTCCTTACAGAGTAATAATTAGCGATTAGTACTTAAAACCTGTAATTGACCCTACTTAGCTCACTCTGTGTTTCCTCTCCATCTACTGTACTTGGTTTCCTTGTGCCTGCACACACACTCATAGCTGCACCGGTAGCTGCTACCTGTGACTTGATAAAGCTGCAGGGAATTCACGCAAGTGTCTTACTCAGGAATCATCAAGCCGCAGGAAGCTGATGAGAATTGTTACGACAGTAATTACCTTTACTGCTGCAGTGCAGCCCTCGCGTAACGATCACAGAGCAAACAATGTGCTTTATGTTGCATGTTTAGCGCAGTTACGTTTGCTTCGGGCTGCTTAGTATTCAAAGACGTGTTGCACTGAATGCCTGCGCCAACTCTGTAATTACAGCCTTGGTCACATCCCCACTGGTGTATGTTTGTTCCTACAGGGTTAGGCAGGTTCGCTAGAACGAATTATTGAAGTCTTAATGCGGGGACGTTGTCAGTCTTAGTGTATCCTCTGAGGTCCGGGGGTCCTCTAACAGTAATGGACCTTATTTGAGGGTGGGTTATTTCACGCTTCTCTACAGCTATTAATGTTCAGAGGAATGATCTGAGGCTGCTCACATCAAAGACTCAGACAGGTTTGCGTTCAGGTATGATGAAAGGTGACATGCGGCGCTACCCTGTGGACACGGCAGACTGCTGAAGGCTCTGTAAACTCTCAGCTCATTTTTACCTGTGCGTGTGTGGCTTTCTCTCATCTGCAGACTCTTGGATTCTTCTGCTTGTCCTTTCTATAGGTTTTGGTGGGGTCAGGAAGGTTGGTTTAACAACCCCCTGGGTTTTGTTTACATGATGCTTAAATAGTGTAGTATCCACCAGAGCAGCATCCGTGGGCGAGCTTTGTGTGCTTACTCATTAAAACTGAGACTCTGTGAAGTCTTGGTTTCCTTGTGAAGAGCTTGGTTTTTCCGGTTTTCAGTTTTCTTGTGTTTTTCTTTTTCCAGCTGGAGAAAAAAAGAGAAAGAAAATTTACGTTCTAACTGATTCGCTTGACTTTTTTCTTCTTTTTCTTTTTATCAACTTACGCCTGTTTTGTCTCTAAGGTATCTCACAACTCCCTCTGCCGTCTGTCACACTGTCACTATTTCTTCATAACTTTCTCTTCGGTAACCTTATCTAAACCCTCCATTGTGTCTTTGTTTTAATAGGAGTTCGTATGTTGGATGGGGAGGTGACAGATGTAGTGGAGGCTCAGTCTCTTAGCCTGAACCCTCAGCACATCCACATTTACAGTGCCAGCTGGGGCCCGGAAGATGACGGCAAGTCTCTGGATGGCCCTGCCAAGCTGGCTAAGGAGGCTTTCCTCCAGGGAATCACCAAGGTCAGTCAGAGCACAAACATGGTCTTTTAATTTACTAATGTCTTGCATTTCTTATTTATAGTATCACTATCAAAGTCACATCACCTCTTTAGTGTAGTCAAAGGAGCTTGCAAAGAAAGTGTAATAAATCAACATTCTGGGAGACTCATATTTACTTGGTTTATGATGAGACGCCATCAAGCTTAGCTCAGCTTAGCTTACAAGCTGTGATCAAAAGGCTTCACAATTACACACAAAATAAAAAAACAGGAATCATCGTTCATTTAAATTTAGCTGTAGATTGCTGCCTGTGCAGAAGCAGTTTTAACCACTTATACCTGTGCATCTGAATGTTCTCTACCGCGTTTGCTGAGGCTCTCTTTAATTTGACTTTTATCTTGGGAATGAGGACAGAGTCACAAGGAGCCAGTAAAGTAAAGTAACGTAGGTGGTCTGCAAAGACTTTGTTGCTGAGGCCAAAAAAAACTCCCTTTCAATGCACTTTGTGTCAGTGCGTGCCGACCCCCAGTATACTTCAGTTTGTTTCCGCTGAATGTTCTACCTCAGATGTTACAGTGAAACTTTCATTGACAGTCTGACCCTGGGGGACACATTCACGGTGCACAACCCTGTGAATGTCAGAAAAACGATGACCACGCTCCTGGTTGAGCTTCTTACCTGATGCACCGCCTTCAGGCTTGGACACAGCAGACGTTTTCACTAAAACCAGCTTTTTGATCTGTGGGTAATAGCCGGAGACTCAGCTCTCATCGCAGCTGATGATGAATCTCAACATGAAAGCCGGGTCAGATTGACACAGAAGGTGGTATTTTTTATTTGCCAAAGTTTGAGACCCAAGGTGAAATTGGTCTGAAAAAGACTTCCCAGGAGTTATTTAAAAATGCCAGCTGTGTCCGAAGCAGTCCAGAGGTGCACAAGAAGACGATCTTAAGTGAGAGATGGGCTCAATTTAAATACGATGAGTAAGAGAGAATGTGTTTGGCTCAAAAGATTCAGTGTAAACATTCACTGGTTGATTTTTACATGAAACTGTTTTTATTGCATCACTGCTTGTTCTGTGTGCCTTTGCATTCCACAGTGATAAATTACTGAAATGCAGAAACCTCCAGATGCAAAAGTGTTGGAGATAGTTTTGGGCTCATGTTAGGCCAACAGAAACGCAAAACAACAGGGACACACACTTTAACACAAAGACCAGCCGCATTCTCTGATAGTTGTCTTGTAGCTGGTCCCAAAAATGTTAATCAGTGAGTTTCAGAGGAGCAGTAGGTGGATTTTGTTGCTTTTATATAAAACTAGACTGCTTGTTTAAGCTCTTGGCTCACTTTGCAAAGAAGCAAAAAAGTGTGTGTGTGTGTGTGTGGGGGGGGGGGGGGGGGGGGGGGCGGGGTTATAAGTCAATCCAATCCGATATATTTTTGATTTTATAGCAGTTATAGAAGTTAAAGGACTCTTCCTTTCTCTTCTCTTCTTTTTCTCTTCATGCCAGGTAGGTTTTACCTTTTTCCCTTAATAAATTAAATCATCACTTAAAAACTGCAATTGGGATACATTTTGTTTAAAAAATTGTTTCAGTGCTGTGAAACATGCAACTGTGAAAAATATTTTTTAAAAACTGAAAAATCAAGAAGTGCACAAAGACTTTTTCACAGTAGTGGTCTTTCCAGCTGTAAATCACCAAAAAGTAATCAAGCGAAGCCTCGTGATTCCCAAGCAGCTGGTGATGGTAAGGAGAAAAAAAGTCTCTCTTTTCCAGGAAGAACACTTTAATAGAACAAGTCAGAAAAGTTCTGGACAATTTTCTACCTGTACAGTCAGAGCATATTACTTTTTAATTGATGATGGCTTCCCAAGACTGAGGAGAAGGACAAACTCAAGGTTAGTTTGCAAAATTGCCCTCTGCTTAGTCATTCAAGCTTGAATAGAATAAAACATTAAACAGTTTGGACTATTAACTAAGTCTAATACCAACATTTTTCATGTGTCAGTATGTGGCATCAAAAGACGTTATGAGAATAGGCTAATGATAAATGTGAGATGGGAGATAACAGAAAGAGAGGAGCAGTCACTGATGCGGAACAACAGTTACATTAAAACTCTGCTCTAATTGGCATATAAATTAATGAAAATTTTCAGTGAAACCGAATGACTCATTTATAGAATCCCATAATGCAAAATGCTCCTGATATCATGGTGTGTTAGTGAGGAAAGAGTGCCTCACAGCAACAAAGCAGGAGCTGACTGGTTCAGTGTGTGCTCTCCTGGCAGCGAGATAACCCTTGGCACTGGACTGTTATCGTCTGGCTTCTGTAACCTGCAACCAGGACAGCGTCAGGCCATAAATTAAGAGTAGTATGTACAGCTTCTCTAGCCTCTACTGTTAGGACACAGTTTGATTTGGACTGCATCGCCCAGCAGATGTAGTCTTATCCTGGATTCCTTTGAGAGATCATTTGCGAGATGGGGATGTGGGAATCCATTAAGAAAATTAAATGGATAATCATTTTAAAAACGTACTGAACAAGCTTAGTTAAAATTTGTATTCGCATCCTATTGAATTTCCGTTGTACGATTATGAGCTTAACATTTCTGTGATTAGCCATGCCGGAGACGGGCAGTGTTACAACAACAGTGATAAGGAATAAAATATTCCAGCATCTTATCTTTACTAGCAAGATACCAAGAAAATCAGTTAATTTAGTTTTATACTTGATGTAAAAACACAACAATGATACACACTGGTCTGCTCAGTCAGTATGATTAACGATGAAAGAGGTACAAAACAGAGGAGCAGAACAGGCAGTACAACACGTGGTGCTCTTAAAAGAAAAAGTGAATAAAATAAATGATGGCACATAACGAGAGCCCAGAGTAAGTCCATTAGCAAGGTACAGAGGAGGAGTTGGTAAAAGAAAAAAATCTGACTGAAAACTGGTAGATTTTCTCTGTGTGTGTGTGTGTGTGTGTGTGTGTGTGTGTGTGTGTGTGTGTGTGTGTGTGTGTGTGTGTGTGTGTGTGTGTGTGTGTGTGCGCACGCGCAATGGCATACATCTGTTTTTTTTCTCACCTAACTAATTTCTAACTGATTCATTTTCTAATGACAGAATGTAATAAATATTCAGTGGAAATATGAGCTGTGGGGAAATTCAAGTGAAAAGTAACCTTTTAAATTACTGGCATTTTTTTCTTCTTTTAAAAACTGTGTAATAGATTTACAATCAAAAACAAAGAGAATACGTTTTAGCACCGCATAAACCGTATATTTTCCGAGTGTACTTTTTACAACCTAAAAAATAAGATCAGCAATGACAGCAGTAGGTAAGAGTCTGTAAGACCTTAGGAAAGGGACACTGAGTGTTGTTGTCAACCCAGAGCCTATTACAGAGCTGTGGGGTCCTGACAGTCCCGCTGTCTCTGTCTCTTCGTCCAGCTTGGCCTCAGGCGGCAGTCATCAAGAATGGGTCAGCGGGCCTCGGGCTAAATATCACCGACATATTGAGAGAAAGAAGGTCAGCTTTGCAGGAAGTGGGCAGACACAAAAAAGAATAAAAAAAGAAAAAGCAGTAAATCTGTTCTAAAATGCAATAGTAAGCAGAGCAGCAATGCCAAAATTCTGAGAAGTGCACAAATTCTCTGCGATTTGTATGCACTTTAGCTGCTCCAATTTTATACCGACTAGAGGCGGTCGATCGATTTCTGGGGCTTTCCAGCAAATAAAGAGTTACTCTGATCTAATCAGCTGGAGACAAATGTAGCGTTTGTGTGTCTGGTCACAAATGGAGCAATCAAATCTTCGCTTGTATTCCTGAGCTGACAAAGAACACCCTTTGTTACTTTGCTAAAAGGGGTTGGTGAAATTTTAATCCGAGCCAAGGATTTCTTGGCTCTTGTTGTGGTTCCAGACCCAGCTGGACCGAATGTACGTATGTCTCAGATAGTGTGTGTAATTTAGGAGCACAGTCTCTCTGCCAGATATCATGTTGTCATTTATCAGCCCTGAAATTATATTCAGCTTGAATAAATTTGGTAATTACATTTCCTCTGTTTGTTATCTGATGTTCTGCTGCAATAAGTCGTTTGACATGATGATGTATTAATAAGAGTTGTGCCTACAGCGCCTCAGTGTTTCTAAAAGAAAGCACGTTAACGACAGGCCATTTAAGTATGGAGACAAACGTCTCTGTCAAAGCCGATTTTTCATACTTGAACCAGCTCCTGATAGCTTCTCCCTCTTAACCTTGTCTGTTCCTGGACTCCAGCCACATAAAGGTGTATGTTTCTGCACCACAGGGACGCAGCGGACTGGGCTCCATCTTCGTCTGGGCTTCGGGTAATGGTGGCCGGGAGCAAGACAGCTGTAACTGTGACGGCTACACGAACAGCATTTACACCCTGTCCATCAGCAGCACCACGCAGTCCGGCAACGTGCCGTGGTACAGCGAGCCCTGCTCCTCCACCCTCGCTACCACCTTCAGCTCTGGAAACCCGGGGGAGAAGCAGATAGTAGGTGTACAAACACACACGCTTACATGCACTTTAAAGATCTCAGATTTTGTGTAGGATTGTTTTTAATACTTTGAATCTTTGGCACCCTGTAAATGTCAAGTTTGACAGCACAGCTACACGTCCCGCTTACCAAAAGTTCATGCCGACGCATCCAAATTGAACCCGTTTTGAGTGTTTATACACATTAATGTTGTGTCTCTCAAATAGAAAAAAAAAAAAAAAGACTTCAAAATGTCAAAGTCTGAGTGATGTGAAACATACAATGAGCAAACACGACAAACACTGAGAGATGCCATGATTCCCTCAAGCTGCTTGTCACCCGAAGAAAGACTTGCTTCAGGGACGCAGAATAACATAAAACAACCATAAATCTGCCATTCCCTCCAAATTACACCAGAGGCGTGCTGCAGGCAAGTAAATACAACTCCAAATGAAATGGGTAGAAGTGAAGTCATTTTAAAATATACATGAGCACTTGCGTTGTATTGTTGCTTTAGCACGCAGAGGCTGCCGTTTGGTGCAGTACCCAGTGAGTTTATGCAATTTCTGTTTGTCCCAAACTAGTATTTATTTTCACTCTGTTAGATTTCTGTTTCTCACAATCATGCACTACCAAGTGGCTCATTTTGTGAGCGTATTTGGTCACCTCCATCTCCAGAGATTACACATTTTTTTCCCAACTGGAGCGAGAGAAAAGCAAAACATAAATTCCCGTTTTTCTAACTAAAATGACAGCAATGGCACTCGGCTGTAATTAACTTCATCTGTTGTGCACACCTAGATGGAATAAAATGTGGCTGTTTGCCAAAAATAAACACATTACCACCGAGTGGCACAAAACACAAAGTTCACTAATTGGCCTTCAAGGCACAGTGTGCTGTTGCTACAGAGAAAAAGTAAATACGCTATATTTTCACAAAAATAAGGCTTTCAAATAATTAAATGGCACAATTAAAGCACTGATTGTTATTTTACTAAAGGTTAATAATGTTTTCTTATTTTTAAATTTTATGAATAATAATGTGCACAGGTTAAACTGTAGCCAGAGCTACAACTAGTATGTATTTATTGGTGGGGGTTTTTTTCAGTTCACTCAATGAATTGTTGCATATTCTTCCTCATATATTCCTGATATTTATTGTCGTCTGTCTTACCTTTGTTATGATGCTCTGTCATGTCAGGTGGATTCTGAAGTGGTTGTACAGGCCGCACCGGATTTTAAGCCGTATGCGTTTCACTTGTAATATGAGATATTTACACAGAAATATCACACATGAGGATTTTTAACGTTTAATTTAATCCGTAAGGTAACATAAACATGGTAACTTAACACTGGCAGTCCCAGGCTTCTACCTTTCTACCTTTAAAACCCGCCACCAGCCAAATGGCTGGTAGGCTTTTAGCTAAGCTTTAGCTTCAGGCAAGTGGAAGCTAAATTGGCTAGTCATTCATATGTAAATTGGGTTGTTACCTGGGAATTCTGGAGGGAGGGGAGTGGGGGTGTGTGGATGAGGGGGTGGGGGAGCTGCTAAAAGCGGTGAGCTTCCTTTTGTTTCATCTTGATGCATTCTTAATCATCCAGGGAAACAAATCTCCAAAAGTCACCAACTTGGAGTGTTTCAGTTTGCCATCTTAGGGAGAAATCAACACACATGGGTGTATGTCCTTTGTTGCTGAGATTTATTGATAAAAACAGTACAAAAAATCAACCATTTGTACACATTTTTACAAATAATTATAAAAAGTGAGTGAGTACATTTCAACATTTTCAGCAATCACTCACAATCCTGGCACTGCCATGGTATCTGTAGTCTGCATTTACCACATGTGTATCTGTTGCAGTGAACACATCGCACAGTGGCATGATTGTTCTTGCAATTGTGTTTGACCTGACACATGGCTCTTTTTCCAGGGCTCGGTGTGGAGGGTTGTGTCAAAGGCAACTGTTCTTTTCTTGCCTTCTTCGCAGCTACATGAGAGTGAGCTAACTCCCTTGCAAGCTCCACCAGGAAGTCCACCCGTCTTTCCTTCGTCCCGGAGCATGCTTGATACAGCACATGTGCATTCAGTGCTGCCATGTCAATCATGTTATAAAACACGGCAACTGGCCAGCGCCGTGTTCCTCTGCGGACAGTGTACTCCCGAACCATCTGGTCCATCTGGACCATCTGGGTTTTGTGCCTCGCCCCGCGCTGAAACACAAAAACGTGCTCCCCAGGATGGAAGCTGGCTCCAGCAGGTTTGTGAGGACCTCAGAGCTCAGCTTCAGGGCCTGCAGGGGGATGTCTGATCACAGCTACAGCTGCAGTTATTATATGATATAGCTGTTTACAACTAACATTTAAACTCTCCATTCCTTCAACCTCTGCTGCCACGCTGACGGCGTATGCGGCCAAACGGAAGAAGACAGTCTATATTCTTAGCAGCATGCACGGCGTGGTTCAGACTGATAACACTACCAAAAGGAAGCCAAACACTGTCACCCTTTACAACAAAACAAAGTGTGGCGTGGATGTGATGGACCAGATGGTTCGGGAGTACACTGTCCGCAGAGGAACACGGCGCTGGCCAGTTGCCGTGTTTTATAACATGATTGACATGGCAGCACTGAATGCACATGTGCTGTATCAAGCATGCTCCGGGACGAAGGAAAGACGGGTGGACTTCCTGGTGGAGCTTGCAAGGGAGTTAGCTCACTCTCATGTAGCTGCGAAGAAGGCAAGAAAAGAACAGTTGCCTTTGACACAACCCTCCACACCGAGCCCTGGAAAAAGAGCCATGTGTCAGGTCAAACACAATTGCAAGAACAATCATGCCACTGTGCGATGTGTTCACTGCAACAGATACACATGTGGTAAATGCAGACTACAGATACCATGGCAGTGCCAGGATTGTGAGTGATTGCTGAAAATGTTGAAATGTACTCACTCACTTTTTATAATTATTTGTAAAAATGTGTACAAATGGTTGATTTTTTGTACTGTTTTTATCAATAAATCTCAGCAACAAAGGACATACACCCATGTGTGTTGATTTCTCCCTAAGATGGCAAACTGAAACACTCCAAGTTGGTGACTTTTGGAGATTTGTTTCCCTGGATGATTAAGAATGCATCAAGATGAAACAAAAGGAAGCTCACCGCTTTTAGCAGCTCCCCCACCCCCTCATCCACACACCCCCACTCCCCTCCCTCCAGAATTCCCAGGTAACAACCCAATTTACATATGAATGACTAGCCAATTTAGCTTCCACTTGCCTGAAGCTAAAGCTTAGCTAAAAGCCTACCAGCCATTTGGCTGCTCTCCGGGTTTTAAAGGTAGAAAAGCCAAATGGCTGGGCTCTGGGCCTTCCTAGTGTTAAATGTTATGGTAACTGCAAATGCTTTTTTTCCTCGAACAGCGCCTGTAACACGGCTACCTTTAAGTATACGTACGTATCGATAACACACAAATTTCGTTGCTTATGGTTTTTTTACAGAACAGTGCACAAACAACATTGTCGTCTCTTAACAACTGGTAAAAATATATACCGTATATATACTACTTATCAATTTTATTGGTCTACTGTTACCAGGCAAAATGTTTTTGGCCGCTTGAAAAAAAATATGCATTAGCCGCACGTCAGTATAAGCCGCAGTGTTCACAGTGTGGGGAAAAAAGTAGCGGCTTATGACCCGAAAACTACGATAGACCTGAAATGGCGATCTGTCGTGTACTTGTGGCAGACCACTCAGATGGTGGTTTAATTTGGTTTGCTTTCTTCTGTTGTTGCCTCTTTTGCTGTGTTCTTTTAGTTCTGATCCCTTTGGCAACTTTTGTGCCAGTTTTAGTCACACTCCACCAGATTGTGCAAACAGAAGCTGCTTCTTCACAGTTGTCAGTGTTGATGTGGCGTGCCTTCATGTCACACTTTCATATGTCCTTGAACCTCGAGTCCAGGTGCCCCGTGGGCCTGGCACCATGGGGATTCTGCCATCATCTATGTTTCACATGGCCAAACCGGCACATGTGGCATTGCATAAGCAGCTTTTGCATGCTGGAAGTCTCAGTTTTGTGCGACTCTAGTTTGAGATATTTTGTCCTTCTATGTGATTCCAAGGCTTAGACAACTTAGACGAAAGCTGTTCTTGCTTCGTGATGGGACTATGTCCTCCAAGTAGTCACTGCAGTACAACAGGTGCTCTGTAGGCACAGATTTTTGTTGCTAGGATTAGCTTCTTGTTTTTCCACACTGAGTTTTATCCACATCCTGACCCATGACCGTGGTGTTTTTGATGCTTAAAGTAAGGCCAAATTCATTTCAGGCATGTGAAAACCTATTAAGAACCTCAGAACCGACAGCATGAGTAACTATTCCAAAGTCATGAGCAAACATCAGCTCATAGATCTGCTGCTCTGACTTGCTCTGACTTTTGTCTTGGCTGGTAATATTGCCAAGTTGAACAGTTTGCCAGTGTCAGTTTGTGAGTGTCAGAAGGAATTTTGTGAAGAAGATCCCAAACAGCGCGACTGCTCAGATACTTTCAGGAGCGTTTCCACTTGCAAGGCAGCTGATGCCCTTTTCCAGCTTGTTCAGTGTTGGTTCTGCATCTCACTTCTCCAGTTAGCTGAGGAACAGTGTTTAGTGCAATTTCTGTGACTTTGTTCTCTGTGCCATATATTTTAACTTAGCATTCCACCAATCTCTCCATCTGTTTATCTCCACCAGTGATAAACTCACCAGCTTTGGACTTGAGGAGCTGTTTCGGAATCTGTTGGACCCGTTGCTTTCTTCATTCCTTCAAGCATACCTCTGATGTTTCCAGTATCAGTACCTTGTGTGCATTTCATAGCAAAGCTGCACCTGGTATTTATTAGCACAGCATCTAGTTGTGCTGTATGTCTGCCAGCTCTCAGATCTTCTAGGCTTTGCTTCTGCTTGAACGAGGCAGGCCTTATAGCTTTTATCAGTGGCTTCATTTCTGGCCATCAGCATCTACGCAGTGAGAATTCTTCCTCCTCCTTTTCCCAAACACTATGACAGTTCTATCATATGTGATGCTGCTTATGGAGCCCCACAGTTCAGCTGCGTTTTCAAAATAGTCAACATTTTGTGGAAGATTTTGATTTAGAGTATCCAGATTTTTTCAGCACCTAATATTCCTAAAATGAAATCTCAAAATATAGTAACCCTATTAGTCCTTCATATACTTTGTGCTTTTGGTGGGAGTTGTCCAGTTCGGGAGACATTAGCCGCAGCAGTGTCTGCCTACGCTTGAATATAATTTCATTTAATGGATTTTGGCTTGTGGCACATATTTGTGAATGAATGAATTGCAGAACCATAACCCAGCTATTGTGGGCAGTGTGAGTCACAAAGAATTTTCTTTTTTCTGTATACAACCGCTTTTGGTTGGCATTACAGCTTAGCAGAGTGCCAGCAACATCAGCATTTGCATCCTGTCATGAGCCTGAGCCACTTGTCACAGACAGTTTTCTCTTAAATGAATCACCTCACAACATGGTTGGTGGGTTTTTCTTTTGTAACGGGATCATATTTCCGGGGGGGGACTGAGTTTTTCAGGTGTATTTTTGGCCATAAGCCGATTGCCATTTAGTTCTATTATATTCAAGAGATGGCAGACGTCCCTATAGATGTTATCTCTAAAACTGAGCAACTCACACCAGAATAGTCTCGATAGATAAATAACACTGAATCTGGTCTGGGACCTTTTTCTATTTCTAACCTGCTATATGAAAAACTTAATTTGTCTAGTTAGAAAAAAAAAATCAAAAAATGTCGAGTTTTCAGAGTCATAAAACCAAGAAAATGTCTAAAAAGAAGCTGCAGATAGTCTGAGCTGTTATTTACAAAAGATTTCACTCAATATTTAAAAAAAGATATTTTAAGATGAATCAGTTAACTTCCAGCATTTAATCTGTTAAATATTATTGTTTCAGTGTTATTCTGTCCAGGTCCTATATCTAACAGCTGGCCTGTGCAGACACCTGCCCTCCCTTTGTTTACCCCTCTGACACATCTTTCCACAGATAATGGTCATTAACGCCACAATCTGTCAGGCCAAAAGTTGCAAACCAAGAATCTGTCTCTAACCTTCATAGACCACCTTGCCTTTGGCTTCTTTGTCATTTCTGACATGTCCTCATCGTGACCCAGACAGCCCTCATTAGCTTTCTGGCACTTGCAGAGACCAAGAGGAGAGATGTACGTGGAGTGCTAACATACTCTGTCTCACCACAGCTTGACCTGGCTGGGCTGATTTGGCTGACCTTCATTACCCCAGGCGTGACCCCTTGGCAGGGATCCACAGACCTGAGACTGAACCACCTACTAATTCTCTCCTTCTCCTCTTTTCCATCGCACATAGCTGTGGGGAGAGCTCCTATTGTCCGCGGCCCTCATCTGTCTAGCTCTTAGTTTCTCTGCCTGGGAGCTTCACTCATGTTGAAGTGGGAAACTCAATGTGTCAAATCAACTATGTCTGTCCTCCTGTACTTATTTACACTTTCTCTCTATCTGCTTGTCTCTAAGGTGACCACCGACCTGAGGCAAAAATGCACAGACTCTCACACGGGGACGTCCGCGTCAGCACCGCTCGCTGCTGGGATCATCGCTCTAGCTCTGGAGGCCAAGTGAGTGCCCCTGTATCATCTGTTTCTACATTAGGGAATCAGAAATGTAAAGCTTTTTTTTTACTTTATGCTACTGTTAACTTAGTTTATTATGATCCACTGCGTGCTACATGTGGGAGCATGTGCGTGGACTCACGTCTGTAAATGCGCAGACGTCTCTGGGAAGGCGGCGTTGGCCTAAATCCCAGCCAAGAAATTCTTTCCACTCCAGATTAAGCTTTTGATAATTGGTTAATTAGTGAGACAAATCAGCAGCTGCAGCCCACACAGACATCTGAATACCTGTAGGGCCCATGGTGAAGATTTTAAACCGGTGAATGTCTCTCATTATTGCTCACTCAGGACTCCAGGTGTCAGAATCCAAGTTTCTGTCAGCAGCTCTAATGTGTTCCCCATTATCTTGAGTCATATCTTGCATGTGTTAAGTCAGTTTTATCAGTAAGCAGTGCTTTACTGTGCATAATTCTCCTCCTTTCCACATTAGTGATTTGCTGACAGCTGTCAAATCAATCCAGTAGTACCACACAGCCAAGTTTCAGTTCTGGTATGCTCAGCGTCTCTGGTTTAACACCGCACAAGAGTCAGTATTTATCAGTGTATAGCCACCCCCCCCACTCCTCCTGAAGCCCCTCCTGATAGGCAGCTGTAATAACAGGGTAGCTAGTTTATCAGTCTGGGACCGCACTGGAATTCACAGAGATGGAATCATTTAATAGGCAGAGTGTTTTGGCTTTCTGGTGTTTTATTATTTTATTATTTTCTCCTTCGCTCTTGGCTGAGGTGACATTGAGTGGATCGGAGGATCTTGTCCATTAATAACACATGAGAGGATGTGAGATGTGAATGCTGATGTGGAGGTTGGCGGAGGTGATGCACCACAGTGCAATTCCGTGTTTCTATTTCTGACAACTGTGGTGTTGCTCTCGGTAAAGCTCTGTGATTATCTTAACCCACAGAGCAGTTTTTCTTAGTGGTGACTTAAAGGATTCTCTGTTGGATACTTACAGCTAGACCCCTTAATAAATCTATATGAAGGGGAAAAAATTACTGAGCTTCAACTATGTTGGAGGTGACCCTGTCCCCAACTCACAGAACCTATTAGAAACTATCATTACAGATAGGCATAGACTGTCCTCCACGGTTTTGTTTTACAGTGTTCCCTGACCTTTCAACACAGTAGGTTATGATGTACCTTTGATGCTGGTATTTTATGCCCATGTTAAAACCTTTATGTGAGTCCATAGCTTTGTTTTAGTTGAGTGGCACATCCCTCAGGGTTCCCTCCACCTCTCAGTGTAGTATTTCAACACTGTACGGTTGTTCTCACTGTATATGCTCAGATGGATCACATTTCAGGTCTTTTTACAGTCTTCTGACCTTTTCCGTGTCCCATTGCTGCTCACATTTCCCGGCCTGTATTGTTGTACAGTTGAGGTCATCAAAACCTGACATTTCTCATAATGTGCATAATAGGAAGGTATTAGCCTCACCTATTACATGAGAGAATGTAAATGTGATTATATTTCTTTCTTCCCTGTCTGCGCAGTATGAACTTAACTTGGAGGGATATGCAGCACCTGGTGGTGAGAACATCCCAGCCCGGGCGTCTCAGCGCTGGTGACTGGAAGACCAACGGAGTGGGGCGCAGAGGTAAAAACTCAATACAGTTATTAGACAAATCAAGAGCAGGTGGTAACATGTGGAGTTGTGTCTATGCCTCAATAATGAGTACAAATGGAAAGTTCACTAAAGCGCTCTTTTGAAAATGCCTTGCTTGAGAGCGCTTTGGACGGCTTTGGTTGCTATGATACGGAATATGTGCAGATGTGTTACAAGTACCTACCTGACTGCTGCTTAACTGGTAAACGCTTGGTGAACTAAATGTACCTCCAAGCATTATTTTTATAGTAATGTCGCAGCAGTCCAGGGAAACAGGTCTGTTACACACATGCATACTTGGAGCAGCAGAAATATTAGTTTCTCTTACACTGTTGTTCAACTTTGTTGAACAAGTAAGCTGTGATGGTTGATCAGTATAATATGTGTCTTTCCCTCCAGATGGCAGTATAGCCCAGCCAAGGGATGAGCATTTATTAGCAATTATTTACATTTTTGTCGAGTAAATTTAAATGTTCATTTCTGTTTAGAAAGCTACCCTAAGATTCTGGTTATTACAACTCTTAGCACTTGGTATTTCTTTGCTATTTCTGTGCTAGTTCCATGCCAGAGTGGATTGATGCCCAGTTTCCCAATAACATGCATTTTTTTCTGATTCAAGTTAAGTAACCAAGTAACTGTGAAATTGTGTTAAAATTGTCATATTTTTGATCAGTTTGCTATTCCTATGCAGTGCAGACTACTGAATTTAACAAAAAATTTAACAAAAAAATTGAAATGAAAATACTTAGTTATTTAACACTTTTCCTGTCATGCATAATGTTGTAAGCAAAATATTAATTATCGGGTTAAAGAAAAGAAAATGCAGAAAACAAAGATGTGAATGGCTATGGTGGCCCTCATGGAGCCATTGAATACCATAGGTTATACTGATGAAGTGTGAGCTACCATGTACATGTGGACAAGAACTGATAACATGAACTAACATATTTTTAAACAAATTATATCCCTAATTGTTTATAATGGATACATTTTAGTTTGTTATGCAAAGAACTTGAACAAATAGAAATCTCTTCTCTGCTCAAAGGAAGGTTTTGTCTTGCTTGTTACAGTTCGGCTATAACCATTACTTAACACGACCTGGCTCAAAGGTTTGTGGCCTAGTTGGTGCCGAGTTCAAGGCAGGCCAATCCGATAGGCTGAGACACTGGGTGGGTATATCAGGGTCTGCTTTGGAGTGGTTCAAATCTTATTTGTGTGAACAATCCTTCTCTGGGGCTACCTCTATGTACAGATCCTCTTCTGTTTCTCTTACCTATGGTGTGCCGCAAGGTTCTGTTTTAGGACCTTTATTGTTGTTGTTGTATTTACTCCCTCTTCAGCAAACCTTCTGAGCACGTTTATGGACATTTCTTATCACTGCTACGCAGATGATATTCAGCTATAGATCTCCTTTAAGCCACAAGATGTTTCCAAGCTACAGATTTTGCATATACTCCATTAGAGGTTGGATGGCTGATAATTTTCTTCAACTTAATGAGGAGAAAAAAAAGTCCTTGTTTGTGCTCCCGATAAATTTGTGCCCATGGTTTTGGAAAATCTAGGTCCTCTTGCTAAATTTGCCAAACCTTCTATCAGGAATCTTGGTGTAACTTTTGACTCAGCTCTGACTTTGGACGCTCATGTTAAATCTCTGCTTCGCTCCTGTTTTTATCATTTATGAAACAATGCTGAGTCCTATTGTGTCACGCTCTGAACTAGAAATGATCATACATGCATTTGTTTCATCTCGTTTGGACTAGTCTTCCAAGTACTCTTATGTTACACTCCTCCTGATCCAGCTGCACTGGCTCCCCATTAAAGTCAGAGTTCACTTTAAGATTATGACTTTTACATTCAGGGCTTTGCATGGACAAGCACCAACATACATCAGAGATTTCTTACATCCATACATCCCCAACAGGTCCCTGAGGTCATGTGATCAGGGCTTGCTGGTTGTCCATCACACAAGGCTAAATAACTAAAGATGACAGAGCTTTTGTAGCTGTGGCCCCCAGACTCTGGAACTATCTCCCTTTGAGTTTGAGATCTGTTGACTGAGTGGTTTCTTTTAAAAAAAGAAGAAGAAGAAGTTAAAAACTCATCTTTTTAAACTTGATTTTATGTTTTTGGCTTCAGTGAAGCACTTTGTGATTTTATCTTGAAAGATGCTATATAAATAAAATTTTATATTACTTATACTTTACTTAGATGAATACATTCAGAATTTCTAGTTCATTTCTTGTGTACTGCTTTAAGAATAAACATAAATGTTTGTCTTTAGGTTTCATGCACTTAGCGTCTAGTTCATAGATGCTCAATTAGTCCTTTTTAAAAAGTAAAACTTGTTTCTATTCGATTAAAGCAGCAATGTTGGCATTCTGTTAGAAACAGTCACACTGGCCAACAGCCAGAAACAGACTTTGAAGAACAACCTGCATTATCTTTTCTGCTAAAGTGTACTTCCTACCAAACTGACACGCATGAACATGCTATGTTTTGCAGCTTATCTTGTTGGAACAGCCGTGAAACATTTACCCAGAAAGTTTTCTGTTGGCATTAGTTTGCAGGGTAGATACTGTAGCCGATAAACATACATACAGATCTTCATTTAGGTGATGGTGTGGTCCCAGCTACACACTGTTTGTCTGCGGCCTGTAGGCTAAAGAATTAGTCTGACTTTGTCTTCCATTCCCTGCCAAGGTTCAGTCTGCCAGCTGCTGTCGTTCATCCACAGAAAGCCATCTGAGACATAGAGAAACTTTTCTGACATTGCCCCAAAGACCCTTTCCCTCCTTTTTAATGATAAAAAAAAAAGAAAATATGATAGGCTGGATAAACCTGTTTATATTATTACTGACTGTCGGTGACAGTTGGACTGTTAAATCCCTGCTGTTTTTAATCACATTTATGGTAAATGGTAAATGGCCTGTATTTGTATAGCGCTTTACTAGTCCCTAAGGACCCCAAAGCACTTTACACATCCAGTCACCCACCCATTCACACACACATTCACACACTGGTTTATGTTCTCAGGCACAGATGAAGTATTGCTGTAGAGAGGATTGTTTGATTGTAATTTCTGTCACTCTGTGCTGCTATCTCATAACCACCACCCACAAAACTGCCATCCGCTCCCTATCCCTCCATTTTGTTTCCTCCACAGTGAGTCATTCGTACGGTTATGGGCTCCTGGATACAGGTGCTCTGGTGGCGTTGGCACAGAATTGGACATCAGTGGGACCGCAGCACCAGTGTGTTAACACGATGCTTTCAGAACCAAGGTTAGAAGGATGACTTAGAGCATGTGTGTGTGGGTTTGTCTGTAAAAAGAGTTTCACCATTATTACAAAGACTTCCTGTTCTATCATATCTCTGACCCTGATGGATGTCGCTGCATTCTCCTCCAAGCCGGGGAGGTCGCTTAAGTTTAAAGCACAGTGCTGTTCGGTGTCCATTTCTGCTTCCACACAACATTAACCACTCTGCCCGCCACTTGTCAAACCTGCAGAGACATCGGGAACAAACTGGTGTTCAGCAAGAGCGTGGATGCCTGCTGGGGACGACCAGAGCATGTCAGCTCCCTGGAACACGTTCAGGCTCGCCTCACTCTCTCCTACAACCAGAGAGGAAAATTGGCCATTCATCTCATCAGCCCGCTGGGTACACACTCCACCCTGCTGTTCCCCAGGTACACAGTAAAAAAACAGGACAACAGCAGCCAGGTCCTAATATAAATCTCTCTTTTTCTGTGCCACACACAGACAAATAATGTGCGTGTCCCTCGGTTTTACTTCGGCACACATGCTCCCAGAGGCGTATTCTCTGAGACAAATACTCAGAATATGCCTGCTTTCAGATGCAGGGAAAAAACACCAACATGTCCTCTCTTTTTATTTATTCAGGCCCAATGACTTCTCCTCAGAGGGTTTCAATGATTGGGCCTTTATGACCACACACTCATGGGACGAAGACCCTCAAGGAGAGTGGACCCTGGAGATAGAAAATGTAGCACCTAATGGACGTGACTATGGTAACCTAACTCATCTTCATTAATTGCCCGGACTGGTCGCATCACATCAAACCTTCTTCCGTTCCAGCATTATCTTATGTATTTCCATGCTTCTCTTAGTAGCCTCTCTGCAGTTCTTCCTTTTCTCTCCTTTTCTAACGGTCTATAACAGTTTTGGTTCCAGCAGAGAGGCACTTAGAAACTGCTCCAGATTAAAAGTTAAGAGTCTCTGGGCAGAGAACGATTCTTCTGCAAGAAAGTCTTTGGCAACTATTTGATTATCAAAACTTCAGTGTCTTGAGAATGTTTTTCTTTCCAACAACTGGGCTGCACTTTAGCTCTAAAAGCAAATGGCAGCACACCCTGACAGAAAGAGTTGCCATGTTTTCCAGTAGATTTGTTTTCTCTGAGCAGCAGAGGGAAACGAGAGAAACACCTCTCTTTCTCTGCTGCTGTTGATCCTCCTCCACTGTTGTTTGGGCCACTCACATCACTCGTTTCCTGTCTTTCCACCCCCATATCCTCTTCTCAGCCAGTTCACTCTGTTCCCTCTTTGAGAAGTGCTAAATTGATATTCTCTTTCACCACTTACACCTCCACTCTCTCTGCCTCTGTTCTCCTCAGGTGTGTTGAGTCAATTCACCCTCATCCTGTGGGGTACTGGGCCCAGCATAGTCAACCCCTCGTCCCCTGACTTCCCTCGGCCGTCCAACAACAGCTGCAAGACATTCGATGCCCAGCAGATCTGTATCGGTGAGATCGATCGGCCTTTCACTGTCACGCATGAGCCACTTAGGTTGAATAGATTCATTTGTATTGGCGCCGGCATACAGTCATTGTTACCAAACAGGCTTTGGGTCAGACTGTGTTGAGCATTTCAGTTTGTGAAAAGTGAATGTTGTGAATACAAATTGGCAATTTACAAGCCTCTTGCGCATCTGTTTATGTGCGCACAATGAATACGCACGTTGCCATATGTCATATCAAAGAGTGGAACGTATTGCGAGCAGCAGGGGAGATTTAAACTGCGCCAGTGCCTCAGGTGCATGTTGTCAGCAAGGATGACTTCCTCAGTGAAAAGCAGACGAAGTCAAAAATTATTTTATGTTTCGAGTCAGGCGCTTTCCTCTTAATCATTTTAGACATTTCAAAAATTTCAGTAAAATCAACATTACAGTTATTACTGCTTTTATTTCATTTCCTCAGTTGCCTGCTAATTTCCCTCAAATTAAGTCTAAGGTTCTGACTGCAGAAACCGACAAAGGACAAAAGGAGTAAATACTGAAATGATTGTTAACACTTATTTTTTTGCCTGTTTGTGTTCTTTTGTAAATTAGCTGTCTTAGGGTAGAATATATTTCATATTTATTTATGGTTTTTATAGACTAAAGACGCTTTATAGCTTCTTTATCTCATTAACAAGTAAGAAATGTAGTTCCAATTAATTACATGCAGTGACATAGATATGGACTGTAATTAATCCCACACTGGTGAAATTCACTTGTGCGCAGGGGACAGGGTGAAAAAGATGTATTAGAAAAATAAAAATAGGAAAAATGGTGTACAAAAAAATGCCAAAATACTATACTGTGTACAAATGATTACTATATACAGTAAAAATACACAGTGCAGTGGGAGTGATAATAATACACAAATATATATATTTTTTTTTTTTAAACAGTGTTTGACGGTATGTGGTTCAAAGTTCAGAAATCATTTGTAGGTCTTATTTTCATTGTGTTTTTGACATAAACGCCCTCTTGACTAATTAATCTGCCCCCTCTCCATCCAGAGTGCAGCCCTGGCTTCTCCCTCTTCCTGCAGGGTTGTGTGAAGTTGTGTCCGCCAGGCTTCACGTCGGGGCAGCAGCTCCTCAACCTCTCTCTGGAGAACTGGGTAGATTTGTCCTCCGTCCAGGCGTGCCTGCCCTGCAATCCTGCCTGTCTCACTTGCTCTGGCACCGGGCCTGCAGATTGCCTGTCCTGCCCTCCTCACAGCCATCTGGTCTTCACCTCCTGTTTGCACCAGAACCAAGTCCAGCGAAAATCCCCTCTAACTGGAGGACTCCAGGGTGACGGAGCGCAGCCAGAAGGTGCGAGTCCAGCAGCAGCAGACCACGACAGCAAAGTAGCTGAGGAATCCCCAGGGCTCATTGTAGCTCCGTCCACTCAACTCCCCGCCGTCGTGGCCCTTCTCAGCTGTGCCTTCATCCTGGCTGCCTTCGTCGGGGTCTTCTTCTTGCTGCAGTTACGCTCAGGTGGCGCTTCTGCCTGGAGGACCAAATTGCCCTCTGGATTTTCAGAGACGAACGGGGTGCGGGTGGGCTTTGGTTTTGGCTTCCGGCAAGGACGGGAGAGAAAGGCAAGGATATGCTACAAAGGAATCCCCACTGTGTGGGCAGATGAGGACATGATTGCCTACGAGTCTGAATCAGACAGCGAGGAAGTGGACGGTCACAGCGAGAGAACAGCTTTTATTAAGACGCAGAGCTCAATCTAGCTGAAGCTGCATCTGCTGTTGTGGTGTCTGACACGACGACAGGTCTGACTGCACGGAGCTGATTCGTGAAGCAGAATCGCACAGGTTCAGAAAAACACAAAGCGCAGGCCTTACTGTCCCATCAGCACCCCATCCAAACGCAAAAGAGCCAATCAATTTTTTCTTGTATTTATTTGCTACAAGCTTCACGTGTATTTTCATGTATTTTATCTTTTATTTGATTGATGTCAGTTGTATTGATAAGCTTTGTCACCATTTAAATGTATTATGCAGCTAATTTACTTTGCAAATATTTTTCAGAGTGCTTTCCAGAAAATGAGTACTGCCACACCCTTAAAGCTTGGATACCTAACAGGAGAGAGTTAGAGACAGAATGGTCTAATATTAAGCAGCAGAGACCAAGATATCCTGAGTTTTGAAGAGGCACGACCATGACGTTGTGCAACTCCACCTAGAATAAATAAACATACCTTATTTAAATTTGGCAACAATGCAGTGCATTCAGCGCGACTGCTATTTTTGATCAGCCACTAGAATTTTCCTTCTGACCGCCTGTGCGTCTGTGACGGTTGCTGTATCTCCACCACCAGAGTGCAAACTCAAAATTATCCTGTGGCCATATGCTGCAGGCGTGCAAAGGCAAACAAGGAAGATTAGAATATTTTGGCTTTTATTGGAATATTTTCTCTCTGATGCCTCGGGATATTATAGCATTACAGAGACAAGGGTGACAAAATCACAGTCCACACCACCAGGAAAGTGTTCCTGTGCTCGTGGTTGTGTTCGCGGCTTGATGCAGCGCCTTCAGGCACTTCCACTGAAAAGTGCATTCTGGTGTTTTGTGTTGTAGTTTGTAACCCTCTGCTCTCATCACTGTGGATGATCTTTTATGTGACATCCTGGTCAGTTTGAGAGGGAAGTTGTTTACTCGAGGCATTTGAGGTCGCGATGAATCTGCCGAGACGCATGTGATGAAAAGGGCAGCTCCAGGGAGTGACTTAAGAAAAAAAATAGTGGGAGTGCTGGAAGCACTCGAGAAGGTCAAGCTGACCTTGAAGGGGAGCTCAAATTCAGGTTGGGTATGGTTTTTGCTTTTTATAGACAAAGTTGCAAACTTTTGATTGCATTTGTAGGTCAAGGCCCCAAATCGATGAATATTAGTGTCGAACTGAATATCTGTAAATTTCAAACTATATATCTGCACTTGGTAATACATGGTTCCTGAGGGGGAGAAAAAAACAGCGCCCCCTAGCATAAAAACTAATCAGAACTCGGAGTAACCTTGATGGAATCACAGTAGTTAATTATTCAGGCTTAGCAAAGCACCTCCAGAAGTAAAGGCCTTATTCAGAGGCTGAGACGCACATGTGCCAAGCAGTGTGTAGAAATGTGTGGATTGGCCCTTTACTCCATTACTTTATCTAAGGCATATCTAATTTGTCTCAACTACAAACATCAGGCCTCTACTTCAGGTGGACTTCTAATATATTGCTGTTGTTATCTTTCATCAGAGACCTGACAGATTGCAGGCCAGGGGTTATAAAGTTGACTCGCTGTTCATTAATGCTAAGAAAAACTTTAAATTGAGGATTTCTGCAGCGCGCTGGGACAGCATAATAAAACATCCCCGCAGGTTGTTTGATAAGCAGGAAACTGTGGAGGATGCTCTGTTTTCAATCAAGCCTCAGTGGGAATTTCCACTGCAGCGCAGACACCAGAGATGGTACATCAATCACACAGAAATGTGCCGAATTACAGTGAGCAGCACTGTTTTTTTTAATGACATTAACCACTCAGCCCAAAAGCTGCTTGGCTAACCTTGTGAAGCATTGTGCCACTTGGTTACTGCGGGTGAGAAACAATATAATTCTCTCTTCATTTTCCCCCCAGAGTGTGCTTTATATTGATTTTGGGGCTTCTCTTTCAGAACATCTTCATCAAAGTGAAGCGTCCTCCCTTTCTGCTGTGAACACCAAACATAAAAGGACAAATTCATGCTTTATATTCTCTCTATAACGATGTAGACTTGCAGTTACGTGGCCAAATCAAAGCCTTTGGATCCAAAAGACCAGAATGGCTAGTGATTAAAAAAAATCAGAAGATAATGATTCAATTTTCTATGTTTGTTTTTATTTTTAATCCTTTTTTTTTACTATTTAACTGATGATGGATGTTATGTGTTGAGATCAATTTCATGCTGGATTAATTAAAAAAAAAAAGTTTGGCTGTTGTAAAGCATGTCTGTTTTTTACTGCCAGGGTTGAAACCTTTTATAGTTTTTTTAATGCATCTTAAATTCAGCCCCTGACATACAAACATCCCAGAGAGAGCAGATGGTTCCTCGCTTCTTCATGGTCATATATCAGTGTTGCCGCTGCGTTTCCTTCACTCCTGGCATTGAGCTTTAACAGAGTGCCAGCCTTCTTTTTTCCTGCCTGCCATCCAGTTGCAGCAGTGAGCAAAGCTGCCAAGAACGCCTTCAAGAAACTGTTCCCTCAAGCTTCTGCGTAGCGGGCCCCTTAAAGTTTAAATTAATATAAATGGAGGTTTGTATGCATGGGGGAAAACACCAGGCGGGCGGCGGCAGCAGCTTTGTTCATTAGCAGCTGCCCCCCCCTCTCTACAGAGGTGCAGGTAACTGGGTTCATGGGTAAAGGTACATTCATTTTGTGGCCCATAATTAGATCTGCTGGGAGAACTCGCTGCACAATTCAGCACTTCCTGCATGTCATGTTTTGCATTTTAAATACAAACCAATTGCGTTTGCAAATTGTTTTGTAGATTTTTTTTTTTTAATCTCCATCAGTCACACCGCCATTACTCGTGTGTAGGAGTGGGTATTTTGTTTGTCCTTTTTTTCCCCCCCACACCTTGCCCTTTAGCTTGTAGTAATTAGCTGCCATGTACTGCGACAATGCTGTCTACTAACTAGACTTGGCAACAGTACACATTCCCTTAATTAAAACGGGACTCACGAATCAGCTCCTCATTAGTTGATTTCACAATATAATGCTCTGGACTCAGGGCCTCATTATTCCAGCAGGTCATGTTATCTGTGCTGTTGCTGAACATCATAAAGTCACCCGTCATATCCCCCCCCCCCCCCTTCCAAAATGCGAGGAGAGGCACCATTTTTCCAGATCCCTGATCCATTTTTATGTAGCAGCAGCAGCAAAGAAGCATTTTATGTTCGACTCCTGCTCGCTGCTGTCAACCATACCATCAACACCTTCACCTCAAAGTGGTAAACATGGGAAAACTTCCCGCTGCTTTTAACTACATGTGAGTTGAAGTGTAAACTTTAATGCTCGCCTTGACAGATATGCCGAGCGGGAGACCGACTGCTGACAAGTGAAGCATTGGACAGTCTAAGAGGGTTGATATGCCGCTGCACTTCTCTGACTGACAGCATCCACAGACATTTACACCGACTCAATGTTGCCCCCTGCTGATCATCACTTAATCTATTTAGGAACAGCATGTTAATTATCCAGATATTAATTAATGAATTAAACAGTTGGGGAGGGGGGGTGGAAGTATTAGAAGATAAAGAGAGGCCTTTACAAAAGGCTAACTTTGTGTTTTCATCTTTATTCGCGTCCCATCTCTTTTTGTTCTTCTGCAGCGTTAATCCCCCGTGAATAACAAATGCAAGTAGAAGAGACTTTCATATATTACCTCTGAACAAACAAAAACAGTGCTACAAGAAGGAGAGAAAAAAGAAAAAGACGTTTACACAGAAAGTCAGACGCACATCGAAACAGCAGGGGAGAAGTTTATGACAAGGTTATAAGACACCGGGGAGAAAGTGCGATGCGAGATGAAGTGAAATCTGCTGACAGAAATGTTAACCACAGCTGGAGGGGAGAGAAGGGTTCTGCGGCGCTCACTGTGAGAGCCAGAGCAGAAAGTATTGAATTGTGGCGGGAGCAGCAAAAAGCAGCAGACCTCCCATGGAGGAAAAAAAGGAAAGAAAAGTGAATATAGAGACGGGGTAAAGCGACGCGACATGGTGAGGCTAAGACACAGGTGGGGGGCTACGAGATGTCTGTCCTAAGCTTTGGACACTGATGACATCATCTATGGATGCTGTGAAAGAGCAAATGAGGGTAGGAAAGGCTGGAGACAGCCTTGGGGTAAGAAACACTGTGGAGATCAAATACAAAGAAGTGCAGCTCATCTGAAGAAACAGACTTGATGTTTTGGGGATTGGAGGTGGATCAGTTCACCCAAATTAGACCAAAGGCATAACTGGACTTCAGTAGTACGTGGCTATGCAGGCAGTGTTTGTATTAAGAGTCGAGCTTCGGAGATCTCTCTTAAATGTCAATGAAATTCTGCTCCCAGACCCATTTTAATAAAACATATGCTACATGTTTATGGCTTCCTGTTTTCTGCTCAGTATACTGACAAGTTTTTAGGAAATAATGAAACCAAACCGAGCAATCATAACAAAACAAAGCAACTGTTTTCCCCCCTTTGTTTTCGGGGGCGTTCCCGAGCCTCGATCCACAATTTAGTTTTAGCTTTTCGCAGCTGAGAAGGTCTCACATTCACACTCTAAATCAGCCGTGCTCTTTTGTTTCTGCGACAAGATTGCAGCAGCAATTTTAAAGCAGCAGTCAATGGGGGGAAAAAAAAAAATCAAAAATCAAATTAAAATAGCTGTAATGGGGTGGTGTGGCAGAAATCTGAGCGACACTTTGGAGCGTAATAGTCACTGTGCCATCCATGATTAGATGAAACAAAATAAAATAAAATTGAGAAACATTCTTTTCTACTTAGCTTTTTAAAGCACTATCTGCTACAGTTCGAAGTCTTAATTAACGTAATATTTCTGGGAATCTGGACAGAGCAATGCACAAAACAAAAAGTGCAATAAAACTGAGTCACCTTGGGCTCTGGAAATGGTGATGATAGTTTTACAGCCTTGCCATAATGAAAGTAACATAATAGAAGCCCTGAACAGATTTCTCAAAACAACCTGCATGGCCACATATTATTATACCTCCAAAGCCTCAGTTGATTGATCGTTTGGAGTTGTGTTTTTTTTCTTGATATAAGGTGCAAATCAAAAGAACATCCTTCAAGAGTTTCCACACCACTAGAAGTATAAAAAAAATAGTATTTGCTTTTATAATTCGGATGAACTGACCACGTAATTTCTGATATTTCCCGTCAATGTGAATTATTTTCCTTCAGTGAAATGAGGCACTGCTCGACAGACACCCACATTAACTAATGATAATCAACAGTATTATGGATGGTCCCTGAAAGTGTACACCTCGAAAATGCTCCCATTTTAAAAAAACAAAACAAAAACAAACAAACCTTCATATATTCACATAAACATACTCCACAGACACACAGGTACCAATATATCTGCTGCATGGTATATATGAGGTATAGTCTTTGTCTAATCTTCTACTGCATACAGTATGGTACAGCCCAAACTCTCAACAGTGAAGTACGAGCACAGGAACGACCAACGGGAGCTTGAAATTCAGTCTTTCCACACATTTTTCATCCGCGAAGAGGAAGCTCAGGAAGAGGAAAAAGAAAGTTTCCTATCTACAAGGAGAAACAGTGGACAGGTAAACAGTCACCCAGTATGATTAATGAGCGCACGGTTATCACATAGTGACCAAAGTGGGAATCGGGCAGCGTAAGGATTCGTAGCTTCTGTCTCCTGGTGAGTTGAGATATGAGAGGAAAAAAAAAAAAAAAGACCTCACATTCTCTTTGCTGCAACTGAGACTGTCAAAAAGGAGGGGAAAAAAAAAAAAGTCAGTCAACCTTATAACGGTTCAAAATCAAAACACTGATCTGTTTCATCTTCGCTGCATTTGTGGGGAAAAAACAAAATTAAGAACCCATTTTCTAAATAAAGCTTTGCAAATTGCACTCTGATGTGACACGCGTCCCGGGCTCTTTTTTTTGTTGTCATTTTGAATATTTACATTCAGTAGTTCAGTGCAGGATGAAGCAGAGATAGAAAAAGAAACTCCTTGCAAAGGAGAACCCTTAATTTTTCGACCACCGACACTGAACAGACACCCGGCTGAATCTGATGAGTGATTCTGGCCGTCTTTGTCATTTTGGAACAGCTAAAAGTTCACCCGGGTTCAGCTGCTCTTTGAGCCATCTGCAGTAACGGCTATCGCCTGCCCCCTGCTGTGCAGTCAGTCCTGTTACAGTGGACCCTATCTCTCTTGTAGCGTTTGTGGTTCTACTTTAAAACAAACAAAAACAAAAAAAACAGAGTCCCAGACCCCTCCGTTGCCAGCCCATGCTCGGCGTGGGAGGTGGTTGTTGGTCCGAGGAGTCTTAGAGGGTTTCTTTTGATCGGCACCGTTCTTATCGCAGCTTGAGCTTGAAGGCAGAGATCTCCATGGGATCGAGGGTGATGGTGGTGTTGTTGGCCAGAGGCGTGCCGGAGTGCATCAGAGTTAGTGACATGGGCTGAAGCAGCTGTAGGTCCAGGTTCTTGAACAGAGCCGACACGCTCAGCTGGACAGGGAGAAAAAGGAGGAGAGCTTCAGAGAAAAATACAGACAACAAGAGACTTCTTTTAAGCAAAAGCAACACAGCACAAGATGAACTGAAAAATCCACATCTACAGGAGGCTCATCAACAAAATTGACTACGTAATTATCAGCAGTAAAAAGTGCTGCCAATAAAAAAATTATTTGATCATTGTCAGTGTACTCACAATCAGCGTGGATTCTGTCGCAAGGACTACTTTAATCAACAGATGCTTTGGCAGTCGAGTCAAAATTACTTCTTTTTAAATGTCATTAGGCAGGATAAAAAAAAGTTACATATGACAGAAATAACAATGCAGCTGAACTTAAATATGCTACAAAATAAACCTCTTATCATGCGAAAAAGTAGAGTAGTTTTATCCTGCGTGTGAGTTTCAACCCTGACCTGTCCCTGAGTGGTGGTGCAGTTGAATCCGAGGTTCTGAGCTTCGAAGTTGCAGTCCAGCGCGAGACGGTGAAGAATCAAAGCGGTGTATGGAGAGGGAGACAGGGGGTCCTGCTGCTCATATGCAAACACACGAAAAACGAATCAAAGTATGAAATGTCTAAAATAAAGTTTCCACTTTGTGAAAATCGTGTTTGTTTGTTTTTTAAATGTGTCTTTATACCTGGCTCTGGATGCTGCGGAGGTTCACCAGGTGGAGGTCGCAGGGGAGGATGGACTTGAGGGGAGCAAAGGTTTGTAGAGGAGGGATGCCACGTCTTTTGGGCAGAATGGGTAAGGCCAACACCTCATGGTTCAGCATGGCATTGGTCATGTGACTGAGTACAGATGGGAAGCTGGTTGTTGCACTGTCAGTCATCTGCAGGAGGGCAAAGTCAGATTTTAAAACAGTTGTGATAAATGACTGCAGAACTATTACAGCATCTTGAGTCACCTCTAGAGATGCTCTAGTGCCACTACATGAGGGACGGGCTCTAATTACTCTGTCCGAGCAGGAGGCGTATTTCTAATTCTAGTCCAGACAGACACGGTGCTAATCACAACTTTATGATGTGAACATTTAAATCACATGCATCGTCTCTGGCAACACTTCGCCCCCGTATGATCGACAGGTTAGATGGAGAGCCCGATGATAAAACTGCAACCGATGCCTTCCATTCTCTGCCAATGTGCATTCATTTACTTGATAAATGATATCATTTGTTTCTTTCAGTCGGGCTGTCATAAAGATGAACTGGTTTGGCTACAACTGTGAGGTGGAAGGAAGGGGAAAAAACTGGAGCTATGAGCCATAACTAAAGATACAGCTTTACCTCTTGAACTCGGTCACTCAGTAATGGAGAGAGAAAAGAACGTAACAAGGACGAGAGTTTGGCAAAGAAGCCATCGTGCTGAAGGTAGTGGAGTGAGGGGGGGGGAAAAGAAGAAGAGAAGGGAAACAAAATTAGAGAGTGGAGAGGATAGCAAAAAGACAGATGGGCTGGTAATGAGTACTGGAAAACAATATGAGGAAAGGTGTTAACAAATCACACACTGCACCCGACAACCTTGCACAGTCTTTCAATTCCTTGAGCCAGCTATGGTGTGCTGGAAAGACCACCGCTGCTGTCATCTTACAGACCTTGTTACTGGCTGATCTCCTCTCCAGCAGCAGCCGGAAACGATTGGCCGTCTTCTTGTTGTCTTTCAAGCCCTGACCCAGCCCACGATTATCATCCTGCATCAGTCGTCGGTCCATAATCACTTCGAGCTGGCCTGAAGGGAGAGCGGACCAGAGACAACAGCTTGAGCTCAGGTATTGAACTTTCAGACTTGAGTCAATAGATGCAAACACTTTGAGCTATCTGTCATTTAGAAACATTACTAATGATGATAAAAGGATTAGCTCAGCACACAAACGTGCGGATTTAAACGGTTTCACTCTCTGAGAACCTCTTAAGGGAGAAGAGGGAGAGCTAAGTGCTTGAGTCCTAATGCACAGTAAACAAAGAAAAATACCACACGTTTCAAAGATAACTTCCATTAAAAGATTAAATGAAGAAAAATGGCACATTATTGAATAAAATGTAACAGGATACAAACCACTCTCCAGGCTGCTGACACCCAGAGCCTGAGCCGTGTGCAGCGTGAGGCGGTAGTTGCCATCCTGGATGTACGCCTGGCTGGGCATGGGATAGAAGTTGGCTTGCAAGGGCAGCTTCAGGTAGTGTTGGCGAGGCTGCATCTAATAGAAAACAGACGCAACATTTCAAATAAATCTGAATACAAGTTGTTATTTCTCCTTTACTCATGATGCTACTGACCTGGAAGCCATTGAGGTCTGTGTAGAAGACCTCTCCACTCTGGATGTCAGTGACCAGTCGCATGGCCAGCTCCTTATTGGTCTGATCTCTAATGTCCACCATGGTGGTGATGTCTATTGATAAACCATCCACCCCTGAAAATGCGAAACAAGTCAGAGGAAGATGGAAATGTTCACTAAAAACGAGACTTCCTCACGCTTAAAAAAAAGAAAGTCAACAGACTCCAAAAAAAAAAAAAAATCTCATTAAATTCTAAATTGTCATTTTGTTAAACATATTGGCTGTTGTTGTATTCTACCATCTGGTGTCTTTAAACATAAAAAGCCTGGGCAAAGCCAATTTGAGCTCAATCCACCAAGCAGTTTTGAGTAGTTACTACCTGGCACATTGTAGATGCGGATGGTTTGTTGAAAGTGCTGGTAGTGTGCCACCACCTCAGAGAAAAGAGGCCCCTCAACAACTCGCACCACAGGTGGCTCTTTCTGGTGGTAAGGCTGAAAGAGTAAAAGGAAGGCGAAACAGTGCGATTTCAAAATGTTCCTCAATGTAATACTGCAGATTTTGAACTTTTCCTCATCTATAGTAAATAATATCATCAAAAGACTCAGAGAATATAGAGAAATCTCTGTGCGCAAGCGACAAAGCCAACAACCAATACTGGATTTGTGTGATCTTCAGGCTCTCAGGCAGCAGTGCATTAAAAACAGGCACGATTCAGTCACTCAGTATGAGCTCAGAAACACTTCCAGAAATCGCTCTCTCTGAACACTGTGCCATCCACAAATACAGGTTCAAGTTTTATCATGCACAGTGTTGGGTTGTTGCTCAAACAATGTATCACATTCTTTACTTGATTCCTTGACAGAGAAGGTATTTGTTACACTACTTGTTAAATTACTTTCTCGTTATTCCATAATATTACCTTGGATGCATTGTCACGGTTGCCAGTTAACAGCATAAATCTACAGACCACAGTTGCACGCACACACACACCAGTCCCTAATCCTGATGAGGACACACTTAAGATTTTTCTTTTAGTTTTTACATACGAAGTCAAAGCTGACAACACAAAGTAAAGTCAAAAACCAACACAAAGAGGCTTCAAAGTGATCGCCACAGTGTTTGTGCTGCAGAAACATGAGCATACAGGAACGGAGGCAACCACCTGACTGCCCTAACCTCTAACCCTAACACTCTGCTGGGGTGGGCTGGGGTCAGCATTCACTCAACTTAAACATCACTCTGTGCTCTTGTCTAGCTTTGTGTTAGCATGTTGTCTCTGCAGATATTTGCAAAGACATGGAGTTGTGTTAGAATTATGCAGTTGTTTTTGCCCTAGAGGCAGTTTGCACTCATCATTGTCATTTTGTGCAATGAAAATAAAAGCCATGTCCATATCTCCACACCTGAAAATCCAAGCCTTTCACCAGCTGAAAAGTTTTGGTCCATCATGAAATAAAAAAATAACATAAAGAAGACCCAGAACTGTTGAGAAGCTAGAGTGGGACAACATTTATCTCCCAAATGTGCAGAAACTGGTCATCTCTGGTTCCCAGACATTTATACAGGGGAGGCTACACAACAGTAAACATGGCCCAACTGTTTTGAATCCTGTAGTTGGCCTATTTAATTTAAAATAGGCCAATATCTCTTACGAAAGAGTAAAATGTCTCACTTTAAACATCTAAAATATATATATATTATGTACTATTGTGAATAAATTATAGGTTTATGAGATTTGCAAATCGTTGTATTCTGTTTTGGAATTGGGGTTGCAGATACAGTACAGCAACTAAGCTCTTACTGTCTTTAAATCAAGCAAAAATGAAGCAGTACCCAGTCTGCCTGAATTCCTGCCCCGAGCTCCCTGGGACGACACTGTGACAGTATACACAGGGGAGTCTCGATCAAAGGCTTTAGAGAGACAAGTAAACGTGTGACAGAGTCAAGTAAATACCTTTGCTTTTCCATCTGGCAGAAAGAGGTAAGCGCCACTCTTGTCTTTAGAAGGACGAGTGCCGTACACCATGAACTGCATCTGAACCTTCACTTCCTGAGGATCATCTTTGCGTTTGATACTCTGCAGATGAAAACAGAGAGTGAGCAGAAAGGGAAAAAACAATTAGAGAAGAGATTAAAGCTTCTCTCCGCAACAACAAGACATAGCATGTTCACTTTGATCAAACGGGAAGGATTTGTTTACAAATCAAACTCACGGCCTTTTCCTCCACCAGATCAAAGATGAAACAGATCAGTGAAACTTTAACAGATACAAAGTCAAACAGAAGTAAGAGGAGAGGAAATACAAACCTCCAGCAGGCCGGTGGTTCCAGAGAAGCCTAGCGTTAGAGACTGACTGCTGATGTAGAAGGTCTGAGAGTCGGCTTGCTGAGAGCGGACAGGAAGCGGGTCCACAGCTCGGGCGGCAACACCCCGACCAGATAGCCTGAGTAGAGTGTCCGAACGTAGTGTCATGGGTGAGTCCGGAGAGTCATACAGATGGAAAACAGCCAGAGCGAGAGGCGGGAGACGAACCATGAATGTCGCCTGGATCAGGGATTGAGAAAGGTTTTAATTTTGAACAAAAATAAAACACAAACAGCTTGTGTTTTAAAATGCTGGCTTCGTTCTTCGTGTTACACAGGAATGCAAACGTTGACCACAAGGCATTCATTAAAACTTAAAAGCATTTACATATCAGCAACAGTGCTATAATTAAAATCTTATGAGAGACTGTGCTTAAAATGAAAATTCATTAGCCTCTGTTGGTGGAAAGCATTTTTTGGGGAAAAAAACCCATTTAAAATTCAATTACCTTAAGATTTAATAGATTGAGGCAGTTTATTTTTTATGTAATTTTCAATAGCTGAAAAAGAACATCTGTCCTAGTAACAACTTGCAGGTAAATAGAGAAAAAGAAGTAAAACTTTTATTTAGAAGACTAAGTGCTTTTAAAACACACATCATATACTTTACATACAGTACATCCTCTTGGCTTTTCTCTAAAGCAACTTAATTTCTTCTTCAAGACACAAACACAGTGAGCAAAGCTGCACAAACCACCAACCTCACGAGTCTACCAAATGAGCTACAGCTGCCCCAACTCTATGACTCAGCATTTTGTCACAAAGACGACGGCATGTGCAAAAACGTGGCATTTAAAATTTGCCTTTTGTTTTTACTCATGTATGCAGTTATTATCTCGTGGAGTTTCATCCGCTGGCCAAGTTACAGTAAACACACACAGAGAATTAAACTTGTCTAACACTGTAAAATCTATTGTATAAGACTTATACTCACATAAAAGCAAAATATTCCCACTTTAAATGCACAAATGTCCACCTCCTGTATGTTATCAGACAGTAATCCGATCTAACTTGGCAGCTTTTCAATGTCTTTATAGCTATTCTCTTTTCAGTTGAGCATAATGACTTCGTATTGTGTTGTGAGTCTGTTCTGTGGTTCTAGAGAGTCTCTGTGTACTACTGTGCTACTGATATGCCAATATACGGCAGACGGTACAGAAGCCTGCAGACCAGGACCACCCGACACAGGAACAGTTTCTTTCCCCTTGCCATCTCCCTTCTTAACAGTTGACCTGTCACACTGCTCCCACTGCCAGACTGCAGCTGCACCTCATGTACATTTTGTAGTATTCATTCCACCTCATTCATTTCTGTATTTTATGTATATAAGTTAGATTCGTTATTTATAGTTGGTTTACACAGCTTTGTGTATGTATGTGTAATGTGTATATATAGACACGTGTGTGTGTGTGTGTGTGTGTGTGTGTGTGTGTGTGTGTGTGTGTGTGTGTGTGTGTGTGATTTACATTGCTGTGCTTGAGAGCCACCATCTACCGGAACCAAATTCCCTGTATGCGTCTGCACATATACTTGGCCAATAAACACGATTCTGATTCTGATTCTGATATCGCTATGCAGAAACCAGCATCCAAATGAAGTCAGTGCCTTACCTCAAACACCTCTGCACTCATCTGACTCGCAGAGCTCCACTGAGCACTCAGCTGTACGGGAAGCGTCTGTCCATCCTCAGTAAGCACCCGAACCCTGACTGTGTTAACCAACACGGTCACCGCGCATAGCCTCTCTCGCTCAACTGGGTTGAACATAACCAGGTACCTGATGGGGAGGGGGAAAAAAAGGAAAAAAAAAAGGAAAAAGCAATTATGAGCACAGGATGGTGTAGGAGTAGGTGAAAGAGAAGGCGGGGGGGATGAAAGATGCAAGATGATGCAGATAATACCTTGGTCCTGCAGGGTCCAGCTCGATTAAAGTGCGCTGAGGCATAGAGTCTTGAGTAGCACGCCTGTCATCCTATAGAAGGAAAATATAACACAGAAAGCACAGTGAATATTCAAGAACACACAAATATACAGGTCCGTTTGTTTTTTGTACGTGAAGTTTGCATTTACCGTCTCCAGAAAAGGCTCCGTCTGGTAAAAGCGATAAAACTCTTTGTTCTTCATCACCAGGAAATGAGCAGCATTAATGATCACTCTCTTCAGACCAATAAGTGACCGCAGTAATCTAGGTAGGATGAGAAAGAATGAAAGTGCTGCACTTCAAGGAGACACCTTCTTATTTGCAACACATTTGTATCGAACAGGCCAGTCACAAGAGACTTAAGATTAAAAGCGAGATGGTAATCGTCCTAACTCCCTTCGTTTCTTACTTGGTGCCGTAGTCGATGACAACATTTTCTTTTGCTGTGCCAGTTATGGCGTCGTGATGCTGGAAGAGGCCAACGGAGCGCCTGGCATCCACTAGCAGGGAATAATCCGAAACCGGGTAACGCCCTGCCATGCCCGCATGCCTAGCATTTGCAACTGCCAGGCTGTAGAGGATCTCTGCCCCCCTGAAGGACAGTGACATATAGTTATCACGAGGGACACCTTTAAAGTACCTTTAGTCAGCTAAAGGTGCGTTCACATTATCTGACTACAGCAGTGGCCAAACTATAAGATCTCTACTGATTCATCACAAAAATTTCCAGTTGGACTTTAAGTTTTTGATGGTTTAGTGAATAGGCACAGTGATTGGTTAGAGAGCAAAAGGACTAATATTTTTTTCTTTTTTTTGACTGTGAGCAAGTGTCAACTGACATTCTCGATACAGAACTTGGTCAAAAACATTTGATGCTGCATTTTGTTCTGCAGGTTAATTTGTATAGCAGAAGTTAAAGACACAGGTAGGTCCCTTTACACTGGAGTCCACACCTTAATTTTTTTGCAGTGCAAAATAGTCCTTTCCAAAATTTGTCCAAATAACCAGTAGAGGATAACCAACACATCCCCAAATCTGAAGTCAGCAATATTAGTGATTATATCTGCCTTACCTGAGATGGGACTCTATGACGCGGTCCATACTCTTGTAAAAGGGTCGGGAGGTAAAATAACCAGTCCAGTAGTGGTCTTCACGGTCTGCGTAGGCAAAGAAATCTCCACTGAGCACCGGGTAGCCTGCCGGCCTGGATCCCTGGGCCACGCCGTTTGTTTTGTATACGGCGTTGAAGTAGTCTGTGAGAGTCCCAAATTGTGCCTGAGGAGCCGATTGACATGTAATTAAAAAAAAAAAAAAAAAAAAAAAAAAAGGGCGCTTTCAAACACATCTGAACACAAGAAATAAAAAGCCTTTCAACATTAGGCATGTGCCTTTCATCTTACATGACATCTTCTGCACCAGACATCAAGTCGTGACAGATTCTTTGTTCTGTCAGCAAGTTAAAATACCACTGCATGATTCATTACCATGAGAAAGGTTGAATGCTGAACTACTTGGTACACTACACACTGAGATGGAAGAAGAAGATGAAATACAGGAGGGAAGGGAAAAAATATTTCGCTATAAGATTTGTGACAGTTGACAAATAAATTTCTCACTTGTACATGCATCTCAGGGTGAGAATTCATGTAGTCAAACAGCTTCTGGTAGTTGATATACTGCTGATCCCACTCAAGGGCTTTATCATAGCGGAAGTCATCCCCCAGAGGAACAAGGAGCACCTTACTGCGGTAGAGTTTCGATTTTTTACGGTACTGATCCAGGAGCAGCTGTGCCCTGATTGAGGAAAAAAAGGAAGAGGGGACACTTAGGACATATTTCTTGGCATCCAAGCTTCTATGCTTTGCATAAGACACTTTTCTAGGAAATCACTATGACCTTGGAAAGAGGAAAGTGGAACGATGATCAAATTACCCCTGGAGGTATTCTCCACAGAAACACCTCTCTGAAAAAAATCTTTAGGTCCTTGAAAGGCTGCTTAATGTTACTGCAAGAGCATCAGTACTCCATGTCCCAGATTTGCTAAAGGTTGAGAGCCAAAGGAGCAACAGACACAGCATGGACAATCATTTTTACTCCTTGCCTTATTGCATATTGATTTTTTGTTCCTGTCAGGCTGAAAAATTTGAAGAGGAACTTATTTAAATAACTCAGGCAGGATGATTATTTCTAATTGCACTAGTAGTTAATGTAAGAGCTGTCTGTCTGTCACGTTCTCTCCTTTAACTTTAATCAATAAATGAATAAGTGCTTCTTTTAACTGAGATGGCAAAGCTGCAGTCATTTCATTTATGCCTAGTTAGTCGGGTTCAGGCAGTCAATAATGGTATGTTCCTCTATACATTCGGGTGGTCAGTTTTTAGATTTATATAGTTAATACAGTGTGTGTTACAAAAAATGTTTTGGGGTTGTTGTTTTTTTTTTTATTAATCTTTGGATGACTGTTTTCTGACCTATCAGGATTTATCCAGCAAACAGCTATCAGCACTTCCAAGGCCACACCTGGTCCAACCAATTTCTGACCTAAGATTTTGCTCTAATGTGTCATAACATATGAACTCTCATTCCGCTGTCATTCCTTGGTCTGAACTGTCCAGCTGCCCCATTGGATATCTATCTTTAACCTGTTGTGATGATGCTGTGTGGATTGTGATTGAATGAGTTGTAAACCCAGTTTCAATCGTTTACAAATGTGCTACAAATGAATATTTATCCATTTCTATCTTTACTAAACCACAATAACTAAAATGAATTAAATCTGTTTTAACATGTTAATCTACAGGTTTTACATTTTAAACATTTTTTTAAACTGGACTTTAGCCTGTTTTTTGTTCCGTGCCGCATCACATGGACTGTTTTGCTCATTACTGAAATTACTCGTTTTTAAAGTTTATTTAAAACTTTTCACTGTACTCTGAGCTTTTTGTACAGCTTAGTAAATCTGGCCCCATGTCTGGTTCCCTCTGTTCATCCAACCTCTCTGACTATTGTTACTGGCACAACTTCAAGCTGAGTTTATTTTTAAAGGGACCATTAAAGAAAATAGAGTTGCAACAACAGCGAAACAACCTGGGCTGTGTGTTGCTGGGCTGAAAAGCAGCACAATGTCAAAAGTTACATATTATACTCTAAACAAAAATGCTTGTTTTTTGCATGTTATGCAAAAAACAAGCATTTTAGTCTACTCCAATTTTTTTATGTAAAGGTCAGAACAATATACTGAGCAGAGTATGTTAGAGCTGTAATTTACAGCTGTCATGAACAGAGTTGGTCAAGTTACTTGAAAGTAATAATTAGTTACTAATTACTGATTACTTCTAATTAGTTACTCATTATTTATCTACTTTTTAAAAACATGATACACAACCTAAATATGTAATAAAGCAATGGACCTTTCAGCCCAGTTCTATTTTATTCGACATAATCCATCATATAAAATTAAATCAAATCAAAAAGTCTCTTTTCGAAAATTGTTTTATCAGTTTTAATCTTTTAACTTCATGCACATTGCATCAAGCAAAATTTAAATGATATGCAACAGTGTTTGACTTGAAGAAATTTGTTTTAACATTTATCAAACTTAAAGTAATGTCAGTACTGTTTCTGCCACGGACGTCGCATGCTCGAACGTCATAGTCGTGAGACACTCTCACAGACGACCAAAAAATAAAAAAATAAAAAAATAAAAATAAAAAAAATAAATAAAAAATCACAGTTTAGTAATGCAGTAATGCAGCATGCTTATGGGAAAGTAAAAGTAATCCAATTACTTTTTTGCAACAGTAATCCCTTTACTCATTACTTGAAAAAGTAACCGGATTACAGTAACGTGTTACAGCCCATATATGGTCATGACTCACTCATATATTCTGCAAATCTCTGTCCATTTGTATACTGAGCCATTAAATAACAGCATGTTCATTATTGATTATTCTGCTAGTACATCACTTGTCTGATCTACAGATCTAACCCAGAAAAAAATTAAGCAGGAAATCTTTTGCTCCACGGTGAGCATCCACAAAGTGAAGACTTACCTCTCTGCTACGTTGGCTTCCACAATAGTTTTTGGTGGCACTTTCCAGGGACAATTTATCCTTCCGCCTGGTAGCCTCTTGAAGTCAAACTGGCAGCAGATCTTTGGATCAGGTCCACAGGTGTGAGGTACATCATAGCTATAAAAGGGCATCATGTGGCAAAAGATGTCTGTGTTTGACCCCATGTCTGTTAGGGTGGCAAAGTAAGGACAACAAAGCACTAGCATGAGAAATACTGACAGAAAGAACACATTTTGCTCTGCGCAAAGATGATCACACACATATCAGTGCTTCTAGAACTGCTATCAGTTTAATTTTCAAAACCTAGCACTGGTTAAACACTGGACAGTATTTAATTACAGAGCAAATCTCCCTAAATAGTGACAGTAACATATTGATATTATCTGGCATATCAAATTTTTCAAATTAAAATCTAATGAACAATAATCTTTGGCAGACATCCAGTTTAATCAGAAAAAATAATGACGGCAGCTCTTCTGAGGCCATTTTCCACTGGTTGTCCTTCCAAAAATTCCTCTTTCAAATGCCATAACGAGTGCCATGACTCATTCGGCAATGAGCTTAACAAAGACAAGCACATGAATCAGATGACATCAGCTGTTATGGTCCACTCACCCCATGCCTGCCTCCACATAAACTCCAGATTTCGGGTGGAGGCAAAATGTTTTTTAATGGAGTAGTGGATCCTCTGGATGAGCATGCTGGTCAGGTTGGCCCTCTTCAGTAGATAGGGCATAGTAGCACTGTGACCAAACGGGTCTACAGCCCACCCGCTGCAAGGAGTTATACCTATGACAGCAAGCAGGAAGCAAAGTATTTCAGGTTTATGCTTGGATAAAAGAGGAATACATCTTATGGGAAATCACTCTTCTCAGTGGGATGCAGTGAAAGTAGCACAAAGCATCTGAGCACCCACTGAGTTAGAGGCTACATCTGCTGCATGTAGGATGATGAGCTAGGATTTCAATACTAAGCAGTGTGAGGAGTGATAGAATTTTACATTTTTACTAGAATGAAGGCAAAAGCCCTTAAATTTCAGAGACAGTATGAAACTTTTTGAACTTTACATAAACATTACTCTGAATATAAATGATATCCGCTGAATAATAATAAAATGTCTTGAAGGATTGTTTACCTAGATTACTCTCCAGCCACTGATGCCCTTCAATGAGCTGGTCTATCATGGCAAAGTAATGGGCATTGGCTTCATCCGTCATCACCCAGCCTCCTGTCACAATCTCTAGCTGTCCTCCGAGGATCAGTCTGTTAAAAAGAAAGGATTAAGACAGCAAGGTGAGGATAATCCAGCCCTAAAGAAGGAGAGCCACATTAAGGAGATAATGAGCTATTTTTAAGATTTCACAGTCTAACATATTGTACTTAGGGCCAGTCTACATCAAAGAAATCTCACTGAATTCTCTGCCTTTTATTTTTACTCAAAAACAAAGCTGTGTGCTTCACAAAGCTATGACTAACTTGCGCATTGCCTCCTGTTTGTGTACATCTGCAGTCTCCCACCACTTGGAGAAGAATGAAATCTCAGACCAGATGAACTTCCTGCGAGGATCCTCAGCCAGCTTCACCACCATGTTGTTTAAAATATGTTGCGTCTGGTCTGTGAAATACTTGTCAAAAGTCTTGACCCAACCTAACAACACAAGAGGACAAATCTGGGCAATCTGCACAGCCACTGGCAAACATTCATACAAATTACACTGTGAAATAATTCACTCCTACCAATGCTTATCCAAACAGAGCTAATACAAAGCCGTGAAGAAAGCGCACGCAAAGAGACTCAGTGCTGGATTGTCACGGATCAAAAATAAAACTTATGTTTTATTCAACTAGAGCTGTTTGCCTCTACAACCTTTTTAGTAAAGTGGTTTCTAAGAAAAGTGACTAAAAAGCACTCTCTTTGCATTTTAAATGTGCAATAGTATACTGCAGCCCACAAAGCTCCTCTAGGATATCTCTTTTGCATGTTGTAATCTAATACATTTTATAGCGACTAAAGTTCCACATCATGTGGGAAATATGCAGAATCAGAAGAAATGCATTAGAGGTGAACAGAAACTTCCCTAGTTGACTGCTTACATTAAGACAATCGTTTTTTTGCATGAAAGGTTTTCTGAAATTTCTATGTCTAACTATGCGAATGAGACATTACCTATCAAGCTACGTGCCAATTTGCATACAGAAGAGAAATGTAAATATTGGAAACAGTCAGCTTCAATACTTCAGTACTGATTCAATACACATCTGTGTAATAATTTTGATCACATATTACAACTTAAAAGCCTTTTAAAGAGGTGATCTGAAATGAAGCTCATAAATCAGAAAGTATTGGGGAAAAAGTACTGTCACTTTTCGACACGAACATATCATTTTAGAGAGGAAATGCTCGCTAACATAGACCCTGGATGACATATGAACCTTTAAAATATGGAGAGGAATAAAACTGTAAAGTCTGGCATATGTGGAGTGTGTGAGTGGAGTATGACCAAAACAATGACCTTTAAAGCTACGCATTGTAAAATTTCATACATTTTTACTAGGAACTAGTATTTCAAATAGCAGATATCACTATGAAAATTCTCCATTTATCTACTGACATTAGGGCAGTTATTTTGTTGTATTACAATTTTTCTGAAATGTCATTTTGCAAATTAGGTACTATTCTATTCAGTATACACTCATTTCCATAAATAAGCAATAGACAAAGTGTTGACAAATAAACACATTTAGTGTTGTGGAAAGCAAACGAACACCGTTTCTTTCACATTGTTACTTTAAACTCTGGATTCTCCAAAGTGCAGGACCCTATCCGCTGGGTCACCTTGAGCGCAGCGAAAGAGTGCACTGCCTTCCTTCCTACTTTCTCCACTACTTTTAATTTAATTGATCCACAGCTCATTTCATACCGTGACTCCCTTCAAACTCAACTTTTCCATCCTAGTCATCACAGCAGACTAAACCTTCTTTTTATATATTCCTGGTTTCAAAAAGAACACCTCCATAATAATTTTAAAAAAAGCTTTAACCTAGCACAAAATGACAACTTCCAAGAAAATCATGCGCTGCCTCCTGCATTCTCGCTACAGGAAGCTCCCTCACCAAGTGAAGCACAATATTCCCCGTTGTGCAAATGTGTTTGAAGTCTACTCCTTGCTGTGTGTTCCATGTGAAAAAGGATAATTGTAGAAAAAAATCCCAATCTGACTCTTACAAAACTGTTCAAAGTTCATTTGTGAAGCTTAAACAGCTTCAAGTGTTTGATATGTGCCTTTTACTCACTCTCTAAATTGGCATTCAGTCATCAAAACCTTCGCAAACCCCATTTTAAACTCTTAATATCAGTTTTCTGCTTTAAGAGAATTCAGATAAGATCTGCTTTCATGTCTCTTCAATAAGAGCTGAGATTATTTCTGTAACTAAATCACCAGTCTAGCTGGATACAACACATGTTTATAACTTTTCAGCAAAGTTTTAAATAATGCAATTCAGAATGAAACCTATTCCCACTGCTGATGGACAAAATTTCCAGGTCTTTCTGGCCTGTCAACATATCAATAACTGTCAAGTTATCAAGCATGTGGCACAGGCGGGTAAACAAACTTAATGGAAATGTCAGTCTAAAATATAATCTCAGCCAATCCCATCTATGAATTGTTCCAGTTTTCCATTGGCAATATCTTCCTAATTCCATTGTTTGTTGCTAAGCCGTCAATCATGTCAGCATTATGCTAATAATAATGAGAACAAATGAATCCAATATTGAATGAATTTTGCATCCCTACAAACTAGCCTCCCACTCAGTTAAGTCCTAAAGTACCAAACTATTGAAACAAACTGCTCAGACATCTTTTAGACTGTCTCACAAAAAACAATCTGATGCAGAAGCGCTCGGTTATGTTCAGTAAAGTTTACGTAACTCACCTGGATCATTGTGCGAATGAGGGACCACAAATACTTGCAGTGGTTCGTTATCCCACTCATTAGGTTCATAAGTGATGTCAAAGCCCTGCTTCCATACACCACCATCAGGGTTGTCAAATTTGAGGAGGGAGTACACATCCAGCATCTAAAATAAAACAATTAGCGCTCCCTGTTAAGACCCCAAAAATATTCTTAAAGTCTTTTTTGTTTTTTTACAGTAGCTACAACAACACAAAAGTCCTGGCCAACCTGGACGTCTGGTTGATCTCTGTTGCCTACAGCAAACTGACAATCCTGCGGCTTAACAGCAAGGAAAGTGGGACGACCATCGAAGGGTAGGACCCAGGAACCGTTGGCACTTCTGAATGGCAGGTGGCCACTGGGAGAGACAGCTCCTGTGTCTGTGAGCTCCATTACAGAATCCTTTATGTGGCTGATGATTTGATGGTTTTCCTCCAGGAGCTGCTCCAGCTGCTCAATCCTGTTCTGCAGGACTGAAATTTGGCTCTAAAAACAGACACAAAAATATGGATTAACACAAGAGATCAAACTAGCATTCTTCTGCTCTATTAGTGTAGTCAAGTTATAGCTTTAAGAGTAAAAAGCAGATGATTTAGAAACGTCAACAAAGGAGTGTAGGACATTTAAAATATATCAACCAGTAAATAACTATATTATAACAAATGCATGATTGGAGGTGTCCATTTATATGTAAATTTAAAAAAAAAACAGGGTGAAACATATTTAGACTAATTAGCAGTCGGGCCTTAGAGGCAGGAATGTTTCTTATCATGACTTAAGGCTTGTAGTATATCACTGGAAAAAAAACAGTAAAATAAAATCAGGACAAATGTGCTATAATAAAAGCTGCAGAAAGGGTCATTACTCTTACCCGTGGAAAGTTCCCGCCGCTCTGTCGCCGTGCAGGGTCATGTTGGACTCGATCCAACATCAGATAAAGTGAGAACACAGCCACACAGAATATGGCCCCTCCACACACCGTCACCTGTTTCCTCAGCTTCATCCTCCTCTGAAGCGATATTCTTTCCAGGCTTTCAATTTTTTTTAAAAAATGACCTTGACTGAAGTTTAGGGTTTTTTTCAGTACAGAGGAAAAGGTCCAGAAAATTGGAATGCAATCATTTACAATAGAAAAGATAAAGAGGAAGAAAAAAAAAAAAGGTTGGAAAATAACCAACTAGACCAGTATTAATGGTTCAGTTCCACTCCTGTGATGCTTCCAGCCTCCACTCACCATGTTGGAGACCACAGTGAAGAGGTTACAGCAGCAGTAGCAGTGGACAAGGGTACTAAATCAGTAATAGCTGGCAAGAAGTCTGACAGCTCTGGCCAAACCACAGCCACCGGTGGTCTCCTTCAAAGTGGCCCTTGTGCTCAACCATCCAAATCAATGAGATTGCAGGAAAAGAAAAAAAAAGTGCCACACAGAAGCGGTTCAGACAGGGAACCTAGTGTACCCACAGCATGATGCGTGTTGCTGTGGGCCTGCTCTCTTGGTCCAGTCCCTTTTCCACGGCAGAGTCTAATCCACTACAGCTAGAGTCCCCTTTTTCTCAGTTGGCCCCAAGGGCCGTAACAGTTTGCACACTAGGCAGTGAAAGTGTAAAAGAGCAGGCTGTGGAAGAAAAGACCAACTTGGCTCTGAACAGCAACTTTGTTTTTTTCTAGGTTTTTTGTTAGCTTTTTTTAATCAAGCCCAAACTGTTCCCAAAGCAGCTCCAGGAATTACAATGAGACAAATGTCATTCCTCTCTCAGCAGCAGAGTCACTGCATATCCAGTGTGGCAACATGGACAGCGAGTCTGTCCTTGATCACAAGTGCCAAGTTGAAATCACATTAGAGGGTCTTCTTCAGCTGTTAGGGAAATTTTAGATTAATAAAACTTGCAAAATAGACATTTAGCCAAACTTTTTAAGAGACAGGGTGTCACTGAGCAAAAGAAGCACTAGTAAAGAGGTCTCTGTTAGAAGATATTTCTTTCTGGATCTGACAAGTAAAGCTAACAAAGGGGGAGAAAATCCATCCAAATAGAAAGCCCCAGGTTTCCTTACAGCGGTAACGGGTGTTGCTTTCCTCTGTGCAAATCCACGATCATAATCCGGTCCCTTTGTACGCTGGGACTATTTTAGAATTAGCGCAAGGACTTTGGATAATGACCTTGCACTTTTATTTGCTAAGACTGACTGGAAAAACAAGAAAGAAGATTCTTCCTTAGACTATCTGGGCCAGAGTACATCCCACATGAAAGGGTTTATTTATTGGGATGCCCGACGGAGCATACCACAGTCCCTCATTCATGTGACAACGTGGAAATGCAGAGCTGATCCTAAGGCTGTTCACATGACGACATATAAAGAGTTAGCTTCTAGAGAAGCCATCACAGTCTATGCGTGTATGTACATGTAAAATCAAATCCTCCCTAAATTGCACGTTTCGTTATACTGACTGAGGGTTGACGCGTGTGATAAGGTTTAACTTGAAAGACTTTTGCTATCCCCGGGCAGCTAGCCAAAAGACACTTGGTTGCTTTAAACTTAAGCGCAGTGAAATATTTGTATACGGAAATTATTTCCCACAAGCTCAGACAGACGACAGCAGATTCTTCAAAAAATAATTAATATTTTAGCCACTCTAACGGAGACTGTCAAACTTTAATTACCATACTTACTGCCTAACGTTAAAAATTACGAATAAAAAAAGCTAGCGCTAGCTGTCAAATGTACCATCAGGTTACGTCTACTAGAAGCTCTGTGAACTCGATTCAAGTGTCGGAAAAGGGTTAGTATGAGGACTGCAAAGGAAGCTACTGATAAATTAGGATAAACAGCTGTTACATCTGTCGTTTTGTTCCGCTGAACATTTATGTCGGTGATTACAGGCGATAGCAAGTATTGACTGATAACATTAAGACAATACGTGGCTGATATTTCTCTGCTAACCGCTCACTTTTGCCCGAAACCTCGACTACCGTTTGCGTATGACCTTGGCACCTTGTCTCATAATGATAAAATCTGACGTTACCCATGAAAGGAAAGTATTCCGGAAGAGTGTAAAGCCCAGCAGTGTACGTGGATTTAGCTGCAGGCTGACAGATTACCTAAACTAGCTTAGCAGCTAGCGCCGCTGAGCAGCTGCTGCAAAGGCTGATGGGAGGAAAGGGGGTGTGTGCTGCTGACTGACCAGCATCTTGGGTAAAATAAACATTTAGAAAGTAGCTTTTTCTATTTTAAAAAATCAATTCATCCATACTCTTCCGCTTATCCTTGTCCACATAAATTAAAATATTTTTACATTTTATACTGTTGTACAGGTACAATTTTTGTAGGCTTTGATCCGTTATCTATTTAGCCGTATCTACTGAAATTAGATCCAGGGTCGAAATCAAAGACAGGTGCGATTTTAGGGAATCTTGAAACTGAAACTATACTGAAACTGGATTTTAAATGTACAGTGGTGTTTCCACCATTTGCCTATAGCTTCCTGCACAGACAGGCACCTGCAGGTTTTTGAAGAATCATGGGGGAATCTCCAAACAGTGTTATAGTAAAACAGTATAGTAGTGATCATATATGGTGGACATAAGTAACTGAGGTTATACATAGGGTGCCTTGAAAGATAAAGCCTTAAAAGAAACAAGATATATGTTATAAGGGAATCCATGGCCCATTTCAAAATTGACCTGAACCTACACTGAAGGCACAGAATGTGAACAGTAGAAGGGCTAATAAGTCTGTTATGTGCTGCGCCAATGGCACAGGAATAAACTGGTTATGATAATACTAAAGTTTTTTTTAATTACTCTTGCTTGTTATTACATTTTAAACATCACAGCAAACTAGATTCAATGATTTTTTTTACTGTTCCTATAAAAAGCAAGAATGTACAAGCGTTTCGTCTTTGCTCTAAACAAATTCAATTCTGAAAATTATTAATACCTTTTGAAAGACCTTTTCTACTAATGTATGTGAGAGACTGAAAAATGGAGGACAGTAGCTGTCCATTTCTCACCTACTATGTCTCAGTGGACTATGGCAGTAGAACCTTTTAAGCATAGAAATCAGACACTAATAATTAACAGTTGACTAAAAGCAAATCATCCCACATAGATAGTGCATTAAAGATAACTAGCATTCACCTGTTTTGTTTCCAGTGCTGTGCTTGTTTATAAGAAACACAGGCATTTAAAGAAAATGCAATAGAGAGTTCTTTCTGAGGTAGCTGGAAAGTTTTATCTCTATGAAATTTTTATAAAGCTACTGCAGTGGGACTGTTGTAACCCCTGCCAAAGTCCTATGCCAACAGACAAAGAGTCTTAGGCCACAGTGACAGCTGCTGAGAACCACAGTGCAGGTAAACAACAGTAGCAAAGCCCTGTGTGGAAAACATAATGGTGCATTGATGATGAGCTACACTGTTGTTTTTTGGTGGCTGTTTTTTGAAACAGAAGGTCTGCTGTCACTTCAGTTATTAATGAGCAGAATACACAGGAAATTACAGGAAATGTGTTTTACTCCAGCCGCAACACACAATAACTTCTTATAAGGTCTCAAAAAATATTAAAAGTGGTTTGCTATGTTTAAGCTTTCTAAGTTATTTCTGTACTATGGTTCCAGAAAGTCCACCAGTAATGACAGCATAATTTTCCACAAAAGGAAGGAGCAAATGTTTATTCAGCTGTTGTTGATTTCAGGCCAGGCCTTTTTTTCTTTGGGACCCTGGTGCTGTTTTAGATTTCCTGCAACTAAATTATGTAAGAGACCTTACAGAAAAGTCCAGGCAATAGGAAATATATACCAATCACCATGCTGGATATTCTTCTAAATTAACAAAGGTGCTGTGGTAATATAAGACCCTTAACAGGTGTACCTGAGCACAAGGACCAAAGGTGACAAACTTGTCTCCAAGGCGACAGAGGACACCGAACAATAGTGCTAGACAGTATTGGTAAAAGGAGATTTCCCATAGGACTGGTATAAGAAATGCAGTACACGTCCTTTAGTGTTTTTAACTGTGGAGTTCCACTGCAAGAGACAAAGCAGTAGTGCTGACCTTAGGTTAACATATTAATTTGCAATTGTATTATTTTATTTTATTTTTTACACCAAAATTCAGAATGCACTCTTGTTTCCAAAAAGTGAGACAATGTTTTCCTTGGTTCATAATAAATGAATCACTTCACTATGAGGTGCTTAAATTTTAATGTAACACATTATTTAAGTTGTTGTTCTTCTACGTATGACCTGAAGTACATATTTTGGCTGAACTGGCACTGTGGAACAACCCAGTTTGACATGCAAAACTTTTTAATTAACATCCACAAACATTTCAAATGGAATCCCTAGCACGTAACATATAAATACAACAACATGCAAACTGTAGAAGACAAACACTAGTTCCTTCTTCCTGTCTTGATCAAGTTTAGTATAATAAAAGACTGTATTGCTTAATAGCCTCCCCAAGTGGACAGTGTTCACATAAAAATGTTTAACATTGTCCTGCATCATACATAGGATACTTATCTAAGTTACTGACATTTATCAGTGCTAAAAAATTTGAAATAATTACAGTAAAAGATCAATTTATCTTTGAGTGGTACTTAGTTAATCAGACTTACGCATACACTTATACAGTTAATCAAAATAACTAGTTTCTTTTTTTTAAAGGCAATAATGACAAAAGTCATAACATTTATGTTAAAACTTCACATAAATGAATTCTTAAAAATATATCATTTAAAGCTGCTCTATTGATTCAATAACTTTGAGCATTTGTGATTACATTTACAAAATGTGGCGAGTGGAGAACAACTCAGTCAGACGAGTGATTTTCCCACAACCTAACAACCCAAATGTTCTTATCATGTGTAATTCCTTTTTAAAAAATAGTTCTATATTGCTATATTACAGTTCTCAGACAGATATGGTGAATGTATGAAAAAAATGAACTGCTGGCTTTCACAACCCCTCTTTATGACATAAGTAGCCTGATATAACTCTCTGTGTCTGCATGGACTGAAGAAAGCCACATGGAATGGAAATATAACCAAATAAAGTGGAGATGGAGGCAGAAACGTTGTAGCTGTTCTCTTCCTTTTATGGTAATACAGCGTGGGCGAGAAGGGCGGTGCACGTCATCAACGTGCTCCGACACCCGGAAGTGTAGAAAGATGTAACATGTTTGGCTGGAGTTAGCGGTGTTTGCGACCACGTATAGTAAAATAAATCTACATATTTGCATTATACTGTGTGCGACACCTTAAAGATGAGTGATACTGAAAAGGAAAAGGTAATGTAGAGAAACAATTCGCTACTTTTGCCTAGCTTAGCTAATTTCAGTCAAATACATTTGATCGAAGTTTCTCTGTGATCCCGCTGCTACCTTTCCCCCCGTCTTTACTTTAGGACCCCGCCGCCCTGAAAGAGGAAGGAAACACTCTTTTCAAGGCAGGAGACATGCAAGGTGCTGTTTGCTGTTACACCAAAGCACTGAAGCTGACTGACAGCCATGCAGACAAAGCTGTACTGTACCGTAACCGCTCTGCGTGCTACCTTAAGCTGGAGGAGTACAGCAAGGCAGAGGCTGATGCCTCGAAAGGTCGGTATGTTCTCTTGTTTATTCTCAACATCACTGAATAACTTCTCTTTCATCGCGGCCCACAACTTAGCTGAAATTAAAGAAAATAGTCCGTATTAGTGCTCAAATTAGCCCTATTTTACGCGGTTTAAAGTTCATTCATCATCCAAATAGTTTCACAATATGAATACTGGCTTGTGTTCTTTTTATCCATATTCGCCAGTCACATTAACAATTATGGATAAAAGTAACTTCCTGCCTGGAGGTTTTTGGATCCTGTCCAACCTTATAAAGGTTGCACTTGCACAATGACCATAATGATAACAGTCATCCTCCTGGAACCTCGCCATGTACACTTTTGAATAGCCCTTTATTGTCATTGTACATCCATCCACCCATTCGCTTCCGCTTATCCTTTTCAGGGTCGCGGGGGGCGCTGGAGCCTATCCCAGCTGTCATAGGGCGAAAGGCGGGGTACACCCTGGACAGGTCGCCAGTCTGTCACAGGGCTAACACACAGGGACAGACACACTCACATTCACTCGCACATTCACACCTAGTGGCAATTTGGATTATCCAATTAACCTATCCCCACAAGCTGCATGTCTTTGGACGGTGGGAGGAAGCCGGAGTACCCGGAGAGAACCCACGCAAACACGGGGAGAACATGCAAACTCCACACAGAAAGACCCCAGCCTGATGGTGGAATTGAACTCAGGACCTTCTTGCTGTGCGGCAACAGTGCTAACCACCGTGCCGTCATTGTACACGTACAATGAAATTGTGGGTGCTCCACGCCAACTATGCAGGAAACAAATATAAATAGTAAGACAACAAGAATAAATAAGAAACAGGAGTAATCTATAAAAGACAAGAGAAAGGCACGGAGGTTGCAAAGTGCACTTATATTACGATGTATGGGTTAGAATATGTAAAATCATAATAAATTCCACAGTCATATCAAGGCAAACAAAAAAGGTGCAGAAATATCTTATCAACCTGTACTTTGTGTATATGAGTAGTTAACAATAAGGTAATTTGCAATACCTCTGTAAATACATACAAATGAATCTATGCGCATAATGCACAAGCATATATACGCACAGATGGCCTTATATTTCATTCATTCAGATGCTAAAAAATAGAAAAGAAACCAAAGAAGCATGACAACTTTAAACTGAGCTACTAATCTGACAATTTTCTACAGATCAGCTCATCTGACTCATACTGTGTATATATTTTCTTTATACATATAGATTTAAATTGCTAGATAGATAAAGAGCCAAAGGCACTGGTCCAGCTTTCAAACTGCCCACATCCAAACCTATCACATGATTGAGTGGAACAACACTAATACATGAAGGCCCTCACGCTGCAATCCACAGTACCAAGAAAGGGTTATGCTGCCAATATCCCAGTACCAGACAGCAAAACTTCACCAGCCATCCTGTGACCATGACCTAGTAACTGTTTTGGTAGTAATGGGACACCTAAACCAGTGGTTTTAATGTTATGGTATATCTAGATTATATTTAAGTTATATTGAAAAAGTGAAAGTGTTTACTGACTTTTCTTACTTACTGTGAAGACACTACTTGATTGATACTCTGCCGCATGTGGTGCAAACTGAGAGTATTGTAAACAATGGAGTTTGAATGCGCTCTGCTGGCCAAACAGTGTGATGACGTCGATTACATACAAGCATCTTTTCCTGCAATATAATAATTAAACAAACAATGGACAACATAATTATAATGGTATATATGTCACCAGTATCATTATGTTGTCTTAACAAAAACAAACTTTTAGTTATTAGGTAGGTATTATAGACCAAAGAATTCTTATTGAGCAATAGTTACAGCAGAAATATTTTTTTTATAATGGATAACATTATTCACAACTTGTGATTTTCAGCATTCTGGACATTGTTGCATGAAATGTGTCTTTACACAGATGCTTTTGCAGCTTTGATGAATATTATTATTGCCTCTTTCCAGCACTTGATACTGACCAAGGTGATGTGAAAGCCAGATTTCGGAGGGCCCAGGCATTTCAGAAACTTGGCCGGTTTGACCAGGCCTTTCTGGATGCTCAGAGATGTGCCCAACTGGAGCCCAAAAATAAAGCTTTCCAGGATCTGCTCAGACAGCTGGGAGCACAGATTCAGCAAAAGGTGGTGTGATGTGGATAAAGGTGTGGATAAACTTATTTTCTAAATTGTTTCTTGCTAATCGAAATCATTTCTCTTAACCCTTTAGTCAGCACAACTAAACTCCACCGATGCTCGTGTGCAGCAGATGTTCTCCCTCCTCTTAGATCCATCTACTAAAGAGTGCGATCGACAGAAGGTGAGAATAACTCAAAAGGCAGATGAATACATTCCTCTAATTCATTCTTGATGCGCCTGATATTTCTTCATTAATGCTAATGCGTCTGTAAAACTGTACGGCACCAAAATAATCAAATCCTTCAATCAATTTCAGGCTGCTCAGAATCTAGTGGTGCTATCTCGAGAGGAAGCAGGAGCTGAACAGATCTTCCGTAATGATGGAGTGAAGCTAATTCAGAAACTTCTGCAGTCAAAGCTGGAGGATGTTGTACTTTCTGCTCTCAGGACATTGGTTGGTTTGTGCACAGGACATCAGTCTAGAGTAAGTGTGACTGTTCCTTTGAGATTACTATTTGCTTCATCTTTAAAGTCACTTTTTATATTTTTGTAGTTTGGAATTATATAAAAAAAAAGGTTTATATGCATTCTGATTTCCATCCATCATTAATGTGAAGCTAGAGCAGGCTGTTCAATGTGCTTGTCACTCAGTTGTTTTGCAGTTCATTATTGCTGATGTCCATTCTTTGAATTTCCAGACTATGGCGATAGTGAATGAGTTGGGAATGGAGCAGCTGTGTGTGGTAATGGGATCAGGAGCTTCAAGTGTGTCTCTGGCTGCCTGCCATCTGCTACAGGTGATGTTTGAAGCTCTGACAGAGGGAATGAAAAGAGAGATCAGAGGAAAAGATGAAGCTATACTTCCTGGTGAGTTTAGATACTTATATTGGGAACTTGGTTACACTGAAGGTTAACCTTTAGCAAATGTTTTGTGTGTGTCGGCTCTGTGTTCTTTACATTTAATTGTTACTCACTATATGAATCTTAACACAGAACCATCCAAGGAGCTGCGGTCAATGTTACGACACCTTTTGGAAATGATGCCAGCATCAAATGTGTCAGGACCGGGCAGAGACAGCGCTATAAATCTCCTTGTCAAACAAGTACCCCGCAAATCCTTGAAAAACCCAGATAACTCCCTCACGTTATGGGTGGTAGACCAGGGTATGAAACACATCCTACATGTAGGCAAATAATTTATTAAACCATGGTGGATACCAAGGCATGCATTACCGTGACACAAAGATGCATGTTTATTTTGTTCATTTTTCTATGTTAGAAAATTTATAACTGATGTTATCTGTTATCACTGTATATGAATTAGAGACTCATTGTTTTCCTACAGGGCTGAAGAAAATCCTGGAAGTGGCTGGGACTGTCCCAGAGATCTCAGAAGGGCCACCTCTTACAGACAACAGTCACATGAGCTGTTCAGTCTTGCTGAGCAAACTCTATGATGACCTAAAGAGTGACAAAGAGAGGGAGAACTTCAACAAACTATGTGAAGAATATGTTCAGTGAGTTGACCAAGGAAGCTTGTTTAAACTGTTTGTTCGTTTAGATCTTTTTTCCAGAACTGCATCACAAGTCCTTTGTGAGCATGAAAACTGATTGATTCTTCTAACATAATGTTGTTGTGGGCAGGCAACATTTCAGCCGGCCTGGCCTAGACGGCAAGCTGAGAGCCATCCAGACAGTATCAGTGCTTCTACAAGGGCCAAGTGATGTGGGTAACAGAACTCTGGAAATGTCAGGAATGATGGATGCCGTGATATCGCTGTGTGCCTCCGAAGATGTTACTCACCAGCAGGTAGCGGTTGAGGCTCTAATCCATGCTGCAGGCAAAGCCAAGAGAGCTTCATTTATCACAGCCAACGGAGTGTCCCTGCTAAAGGACCTATACAAGAAGAGCGAGAATGACAGGATACGTGTGAGAGCCCTAGTGGTAAGTACCACAGATAGTTTTAGAAAATAACACTTCTAAATAAAGATGAAAATAACAGCTATGTGTATGTGGGCTATTGCACAGGGTTTGTGCAAGCTTGGATCAGCAGGAGGAACAGATTTCAGCATGAAGCAGTTTGCAGAGGGATCTACACTTAAGCTTGCCAAGCAGTGCAGGAAGTATGTTGGCTTATATTGAATCTTAAGCCCTAGGTATAGATTAAGAGATGCAGCATGCTTGATGTACATCTGCAAAACCTGATCTAAATATCAGGTTTTGAGTGGATTACTGGATTTCAAATAACTGACAAGCTTTATCTCTTTCTCTGTAAGGTGGCTGTGTAATGAGACTCTCCCCCCAACTTCCCGCCGCTGGTCTGTGGAAGGTCTCGCCTACCTCACCTTTGATGCAGATGTAAAGGAAGACTTGGTGGAAGACAAGAATGCCCTGCTGGCCATGTTTGACCTTGCAAAGGTATAACTCATCATTATTTTCCTCATAGCTGAAAGAATTTAAACTGAAGTCTTATCTTTTCTCCACTCTGACTTCTGTGGAGTTAACAGGGTCTGATTCTTCATAACCAAACGTCAGCATATTTGGCACACACCTTCACGGTGCATTAGATGGCAGTGTTAGTCCTGTCTATAGCGCTGACCAGTTAATCAGTAGTCCTTTCCTGTCTCTCATTGGACTCATTTGTTCTAAATCTAAGTAACTATTGCTAACTATTTCATGTCACAGGACCAGATTGTCATCCATGCTTGAAATGCACTGATGCCCTTTTTGTGTTTTCTGTGTGTTTTTGCAGTCCGAGGATAAGACTGTGCTCTTTGCTGTGGGTTCTACATTAGTGAATTGCACCAACAGTTATGATGTGGAGAAACCAGACCCTCAAATGGTGGAGCTGGCCAAGTATGCAAAGCAGCATGTACCTGAGGAACATCCCAAGGTAATACTAAAATTAACCTTTTCTTTTCAAGTAGAACTAACATAGCACAATATTTATTTTATACAGCTTCATTTCAATTATTTTTGGTTATGATTCATATTTCTGCCTGCTTTTTTTTTATGTTAGGATGCACCTTCCTATGTAGAGAAAAGGCTGGTGAAGCTGCTGGAGGCTGGTGTGGTGTCTGCATTGGTTTGCATGGTCAAACAGGAGAGTCCTGCACTCACTGAGGCTTGTAGGGAATGTATTGCCAGGTAGGAAAATGGCAGTAAGTCTTGTTTTTTCTGTAGATTTTCTGGTTAATATAATCTTTCACGGCAGGGTGTTCTTGGCCCTAGTGGAGCGACAGGAAGACAGAGGCACAGTGGTGGCACAGGGTGGAGGAAAGGTAGAGTGTACTGATAAAAATTTCCCAAATTTCCCCTTGTGGGACAATTAAAAGATTTTTTTCTATTCTATTCTAAAATACACTCGGTTTAGCCTACACTCTTAACTAAGCACCACACTTCAGAAGGCTTAAATGATTTATGTCTGCTGCTCTCCTCCAAAAGGCTCTGATCCCACTTGCATCCGACAACACAGATGCAGGAAAAATCAAAGCTGCACAAGCCCTGGCAAAAATAACCATCACGTCTAACCCGGAGATTGCCTTTCCAGGAGAAAGGGTAAAAATGCAAACAGTAACACACAAGTTAACTTAAAAAAATACAATAACTCTTTAACATTATCTTGCTTTTGTTTGTTTGTGTATTTTTTGGGGTCAGATCTATGAGGTGGTACGCCCACTAACCAGCCTTCTGAGGCTTGAGTGCACCCTGCTGCAGAACTTTGAGGCACTCATGGCTCTCACAAACCTGGCTGGCATCAACGATAGACTCAGGTTCGCCACTAGGGGGGAGTCTCTACTAAAAGTATTCATACAAAACAGTCTATTTTCATTCCAGAACATTACATTTAGGATACTTTTATTTATTTATTTATTTTACATTTTCTGCATTTTGCAAAGCTACTTTTGCAGATCAATACATGTGTCACTTTTATTGCTTAGCATAAAGTATTTAGATGGTGTGAAATCCTTCCATCAAACCTGTTTTTAAATTCTTCCAGGGTGACCACAAGTGACTGAGACTTAATATAGACTAAATCACAGACTTGATTAACATGCAGTAATTTTCTTGTATGGCAACTTTCCAAAGACTGAAACATTTAGAGTCTCTGTTGACCACTGAAATCCAATTTCCTGTCAAAGCTGTTTTCACTGTAGAAGCTGATAATTAACGCTGAAGTTGTGCAGTTATGCAAAGCATGCCTTGTTCTGTTTTATTTTTTACTTTTTTCAAAACTTACATTATATCTGCCTTTTAAAGCATCTTTTATCCTGATCAGCGCAGTTTCATAAGTGTTTTTCAGTTTTCTGAATTAAGTATACACTTTCACAGGCAAAAGATCATCAAGGAGAAAGCTGTACCTAAAATTGAAGGTTACATGTTTGAGGAGCATGACCTTGTACGAGCTTCTGCCACAGAGTGCATGTGCAACTTGGTTTTAAATACTGAGGTAAGGGATAATTTATTAACAAGTCTTTGAATACATGAATACCGGTTGAACTGACAGTAGCGGCTGTGCTGTGTGGCATCCTCAGGTGCAGAAGCTCTACCTGGCCACAGGAAATGATCGCCTGAAGCTGCTCGTGCTTTATAGCGGAGAGGATGACGGGAGGCTGCGGAAAGCTGCTGCAGGAACCTTGGCCATGCTGACAGCCGAACATCCTGAACTCTGCGCTCGCATCCCTGGAACTGTAAGAAAAGCACTCCAGTAGTGTCGCTACCATTATTTTATTTTTTTTACTCTATTTTTGCTCACATGACTTCTGTTATCTTCTCAGACAACCCACTGGCTAGAAATTGTGCAGGCTTTGTTGCTCAGTGAAATACCTGACCTACGTCATCGTGGAGTGGTCATAGTTCAGAACATGATCCAGGCAGAGAAGAGTCTGGCTGAGAAACTCATAGAGAGCGAAGCTCTGGAGATTCTTTCCGTCCTTGCAAAGGGAGGAGATGGCATGCCAGATGCCGTCTCGAAGATAGCTCAGAACTGCCTGGATAAAGCAATGGAGTACGGCATCATCAGAAACAGGGAAGAAAAGGAGAAGAGCTCAGGAACTGAACCCTGAACACAAAGTGCAGTGTGTGGATGTGCCACCTGACAGCGTTTCAGTTCTTTGAACATTATATTGGACCAGTGAAGTAATTTCATTTTTGCAGGAAATGGGCTCATATGTCTTAACAAAAAATGATTAAAAGCAATAAGGGATGTAGTGAAGAATGGTATCAAATGGAAGAACCAACAGCACAGAAATGATTTTTGACTGCTGTGTAACGTTGATTGTACACTTGTTAAAGTCTGGCAAAAGTGTGTATTCCACCCAGAGACCAACATTTCTCCTCCATGTATTTCCACTAAAAATGACCATTCCTATATATGTGCAAATATTTCATTTGAGTGTCATTATTAGTCCCACAAACACATTCTTATTTTTATTGTGCACACTACTTTTCTCAATATTTTATTTTATATTCAGCAAAAATAGAAACATTTCATTTACACTATAAAATTTACTTTTTGTTTAAATGTTTGTTATCACTATTATTGACAATCCAACACATTCCCAGTGTGCTTTGTTGTTTTAATACGTTTTAACTGAACACATGAAAAAAATAAATAAAAATGACCAATCCTCACTTCTGTTTACTTTATTCCATATCCCACCTGGCTAGATGTACTTTATAATGGTGCTTTAGTGCTGGGATGCCCAACTATTTTTATCCCTCAGCCATGAAAGGCTGGTGGGGTATTGTCATCGCCCTACTGGGCAGGCAATATGGATACCCAACTCTTTGAATGCGATCACTTGACAATGAAGTAATGTAGGAGTTTCAAATTTATACCTTAAGTGTATGTACTGAAAATCTCCGATGAGTCTGAATCTGTTGGGGGTTTTTTTTGAAAATATCGTGAATGAAATAACAGAAGAAAGGATTTTGAAACTGACATCATAGGTACATCTGCTAGGAGGATGAGGGGTGCCACTGACTGCTCTGAGAATTTTTATATTATTAAAATGGCCATTCTACAACTTTCCAAACTAAATAAGAAATGTGACACAAGTTGTCCTATCAAAGTTTGTGGCACACATTTTATAATTTATGGCAGGGGTTTCAAACTCAATTTAGTTTAGTGATCATGTACAGTCCAGCTGATCTGCTACGTAAGTGAGCCAGGCCACATAACAATCTGGATCAAAAAAGCCAACCCTTCCATGTCTGTACAACTTTTTATTGTACAACTGTTTATGCGCACGCACATTTCACACTTAGTGAGCCAGCTATTTATAAGACATTGTGAAAAGCCCGCGGTATATGCCTGATGCACAGCTTTTGTTCACAATAATCTCGGTGCAACGTGTAGTAACAGAGCAACCTTAAATACTGTCAATAAACATGAACTTGGTGTATGTCTCTTTAAAGACGATTTAAATGACATGCTCCTCCCTCGCCACTCGTCATCATCTCTCGCCGCTTGTGCTCCTGCTGTATTAAAAAAAAATAAAAATAAGCGCAATCGTAGGTTAGTTTTGCGAACAGCTTCTGTTGAGCTGCTCGGTGTTCAGATGCGCTGGTTTGGCTTCGGTTTCAACGCCTTTGGACAGATATGTGTCCAGGAAAAGTCAGGCAGAGGAGAAAGTAGCAGCGCGCCCCACCAAGTCAAAATAAGTCACCCAGCAGAGCTCAGCAGTCACGTGGATAGAAGTAGATGCTGCTTGAAGACAAGTCAGATCAGAGTGAGCTGGAGTCGAAGAGCATCTTTACATTTAGAGGGTGAGTGTATCAAAGACATCGCCTAAGTCCTGAGGATTAATACATCTATTGCTTTAGCTTAGCTCTTGTTTTGTTGTTTGTTGTTTCTGTCAGGAGACAGCTGCCTGAGCTTGGCAGGTTTTGGGGAATCGGTCTCCAGCGAGGACTGTGGTATTTCTAAAATAGAGAGCCGTGGTTGTAAGGATTTATTCATCAGTGAATCGCACTTGACCCTGGCCTTCCCAGACAGGATTGAGACCTGGGATCTGCAGAAGAGGGAGAAGAGTCCATCATGGAGCATGGATATAAAAACCGACGCAGAGGGCTCTGGTAATGTGTATGCTAATATCTTATCTGGCTAGACAGACATTAATAATGATGTATGAAATTACAGAGTCTCAATATTACTTTTTATTTATTTTTATAGATGTGAATTTGCCATTGGTCCCTGGAGGTTACATTGCCTTAAAGCCTCCCTTCTACTGCACCTTACCAGGACACCTGAAAGCCAGGAGCCTAGCACTGGGTGCAGAGCATGCTGTTCTTCTTACTGCCACTGGAGCAGTGTACAGCTGGGGACTGGGCAGGTGGAGCCACTCACACATATGTCTTTGTTGAACATGTGAGAAGCAGCAGTTTCATGCATAAACAACAAATAAGCATAAGTAATCTTCCTATGCATGCATGTGTTTATGTAACAGCCATGGTCAGCTGGGGCATGGAGGGCTCACCTCTGAGGAGGAGCCCAGAGTAGTGGAGGCACTCTGGGGGATGCCCATGACCCATGTGGCTACAGGAGGCTGGCACTCAGCTTGCATTAGTGGTAAATGTCAAATAAAGATTTGGACAAGTTACAATCAGTTTGAAAAGGATTTGAAGAGGATCTTTTTGTTCTTAGATGGGGGTGACCTTTATGTGTGGGGCTGGAATGAGAGCGGCCAGCTTGGACTTCCTTCTCGAGGTCTGAGGAAATCTCAGCAGAAAACTAGTCAACAAACAGGTCTGTCCTGAAATGTGCACTGCTTTAAAGAGTTCTATTGAAGAGGCAGTTTTTACATCCATTTTGAACCACTGACCTTATCAAACAGGAGAATTATGCTGTGATACCAGCACACCACCAGATGAAAAGCTAAAGGAGGAAGAGGAGCATGAAGATGTGTTCATATCAATCCAGGCGTTCCCCGCTCTGCTGGACGTCTCTTCATCATGTGAAATCCGAGCAGTAAGCTGTGGTTCCCGCCACACAGCTGCAGTAACAAGTAAGGAATCTCTTCTGACAGTTGTTTTACCGGGATGCACATTTTCTAGCAATCATCGTGTCACAATTTCTTATTTTCAGCCACTGGTGACCTCTACACTTGGGGATGGGGTGAGTTTTGGTTTTAGAAATGTGTTAAATACTCAAAGCAGTATCATTCAAATCAAAGTGAACGCCAAGATTTTTGGCATCTTTGCCTTTATTACCTTTACAGGGGAATACGGCCAGCTTGGACACCAAACAGTAACTAGTTCGGATGAGCCGCAGCGTGTGGAGTTTTTCAGGGCTGAGCAGATGCGTGTGCTTGATGTGGTGTGCGGGACATGGAACACATTTGCTGCTGCTGTAAAGGAGGAAGTAGCTTGTGCTGAAAATAGCACAAAATGCACTTGTTAAGCACAGTGAACTTTGGACAACAGTTGTAAATTTCTCCTACAAACACAAAGAATTAACTAAATTTCTTTGTTCATTTTTTTTCTCTATAAAAACTCAACTCAATACTTTTTGGTGAAACTTTTATTTTTTCTTCAAACAGATGTTTAAAAAGGGTTTATATTTGACAAATTACATAAAACAGTTAAGGCAGCAAAATCCACAGGTAAATATAATTTAAGGCAAGTAATTAAAATTGTTCTGATTTAAAATTATACACTAAAATTAAAAAGGTGCATGCATCTCCAAGGTCCACTGGAAGTCTTCAGAGCACAATCTTGAAGGAACTGTGGATAAATCAAATGAGAATCAATTGGACACTTATAAATGCAAATAATTATTGGTGTTTGGAGCAGCTGGATTTCTAGTTACCTGACAAAATCTGGTGACCTTGAAATGACGTGCTGAAACTCTGAGAGGTTCACAGTTCCGTCCTTGTCGATGTCTGACTCTTCAAGAATCTAAACAACACGCAGACATGGAAAAGAAAGACATTGTTAGGCTTACTGACACATCAGTATACCATCCCACACGCAGTTTATAACCACCCCTTACAACTATAAAGACAAACTCAGTAATCTCACGTTGCTGATGAGCTGCTTCATTTCCGTGGAGGAAAGTTTTGCATCGTTTGTCTCACCAGTTAAGCAGTTAACCAGCTTCTCCAGATCAGCACAGTCAAGGGTTCCATCATCATCAAAGTCTGAAAGCAGCAGACTGGTTAGCATTTCGTAGACTGACATATTTGTGTGCAAAAATAACTATATCACTTTTTATCAACGTTTTTTTTTTTTTTTTTTTTTACCAAATATGCGGAATGCATAGTGGGATTTGATTTCCAGAGTAGCAGAGTCGCTGAAGGCACTCAGAAGATCCAGGAAGTCCTCAAAAGTGAGGCTTCCATCTTTTTGTTCAGAGGTTGAGAACACCTGGCAGATTCTTTCCTTGAAGGGGTTGGACTGTAACGGGAATGAGTACAAAGGTCAGAACAGATTACCAGCCACTGAAGCACTTCCTTCAGAGCATGAATTACAATATAATCCCATAAACATAGAAATCAAGCATTAACGCAAAAAACAAAACATAAAAACAATGTAATGCATATGCTTTGTTAAAATCTTTTCACCTTGAGCTCAGGCAGAGTAATAATCCTGCCTATTGGTACTCTGGCATCTATTTGTTCTTTTTCATGTTTCTCAAGCAGTTCTGTGAATCTCTTGTGAGCACTGCAAAAAAAGAGAAAAATATATCACACATTACAACAACCAGCAGAAGACAAAATTTTTTGTTAGTATGATGACTTGCAGCTTGTCACTTACAGAAGAATTTCTTGTTTTGTCAGGAAGGTCAGCTCCTAAAAATATATGTAGGGATTAGTCCTTTAAGAAGTTGAAGAGCTTCTTGTTCAAATAAACAGGCATCTTCTTAATTTAACAAGAAAAATAAAAGCATATAAAAAGTGATACATTAAACAATAATAAACAGTTTTCAAACTGAGCTTTGAATGAACAACAAAACAAAGACAAGACAGCCCGGACCCACTCAGTGCGTACCTGATTTTAATTACTGAAGTTGTTCAAACAGGAGATAAAAGGATAACACATATATTTATGAATACATTTTCTCTGAGTTTAGTAACAATAAGCGCTTCTTTCTTCTTCCAAAACAAAGGCAAAGTAAATGTAAGCATCAGTGCAAAGACAACAATCACTTATTAACATAAATTTGTAACTTTTACCCTCAAACGGATGTTTTTAAAGAGTCTGAGCAACAGTATTGGTTGTTATTAGGCTAGTGACCGTAACTTGTTTTTAATAGTATTTCCGCAGACGTTACATATAATCAATACGAATTACATCAACTACAAATGTAAATAATACTGGTTATTTGAGCACCAGGACGCTTATCATTTTATTTCTCCTTTGAAACGTCAGGCTAACAAAGCTATTACGCTCTTCCTTTAACGTTATTACAGGGCGTAAAAAACACTTCCACTCGTCCATTAAGAAAATAGGTAAAGTTTGCCTGTGGAGACTTTGCTTTCGGGACTTACCTGATATTCTGAGAGCGACTCTTTCGAAAGTTGACTCGCCGTAGTTCCCATGTCGAAGTTTTCAACTTCAAATTGTACTTTGCCGTAGTTAACAGTAACCCGCAAAACTACTGAACGGCTAATGTTTTCTGCTTCGCTTACTTCCGGTTTCTGACTAGAAGCGTCCTCCCCTTGTCGGGTGTAACGTAGCGGTTTCTATAGTGACGTATATGCAAAACCTTAAAAAAAAAGTGGCCTTTTTTTTCTTTGGAAAGTTTAAAAAAGGATATACTCAGTTTGGTTCCTGTTCACAATTTTGTCATCATTACTTGATTTTCGTTGAGATAACAAAATAAAAGAGGAGACCGACTGGAAGTGGGTAAAGGTCGTTGATATAAATAAGGATACTAAAAACACTTTTATAAGTAAGACGTGAGCAGTGAAATGTACTCAAGTACAAGGAGTAGCTTTTATTTTCGTAGCATAAAAATAAAGCCCTGCGAGTCCTATTATTGTGGGGTCTCTAGTGATAGAATCACTAGTATCACAGTAGATTGTATCACTCTAACCAGTCCAACCCAGTTCCACATATTACCAAAGAAGACAAAATAATGTTTCCTTTCTTTATTTGTATAACTACGGTTATTCTTGACTTTCATAATCCATTAAATTACACAGCATCTTTTTCTGAAAAAACAACAACACACCCTCTAATACTATCACTGATCTGCAACCCAATTAATTATACTTGCAACCCCATAATCATAAATACAAAACAAACATTACAAACATATGTTAAAACATATAAAATATTATTGCACAACATTTCTATGGTCCTGAGTATTTACTGGACACATTTATGTCATAATCTAAAAATAATAGTAATCCATTCAATCCTATTGTATTATTTAAAAATAATAATACTAAATTGTTTCCTTAGCTCACAAAGGCTTAATTCTCTTTGTAGTTGTTTAAATTATTACTTTAAAAGTGTATTTAAGCAAAGATATCAAAAAGATTAATTTGCAAAAAACATCACTATTTATTTTCAGTAGATTTAGAAAGTTGCTTAAATTAATATAAACCAAGACTTATCTGAAACTGAATGAGTATTCAGTATGAGGGTGACTACTACTATCTTCTCACAGTCCAAAGACATGCAGCATCAGTGGGGTTAGGTTAATTGATGATCTTTAAAGTAATAGTGTGTAAAATCTCACCACTAGATGTCTGTAGATTGCAGTCAAATGAATTCTGTTTTCTTACCCCTCCCAATCCAAGTGCATAATTGTAACTATGGTGGCTGCTATAATATGACAAACTTGTTTTAGTCAACCAATGGAGATCAGAAACTTAAAACTTAGACTGTACCATAATTTTAGTTTATAGTCGACTGTTGTTGTTTAGCTGGCTTATTGTCATCTGTCTGGACACAACAGGATTGCATGTCAAATCTGCTGACAAGAAGAAATTGTGACAATATGGTAAATGGTAAATGGCCTGTATTTGTATAGCGCTTTTCTAGTCCCTAAGGACCCCAAAGTGCTTTACACAACCTGTCATCCACCCATTCACACACACATTCACACACATATCAGAAATAAATAAGCACATTTATCCATGTTTTCATGTGTTTTCAGTTCAGGAGATGGGGCTTGAGGATGCTTATTCTGTTGTCTCTTTTCTTTGTGTTCTTGCTTCTTTGGTGAAGGGGACCCCCTCTCAGATGATAAAACATAGATACTTCATATCTTGAATCTGAATTTACCTCCATGTTTTCTTCTCCTCCATCTTTGGTGTATAACCTGACCTGGACAAATCTACTTTTTTCACGTTTTTTTTTTAATTTGTTTTTTGTATTTTTAATACAGAACGGAATTTTTTTTAATGTGTCAGTTCTTATTTAACCATTCCTAAACTCCTCCAGAAATAGTAAAATAAAAAGCAAACATAGATGTAGAACTATGGTTTTGAGATTAAAAGTGTTCTTGCTGGTTTTCCTACCTCCTATAAAGTAATATTGTCTTGTCTTTTGTCAGCATAAATAACATAGGTAAGAGAATTTTTATAAAGTCAACCCAAAGCATACATATATGTTTGTCCGACATGTTCAGAAAGAAAAAAAAAAAGAAGAAATCTTTGGCATAAATATGATGTACATGTTTAATCAGGTTACTTCCCTAAACAAAAGACAGAAAAGTACAGGGACATGAGACTAACTTGTCAACTCGTTATACTCTGACTCTCATGTCAGGCAAAAGACCAAAACATATCTGCATGTGTTTTATCCCAGCAGGGATAACCTTAAGCAATACAGAATTCCAGAGTCTCTGAATTTTTGTGTGCTGCCTGAAACTGTTTTCCTTTACATAAATAAAGACATTTGAACCATAAAGTTAGAAACGGATACATCATAATTCCTCAGAATGGTTGTTCACCAGCACGAGCTATTAATAATAACTTTTTTTTATTGCCTTCGTTTTACAAAATATGTTTTGATTTGAACTCAATCGACAAAGAACATCTTAAAACAAAATTGAATGTATTCTATTTTTATAAAAAAAACAAAAAAAACCCCGATGAATATCTCCAAATTTCAGGAGATGATTATCTTAACGTGGGGCAAGCTAGGCTCCTGGATTTGTCTCCCAGTCTGTTGTATCTAAAGCAAAAACAGAGGTAAAACAGCATGTAAAAGTGTGCAAGTGAGGTTTTAACATGGATTTTTGTGAAAGAATTCTTGTAAATGGTAAATGGTAAATGGCCTGTATTTATATAGCGCTTTGTAGCTGATGGTGTGTTTAATCTTAAGTGTTACCTGTCATTTTTGTTCCCTCTCTGGTCTCAGCTGGAACCCCAATCCCGTACTCATTTTCTCCTGTGACTCTAAAGAAATAGATTCCTCCCTCCTCCAGGTCGGACACCTTGTAAGACAATCGGCGACACTTGTCAGTAAGTCTTATCCATCCCGTTCTGCTGATGTCTCGTATGTCTACAAGGTAGTTCTTCACGGGAGACCCTCCCTCATTCTCAGGAATGTCCCAGGTAACAGTGGCAGAGTTCTTAGTCACATCTTTAACTATTATATGAGCCGGGGGACCAGGTGAATCTAAAACCCTCACATTTAGGGTCAAAGAGGCAGATCCAGCAGCATTTTGCAGTTTGACAGTATATTTGCCAGAGTCATCACGTGTTGCTCGTTCCACTGTGATAGAGGTGGCAGAGCTCGTGGTGTTGATCATTCCTCTGACTCGCAGATCAACATCTGCTTTCTCCCATGACACACTGGGAACAGGTTTGCCTGTGAAAGGCACCGTCAATGTGAAGGAGCTGCCACATTTAACAGGCAGAGTCTTTCTCATCTCAGGGTTAATGTGAATCTCAGGCTTCTCCTCTCGCTCTGTAGCTACTTCGGGGTCTGTTTCTGGGCTAGGCTCACTAATACCAACTTTATTTATGGATCTGACAGTAAAAACATATGCTGTCCCCGATGTGAGTCCCTTTACTGTAAACTCTGTCCTATCTGTGTTCTGAACAGCAACAGTCCAGTCTTCTTCTGTTGATTTTCTGAATTCAACTTTGTACCCTGTAACTGCCGCTCCACCGTCAAACACCGGTTTGTTCCATGACAGAGTGATTGAAGATCTGGATGAATCAATTATAGTGGGCTTTACTGGAGGGGAAGGAAGAAACTTTGGATCCTCTGCCAAGGTGAGTGGGCATGGCAAACTTGGTTCACTTAGCCCAGCAGCATTCTCAGCAAAGACTCTGAATTCATACTCAGATCCCGGATGCAGACCAGAGGCTTTGACTCGTAGGTCATAGACTGGCTTCTTATTGACCCGGACCCAACGGATGCCCTGCTTCTCCCTTTTCTCTACAATGTAACCGCTGATGCGGCTGCCACCATCAGAGGCGGGCGTCTTCCAGCAAATAGTCATCGCTTCATTGGTTGCACTTGTGACCTCAACATCTGTTGGAGCAGATGGGATGGTAAAAGGATCCATGGCCTTGACTGGGTCACTTTCCAAAGTCTCACCCTCACCATATTTATTGACTGCCCTCACCCTAAACAGGTATTCGTTTCCTTTGAGAAGTTTGGTTATCTTGCAAGTAGTTGACATCATGTCACCATACACAAGGGTCCAGGCAACACGGCTGGTTTCACATTTCTCAACAATGTAGTACATGATCTCCGCCCCACCAGTCTCATGAGGAGTTCCCCATGAGAGGGTGCACTTTTCTGCTGAAAGTCCAGAAACTTCAAGGGGTCCAGCAGGTGGACCAGGTCTGTCTAGTACTTTGCAGGTGATAGCCTTAGATGTGGTGCCCCCTGTATTCTGGAGAGTAAGAGTATACTGCCCAGAGTCTTTCCTAACACTTTCTCTGATAAGCAGAGAGGTATGCGTTTTTGTTGCGGTTATTTCAACTCGTCCTGTGGTGCCAATATTTCTACCATTCTTCAGCCAAAACACTGTAGGGTTGGGGCGGCCTGAGATGACAGCTTCTATTCTTAGGAGGTCTCCTGCTTTGACAACCACTACCTGTCGAAATTTGTCTTCCAAGATAATTTTGGGTGGCTCTACATTGTGCTGTGCTGTGACAGGTCCGGTTGTTTCAGAGGGTGGACTGAAGAGCTCCGCTGCATTCTTTGCAATAACACGAAAGTTGTACTGTTCACCCTCTGTAAGGCCAGTCACTTCAAAGAAGGTGTCCAATAAGTTTGTGAAGTTACACTTAAGCCAGCAACTATCGGGCAGTTCTTTGCGCTCAACAATGTAACCAGTTATTTTAGCGCCACCATCATATTCTGGCTTGTCCCACGAGAGAGTTACTGAAGTGTTAGTTATATTGGTGACAGTGAGGTTGCCTGGGGGGTCACACTGGTCTCTAGCTGCTACAGGATCAGATGGCTTGCTACAGGGTCCAACACCTGCCATATTCTCTGCACACACCCGGAACTCATATATAAGACCCTCCTCAACACTTGTCACCTTATACTGGTTTTCCGTCACTGGGCTTTTGTTCAATTTTTTCCACAGAATACTGCTTTGATCTTTGCATTCAATATGGTACCCAATAATAGGGCTGCCGCCATCACTCTCCGGTTTGCTCCAAGCAATGACCATAACAGACTTTGAGGCCTGCACAACATGAAGATTGGGTGGTGAGCCAGGTGGCTTGAAGGGATACTGAGCAACAACAGGCTCTGACTCAGTGAATTGGCTCTTTCCATAGCGATTCTCTGTAGCAACACGAAACTGGTATTCAGTGCCTTGTGTCAGACGGGAAATTTTGATTGATGTTCTTGCAACTGTAGCTGATACACTCTGCCATAATGTACTGCCTGTATCTCTTTTCTCAACAACATAATTAGTGATTTGACATCCACCAGTGTAATGTGGAGGCTGCCATGACAGAGACACAAAGTCAGCACTGACACCATCAACACTGAGGTCTGCTGGAGGACCAGGCCTTTCAAAAACATTAACAAATATTTGAGCAGAGGTGGTTCCAATGGAGTTGTTCAGGGTCACCTCATAAACACCAACATCTATCCTGGTTGCATCTTTGATAATGATCTGAGATGACGTGTCAGATGTGCTCACATTTACTCTGCTTGTCTCTTTCAGTGCATTGCCGTCTTTTTTCCAGGTTGCTGTTGGTGGTGGTACCCCTTTAAATGGAACATCGATCTTTAAATCATTTCCTGCCTTCACACTGAATGTGTTGGACAGCAGACTGATCATAGGCTCAGTACTGGTATCCTTTACTATCACAGGTGCCAGCAGGCATTTTGGCTCACTCTTTCCCTTCTCATTCACTGCACACACTCTAAAGAAGTACTCTTTTCCTTTTGTCAGGCCATCAATAATTGCATCGAGCGCTTTACTCTCTGAACATTTTGTCCATGTGTCATCTCCCTTAGCTTGCATTTCTACAATATAACATGTGATTTTGCTTCCTCCATCATGGGCTGGCTTTTCCCAAGAGAGTCTTGCACTACTGCATGTGACATCGTTGAGTGTGATCTTGCCAGGAGGCAGGGGCACCTCAGAGACTTTAATAGCTACCGTGGTTTCTGCTGGCAGCCCAGTGCCAAACTCATTCACAGCCAGGACACGAAAATAATAGAAGCATCCTTCCTGTAAATTGTCGATCTTATATGAATTCCTCATGCAGTTGCTAAAGACGCTTGTGAATGCTTTTCTAGTCTCCTCTCGCTTCTCTACAATGTAGTGCGAAATCTTTGCTCCTCCATCAATCAAAGGTGGCTCCCAAGAGATGGACACAGAATCCTTCTTTACATCCTTAACCTCCAAGTTTGTTGGTGCACTGGGAGAGTCCAAAACTTTCACATTGATGAATGCTGACTTGGAGCCACAGCAGTTCGAAGCCGTCAACACATACTTCCCAGTATCATTTCTGTTGACATTTTCAATGAGTAGCACAGTATAGGAGCTTGTTACCTCGATCTGAGCACGCTCACTGAGGGTGTCACCTTCCTTTGACCATTTAACCTCAGGCTCTGGCCTTCCTCTGATGGTAACAAAGAGATGTAAAGTGGCACAGACTCGAACGCTGACAATCTTCCTCAAGGCAGCGTCCAGCTCAATCTCTGGTGCCTCTACTTTTTCGGCTGCAACCACAGACCCAGGTAGATCCACATGGTCTCCGACACCAGCAGCATTTATGGCGCAAATACGAAAATTGTACTCTGCATTTTCTCTCAGTCTTTTCACAGTGTAATTTGTGTCCTCTACACCTGCGCTTGGTGTGCATGTAATCCACTCATCATCTGTTGCTTCTTTCATCTCTACTACATATCCACTGATGGTGGCTCCTCCATCATAGATTGGTTTTGACCAAGTCAGAGACACAGTACTGCTAGAATAGTCTGTCATTTTGGGGTTGGTTGGTGGACCAGGTGGGTAAGTAGCTTCACATACTTTTATATATTCACTTGGATCACTGGGAGCACCCACACCAGCTGCGTTTTCTGCAAGTATTCTAAACTGGTAGTAATGCCCCTCTGTGAGCCCAGTACATCGGAAACGCAAATCATTTAGTCTTCTCTTGTTGCATTTAGTCCACCTGACACCCTCTTTGTCAAGTTTCTCCACAATGAAGCCATCAATCTCTGAACCTCCATCAGTCTCAGGCCTTTCCCATGTTAATGTTACAGAGTCACCGGTCACAGCTGTAGCTATAGGTGTAGAAGGTGTACTTGGTGGTGTGAAAGGATTTTGTGCAATTAAGGGGTCTGATTCCAAAAATTCACCAACACCATATTTGTTCACGGCAGCAATTCTGAATACATATTCTTTGCCAGGTACCAGTTTTGTTACTTTGTAACTGAGAGCTTCAACATGAGCTTCAACTCCTGTCCATGTAACACGACTGGTCTCCCTTTTTTCAATGATGTAATGAGAAACAGTTGCACCTCCATCATTTAAGGGGGGATTCCAGTGAAGACTGCATTTCTCTGCACTGATAACTTTTACCTTCAGTTGTCCATCAGGAGGACCAGGTCTATCCAGGACCTTCAAATTTACTGGGACAGAAGTAGTTCCACCAATGTTAGTGAGGCTTAAGAGAAAGTGTCCCCCATCTGCTCGTGTACAGTCCCTGATAGTCAGGGTTGTATGTGTGAGAGTGGTTTTGATCTCCATTCTTGGTGTGACTTTGTCGATTTCTCTTCCTTCTTTCAACCATGTTACTGCTGGAAGAGGCTTTCCAAAGTAATCAGCTTCAATGACGAATGTCTCTCCAGCCTGAACAACTGTAGTACTCTTGAACTTGGGATCAACTGATGCTGTGGGTCCTTCAATAACATCCTGTGCAATGATGGTTACACATTCTGAAGGTGGACTCCAAACACCAGCCCCATTCTTAGCAGTTACTCTAAATTCATAACTTTGTCCTCCTGTCAGACATGTGACTGTGAACTGATTCTCAATAACATTTGTAAAGTTTGCCTTCATCCACCTGCCATCTGGGAGCTCCTTTTTTTCTACTACATAGCCTGTAATACTGCTTCCACCATCATATTTGGGCTTTGCCCACTGGAGTGTAATGTTCTCTCTCGTAATGACAACGGCTTCAGGTTTACCAGGTGGATCACAGGGGTCTCTTGCCACATAGCATTCTGATATCCTGCTAGATGGGCTGAGCCCTGCAATATTTTCAGCAAAGGCTCTGAATTCATATTCAATACCTTCTTCAAGCCCACTTGTTTTGAAGCGAGCATCCGGTATAACAAATTTGTTAAGTTTGGTCCATAAAATGCTGTTCTTTTCTTTGCGTTCAAGGTGATAGCCAATGACAGGACTGCCTCCATCTCTGACTGGAGGCTCCCATTCAACCACCATGCTGTACTTTGTAACAGTGGAAACAAAGGGGGTGCCCGGGGCAGCAGGAACACTGAATGGATATTGTGCAACTACAATGGGTGATGTGATTGCAGTACTTTTTCCATATCTATTTTCTGCAAACACTCTGAATTGGTATTCACTTCCTGTCTTCAACTTGGTAACTTTGATTGTGGTTCTTACTGTAGTTGCAGAAACAGTCTGCCACTCCATACTTGTAGATTCCCGTTTCTCCACTACATAGTTGTCTAGTTGACAGCCTCCTGTGTATTCAGGTGGCTCCCAAGAGATGGTAACATAGTCTGAACTGACTTCATCAATCGTGACAGGTCCCGTGGGAGGGTCTGGCTTTTCAAGAACAACCACGGTGATTTCCCCTGTATATTTTCCAGCACTGTTGGCTGCAGTGACAGAGTACTGACCAGAGTGCTCCCTGATAGCATGTCTGATATGAAGGACTGTTAATGACGGTGTGGTTGAAATCTCTAGCCTTGATGTTTCTTTTACTCCCTGGCCATCTTTTTTCCATTCAACTTTTGGTGCTGGGTTCCCCAAGACTGGGACCTCTACTTTTAACTCTTCACCATTCTTGACAGTGAATGTTGTAAAAGTAATCTGGAGTTTTGGCTTAATAGCATTTTCCTTATCTGTGATGGGGGTGGGTTGGACATTTGGGCTGATTTCTCCATTTTCTGCAGCAGAAGAAGGCTGGCCTGTAGTGCAGAATAACAAGCTATAATTACAATTTATATATATATATATATGACTGGAAATGACATAGGTATCTCCTAAAAGATAATAAGACGATGTACAAGAGGCATCATTGGCATATTTCTCAGCTTTTATGTACAATTTGTATTGTACATTGAAGAAATCACAAAATTATATGTCTGAGGATTTTCTAAAACTAATCTACTGCTTTTACACTGTTAAAAACGAACACTGCTAGTTATTTAAGCTTATCTAAGGCATTTTAATCAACATATGAAACAAACTGATCTTGGGAGAAGCATCCTTCTTTTATATACTTCAATACAAAGACATGTTAATGGAATTTATTATTAATAATTTGTTGAACATTTTCTAACTTAACTTTATAACAAAGTACGAATACATGCAATCTATGCACCGCAGAGACAGGATGAATGTGCAACATACCTTCAACAATAACAGTGGAGGGTGACTGGGAAACCTCAGTATCCCGTGTCATGTCTATATTTAGAACGTGAGCTTCATCTTCTGCTTTCTTTCCTATCTACAAGAGAGAGGGGTAACTTTTAATGTTAGTGAAAATGAGATTAAATATATACATTTAAATAGGAAAATACATTTTACCTTGTTCCAAGATTATAATATTGATTTGGTTATTTGGTGGCTTAAAGTCTGTATTAAATTTGTTAAAGAAAGCCCTCTGAGTGAGTTTTAAACAAGAATAGAAAGTAGGCTATCTTGCTGAGTGAGATGTGTGTAACCGAAACACTTGAAGGTGTTAAAAATAACTACAGACATGGCCAACCAGACTGCCAACTGCTCTGACGAACACATTAAAGCTGTATTATTATTTAAGTCTTAAGGCTCCCATTTAACATGCAAACAACAACATGCACAGAAAAAAACAACTCAACTAAAAGGACATTTGAAGATCCCTAAATGCTTTCTGTACTATATTACAAAGACGTTTAAGATGACTTTCTTACCTCATTCTTGTTTTCTTCCATTGTTTCTCTTAGTTAAACTGAAAATTTAGATCCCTTGTTAATCAGTTTGTTGGTAAAGATGCCCAAAGTGCTGTGAGCCCCAAACGTTTAGGACACAGATACACAACTCTGCCAATCACTGCCTGCTTTATCTGCAAAAGCATTCAGTGACTAAAATAAGCATGGCGGTGGATTGGCCAGCTGCTCATTCTTTCAAAATTAGTTTAGCCTGCATGGCTCAGCTAGAGATAAATGGAAAACGTCTCATCACTTAAATATTGTCCACGTACCATTCCTGTTATAAGAGGGTTTTCCCTGTAACTTCATATTTAGGTATTAATACACACCTACAGGCAGGCAAAGAAAAGCTTAATAATCTTATTTTACTGACCTTTTCAATGTTCGTGACTGATAAATATTGTGGGTGTTTGACACTTTTTTTGGCTTCAGCTAAGATTTTTGTTGGATTAGAAATGAGTACAGTTCAGTTTGAACAGTTTGGAGACAAATTTAGAGAAGCAAGGCTGACATAGTTTGGAAATGTGTAGAGGAGGGTTGTACTGGACAAAGGATATTGAATATGGAGCTTCCAGGCAGGAGGAGAAAAGAAAGACCAGAGGGGAGGTACATATATGTAGTCAAACAGCACATAGGGCTGGTATGACAGAATATGATTCTAGAGATAGAATGAGATGGAAGCAGGTGATCTGCTATACCGACCACAAAGGGAGCAGCCAAAAAAGAAGTATTAAAAAGGAAGAGGAAGCTTTAAACTTGGGTGTGCCAGGGAAAGTTTTAGATCCATTCTATTAAAGGTGTAGTGTGTAGAATATCACCACTAGATGTCAATAGATTGCAGATTGCAATCAACTGAGTTCTGTCTTCTTAACCATCCCAATTTAAGTGCATAATCCTAGCTATGGTGGCTGCTGTAGTGAGTGTAGGCTGTCAGTCCACTGTTTACCTTAGCTGTAAATATATGTCCATATCTATTTACTCTGGAGGAAGCTGTAAAACTGAAAGCTGATGTGAGCTGATGAGTCAGTGAAGCTCACTTCTGCCTGATGACAGCATTGCTGAGGTGAGTTGCTTAGGATATCCTGAACTTCCTGTCGGTAAGTGCTGCAGTTTTTTTTGCAGTTGATAGCTGCCGTCAACTGGCGTTATTGAAACTTTCTTTGAAGTGGATCTAACATTGTTGGACTCAAACACACAGCAAATAAACTCTAGTATGATGTAAAAATGTAATCAAACTGTTTAATAGAGGGAAAGAATTATTTTTAGGACACCTGAACCTAAAATTATCTGGCATAATGTTGGGTCATCATAACCAGCTGGTTGTTTAGCTGGCTCGTTGTTAGCTGTCCAGAGATGGGACAGTCGTACGTATGATCTGGTGACAATAAGAAATTGGGACAATATTAGGACTAAACAAGCATGTTTTCATGTATTAGAGGGATGACTTCAGTTTCGGAGATGAAGCTGGAGATGAGAAGGAACTGGTTGAGGTGGAAATGTGGAAGGAGGCATAGGAGTGGTGGAGGAGGAGGCAGATGAATGGGTTAACCTTATATGTGGCTGGTCTCTAACCACATACATAAAATTTGATTAGGCAGAATTGTGATGTCCATCTTGACCAAGAGGGCGGGCCATATACAAATAGCATAAACAAAAAAATAACATCAAATGTGTTTAAAAAAAAAAAAGTCAAATTGAGTCAACCCCTTAAAGGAGTGCCAAAGGCTTTAGCAAATAAATATGTTTTATAAACAGTTGTAAACTCGGGGCAGATCATTCCACAGTGATCTGCCAGTCCAAAGACATGCAGTTAATGGGGTAAGGTTAGTTGATAATTCTAGATTGCCCTCTGATCTGAATGTGAGTGTGGATGGTTGTCTGTCTCTATGTGTTAGTACCGTGGCTCTCGCCCTATGGTAGCTGGGATACAATTGGTAACAGAGAATGGAGAATATAAAAAAATGCACCGTTGATAGCTGAAGAAATCTATTTTTGTTGTTCTTTATAAAAACAAAAAATTGAATAGCCTATATTCACTGTTCCTTTAAATGAACAAGAGACACCTTGAGAAAAGGGCTTGTTTTACGTTAAACTTGCATGCATTTTTTAGTATGTTTTCCATTTGGGCATAAAATCCACAGATTTCTTTTCAGTAATGCAAAAATCACTTTGTCAGTAGTCTAAAAATACATTACAGTGGTACTAGCATAAAAATACAAATGTTAATACTATTATTTTAATGCTATATTAATATACTAAACTAACTAAACTAATTTGAAATGAGCGCTTTAGGTCTATGATTAGCTTCACAGAATCTTTTATTCTGAAACAAGGAGCCGGAAATGCACTAATACACACCAGCGAAGAAGAGCACGAAGCTAGCTTGCCAAGCTAACCGGTTGTAGACATCTGATTGAAGATGTAAACATGTATAAACCTTTCGATTGAATGGGAAAAATAATTAACCGTGTTGTTAACAGGCGTTTTAGCTGCTGTCGGTTTGTGATTTGACACGGTGTCAAATGTGAAGAGGTAAGGTCACTGTAAAATTCAATTCAATCATGCATGAATCATTAAAAGCCGTCCATTGAATGAAGTAAAATTGCTCTGTGAGGTGAATAGCAGGCTATACTGCCTCAGACACTAGTTTGATACCAGTGCACTGTCTGATAATAAAGCTGGAACTTTGTTCAAACTTTCCGCATGAAAATTACTTAATTAAGCCTCTGAGAACTGAACTTTTTGAAAGTTATACAATCACTTGTTTTAGCGTCCAGATGTTAATGTTCTTTCTAGTTTTCTTGTGTAACTATAGGTATTTCTATAGGTTTTTTGTTGGCATTGCCGGTGAAACAAACGTTATTTGCCAAATTATTGATATGACGTAAACTAAACATGCATACACGTGTCTGCCTGACCTAAATGACCGACCTCAGTGACTGTTATCAAATGTAATTCCTCTTGTTTCACTCATCAACAGATTCCAACATGTCCATCCAGTTTGTGTATAGCCATCAGCACTTCGTCACTGATGTGTATCGGATCAGTGGAAACAATTCCGCTAAAAACTCTGCATCAACAAAGTTTGACACCGCCATCCAAGGCGGCTGGGCAGACAGGATGGCACGGGGCATATTTCGCTACCATCTGGGGGATTTAAAAACGCGGGTCCTGCTGGGTTCTCATGGCTACGTGGCTCAGCTGAATATCCAAAGAGGAATAGAGAGAAGAAAGCCACAGGAGATCATGAGCATTAAGCAGGAGTTTAATGCCAAGCAGTTTAACTTTAACAAAATTAAACACGATGAAATCATATTTGAGATGATAAAGGACAAAAAAGGAGGTACACCTTTGACTAACGATGCAGAGTGTCCTCAACCCCAGAAGATGGTTGTGTTGGTCAATGTTAGCCCTCTAGAGTTTGGACATTGTCTCTTTGTCCCAGATCCTGCTCACTGTCGCCCACAGATCCTGACAAAGTTTGCAATCCATGTCGGCATTGAAGCTGTGCTTCTGAGCTCTGATCCCGGTTTCCGTGTGGGGTTCAACAGTCTGGGAGCATTTGCATCTGTCAATCATTTACACCTCCATGGATATTACCTAGACCATCCCCTCAAGATAGAGTCTAAGCCAGTTAAACCTTTATGTCCTGAAAAGGGATTTTATCGAATTTTGGATTTCCCGGCAGGCTTTTTGTTTTATGCAGAATCAGAGGAGGTGGAGAAAGTGGCCCAAACTATCTGTGAAGTCACAGATTTTCTTGTGAATGATAATATTGCTCATAACCTCTTTTTGACTAGAGGAAGCCCGCCGTGTGTTCAAACGCAAGGTGAAAAGGATTTCTGTTCAAGAAAAGGTGTTCGCGTTGCTGTGTGGCCCAGAATATCCTGCTTCGGTGCCAAAGAGGAGTCTGCCTTTAATGTTGCTCTATGTGAACTGGCTGGACATTTACCCTTTAAGAGCAAAAAGGACTTTGAGCGCATGACAGAGAAAGATGTCGTTGATGTAATCCAGAGCTATCTTTTGCCTGAAGATGAGTTTCATCAGCTGGAACAGCAGCTTACTGAACATTTGTGTTCATAATGTGCGGTCATTTTCATCAACTTACAGCTGGGCTGGAAGGGTCTTAGACTTTTGATGGCATAAATGGATGAATCTGGCCTCTGGATTTTGAATTAAATTGTAAAAACTGCAATACTGTACTGAATGTGTGTCAGAATCTTCCCTGTACAATGAAAGAGATTACACATGTTGAGATTTATGATATTTACAAGATAAAATGTGCTTTAATTGGTTAATGAATGTGTTTTAGCAAAACTGATATCAAATAAAATGTGACTAAAGAATGGAGTTTTGTGTCTGTCTGTTTAATGAATTGCTGTTCTTAGCCAAGTTTAATCGGGTCAGGAGAAGCTCGGGTGTGGTGGCACAGAGCGATTGTGAATGCTATTTGTTACATGTGAGCATTTTATGTTTGGTGTAAAAGGAGCATGGTGATAGGATACATTTTTCCAAGCAAAGTATATAATAACAATAAGTGTCATTGGGTACAAAAGGTTTTGCATTGGTTCAATAGAAAGGAGCACATTACTGAGAATTAAGGGCTGTAAGTTCTGTGGAAATCAGGCATAGGGGCATTTTGAGATTTGGACATAATATTCTTGACATACTATATTCTTGTCTATTTGTAGTGAAAAGATGATCGTGCCTTATGTAAAAGCCAGCAGCTTGAAGGATGCATTTTGTCCTTGTGTTTTGGATACTGGGTATTTTCCACAGCTGTTATCCCAACACGTTCTCAATGTGACAAATCGTCAGCATGTTACGCTTTCAGTCACCCAACGCGTTCCTATGTTATTTAATGTTATTGGTAACATTACCTAAATAACTGTCACCTGACAGTTATCCTGGCTCCACCATAAATAAAACTGCACAACAAGCCCAAAGTTAGTTCACAGCTATTGTCAAATAACAACACTACATCGGGCATTATGAGTTTCAAAAACTCACTTCAGAAAGCCTGACAGTGGTTCTCAGATAAACATCAATGCTAGACATAATCTCTGAAGAGCAAATCATTTGCTAGAACGACATCACCAAGGTAGCAGCAGTAGCGAGAGGAGCTGTCTGCTCACCTGTTGTAATGAGGCTCCTCACTGGGGATCACTCAGTAGCACATTAATCTGTATGCTTGGCTGCCAACTTGCTCTTTTTCTCCTATAATGGTTCAAAATGGTTTGACAGTTTTAATATTTATTATATTTATTTAGCAGACAGGGCAAAGTATTTAAACAGATTAACGGGAGTTACTATAGTCCTTCTTTTGCTGGTCTATACCTGGATAAATGGGAACTTCGTGTTTAATCAGGAAAACATGTTTTTCACACAGATTATTTGCTGGGGGATTAATTAAAGATATTTGTTTGATTTGGTCTCGATCAGAGACAGAACTACAAGCTTTAAATAACATGCATTCCAATATTAAGCTATTGTTAGGTTATAGCAACACTATAGGAATTCCATATGTGGAAGACAACTAAAAAGGATATAGTGCTCATAACCTTGCTGAAAAAAATAAAGGCATTTTAATTTTATTTTGAAAAGACCTGAAGTTTTGGATATTTAATCCAAATTATTTGTTCCAGTTTACTGATTCTTTATTTTACTCCGCTTTCATTGTTTCTGAGCACTAAGTGCAATAAAATGTTTTAATGTGAAAGTGAAAGTGAAATTGTTCTCTATAATTTGCTTGTATGAACCAGAAAAATGCACAAAAAACTGGACATTTGTTTCAACCTTAAACCCAATGATGGCTGTTTCAATCAAACCTGTCATGTATCTTAGACATTATTTACAGTTCATCGAAACAGCCCTGAGCAAGGAGAGAAGAATGTCCCCTGTAGCCATCTAGAAATAAGAAAACATTAACTGCAAGTTCTGTACAAGCCTCTATTATTATTGAAAAGCTTCATTTGTTTTCCAAAAATTGGCTTTTTGTCCTAAGGAATAAGTTAATCTCGCTGTTATATTACATGCTAAGCAAACATAAAGCCTAACCAACGAAATTTAAGGAACAACGTTTTTGCAGATTATTTAGGATGTGAATAAAGTTTGATTTGGTTTGATCAAAATTTTAGTAAAAACTGAAAATATGCTAAAATCAAAATTCAAAATCTAGATATCACTGAAAAGAGTCGCATGTGACTTGCAATTTGTAGGGAGAGTCTGTGGGTGTGTCCTCAGAGTCCCATCTTGAAAAATGCTCAGACCTTTAAAGCGTCTGTCACTTTTGCAGAGAGCAGCTCAGCAGAATAATTCAGAATTCAGATAATAAGGCATTGAGATATATAAAAAAAAAAAACTAAAAAAACTATATACATATATGTTGTTGTTTTTTATTATTATTTTTATTTTTTAGAAAATCTATTTTAAGTAATCAAAAGCAATGGGAGCTTGTCAGAGCTTCAGGGAAATGTGTGATCGTGAAAAGAACACCAATGTTCATCTGAGTCTTCCAGCCGTTTGCATTGTGTGGCAGACTGCCATGATCATCTTGTTTGGGGTTTTTATGCGTTATGATCACGAGTCAGATGCGCACTGGGTAGAGCACAGAAAACATTCAAATTTAACAGACATTGAGAATGACTTCTACTTCAGATATCCAAGTAAGTAATTTCTTTATTTCTATCTTTCTTCACCAGTAAATTCTGTAATGTATCCATTTCTATGTACAATTAGATATTTGTTCTATAATTTTATCTCTGCTAGCAAATAGTTTTTTCCAGTCCAGTAAAAAGCTTCTGGTTGACTTACCAGTTTCAGACCTCATATTATGCTAACCTTACAAATTACCTTCACATTGCTGACAAAGATCTGACTCCTAGGTGAATTTTCCCCAAGGATTTGACTCCTCTAAGGCCTCGTCCTGTTAAAAAAAGAAAAAAGAAAAAGAAGAAGCTTAATGTCCATACTAAGCAATAAAGTGTGTCTAATTTTGATAATATGTTTTGTTTAGATTATGAGATTTTAAAGATCATGTAACATGGGGGGATATATTGGATGTATGGTTGTGGAAACTCTACAACACAGCCCACAGTGTCAATGTCAGGCTAAGCCATCTGAGATGTGGTGTTGGATGTCAGATGAGAAGTTCTTTTCCTGATACACGTTAAAATTGGAGACTGAAAATACCCGGTTTTAAATTGATCAGTTTAACTGCAGGCAGTTTGCAACATCTCAGGCTTTGCTGGCTATGTTAGTTCGAAGACAGAAAAAAAGAACTTGTGCTAAAACATTTGCAGCTTATTGTTTCACAGTGCAGTGGCACCTATTGCGCCTCACAACGTGTGAGACAGTTGCAGTGTTATGTTGTAAATAATGCTGCTGTGCATGCTGGTATCTATGTATCCTATTTGCTAGTCATGTCAGGTACTGCCTGTCTCATGATTAAAGAACACTTCTTCAAGTGTGTAGCTGTAAATATAATCTCTAGATTTTTATACTTTTAATCTTGATTGATCTGAACTTCTAAGACCTGACAGATTTTTTTTGGCTTAATTTAATGGAGTTATGCAATTCCTGACAATTTATTAAACATAACTAACTTTAGTTAGATAGATATATAAATAACCTAATTTAAAAAAAACCCCCAAAAACGTGTTGCTAGATCTACTTTAAATAATTACAGTGATTTTGAGCAGGTGTTGTCCATACTTGCACTACAGACCCTCCAGATTCATGGAAACTGCCAAATCATCACTGTCATCGTTTTCCTGGTCTGCCCGTGTTACTTTTAAAGACATTTCCTGCAAACCCTAAGGGTTAGCACCTGCATAAGTAACTAGATGTAACTCTGCATCATCAAAACATGTCATCATCTAATCTGCAACAGTAAATACACACAGAGTCCTCGAGTCATCTTCACATTTTACCCCCTGTTATTTAATAAGCCCTCATGACTCCTGATGACATATTGTAAAAGTAAACTGCATGGTAGACAGAGCTCTGAAGGTGACAGTTTTTCCTCTAAATTCAAGAGTACACAATGTAACCTATAAAAGATCACAGGTTAATTAGTATCAGATTAAGAAAGAAAAAAGGACAACGATGGGTGTGATTAGCATTTTTGAAATCAAAAATATCTTTGCATACGATTTTATATAGTCACATTTAAAGCTCAGTTATTCTGAGAGAACGTGTACTTTAAATAGTACATACTTGGGGCAGAATCACCCCATTGCAAGAAGGTTGTGGGTTTGAATCCACCAGCCTGCATGCCCCCAGTTTGCATATGCTTCCTGTGTCTGCATGCGTTCCCTCTTGGTATTTTGGCTTCCCACAGTTCAAAGACATGCGTGTTAGTTTAACGGTGATTCTAAATTATCCTTATGTGCGAATGTGAATGGTTTTCTGTCTCCCTGTGTTTCACAGTGTGTGTGTCTCTGTCACAGCTGTGACAGGGAGTGGGGTGGCTCAGGTTGTAGAGCAGATCAGCTACTGATCGGAAGGTTCCTCAGCATACAAATATCCTTGGGCAAAATACTAACTCCAAATTACCCTCTGATGCATTCATCAGAGTGTGAATTAGTTGCACTTGAGTTTAGAAGTGCTTGTATGAGTGGGGGTGAATGAGGCATGTTGTATAGAGCGCTTTGAGTACTCCGGGAGAATAGAAAAGCACTATATAAGAATCAGTCCATTTACCATTCTATCCCAACTGAATGAACGAGCCGAAGAAAATGAATAGATCCATAACACATGCTTACTAAGACATAAAATATAGTCATGGTGCATGGAAGGCTGACTTGAAGTAAATGGATTACATGTAAAGTTTCCATGTAATTTTGTTACATAAGCACAATGTAAATGTTACATTTAATGGAATCTGGTCAAATGAAATTTACTGCATTTGGATACATGTAGAAATATCAAGCACATTTTACACAATGATTAATTATTAAAATAAATAAACCTTTGATTTATATATTTCACTTTTATATTAAAAATGCTAATTTGCTGTGCAAATCATCCCTAAATTGTTTAAAGCCAGGTTTTCTTTTTTATTCTTTTTTTTTCTAGTTTTGTCTACATGAGCCCTCTTTTAGATTTTCCGCTCTTTCCACAATTTTTGCATCAACCCTTCAGACACTTACTTTGTTTACTCTAGTTGTGTGTTGGCAGACTGTAAGTGACTATCCACAACATGAGTTTGAAAGTAAAAACGTTATAACCACTATGCCACCAAGCTGTCCCTACTACCATTCCTTTCCTTTTTTCTACTTCTATTCTGTACTGCTCTTCTAATCACATTTTTCTGTTAGGTTTCCAAGATGTCCATGTGATGATATTTGTTGGATTTGGTTTCCTCATGACATTTCTTAAGCGATACAGCTTCGGAGGAGTAGGTTTCAACTTCCTCATCGCTGCCTTTGGTCTACAGTGGGCACTGCTGATGCAGGGCTGGTTCCACTGGCTGGACGCTGATGGGAAGATCAGAATTGGAATTGAAAAGTAATAGTTCAGTTTTATTGCTCATGATTTAAAGGAATCACTTCACACACAAAAAATCTTAAATGAATGACTTACAGATATTATATAACAGGTCATGTTATGAAATAATGTGATTCATGCTATGAGGTCTTGTCTTTGATTCAAATACTGATAAATACGGTCTCTCCTATGGGAATATGTTTCCACCTGTATCCAGAAGAAAAAAGTGTAGGTGGAGAAACCAGTCTGAAAAATTGCCACAAAGATGTTTTTCAGCCACCCAAGAGTTTGTGTTTGTGGTTGGAAGTTAGACTGAAATTGGGGGTAATGGGAAATTATGCTACTTCTGAAGTGCTGCCAAAGATATGATAGCTGTGTTTGTGTGTAAAATAGAGATAGAGAAAGTGATCCACATGGGGTAATTCAAAACCGTGACCCTGCCTGGGAGCATAGTTTCTACTGAAACACATTAAGATGTGTTTTCTTTTCATTTGCCACCCATGTGAATCTATGTTAAGTGTACAAAATGCAGCATTGTTAGTTCATTCATTTCCGAATAAGTGCACTCTTAGCCAAATAAATATGATGATCTTGCACAAGGCCAGTGCAGAGAAGTAATGCTCTTTTATTTCCTTGCTTGTCCTTTACATTTTGGCTGTTTTGCCTTCTTCAGCCTGATCAATGCTGATTTCTGCGTGGCTGGCTGCTTAATTGCCTATGGAGCATTGCTGGGAAAAGTCAGTCCAGTCCAGCTAATGGTTCTGACTTTGTTTGGGATTACACTGTTTGCTGTCGAGGAATTTATCATCATAAGTGTTATACATGTAAGTTTTAACAATCAGATTATACTTCACCAAAAATATATAATAAAAATGCTATCTAATCAGACAATACATATAATTTCCAGTTGTAAAAACAGGAGCTCATTTAGTTCATGTCTGTGAACGATCCAGACCCGACATGATGTTTAGGTGACTTTTTCACTGTCATTTTATTGAACTAAAACACACACACACACACACACACACACACACACACACACACACACACACACACACACACACACACACACACACGCATCTCAAGTCCACGACCACACCTGCTCAGAATCTGCTTCTCATAGCAGACTGCAGAGTAGGAAATATAGTTTTGGCCTAATGCTATTCTTTTATTCCTGAAGGCCAGAGATGCTGGAGGCTCCATGGTGATTCACACATTTGGAGGCTATTATGGTCTTTCCGTGTCATGGATGCTCTATCGTCCTAACTTGCACCAGAGCAGTCGTCTGCAGGGCTCTGTCTACCACTCAGATGTCTTTGCAATGATTGGTAAGCTCTGTTTACTACCCACAACTGCACATGGTCATGTTTAGTATTGCTTTTGATTTATAAGAGTTTTTTTAATCTATTTAATCTCACAAAACTCCCTGTTCCTCGTGACTTATATCACTATGGCACAGGCACCCTGTTCCTGTGGATGTTCTGGCCCAGCTTCAACTCAGCTATCTGTGATCACGGGGATGGCCAGCACAGAGCCGCCATCAACACTTACCTTTGTTTGGCCTCAACTGTTCTCACCACTGTGGCCATCTCGAGCCTCTTCCAGAAGCATGGGAAACTAGACATGGTAACAAGTTATAAACACTTATTAGATATAACCTATTATGCACATGGACATGATTATGACAATAAGAGATGAATACAAACCAAAACAAGAAATCTATAAAGAGTTTAACAATCCTGCAAACAAATTTTTCAACAAGTGCACCCTTCAGATGATTATTTACCCAGGATACACATTTTTCTGCACCTGTTTCTCAGGTTCACATCCAGAACTCCACACTTGCTGGAGGCGTTGCAGCTGGAACAGCAGCTGAGTTCATGCTGATGCCCTATGGCTGTCTTATTGTAGGTTTCTGCTGTGGCATCATCTCCACACTTGGATATATCTTTCTCACGGTATGATATTTTTTTTCTTTTAATGCTTTCCTTCCAACTGCTGTCAGACTTTACACCATGGTCTCTGCTGATGACCACACACACACACACACACACACACACACACACACACACACACACACACACACACACACACAATTGTAACTTTATCCCTGACAAGTGCATTTATTCCTACTATAACAAAGCATTTTATTCTATTTTGTATAGTATGTTATTCTATTTTATCTTATCCTATTATATTTTGTTTTTCTTAAGTTTTGCTCTTTCTGCCATGACCCCAAAATTTCCCATGTGTGCAACAAATAAGGAGGGTAGACCGGGGTTGTATTTCACACTTTTGACCCTTGCATGAATTTCTGATCAATATAATGTTGTTCAACAACCCTTTCATCACTAAAGCAAAGCCTAGGATGCTGGCTCAAAATAGTTGTTTGCAATTAATTATAACAAAAATTAATTAATTATCAAAGATCTGACACTTTGTGACCCCAGATGTACCCCAATGTACAGAGACATCAGTATTTCTATATATAAACAGCACCCAATGCCCCTTGTATTTAAAGCATGAATTTGAGAAAGTGACACGTTTTGCAAATTATTCTACATATGAGCAATAAAACTAAGGAAGTTGTGGTGCTTTAGTAATGTAGCTTTTGCTAAATGCACAAAAATAACAGAAAACAGATTCCACATTCCATTACTGTATTTTGAACTGTAATTTTAAAAAGAACTTCTGAACTTTTAAAATTACTGATATGATTTTAAAAGTTCAAAAGTTCTTTTTATCTTTTTACAGACAAATAGTCATTTTATGTGAGATTTTTCGACAGGTAACCTGAACAATAGTGAGCAAGTCAGTGTAGATCGGTGGTAGAGCAACAATGAACTTCATCAATATCAAACTCACTCTGAACTGATCTCCATTTTAAGTCATGATGCATGCTCGACCATCCACGTAAGGAAATTTACCAGGATCTCCATTTTAAGGCTTTTAGTTTTGCTCTAGTAAGTCTGTGCCTCACTCAAAGTCCCACAAGTCAGTGATGACAAATGTATACTCGTGGACTGCCAGGGGTATCAGTTCTGCAGACAGCATATCTAAAACATACTCTCTTGCACTGGCTATTGGTGTATGGCTTAACACAAACATTCTGCTAATATAGAAACAAAAACAAAACAAAAAACAAAACAAAAAAAAAACAAAAAAAAACAACAACACTGCCTTTACATGTCTAGCTGTAAAAACTATTTTAATACTTGGGGGCTTGGGTGTCACACATGTGAAAGGTTAATCAGGGGGCTTAAATACCTTGGTAGAAAGAAACAGCTGAAAACAGTCAAAGCAAGACAGGGGAAGTCAAACTCGACACAAGATACAGAAGACGCCGCCCTGAACTCTTTTATACCTTCCCAAAAACAAAGAACATCCACAACTCTCACATGTTGGCCCATCTCACGGGGGGGCTATATCTCCTCACTCACAGAGAGAATTATGATCTTGTTTTCTGCTTAGCCGTCACCTCCCTAAGAGCAGGACATCTGAATGTCTTCAACTTTACAACAGGGCCCCTACCTAAACATTTACATCCCTCTAGAAGTGTGTGAATGTGTGTGTGAATGGGAGGATGACTGGATATGTAAAGCGCTTTGGGGTCCTTAGGGACTAGTAAAGCGCTATATAAATACAGGCCATTTACCATTTACCATTTAAGCAGGAGGACTCTCAGTATCTATATCTCTCTATATATGTTGCCTCGGGATCTTATTTTCAGGAACTATAATGTTAGTTTTCACTCATATGCTGACGACACTCAGATCAATCTTCAGCTGAAGGGAAACAGTTCTGCTTCACTAGAACCTTTATTTCAGTGTCTTGTGATCATTTTTGGTTGTAAAGTTGCAATTCTAGAACCTCACATTTTAATTTGCACAGTTTAGAACTTTTTATCAAATTGCATGCTAAAAATTTTGGGGTTATATTTGACAATAAGTTCACTTTTGCGAAACAGATTAGTTTAGTTGTACAGCGGTCTTTCTTTAAACTGAGGCTTTTATCCGAGGTGAGATCTTTTTTGTCTTTTAAAAACCTAGAACGGGCAATTCCTGCTTTCATCCTATCCCAACTGGACTGTTGTAATTCTTTATATGTAGGCATTAGTCGGCCTGTCTTGCAAGGCTCCAGCTGGTCCAGAATGCCGCTGCTCGTCTTTTGACACAGACGAAGAGGAATGAACATATCTCCCCTGTGCTTACCACGCTTCACTGGCTCCCTGTACGTTTTAGAATCAATTATAATATCTTATTGGTTATAAAGCACTGAATGGACAGGCCCCACGGTATCTGTCAGACCTACTGCAGTCTTATATGCCCCTTAGAGCTCTTAGATCGGGTGATCTTTTGCTCTTGGCCACACCAAGGTCGAGACTGGTTCTTAGAGGTGATCGTGCGTTTGCAGTCGTGGTGTCTAAATTGTCGAATGATTTGCCTCTTCACATTAGACAGGCTCCTACCCTCAATCTTTTTAAATCTTAAAAACACATTTCTACTTACCTGCTTTTAATACTGCACGAGAGTTATTTACTTATTTATTTGTTATTAGCTATTTGGCATTGATGTTGACTGATTTTGCTATTTTATTGCGTGTTATTTTATTATGTAATTTATATGTTTGTACAGCACTTTGGTCAACACCACTGTTGTAATTAAAAGTGCTATATAAATAAATAAACTAAACTAAACTAAACTGTTTAGTGTCTCCCTGTGATAACATCCCACAAGCATGCAAACTGGTGACAGGAGTGCTCTTACTCTACTAAAGTGAGAAAGTGATATTACTATAACTATGCTTGTGTAGTAAAATCAGACAAATCTTTCAGCCATTCATGGAGAAGCACCTGAAGATCCAGGACACGTGTGGAATCCACAACCTCCACGCTATGCCAGGAGTTGTAGGTGGCATTGTGGGAGCCATTACAGCTGCATCTGCATCTATTGAAGTTTATGGCCATGAAGGGTGAGTTTTCCTTGCCTACAAAAAGGAAACATTCAGCCAGACATTATGGCTGTGTTTGCCGTTTCAAATAAATGGCTTAAAGAGGAAAAAACAGTTGCAATACCTGTATTCTTTTCATTGAGCTCCCCTCCCCTTTTTTAAAAAAAGGCTGGTCAACACCTTTGACTTTATGGATAAATTCAAAGACATGGTACCCACAACGCAGGGCGGTCACCAGGCAGCGGGCCTCTGTGTGGCGTTGTGCTTCGGCATAGGTGGAGGCATCATTGTTGGTAAGGAAATCAGTTTGACAGAATATATACACTTGTTAAAAACTGCTTTTCAGACAGTGATGATAATGACTTAGTTTTTCTCTTCCTATTAGGCGCTATCTTAAGGCTACCTATCTGGGGAGATCCTGCAGATGACAACTGCTTTGATGATGAGACCTACTGGGAGGTGAGAGATAAATCTTAACATCCTTACATTTATGAGGATGTAAGGATTTGCAATGTAAAATCAGAATTCAGTCGCTATTTCAGCACACAGAAAGTTTTAGGATGCACAAAAAGAAAAAAGCTTTATTGGTATCCCTGAGTGGCATCTTTAAGATATTAAACAAATCCTGATGAATTTTATTAAATGGTCATACCTATTTTTGAAGCACACGTTTGCTCCAATGTGTATATAAATTGACAAAGAGATTTTAAATTACAGTCTTGGTTTAATGCTACTTGTAGAAACATTTGTTGTTGTGTTTTGCTCATTATGAGGCTGTTTCTCCAACCCAGCGTTAACATTTGCAAATAGTCTGCCGTCATTCACTCTTCTTCTGGTACAAAAATCCAATTTACTCTTTAACTTTTCCCAAATTTAATAAGAAACCGTGAAATCAGATATTCTGACGAAGTCATATGCTTGTTATCTTCCTGAGATCACAATGTTTGCCTTCTAATATCAACAGGTCCCAGAGGAGGAGGAGAGCATCCCAACAATCCTGCAGTACAACAACCACGTGCAAAACAAAGATATGTAAGTGTCTCCTACTTTTATCTGTCGAGGATTTGTGCTGTTTTCATACCAAACTAATGATGCAGTCATTGCCTTTTGTTGTTCAAGACTGTACTGCATTCAGTCTCCTCTCGATGGCAGCACAGCACAGTTTTGGGATTATTCACACATCTTGATGTAACTCCTGCCATTGTGTGAGGGATATATTTTCAGGGTGTTGAATACAGTGTAATCAGGAGGTGAGGTGGCGGATAACACGACACCTCAGAGACATAGACGTCTCCTACCACCCCTAGGTGTGGGTTTAATCATAAGATGCTAACGCAGATGCTGTGCTCTATGCTGCTAAGTTAACCTGTGCTCTCTGTTGAAACGGGGTTTTCCACAGAACTGCTTCACATGGTTAACTCTTCAATGTGACCTTGAAGTTATGCAACAACAGTCATGTTTATAGTAGAAACAAAAATGCAACTAGTAATTATTTTTTGGAATCTTCTTAGTAGAGTTAATATGTAATGACCACATGAATGTCTTCAGGCCAGATCTTGTAATTTGTGAAATTTGGTTTTCTAGCGCCGAGTCAAATTTCACCATGGAGTCGGAGTCCAGGGCTCGATCTTAATGGACATCTGCCTTGTTTCCTATCATTCTCCCACTGGACAAAAATGTTCATTTCGTGCAATTAATGACCACTTGTCAGCACCAGCTGTTTTTCATACAGTGATATGTTTGTCAGTATGTTATGACTGAATTGTATTTCAAAATCTCGTTTTTTGTTTGAGTTAAAAACTACTGGAGGAGTAATGTATCTTCTGCTAGCTGAACACATTATTCCATTTAAATCAGCTGACAGTAGGTCAAACATTCAGTGGGGGGAATTACCTTGATTTGCCTCATTTCAAAGTAAAGAGACCGGTAAATTGACTTATGTAAATTCTCGTGTCGCTTGCAATAATACCTCTAAAGCTGACCTAAACTACTCAAGAGAAAAGTTTTGTCTTATGCTTTGAACCACGTTGCGATGCATTTGTAGAATCTCCTATTCAACATTTCTCCTGATCCAAATCTAAATGATTTTGGTCTGTGTGATGTAATGAACTGCAGGTAAAATCTAAGAGTACACAACTTTTAGACAAACCTTTCTGTCAGCTTCCTTCATTGTCTCATTAGTTACATCTGAAAATGATATTTCCATTAGATGCATTTGAGTAGGGTTTTTTTTTTTTCTTTTGGTATGTATCTTCATGGAGAATTTTTACAATGAAACGGGTATTAATCTTGATACTGATTGATTTAGACCTAAGTTATCCTGTGACATTAAAGTAAATAAATGAATACATTTGGTAACGTGTTATCACCACCCTCTTATCAAGCATTACAAAGAATGATGGAAATGTAAATATGCAATCACACATGAGGAATTTTATAAAGTTAATATGCTGTTCTTTTTCCCTTCGTGCAGCGGCCTCTTCTTATGAGTACTTTTAGAGTTAGCAACAAAGACATTAGTCAACACCTTTTTGATTGTTGGATGATTCCAGCTAGTCACAATTTGCTAATGGTAAAATAGGCTATAGAAGGAATGTGTTACCAGATATGTTTATTGATATTACTGATCTGAAAATTGGTTTTGTCAGAAGTTGATATTTGTATTCTTAAACGTTCTACACTGATTGTATTGATCGTAATGTAATTTTGGAAATTAAAAGTTATTAAGAAAGTGTACAATGTCCTATGCCTGCTTTGTCTGTATGTGAATAATTAAGTTTGGATATATTTAGCAATTAAATAAATGTAGCCACTTTCACGTAAATTTTTGTTTGAAGCGGTGCACTTGAAATACAAATTTAAATGTGAGAGGGACTGTACCTCCTTCAACGGCTCCTCTTTAGTGGCGATGCAACTCAGGGTAAAGGTCGCACTCTTATTGCTCTCCCGGGACACTCTGGTGACCAAAACAAACTAGAGATCAGCCATAAGATCTTGACCTCATGTCACAAAAGGGCAATATCCCTGACAGGGTTGAACACACATGCTGGAGTTAATTATTTTGAATTCATTAGGAGAATTTCTGTGAAGTCATACATATTCCATATTGATATTATTTTTTCCACATGGATGGGTAAAAAAAATGCACAAGTGTGGGTTGTTCATGCAATAAATGTTAGATGATGCCTAGTCTGTCTATAATTGCTAAATATAGCATTGATTTGTGCATTGTCTATCCTTCATTTTCTGATGAAGGCTGGATTCACACATGCTCTGTCTTCTGCCCACACGTCTGTGGCATTTCACTGGTTGAAGGCGGAAGCAGCAGCAGCAGCAGCAGCAGCACCAGCTCATGGCGGGAGTGTGGATGATTCCCACACATGAGTAGCAGCAAGGAATCCATCTCCTCATCCAGTCTCTTTGCTGACAAAAGCAGGCTTAGCGCTGTTTTCTTTTGTCATCAGTAACGTGTTTGAGTAAAGGAGGTAATGGTGCCACAAGTGCTCCAATTAAACGAGATGCAGCCCTGCTGGGAAGAAAGGCTCCCCCATTGCCCCCGATACCCCCCTATAATACATACACGCACATATGTGCACACACCCACACACAAACCTCAGCTCTTTTCATGCTACCCCCATGCAGTTCCCGCCCCAACTCTCCTCATGTTTATTCATCAGCCACTTAAAGGGCAAATGCAGAGGCCTGTTAAAACTAAATCAGGCTTACTTTTAAATGATGCCATGCCGTCCCCTCTGAGGTTAAGGCAGGGGCTTCCCAAATTCAGCATTTAAAGAAGGTCCTTCGGATGGACGCTGGCCACACGTTCATTCCTGAGAGCAAAGTGAGAAGGTGAGTTGGGGAAAACCTGTGGGGGGCATGAAAGAGGGAGGCATGGACAGAGAATGAGGCCTCACTTTCATTGCTGATGACCCACTGCCTGCCATCCAGGCTCAATCATGATCTCTGATTGACAGGTCGAAGGAAGGAGAGGGTGGGAACAGAAGGAGCTTAGAATGAGAGCTGCACAAAACGTACTCCCATATAGGGGGCTGTGGAGATGCTCATTAATGATAAAGAACATACCAGGCAAAGCATGTTTTCTCTGCATGCCAGCAATGTTGTTTGTTGGTTGAGATTAGTTTGTAATCTCCTAAAATGTACAGAACACTACATTACTACAACACAACGTGGGAGGTCGTGTTGGTGCACCTGATTGTGGACATTTAGCTTTTAGTTCTGCAACCCTAAACCCTTTTTGTTGTATTTTTCATTTCTTGATGAAACATTCCAAATGTTTTCAGTTGGTGAAAGGTCTGAACTGCAGGCAGGCTAGTTCAGCACCTTCTGTTACAAAGCTATGCTGTTGTAATAGATGCTGTATGGCTTCTTTGCATGATGGGGCTTTAATTTGCATCTGTGGATGGCACAATGAGCTGTGTTCACGTACAAAACTTTCTGGAAATGTTGCTGACTGACTCCACACAGTGATTTCCATGACAGAATCGTGTATGTTTTTAATGCAATGCTGCCGGAGGGCCCGAAATTCACAGGCATCTAATACCGATTTTTGGCCTTGACCCCTTGCGGACAGAGATTTCCCCAGATTCTCTGAGTCTTTTGATATTATGCACAGTAGATGATGAGATGTTAAAAGTCTCCACAATTTTACGCTGAGGAAAATTATTCAGAAATTGTTTTACAATTTGTGGAAACAGGGGTTTTTTTTCTGAAGCTCGGGCCATATTAATGAATATGAATAAAATATGGTTATATGAGGTTTGCAAATAATTGCATTTAGTTTTCATTTACTATTTACACAGCATAACATCTTTTTTGAAATTGGGATTGTATTTGTTTTTGCCACTCCTCAAACTAAACAGCACAATATGGTATTTTTTTTTATTTCTGTGTGTTCATGGGATTGTTTTATAGATATAGATACACGCCATCCACACTGCAGTAAAACCGCAATGAATTCCCTTTACAGTTACAAGCACCTACAGTGGTTAGAGTAGTATTCAGGAATCTATGTTCACTCTCTTATAGAGAGAGCTGTAAAAGCCCTTTTGAAAGCAACCACGAGTCCATAAAACTGTTCATAAACTATTCAAGCCCTTAGTCTTTTCTCTCTGTGCCTAATCTGCTCACATTCTGTTTGCAGTTTCAGTGTCCCCTAAAGGTGATCTCACAGCAGGCATTTCAAAACTTTCCTGACCATTAGGATCTGGACTGTCTTTGTGATGTCTAATCCTGGGACTAATTGAGTCCTATATTTCCCACCATCACTCCTGTCCAATGTTTTCCTTTGAGGCATTTTCAGCTATTTTTTTTATTCCATTACATTTGAGAGAGAGTGGCATGTTCCAGAATGAGTTTGTAATTTTTTCTTGCAAAAAAAAAAAAAAAAAGTTCAGTCACTTCCTGATTTTGGATATTATCACTTGGTTATATTAGTAGCACATGTTGTGCAAGCCCAGGTAAGGTGGACCTGTGACTGAAGTGATGCTGCCAGGCTCTCATCAAGTTCACGTCTTTACTCAAGGGTAAATGTGGCCCTTATGAGAACAGATTTTGGCCAGATTTGGCCACAATTGTATTTGGCAGGGCGATATAAAGTACTTCACAAGCAAAATATTAGTTACATACAAATGTATCAGTACAAACAAACTATTGTTGTTTTATAACAATGTATGTATTACAGGGTATCTTGTTTTGGAAATATGACCAGTTCCTACTTTTTCACCAGCTCCTTGGGGAGGAAACATTTTCCTGATAATACTTTTTAAAAACTTTTTTTTTTACACAGGCAAGAACACTGGACTTTAAATGTACTTGTTATTGAGTTTTCTTATAATGTTGTTTATTTAAATTATGCTAAATAATTGTCTTTGGACCTATGCCCATTAGTGTTTGCAGCCTGCTCTTGAACCTCCCAGTTTTGTCCACTGTAGGTTTCTCCAGGCCTCCCCACGCCACAGAGGCTGCTTAAGTGTCCCTATCGGACCACAGTGGAGAGGAACAGCAGATTAACCATGATCCTATCCGCTCACCGCTAGCCCCTTCATACGCTCCGTTACACCAGCATTTAAAAGGAGGAGGGGACACCATTCAGGCCCGTGATATGAATCCCAGACGTGGGGACAAGAACAGAGCTTTCACCCCTGTCTCACAGCAAAGACCTCTTTCTGGCACCCTCTAATTCTGGTTGCTATGGGCTCCTGGGTTCAATGGTGGACTCCCGTTGTGAGGGGACAAAGCCTCTCAGTCATCCGGCGAGGGTTGCCAGGGGAGGCTGAATGTATGGGGAGGGACAGGCTGCCGTTGTCCCAGACGAAATGTCTCTCTTAAGGCGGCTGAGATCTGGTGATTGACAGGTGGCTACACGCTCCACTGCAGATCACCCGGGAGGTCTGGAAGGGGCCTTATAGCTGTGACCGTGAATGCATGGTTGTGTGTCTGCAGAAGTGTGTGTCTATGATTACACTGGCAGGGAGAACACATGAGAAGCTATAAAAGTGTCACCGTTGCATACCTGAAGAGGGAGCTGCTTCTGCGCCTGCATGTTCATTCACCCTATAATAATCCAATAAAGCCTGTAAAATGCATGTGGCATGTTGTTGAAGTAAAAGAAGTACAACAAATAAAAAAAAGTTTTGTAAGTGTTGCTGGAAGCCCCAACCCATGTCCAAAATCTGCCTGCTTAATAGATGTTTCTGACTTCAAGTACACTTTCTTTTAGAAAATTAAATGTAATTAATTTCTCTGTTTTATAGCTTCACAATACAGCTGTGAAAGCTGATCACTGTACAGTTAAACAGCTGTTGTAAACCTGAAACCACAATCAATATTTGCATGTTCACAGAATTTCTAATTTTTTAAAGGAAGGATCAAGAATAGATGCAATTTTAGGTAGATCACTGAACATATGGCTGGAGTGTGTCATTGCATAAAAACACAGACGTTAATTGCAATGATGCAAAAAAAATTGATTGCTGTTATCTGAGATTTTATAATATGCATGAATGTGTGCATAAGGATCTTTTTACTGCTGAGTACGGTTAAGTACAGGGACCCGTGTGTTCTCAGATCAAGATGTTATTAGAAACAAATTTCTGCTACCCAAATTTGTATCATTGTCTCTTTTGTGAAATGGCATAATTTTACATTTTTGTGCTTTTAACATTAAAAAATATATTTGGTGGATCTTTCTTGGTAAGAAACTTTAAGTCGTGGCTTTTTAAATTAAAAAATTACAAAAATCAGATGCATTGATAAAAAAAAAAAACGCAAAACACTGGTATAATGTACAATGTTATGAAAATGCAACAGAAGAAAAACACTTTCGAATGACACAGTGAAAAGGGAGAAGAGTAATGCAAGAAACACTGCACATCAAGCTTTTTCTAGTTTAAGCAAAAAAATGAGACTTAAAGATGTTAGTGTGTGTCTATCTGATTCTCAAGGATTAGCAATATAAAGATCTGTGTCCCTCCCAAACACTCCTCCAGTGGGTGAAACATCACCCTGCTGGTGTCTAGGCATCAGAGGTCTCACAGAGGTGAGTGGGAACAAACAGGGCATGGATGTGGGGATCTAAAGGGGTTCTCTCACTACACTGAGTGTGCTTAGATAGACGTCTGGGACTGTCTGGGTCCTGCACTCCCAGACAGGGGCCCTTTCCACCCATCAGATGCTGTCCACGCCCACCCCCCTCTTCTCCTTGACCCTCTGTGACTGTGGCCTTCCAGACAGTCTGGGGTCAAAGGCTAACACAGCAGCCACACATCAGACACGGTTCGAGTCCCCTGTGCGTGCATAAATGCTGAATGGCAAATCACCCTAAACCCCGCCTGTTGGAATGTGGCCCTGAATTCCTTCAGAGATGGATCCTGAGACATGAGGGAGAATTATTGTGGCAACATATGAAGTCCATAAAAAACAAAATGCTTCGTTCTGTGCGCCCCACAGAACAAAATTGACTTAATTAAAGCATCAATTTGAAGTTCAAACAGATTTTTTGTCAACATTTACACACTGATTCAAAAATCCACATCGACGCATCTGCCGTGAGTAGCATTTGCAAGCAGCCGTGGTACAGCTTACCTTTCACCTTCGACTGCTGACTCACACAGTCCTCAGCCAATCACAACCAAGCTGCCAGCATGCCACGAAGAGCGGGGAATGGCTGAAGCCTCACGTGGCTTTTTGAAAGATGCCAACCCACACTGCGTGCACCTCTAATGAGCCTTTCCACGCCTCACTGTGAGCATGCGCACTGACTCAATATGGGTTCATCATTCCCCCCCCCCCCCCCCCCCTACACACACACACACACCACCCACTCTTTTCTTCCTTCAGACTCTTGAAGCTTTTGGAATTAATTTCTGTTATAAATCAACACACATATTCTGATCTTCATTGTCTCTCTGCAGCCTAAATGCGTAAATCACCTGATTTCTTCAGCAGACATGCTGAAGATTAAGAGCACTTAATCAGCCCCACAAGAGGGAACAAAGCCAGCAGTGGCAGCAGAAGGTTTATCTCTCATTGATTACTGGTCGCAGGGACACAGTAGACATGGACAGTGAAATGTACACATGCAAAATAAGCAAAAAGGCAAAAGGAACATAAAGAATGTATCTCTCTTTCACCCACACACATATAGAAAACTTCGTCACTCATACACTCAGGGAGGGCAGACAGCAGCCATCTTAATAACTGATGCCCCTTCCTTTTATTTCTGTTTTTAAGACCAAAGCTTCTACATAAATTTTGCCTGAATCTGTTTAAAATCATGCAACTGTGAAGTAAAGACGAACGTCCTTTGGATAATTACAAAACACGGTGACTGAATCAGAGGCAGCAGGGGCTCAAACAACTCAGCGATAGGGTAAAAAAAAAAATAATTCATAACAAAAATTAGTCTACATCACATTTGGAAATCAATTTGTTAAATAACTTTGTCTTAGTATTGATTTCTACATTCTTGCGAGGCTTTGGTTTTATTTCATTTTCGATAAAAGAACCAAATATTCGTTACTCTGAAATCAATTTTATTTTTAAAAATGTTGCCAAAGATTTTAAAAGCTTAATTATTTATTGTGGATTATTTGTAGAGGAAAATACACAGAGGCCTGTATGAGAAGAGAGTTATTGTGTTGTTGTAATGTGAAAATGGGGGTGGGGGTGAAATTATTTTTGCACTAGAGTTTTAGCAATTAACCATCCAAGCGATCTAAGCACAGGAAGCCTTTAAAATACATAATAATAATGATCATAATATTGCATTTAGCTCCAACTCTTTTGTTTTAAATTCATGTTATTGCCTTCCACTTCAACTCCCACCTGACGAGCATTTACGCAGCACGCAGAGTGTAACAAAAGACTGATAGATTACAGAGCAGGTAGAGGCTGGCTCTCAGAGGACCCACACTACATTACACAGTTCGTCTATTAACTGTATTACAGCACGGGAATGAGCTGCAACAGGAGGCGGGACATGATGGTCTTACGCACCAATCAAGAGCAGCACTGCAGCTGCAAACACTAATGCCAAGTCGAACCTGACGTCAGTTACTAACTAACAACAACAATTTAATGTGCTCAAATACAATATGAGCACATTAAATCCTTAAAAAAAAGAAAAAATAAGAAATAAACCTAAGATTTCGTTTTTTGTTTTTGTTTTTAGGTTTTTAGGTGTACAGTTTATAAATGAAAGATTACAATCAGCTAATAATTAGCTAATAATTTTTTAAACTATTATCATAATAATAGCAGGACTGTTGAGAGATTCTTGCAGCAGCCTGATGCAGCAAACCCCCCAATAAATGTAACAATAAGTTTAACGGAAATAAATAAATACAAACAAACACAAACCATTTGAGTGAAGGCCTTCGTTTTTTTACATAAGGATTTATGAGCGATGTATTATGTATGTTTATTTTGATATTATGGCTTGAAAACATTTTTACTTCCGGGAGCAGTGCGCCTGGTCAGTGCGCTCCTCTGCACTGCTGAGCGTCATTTATTGCGTCGATATTTGATAAAACCCCACAGGCTTACTGCATGATCCAGATTCAGAGGATTATTTTTCATTGCGTTTAAATTTTATTTAAAAAATTTTTTTAATTGTGTTAACTGAACCTCAGAGTCTCACTTAACTTTGGTGAGAAATTATTTAGACACACGCATTTCATACAAAACAATACACAATGCTTCAGATGGGCTGCCAACCAAGAGCTAAATAAGTTGATCTTAACGACTAAAAGCACATTTACGGCGACTGGTAGTTAAGTATAAATCACGTGCTGCATAAATCAGCCCACTTGACATTGATGCCACGCACATGTTATTACTCTGCTCATGTTATGCTGTATATAATGACACGGATGTACAGTAATGAGTAATATTTCGATGTTTTTCAATGTTATTTACAAGTTTATTGTAGCTAAATATGTGGTAGAAAAAAATATAATAAATAAAGTATACTGTTGAAGTGTGAAGAAGTTTTGCTTAAATAAAATAGTACCTCCATATTCTCGACTATCTGAGAAATCCAAATCAGTTTGGTTGAAGCATCAGCTCCTTGGAGGAGGAACCAATTGATTACAAAGCGACTCAGACACTTTGGAAGGAGAAAGGGCCCTCTGTTGTTTCAAACCAGCTCCTTTAACTTCCCAGAGTGTAGGGGCCCAGAGACAGGGCTGTGTGTGCTTGCAGTAAATGGCTGCACAGTGACTCCTCTGAAGCAGCGGTGGGGTGGGTGGCGAGGAAAGACTTTTAGGATACATTAAATCAGCCTGATTAGAAGTTTAGGCAAGGGCGAGGCTCGGGTCTGGCTGAAAGGCTGCCGGGTAGCCCCTTGAGTGATACTATTCACATCCTGGGAGAAAGGTCAGTGTCAGAGAAGTTCACAGGCCCCATCTCCTTTCTTATGCTAAAGGATCATACACATAGGGCTCATTCACAGGCTGGAAAGGCATAAACAGCTCCTACCAACTCTAACTTTCCCTCCAAAATGTTTGGATTCCTCATCGTGAGCAGTGAAGTCCTGCATCACGGCTTCTCTCCCTTAAGGGAGCAGCATGTGAGAATGTTGCTATGAAATAAAGGTTAAATATGTTGTTATTTTTATGGAAATCTGCTGAAAAAATATAGAATTTATATCTTTAATCTTTATATTTTATTTTCTCTTCTAACATGAGGGGGACAGGCTGTTGTTTTTATTGTATAGTGCTCAAATTCCTTTTTTGTGTTAACATGATTTATTAACTTCTTCATGCATTTCATTTTCTGTCTCAACTCCACTGGTCACTTGGGAATAGCAGGAAATAGCCACTTAATTAGCGGCCCTTGACCTTTGGTTCTGGCTAAAGCTTTTTTTGACCTCAGCATCTCTCCGGCCTGTTTATTGTCCTCTGGGGGACTGCCCAGATCGTGACCCCTGACCCCTGCTGACATGGGACTTCACCAACAGGTCCCTGACCGGCTGTGCCACCTCACAGGACATTCATCAAAAAGCAATATTTACACCGAGCAACAGATTAAAGCAAGACGTTACCTCTGCAGAAGGATGATGTGGATACTGAATGTGCCATAATTATTCTCTGAGCTCTCTAATGTTTGTTTGCAGGGAGGAAACATAAAGCACACATTTGCAGGGCATGTAGGGTAAACCCAGCAGAATATGAAACATTTTTAATGATGAAAATCATGGCAGTGTAACAGTTTTTACAACATCATTTGAACATTTGTGCTTTCCTTCCATCCAGGCTCTACAGAGGCTGATTTCGCTAATTGGGTTCCATTCATCCAGAGAGGGGGAACTAATCACCAAAATCAGCCGCTGTAGTGTTTAGATAGATTGAAAACATGCTGACTCCTGCGTGGGGCTCCATGAGTGAGAACTGCACTGCCATGTGATGTTAGATTTGAGGAGATGGGTAAGAAAACAGCGCTGTCACAAGCTATTCACAAGCAAGTAACTGTGTAATTACAGAGTTTACTGCAAGATGTTTGTATCCGCACTTTAGTCTATTTGTTTTCTCACACTAGTCCATACATTATTGATTAGACTACCTCTATTTTTATTTTCTAAGTGTCATGTTTAATATATACAATATAAATAGATGATTTATTATATGGGTTAGAAGCAGGTATTCTGGCTTAGCAGCTTAGCTCTGTATTGCTGTTTATATTTCTGCTGCTGTGACACCTGCATATAGGATCAATAACTTCTTTAAAACATACAATTAAAATCAAGCTTTTTTTTTCTTTTTCTTTTTTCAGTCTTTTATGAATTTTAATTGTTTCATCACTGCTTTTTAAATTGAAAAAAGTGTCATTCATTCATCCACTTTAAAACAATAATAGTCTGGTAATTTCAAAAGATTATATACATATTATATCGTTTTAAAATTTGTATTAGAAAATAATGCAATGTAATACAGTCAGAAGATTAAAATGAAAGGCGAATGGAGCAATGATGTTATTCATGTTTATTTAGTTATTAGTCAAGTACATTAAATTGCAAAAAGAAGTTATTCACAACTCAGTTGTTGAAACTAATGAGCATGTCTGTATTTTTTCTTTTTTTCTGTCACTTCTAAGCGTTTTGTTTGTTACACAAAGCGTGGAAATAATCCCCTGCTGACCCCGCGCGTGTCCATCTGTTGTTTGACTCCGGACAGAGATCAGTCGGACAGTGATTGAGGTCCGACTGACACCCGGACGGCTTGTAATCCCCACACCCATCCACCCACCCACCCACCCAAAAAACTGATTAATTGTCCAAACGTGGCTGTGGCCTTCACTCACACTTAAAACTCAGACTCGCTTAAATTTATACTTACATTTTTATTGCACTGATTTAGACCTTTAACTATTCTTAGAACACAAGGCAAACGTGTGGGTGAAATGTTTCAAATAAAATCCACTTGATAAATAAAATATGAAGGCTATTATTATTATTATTATTATTATTACATTGTGTTTAATAGCGGACAGGGTCGTTTTGGCAACTGAGGTTTTCGGCTGATGAACTTTTCATTCCCACACACGGTGCTTTGTCTGCTCCTCCTAATTAAAACTTAATGCGGGGTCACTCAAACACCTTCTCACGAGAGAGAGCGAGCGAGCGAGAGAAAGAGAGAGAGGGACATTATAAATATGTGTGTGTTTCGTGTTTTATTTTCCCAGCTCTGTAATAATCCAGCCTCACAATATGGTCCTTCCTCGCCTATCGGATCACCAAAATAAAGCACGGTGTTGCTCGAAAACAAGAATCAAACACAGGGGTAAAGTTTTCCTATTATTTTATTATATTATTTAAGTAGCTGTTACTGACAAGATATTAATAATAAAATAATCTATATTTATTAAAAAATACACTTTAGACATATTAAAATAAAATATTTAATTAATTTAAAAAAGCAGGCATTTACTGTGAAAATATACAAACATAATTTAGTGGGGAAAAAAGTGATTTATTAACAGTTTTTAAACAATTTAAACAAAAGACATCAGTATAAACATATCAGATCATATATGGCATTACATTCACAATGTCTTAAAATAGTGTTTTGTTGTTTTTGCTTAACCGAGGCCTTGATCTTGAATAATGTGTTTCATAGTAAACCTGCTGTTTCTACTTTATTTCGATGATACACTCAGGTTTCAGTTTCGTTAAATTTTATATTCTGTTAGGACAACAGTCTGATGAGTTTTCTTCCAGGCCTTCAGAGTCCTACAGAGTGCAGAGATGCAGGTCCTGTCCCATCCTGAGGAAGAAAGCATGGAGGGAATCATTAGCATGAGAATCGAACTTGGCTCCATAAACTCTTCTGCCCTGAATGAGAGTAACGTTTCACATTTTGGGTGCAAAAAGCAAAGTGAAGGTATTCTTGCAAACAGTCTCGATTTAGGAACACATTCCACTGACAACATAATATGAAAATGTGCTAGTTTTGTCATGAGCTAGTACGTTAAGCATTCATAATTAAAAGCTTTATTTGTAGAGCATTTTCTTGAGCTTACAAAATGCTGAGCAGTCATTAAAAACAGCAAACATTTACAATGAAACAAATTAACCCAAAGAACAAAGGGCCACCGGGTAAAACAACACATAAAAAGGGTAAATAACATCCCCATATAAAAACGAGTCTGTGGGGAAACGTTTAAGAATAAAATCTGAAAACGATTCTGCAAACCGAAGCAGCTCTTTGGTTATTCCAAAGGTTGATGAGTCTGTTTTGCCAATAGTGAATTTGTTGTGCATGATTTCTTTTTTCTTTCTTTTTTAATTTATACATTAAAGATTGTAAGCAGTGTTTCAGAAAAACAAACTTCCTTTTCATGCACTGTTAAAAAAAAGAAAAAGACCCCTGTGCTCTGCATGTTGTTCTTCTCTTCCATTTGCAGGCTGTATGCATGAAGGGATCTTAAGGCTTTTATCCCTACAGGGAACCAGCCCGAACTCTTTCTCTGTCAATTTCCACCCACTCCCCAATTCAGATGAGCCCTTTCTCCCACCAACCCCACAATGAAGGATTTGTCCTCGTTCTCTTTGTCCACCTCTGATATCTTTTTTTTGACTGCTCCCTCTCTGCAGACAGCATGCAGCGTATGCAAATAGGAGCTCTTTTATTCGTGAGACCCCTCCCCTGAATGAATGCAACCTTAAATGAGGCCACACTTGCGCACGCTCACAGAGGGGGCACGGAACATGCACATAGTACAATCAGTGGATTTGCATGCCCACTCTGACACGCAGTCACTCAAACATCAAACACTGACCATTTCAAATGAGCAGACACAGAAATATACATCGCAACAGATTATTTTATCCACAGGTTTATCCAAAGAGATCAATAACTCATGGGTTGAGGTTGGGGCCACAGAAGATGATTTTCACCGTTATTAATTACATCACAGTCCTACATGCAAAGTTGGAGATTGCATTGCACAGATATTGCCTTGTAAGAACAACAATAGTGAGGCTTAAGCGAAACGGAATCATGCACTATGTGCATGTGTATAGTGAGTTTTCTGCTCACAAGCGACGCTGGATATTTTTTGTTTTTTAGTGAAATGTTTTCTCTGCGGACTTCTTCTGACTGCAGGGAGCACGTTTTATCTGAAGAGCTCTGTTTGCAACGTAGGATTGGTTTCCTTTCTCACAAGTGCTTTATCACAGTATTTGTATATTAGGTGACATGCACACATGCGCACGCTAACACACACACACACACACACACACACACACACACACACACACACACACACACACACACACACACACACACACACACACAATGAGACAGAAGAAGTCTAACAGAATGTGCAGAGGAAGAGGTGGAGACTCAAAAGATTGGATGAATTATAACAGCGTCTGATGAACATAAAGCATTCTCTCACAACGAACATTCCCAAGCTGGCCCGTGCCATCTGTGAGTGTGTGTGAATGAGTTAGAGCTTGTGTGCATGTGTGTGTATCATTGGGGGGGGGGGGGGGGGGGGGTTGACGTCTGCTGGACAGCTCTGACAGTTCGGCCTTTTCAGCCTTACATTACTGAGCCGACCATCCTCTTTCCCATAGCAACACTAACAGAGGTCAAAGGCTATGTACCCCGCACCCACCACCACCACCTCCTCCTCCTCCTCTTGTACTCCGGGGTGGTCACAGACACTCTTAACTCCCTGACCGGCTGCAGACAGAGCGGTCGCAACCATGAACTTGAACTTGAATTGATTTCTGACACAGAGTTGGGGTCGTACAGCCATTTTGCATCAGACGCTGTACTCTGCACTTTCTTTGTCTCTTTTTGCTTTTGCCTGTATCAAACTCGCACATGGTACTACTGAATAAAATTACATTCACAAAATAAAAAGAGGTCACTCCAAGGATTCAATGTAATTCTCCTCAACCCAGAACCTCATCTACTGATATGATTACAAAGGGCCACTGTATTAAAGGCTCAGTCACCTAATTCTCCCCTGCTTTCATTGGAGCATACAGGACCCCTACTCAGGGATGCCATGGCTAACAGACGTAATCTGCAAAGCCTTGGATGTAGAAACTTCTCTCCATCTTGCTCTAAGATACTTAGCATTGGGCTTTGTGCAAGATTAGTCTCTGCCAAAGTTGCATTAAAGAGTCCCAATGAGCCTCGCTTGACCCACATTGGACCTCATCCAAGACTATGGGCGGCCCATGAGCTGTGCTTTATACACCACAGCAGAGGCGTTAAAACATTAATACTGTCCACACATAGTGAAGAGGTAACCCAGGAGCTATACGGTATTAACATTTTATCGCTACTATGGCTACGGCGCTGAACTCACACAGAATAGGAAGTGAGCACCGGGCTACTGTCACTTCATCATGTCATACATTATAATTTCCCTGCACTGAAAATCCCACATAGGAAAAGCAATACATAGTTAATAATGAATAACAGAAGGAGGAAAGGAAGGAAAGGTAATCATCTCTATTCTGCCATTTTCTTGAGGGGAAATACATTTTTCTGTCAAATTTAAAGTTATGTACAAGTAGAAGGAATGAAAGAATGAAGAATGAATATTTAAGTATCTACAGTGTGCCGAGGAAGATTCGAGGACCTTTATATCCTAAATCCTCCCGACACCGTGTCAGAGCTGCTGACCTCACTCTTCAGCTGCTCTCATTTTAGACCATCTTGATTGAAAACTCTTTGTTTCCGAGACGATTAAAACCACGCGAGTCTTAAGCGGTTTCACTATCTAAATCAACATTTGCATTTTTTTTCCCATCACTTATTTTTTGCTCATTTGCAATCAACTCATGCTATCCCCCCTCCACACCACATTGCGTTTAGTAAGAAATACAGCTCTTATTAACCATTAGACAAAGAAATATTCTGTGTGCATTTGTACATGCTGCTCATTTTTAACACCCTTCAAGTACTAGTAAAAGCTCTTTACATCTACAGCACTTTTGGTATTAAGCGCAAATACATTTTCCTGACTTATTTGCTTCAGTCACCCCCTCTATTTGACCACGCTGTCTGTGCCGACTGCTGCGGCTATCACATACAAATTGATAGCCCTCCTTACTCTTTTCAAGCACACACACGCACACTCTTCCGTCTTCGATGCCCAGCTCCTCGCAGCTGCAGATGGCTTTAATGTGGCACTGCACAGGCTAGCACAAGCTAACTTCCTCAGTAAATGCAGATGGTGGGCTCAAACATGGCTGCCCATGTGCTACACCTGCTGCCTCCTTTTCATGCACGCATATACATTTAGCTCCAGTGTCTTTAACCTTCTCTTGATAACCCAATCTTTACCTTTGTTTTTTTTATTTTTAAAAAAAAAACCCAATTTCATCATCATTCCCCTCCTTGCTCCTCTGTTTCCCCTAATGTGTCATGGAGATGTGCAACGGAGACATAGCATTAAGCAAGCTATAATGTCTCCAAAACGATTTTTTTTTTCACAGTGCTTCCTCTCTTCTGTCAAACCTGCCTGAAGCAATATGCTGTATATCACAGATGAGCAGCACAAATGCAATTGTAAAGACAGCTCTGAGTCTTTTATATGAATAAAGAGAGGGAATAATCTTTTGACATGTGGGCTGCACATGCCTTACACATCTTGTGGAGGCACACGTACAGTATGAGGCTCATTAATAATCATTATCCGCGGGTTACATCATTCAGCTTTCGAGAGCACACCCATCGCCTTAGCTGAGTCATTCGCCGTGATATGTTGTGCCACCAATTGTCTTGTATGATTTCTTTTTTCTTTTTTTACAATCTGAGAGCAGCATGAGTTTGGAGACGGTGTTTGCATTAACTCTCATCCAGATAGGAAAATTGAGATAAGATAAAGGAGTGCAAGGCAGAGGAAGTGACACACTGTGAGGGTTTAAATCTTTAATCAAATCAAATTTTTAATGTAAAAAAATTAATAAATATGAAAATTAATTGTTGCCTCCAATAGGATCTAAAGACAGGCTATGGTTTTACATGTGACAGCGTATAGGCCTCATGCTTGGGAAACCCCTCTCATTTAGCACAAAATACAGCATCTCCATGTCTTTCAGACATGGAGAGGAGGCTGAATAGACTAATGAACAGTCAGGTGGCACTCCAGGGCCTGAACTACACCCCCACCCCCCATCACACACATATCAAACCCACATACACTTGCACACACATTAAAACTCAGTGGCTCGTCCGACCCCGGTGATCTGCACGACAGTCTAATGTCTCAGGCATCTGCTCATGTCTAGTCTGGAGGGTCTTTCCCACCCTGCCCCCCAGCCCAGGTCCACCGCACCACCAGTTCCCACAATAGTGGGAAAGCAGGCTTTTCGAGGGGGAATGGGTAGGGAGTGGGGGGGTGGCAGCAGCTATTGAGGTGGGGTGGGGTGAGAAAGAACGGGGTTGAATGATAATGTGAAAACGCACGGTGCTGTTCATTAACACACGAGCACTGCAGCTGCACATGTTGGCCCTGCACACACACGCTCACGTGTCTCTTTTTCTGCTCCAGGTCGCTGCCGGAGTCACCGGGGGTACAGGGCAGCTCTACGCCACGATGAGGACGCTTTTCCGGGCGTGCGCGTGTAGGGTTACAGGCTTGGAGCTGCTGACGATTTGGATTGCTCTGCACTTACACTGATATTTAGCAGTGTCATTTTGCCCTTGCCAGATTTTGGAAGACGTTTTTAGCCTTCCTGTTAACTAAAGTTTCTAATCACATGCAAGCACCGAAGCAGTACAATTACACCAGAAAGAGCTGTAATCAGTATTAAACGCCGAGCGCTAATGCTTAAATTTATATATGAGCTCTTCAATCAGCGTTAACAGTTATAATAAGGTATGTTCACTGCCCCATTTCTTATTTCTCAAAACTTACATGCAAGCGCAGTGTCTGCACTGCAACATGAATGATAAAATATCAGTATTACACACAAGGAACTGCTTCGTGAACCCGAACATTTTCAGACTGTAAATTTAATTGTTAAACTCTAATGCTTTTACTTTTAAAGACAGTCGTGTGATCACCCACAGGAGAAATATCAGGATCCCTGCTTGTCTCCTCCTCAGATTTTCGCCACACTAAGACGCTTAAAGATACTGTGGTAAATATCACGATGCAAATTTCCTAACAAAAGCCGTTTTGCATGAATTAATCTCCGAGGTTTGTCAGGTGGAAACACGCTGTACACCACTGCCTGGTGTGCATCAGGGAGTAAAGAAGCACCATGACAGGAGAGGATGGCAGGTTTCCTTCAACCAGTGCCAGCTCATTAATTTTGTTTGCTACCCAGCAACCCCCCCCCACCCCTCCCTTCCACCATCAACTACCACCACCCTTCTTCACCCACCACCCTCACATCACCCCTTAACTGCTAATTAGCAGGAGCTGAAGAAAGCAGAAAAGGGAGAGGCCATGTGTGACTGGGGAGGAAATGGGAAACTCTTCTTTCCCCTCATCCCTCATCCTTCGTCCTGTTCCCTTCCCCCATCTCTCTCACACACACAGACACAGTCACACTTCCCACCTCCTGGCCACCATCACCACCACCATTACCACTGGTACCCAACAGAAAGCTATGATGCAGCTCACCTCGTGTGCCAGCCCAGCCATTTTAGGTGTCACGGCAAACATCTCTCAAGATGGCTCCTCTGTGCAAGCCCTTACTCCGCAGGGTATCCGGCAAGGTCTTTGTCCCCCTCCTGGCACGGTCTTTGTCCCCCTCCTGGCACAGGCCAAGCGCCCACATTGGCAGTGCAGATGGCATCAGGGGCTCTCGGGCAAAAAAGGGGTGAAGGTGGGAGAGGGGAGGTCCTTTCTTTTTATTTTCTTCTAATGGTGGATCCTTTCAGGAATCCCACAGCTTTCAGTGTTATTCAGAAGCCTGCAATACGAGCAGAAAAATAGAAAAGAGAGGAGTAAAATATGAAAAGTGCTTTACACATCTTAAGGTATCACTATAGCTAAACACGGCCTACTGTACATACTGTAAACAAGCATAAATCAGTCAGCTATGGAAACTTTAAAAGCTCTCACCAGCTTTGCTTCTTCATAGCCCAGTCCCATCTCTTGTCATGCTTGTGTGTTTTTGTATGTTTTTGCCATAAAACCACCAAGAGAATCCTTCATATTATACAAAGTTCAAAGGTTAAATCAAGAATTCCTTGGACCGTCCCATATATAAAGCCTCAAGTGTTTTTATTCCCTTTCACTAAGAAGGCACGTCATGTTCACACGCTACCTATAACAGGGAAAGCTCTGGAAAAGACTTGGACCACGGCCTTTTCACATATCCAATATCTCGTTGTGAAACGAAGCAATTAGCCGCATTTGACCGCAAGCTCTACAGCAATAGGTAGTTAACAGAATGAATGAAAACTCATCTCACTTTGGTGCTCTTTAGGCTTTAGAGGCATTCTCAGGGTTGAGCGTATGCACCGAACAGCGCTGAAGTACCAAGTTGAAAAGTTCAGCTCCTGTCTACAGGATGGCCCTGGCCTTCTCATTGAGGCGAGACACAATGTATCCCAAAGGCTCTGAGATTTGCTACAGCTTTAAATACAGACACCAAGTGTTTTTATTAGCAGGGTGCTACACCACTCAACGGCATTATTAGCAGTCCTGCTGGAACAAAGCATTAGCTTCCCCTTTCTTTCTCCTGAATGAAGTTAGAATCGGAACTGCATGTTGTGTTTAAAATAAATGGCAAATACTCTTCAGCGAAGGAAAAAAGTAAACGAATGACAAAGTAGAGGGTAAATTGTAAAAGATCACAACCCACTCGCTATAGGCTTCCAGGGGAACATGCCAGTGTATCCTGAAGCAGGTACTTTAAGAGGAATATTGGAGGTCCTCAAGAATGAAAATAATAATAATAAGTGTGACCTGTTCGCCTGTTCACCTTTACTGCTCCTACTTCCCTTCTTATTAGACTGGATTTTTAATATACTGTTAATTAATTTTTGGCAATAAAGTTTTTCTCACATGATGCTTTACTGACATCAGTGGACCAATGCCTGCGAATGGTGAAATTTTGGGTCTTTGAGTCTCTACTGCTTCCCATCCAGCCACTGGGTGACCTGCTTTACATTCAACACCATGTTGCAAAGAACGTGAATAGACAACCCTGAAACAGGCTCAATTCCTAAAGCTCATATGAACCCTTAGGTTACACTGAGGGGCATAAGTTTAAAGGTAAAAGATGCCTGGGGGTAGAGTACTGATTGAGATGTTAGATCATTTTATTTGCACTTGTGGCTGTTTTTATATAGTAGGTTAAAAAATTAAAATATAAATTAAAAGTAGTATTGTTAGAAATTTGTTTTTCTACTCTTCTACCATAAAATAAAGGTTGTACGAAGCTGACATATGCTACAATGGAAGGCCCACAAATGCACTGGTTATCGGTGAGAGAAACTCTTTATAAATATAAATTCAGCACTAAAATCTTACTTTACACACTTCTAGTAAAACATTTTGTTGCCTATCTAATTCACGAATATTAACACCAGCCTCAAAGCAGAACGTTTTCTTACCTGTTGGAGGTGAACTTCAAAATCCAACTTGGTGACTCTACAGCCGGAGCGCCCTTTTCTTTCGGGTACGCACACACGGCTACGGAAGTCATTTCTACTTTCGGTTATCTAGCTTTATGACAGGTATTTAACACTCATACAGCTAGATAACCAAAGACAAAAACAGACCCCCTCTCTCACACTCTCTGATGCTGTAGCCCGACATGATGCTGGCGTGATATCTAGAAGGAGGTGAAGCTGCATTAGTAGGCCCGTAATATTCAAAAATACACTCCCAGATCATTTCTGCATCTTTATATTAAAATAAAAAAGGAGCAAAAGCTATCGTCTCTACATGGAGTAAAAGATGCATGAAACGCAGCATGTTCACGATACGAAGATATGCACTGTCTTTATGCTGACATATGTTGGTGGTTTGAGAAGCCGACACACATTTCTTGTCCTGCCGTGATATGGTGTCTGTTTGAAGGCCTGCTGAATACAGAGATCAGCCTGACCTAATTGTACTCTACATGTGTGCAATTGTCATGCATCTAAAATGTAAAATAATAATAACAAATAAATAAATATTAACTCATTAGAAAAATCAAATCAGGCGTTTTGTACACACAACAGGCTATAACGCTTACATTAGCATATCTTGCAGGTAACACCCCTGTATTGCAGCTACACAAATCACAATATTTAGCATACAAATTCTCATACTTTTTAGCTTCAAAATTTCTAGTGTAAACCCGTGAAGGAGCTGTTTGAAATATTACTTTAAGCATTTAGTTAGATTTAAAAAAAAAAATCAACAGTGCTGAAAGATACTTCGATAATAACCTACAGTTATTTAGTTCATTTTGTAGGACAGACCTGTATTCTGCACAACACAACATCTTAACAATAATAACAAAAACAATTTAAGGCGAGATAAAAAGTATCACTATATGACTTGTAACAAACGACTGCCAAGGATAATTATTATTATAATTATCCATGGTCAAAACTTGGCATGTCGTTGTAATAAGATTAGGACTGAATATATATATATATATATATATATATATATATATATATATATATATATATATATATATATATATATATATATATATATATATATCGTCCTTAAAGCATGACCGTGATCCTGACACCGCGCTTATGCAGAGGACTAAAATGATGCTAGTTCAAGATCAAAAGCTGACTCTCGTAAAATGAAATAAATAAATAAAAACCTTCTCAATCTAAATTGAGCTGGGGTTTGGTTGGAGGGGGTGGGTAAGATGTTTTAATTTGCTCTCGGCTCGTTAGGGCTCCTGGGGGCAAGGGCAGCCTACTTTTAATGAGAGTTGCGATTGGCCTACTTCTTCTAAAACTAGACACATCACAAGGATTATCCGCATAAACTAACGCATGAAACCAATTTGTTCCTTATCATAACAACAGGCAGAGGGGTGTAGCAGTCTATATTATTCTGGTAATTTAGAGAATAAGATTTTTCTTTTCTGTTTAAAGATCATAGCCTGCACCTGCTTTCGCAGAAATAGAATGAAACAGGAGGGCGTTTCTGGTGGTTAAATTACATATTTCTTCCCCGTGGATATTAACCAGCAGGTATACTAAGCAGAGATTGCCAGTGTCCCTAAATCCTCTGCGTAAGCCACATGGACATGACATTTGGAGAGATTCAGAGCCTGAAAAAAAAAGAAAAAGATGTGATGCTCTGCGTGCAAATCTTCCCTGTTTCCACCTCAATTTCTTACCTGCTTCACAAGCAAAGCGAACTCTGGAGGCAAATGTCCCCAACTTTAGCTCGCTGAATTTTCCAGACTCATTTTTCTGCATTCACGTCGGGCCCTCGGTGAGAATCAGCGCCGCCGCTCACGGATGAGTCCGCTTTCATCCTCGGTGCTCCAGCTTCTGCCTCTCCTCCAGCCTGCGCGCTTCCTCTACCGTCTGATTACTCGCTCCCGCAGTGACGTCATGCCAGGACCAGGGAGGCTTCCTGACCAATCACGGCGGCCGTTGGCACCAAAGAGGGTCCGATATCAGGAAGACGTCTCACTCCTGGCTCTTTCATAACTCCATTTACCCCCCCCCCCCCCCATATTTTCTTCTCTACTACCACCTGCAGCAGTCGTAGTAGTAAAACTACACTAAAAGGCACAGATGGATAAAATTATCTCACTTCCAGATCTGTTTAGTATTTGTTTTCCTAAGAGCTTTCCACAATATCACACCAGCTTAAGGAGCAAAGGACTTCTTATTCACGCTGTTTCCAAAAATTTGGTGTTGGCCAATTTCTGTCCCTGTTCCTCTGCAATGGGAAGACTTGGAAACAAGAAAAAATAAAATAAAAAGAGCATGTCTTGCAATCCTTTTAAAAATATTTCTTTATTCTTAAACCAAGATCACGTCAGTATTATATCTCTTAAATATGCTGTTATATTAGAGTACCGTGCTCTCCGCAAATCAATGTATATACGTATATATGAACACATTTTCATTTTCAGAGTTATGGCCCTAACATTAACGTTATATATATGGTTAAAAATCATTTTAAACAAGTCACACTTTGCAGCTTGCAAAGTCATAAAGCAACTATGGTGACCGCATGCAGCCACATTGTTTGCTTTGAATTTTTCCACTTCAGAAATGAAGCTTTTCGTAGATGCAGACCAAAAATCGCGCCTTTTGCAGAGTGTCTTTGGAGGGCTGGAATAAGGGGTTAGCTTTCTTGGTCCAATAAAGGATCTTTGATGGTTTGTGTGGGAAGTGTGGGAAATGAGCATCAGGGGCCATGGCCAAAAGCAGAACGAACAGTTCCCTAACACGGTTAAAAATCTTTTTTTGTTTACTTCTTTAAAACTAAACTACACCATAAATAATACACAAATTGAATGTGCTTTAGTTGTGTTTACAGCAAATAATGTTAACTCAACCTCTCTCAATAATTGATTTCACTCTAACTCCCTCTGCATTTCAGTTTCCTTCCAAATTTTACGGTCATTTATTTTTCAAAATACTTTGTTGACCTATGCAAAGACCAAGCACACTGAGCCTAAAAAAAAAGACAGTCTATTAAAACTGGCTGATAATGGCCAGTGTAAATTATGTATATATGCATTAAATATTTATTAGTAATGCAAAAATCCAATAGGTTATGTGTGAAAAACATTAATAAAAAAGTTTGATTTGGTTCACCCTGATGCGCCTTGGCCTACCTTGTGACAGTCTTTGAGGTGTGGTGTTAAATCATGAGCAATAACTGTAATATGGATTTATCTTTTATTAAGCATAGCAACACCAATCCACAGACAGGATGTGCAATAAACAGTTCACAGCATTAAACGGAGCTCAACATAGCACACAAAGCCATTTGGGAACATGCGGTCTGTGGAAAGTGGAAATCTTGGGGAAGAGGCAGCTTACAAGTGTGTGTGTGTGTGTGTGTTGTTGGGGGGGGCATTATAATATTCCAAAGATGATATCTGGCTGAAAGACAGAAAAAAAATAGATGCACTTCATAAAATTAATGTGAAATGGCATGTTAACAGAACAACAGCAGATGCTACATGATGCAGCCAGTCACTCACACGCTGGGGGAGCTGCTGTCCCGTGAAAGAGCGGTTGTCTGGAGGATGGCCATCCTGCCCGCCTGCCTTGCAGCGTAGGTAGCCATAAAGGTTAGCAGCTTGGAGGGAAATGCTAGCTACCACCACAGACTGAGGAAGGCAGACAGATGAGTCTGAGAGAGACAATATGCAATCTAGCACATATGCAGAAAAGCAAGCAAAGGGAGTCTCACCAGCCATTTAATCTTCAGAGAGAAGAGGGAGGTGAAGAAGAAGAAAGTCCAGATGAGAGGACAGATGATAAGGCCCAGCCAGAATATCCTTTCCTCTGCTTCAGTTCCAGTGTTACTATTCCGGGACTTATACACACAGATAAGAAAGCAAACACTATAGGGTTAACACATCAAAATCGCTAATTTTTATTGCTCAAAATGCACAAAACACCCTCTTACTTTTTTGGCCTCAAATACCCAGAGGCTCTTTCCATCCTCGTCAATCTGATTCCACCAGCGCAGCCCCACCAGCAGACGGCCGGTCACATTCTGAAAACAAGCGTGAGCAATTAAATCCTGCAAAGTTAAAGAAAGCCACAGAAAAGTAACTAGATCACACAAACTGTTTGATGTCTTACCTTCACAGACCAAAAGTCAAACGAGAGCAGAGCTATGATCAGGACAAAACAGGACGCAAAGCTCTTGCTGATCCACTCACACAGCAGATAGACAACGATGGCAACCACTCGGAAGAACAAATGGAAAAAGGAGGCCATGGGGTGTCTAAAATTGTAGGGATTGGAAACGAGAAGCCTGATGTGTCAGCAGATAGCTTTCAAACAGATACAGGTGAGCATGTATGGAAACATAAAATGATAGTGCATGCAGCAAAATGAGTTAACCTGCAGGATAGGTTTTATTCTGTGAATAGAAGGTCTGTAAACATTATCCCACCTCCAGTTTCAATTTAGTATTTATTTGCTTTGACCTTTGTGATCTCCAGTTAATGTTTCCAGTAGTTTTTCTGACACCACTTGTTTGTGTAGATTTAGCCTTCTCAACCTTCACAAAAAACTTCCACTACTAGTGATTTCTATGACTTCAGAGCTGTTTTCCTTAAATCAAGCAAAGAGATTCAGATCCATAACTGAGGTATCCACTGATGATCCCTCAGGATGAAATGGATGTATGCTTTGGAAGCATCATTTTAGGTACTTAGACAGCTCATGAATCCAGTTACATGATCACCTTTATCGGGTGGGAAGGTGTTCCTCTGGTCATTTGGGCCTTCTTCTACCACTTACTGCTGATCTAAAATTTTAGACTGTTCCACGTTAGTTTTATGGCATCGTAAAAAGCGCACTCCGCATGCTTATCCACATTTTTCTGCCATATTCATGTCCACTTGTAATGTGCTCAATGAGCTGAGTGTTTAAGAGTCCAGGCATGAGTTCTGTTATAGTCTGAACTGATACTTTTATGCCTGGTACTCTAACAGCTAGTGATTTATATTTAAACTAAAGCTCTATCAGCTACACAGCCCCCAAAGTACAACTGCATACAGAAAATATCTGTTTTCGTTACATGCTGGACGGGATTAAAAACAGGTGTTGACTATGTTTCTACCCTCTGAAATCCTGAAATTAGAGTTTGCCAAATGAGAAGACCAGGGGCACCTCCAGAATTGCTTCATGGGGTGGCCATAATAAAAATATTGGGGTGGCACACCAAAAAAGAATTTCCAGTTTTACTACGCTGTTTTCAAATAGGTTACCTGAAAATTATGGCAAAAAAAAAGAGACAATAGAAGAAGAAAATAATTAGTTAGCCTAGTTAATCTCCTGATTTTAGAGTTGATACAACTGAAAATGGGTACTGATGAAAACCATATTATTTTAAAATCCATAATAGTCTATTTCAATTGATTGATTGATTGATTGATTGGCTGGAAGTCCTAACCATCGCTTTAATGATTCTCAACAGAGCTGAGGAGAAGCTACTCAACATTCACTCTCCCAGAATGGAGTTAACTTTAAGAGTAAACCTGTTCAGGAAAGACAAATAAGTATTAGATCATGTAAGAGTGTCAACTGTTTCCTGTCTCTATGTTGGCCCTGAGATGTACCAGTGATCTTTCCATCTGTCCAGGGATTTGCACCAGCTTTTTTTTTTTTTTTTGCTCAACAAGTTTTCAAAAAAACAAAAAACCTAATAATGCAAAGCTGAAAAGACACTATGGAAGATAAAACAGCTGTTGTGTTGATATTTCCTGCAGTGCACCTTATGACTGCGCTTCTCCGCGCCCTCTCCTGCTCGTCAGCTGCAAAGTCCAGCTCGACATCCTCAGTTGCATCCGCCATCGTCTGCTAAAAACTGTTTAAATCACCCGAGGGTTTGTAATACAATCTCGACAAGGACAATAATCAAAAAAGATCTCCACTGGCACCGTGATCTGAGATATGTACAAATCAAAATCTACCAAGCAAATACCAGTTTTGCATGGCTGTATTTGAACACTGAAACGAGCCAGGTGTTGCAGTGAAATAAGACCGACAGCGACACTGGCTACTTTTTTAAATCCACATCAGGAAACTGGGCTTAAAATATCTTTGATTCTTCACATACCTTACATATTTTGTGTTTTTCCGATACATTTTGACAACTACGCTACACTTCAATTAAAATAGCAATTCCGAATGAACAAAACAAACAAAAATATACGACCGCGGCAGGACTCGAACCTGCAATCTTCTGATCCGAAGTCAGACGCCTTATCCATTAGGCCACGCGGCCCATATTGCGATCTCATTATCAGTATTTTGCATTTTTAACATTTTCTTCATAGTCCCTGTGGTATTCGTGTATAGCACTTTTTAAAATGAATATTCTAGCGCTATCCATGCTACGTAATCGAATCGCTGTCCGCTGTGTTCATTCAATCAGTTCTTTCTGACATACCACTGCTAGAAAAATAAGTCATCCAGCCCGCACGGTGGCGCTAACGATTTGTTTGGCTTTAGGCATACAACCCCACGAGAAGGAATGCTAAGGTAGCTATAATTCATTCTGTAATGATTTCAAAAATGTGTTTTCGGATACATAACACGATAAAACAGATCAGCTGGGTTGCTTTTGTAATAAAACATAGTTAGATTAAAAACTGCCTTTTGCTAAATTACGTTAGCGTAGCGTCATGTGTTCGCCAAGTAAACATGCGTTGAAGGGTCGGTAGTGCAACAGCTACAATAATATGAAAAGGTGAGGCAACCAGCATTCTACGTTTATCATTCGGTGGGTAAAATGATAGAATTAGCTACGTAGTTCACGTTTCATCTGTGTCTAGCAGCATTATTGCAAAAGTTTAGTTAATTTATACACATTTTAGTAACACCTGAGTGAAATATCAAAGTGCAAGCAAGTGATAATAGAGGCTCACAAAACCACAGAGAAGGCTGTAAGACACTCAGCAGTAGGAAAGTACACATTTAATCGTGTATAGAGGCTCTGTGGTGCCTAGATAAAGCTGCATTACGTCTCAGTTTGCCTCCGTCACGCTGTCTTATCACGATTGATCAGTGTCATGTCAATTAAGTTTTGAATCAATGTCTTCCAGCTCGAGTGAGAAGTCCACATGAGGTGATGCTGCATGTGTTACGCTGTCCTCTGAAGAGGACTCGTATCTCTTTACAATGGATGAGTCTACGTGGCTTCTGCTCCACCAAGCCTCACATACTTCAGGGCGAGGACTCCACACAAACCCGCCTGAACCCCCTTAACATCCAGATGCTGTCAAAAGGTCTTCACGAACAGATCTTTCGAGGGCTGGAGCCAGAATACAGAGAGGAGGCTGTACAGCGCAGCATAAGGCACTTACAGAAACACCAGCTGTGGGGAAAGGACACCTCACTGTTGCCCGATGTCGACCTGAAACTCCCCAAAATGTATGGCAATGACATTGACGAGCACTTCTGTCACTTGGCCCAGACACAGAGCCTTCCCTACCTTGAGGCTGCCACCAAGCTGAAACTGGCAGATCTACCACCCATGCCTCAGGAATGGAGCTGGGAGGTCGGCTGGACACGCTATGGGCCCACTGGGGAGAGTCAGAAAGTAGATTTTCCAGATGAGTCAGCTCTCGTGTTTGATGTGGAGGTGTGCACAACAGAGGGACAGTGTCCCACTCTGGCTGTTGCTGTTTCTCCAACCAACTGGTAAGAAATGAGCAAAAATGGGACAGGGTTGTATAGAACAATCCATTCATTTGCTTTATTCTTATGTTGTTGTAGTTGTTTCATACTTAAAACATTGTGTCTTCCATTCAACAATTGCTAACAATAAAAAGTTTTAAAGATAACTGGTACGTGCCTCAGTGATCTCTGTGTCCTATTTTTCTAGGTACTCATGGTGCAGTAAGCGTCTGATTGAAGAGCGATACTCCTGGTCAAACCACCTGACCCTTGCTGATCTCATTCCGCTAGAGACACCTTTCAACTCTGCTCGCCCTCCAGGGGGTAAATGGAAGGAGAGACTGATTGTGGGCCACAATGTCAGCTTTGACCGGGCTCACATTAAGGAGCAGTACCTATTAAAGGTTTACATCCTATTCCTCACATGTCGTTTTTACTCCTCACTTTATAAAATCCTTTGGTCACTTCTTTTTGTATGAATCACTATAATGCCCAGTAGCTTTTGTATGTTTGTATTCGCTTCCATAAGGGTTCAAAGGTGCGCTTCATGGACACCATGAGCCTTCACATGGCCATTTCAGGGCTAACCGGCTTCCAGCGCACACTGTGGATGGCCAGTAAGTTGGGTAAAAAGAGGGGTCTTCAGGAGGTCAAGGAACACATTAAGAAAGCTGGGAAGAAACACGAGGGCCCATTGGTTTGTCCTTTTCTACTACAGTTCACCTACGTAATATTTTGAGGCTATCATTTGGTATTTGGAAGGCTCTTGGCATAAGTGTGACATGATGTTGTGTGCACAGATCGGCTCCTGGGACTGGGTGAATATTAGCAGCATTAACAACCTGGCTGATGTCCATGCTCTGTATGTGGGAGGGCCGCCACTGCAGAAAGAAGCCAGAGAGACCTTTGTGAAGGGGAGCATGACAGATGTCAGAAACAATTTCCAGGTCAGATATGTGGCAAAATGTGTGTCTGATTAATGTGAACCATTTGTTAGATCTTGCATTTGGCCTGAATGGACACTTAGGCAAAATAAATGTGATTTTGCTGACACCTACAGGAGTTAATGCAATACTGCGCCCTTGACGTTAAGGCCACACATGAGGTCTTCACAGAGCAGCTGCCCCTCTTCATGGAGAGGTCAGCAAATCCCAACCCAAAGCTATTTTATAGTCATCTTTATCTTCTGTGTACAAATGTACACAACACAGCATTGTATAATTGTGTTGTCTCTGCTGTGTTTTTATAAGGTGCCCTCATCCAGTGACGCTTGCAGGGATGCTGGAGATGGGTGTGAGCTACCTTCCTGTCAATCAAAACTGGGGGCGATACCTGGAAGATTCTCAAGATGTTTATGAAGAGCTTCAGAGAGAGATGAAGAAGTCTCTAATGATTCTAGCGGATGATGCATGTCAGCTTCTGGAGAATGACAGGTGAGACCAGCACTGATTTATGTCAAGCTTTGAAGGTTCTTTTAAAAGCATTTACACTGCATAAGGTTTGTGTGTTTATACTAAGATACAAAGAAGACCCCTGGCTTTGGGATCTTGATTGGGACGTGCAGGAGTTCAAGCAGAAGAAAGTTGCAGCCAGCAAGAAGAAAGGCTCCAAAAAAGCAGATGACAAACAAATCGCCACTCCTCTTCCAGACTGGGAGGAAGGTCTGAGCTCAGACACTAATTCAGAATATTTGTGTAATTGGTATGATATATCTACTAGGGGTGCAACGATACACAAAATTCACGGTTCGGTTCGGTTCGATACTTTGGTGTCACGGTTCGATATTTTTTCGATACAAAAAAATGTTCATGCCTTTTTAATTTGTCATTTATTAAAATTATAAATATATATTTTAACTCAAAAGTACAGTTTTTAAATTTAATGTTGCTGAAACAAAAGTAATTAAAAAAATAAATATATCTCAGGGCTCTCAAAATTTCAAAATCCCTGGTAGCCTTTCGGGCAGGGACTCTTCAGTTTTTGGTAGCCCAAAATAAATGTAAGTAGCCCGAATAAAAAAGAGAGCAATTTTTTGATTGATGTTTTGTTTCCTTTACAATATTATACTTTAATGTATAATATTGTAAAGGAAACAAAACATCAATCAAAAAATTGTTGAAAAACAAATTACAACATGTATAAAAATTACAATCATCAACTCAAATACTTGGTTCTAATTGAACAGAAATTTCTATGAACTTGTAAGAACTGTGTAGGACATGAATCAGTCTGTGTCAGATCCTGAATTTGAAATTTCCGCTGAAGTCACGGGTAAGAAACAAGTGGAACCAAGATCTAGGCCATTTGCTTTTTGAAGTTTGCAAAGACTGCTAAATTTTGCCAGTGGTAGTTCACTCTTTGCAACATAGTACGCTGTTCTAAACAGATTTTTCAGGTTTGTTTTTAGTATGTTATTTGCAATTGGTGTTTGTTCTGGGAAAGATATTGCAGACTGAGCAATAATGCATTTCTTGCATTTCTCATGGCTTCTAATGGGGGCCTTTCTTAAAATGACTGGTCCCAGTAACAAAGGCGCTTGTCGACTCAGAAATCGAGAGAAAACCAACAACACACCCGGCAGAACATTATGTTATTTACACGGGTGCACATAAGTGGTCCGCATGTGCGCATTCGCTGTCAAAATAAAAGACGTGCACCAGATAAGAAGTTGCAAGACGCGTTTGCGTCCATATAAAAAGCACTGTTTTTGTCCGCTAGAGTGGGATTTTCACGGCACATTCTGCACCACATCTCTGTGCGTTCATCATTTGTTTGAAGCCAGCTCACCTCCTGCAACCACTTTTCCGAGAATACGTGCTTCTTTTGTGGTTCGGACTCCTTCTGACATTTCTTTGGAGGTGGAGGAACACCAAAGTAATTGCTTAAAGGAGCTTCTTCGACATCTTTAAGAGTTTTAAACAAATGTCTGTCCTCCTCCAGAAAATCTTATGTATGCAAACACGCGTTGCAACTTCATATCTTGTGTGCGTTTTTGGGGGGTTTTTTGACAGCGAATGCGCACCTGCGGACCACTTATGTGCAGCCCCGGTTATATAGCTCGTCATATTGCAGCCACAGAAATTCTTTTGTCCATGAAACCATAAAGCTGCACTTTCTTTTTGCCTTATAGTCTGATTTGTCATAACTTTTCCGTTTTGTGGTAAGCTTTTCTTTGGCTGTCACTTCTTCACCCTGACCTCTCTTATTTGGCTCAGCAGAACTAAAATATATATCCTGCTGCTTTTACACACACACGCATAACGGTCAGCGATTCTCTGCACGATCAACCTCTCACATGTTTAAGCTTGCTGCGGGAGATTTCACTTGTCATGTTTGCATAGTAAGCTAACGATTGATAAGACGATGTCAGAGGAATTGGTGCGCAAATTATCATCACTCACCAATCAGTGCTGTCGCTCTCTATACACAGTTCGCGCGATTGCAAAGTGAAAGCAAAAAACAAGCGCAAATTCAAATGCGATTTCAATATGTCACATATTGACAGTGACTCACCGATGCCAATGACATAATTACCCAGCTACATTTCCGAAAGAATGCAAAAGCATTGACATATATTTCTCCCTCCTACAATAGCCCGATGGGCAGGGCAGAGATAGATTTTGGTAGCCCGACTGAAAAAAATCGCTAGCCCCGGGACATCGGGCTAGCGATTTTGCAAGCCCTGTATCTGATTGAGGAATCACTCATCTTTGGAAAAGAGAGTTTATTACAGAGAAATGCCTCTTTCCAAAATAAAAGCTATACTATACGCTTCTTCTGGGCTATATTCTCAGCAGCATATTGTAGCGGGTCAGGGCTGTTCGGGGTTCTGTTTGTACAGTTATGTTTTGTTTATGTTGCCATAGTGACGGGTGACGCGCTCTCGCTGCGACGGTGTGTCCTTCCGGGGTCAGAGGGCGCCCTGTGTGTTGTTGTTGTTGCTGTGCGGTTGCTGCGCTGAGCAGTTAGCTAGCGGCAGTGTTCTTCTGCAGATGTCAATAAACGGCTGTGCTCCCTGGCTAGCTCACGGGAAGCAAGACCAAACGACACATCCGTCTCCTCGTTGTCTGAGCTCGCCACATTGGTGTCAGAAGTGGGATGATGGTGGCACCCCATGTTCTGACCCGAGTGACTTTTCCCCCGCCGGTCGTGACCGGCCGGTGCGCCAAAAGAAGGCACCTGGACATTTGTAAAGTGAAAGCAAAAAACAAGCGCAAATTCAAACGCGATTTCAATATGTCACATATTGACAGTGGCTCACCGATGCCAATGACATAATTACCCAGCTACATTTCCGAAAGAATGCAAAAGCATTGACATATATTTTTCCTTCCTACAATAGCCCGACGGGCAGGGCAGAGATAGATTTTGGTAGTACGACTGGAAAAATCGCTAGCCCCGGGACGTCGGGCTAGCGATTTTGCAAGCCCTGTGTTACAGGCATGGCCCTTTAAGGATGAAGCCTGATGGGAAATGTATTCGGGATGTGTGTAGCGGGACTGCCTGGTGTGTGTGTGAAGAGAGAGAGCGGAGCAGGGGAAAAGTAACGGTTAGCTACAGAAGAGACGAAAAGAAAATAAATAAAAGGAATATAATAACTCCCTCGACAGCCAGAGTTGTGTCGGCGATGCTCGCTGTGAGTAAACTGTTTCAGCCCACTGTACGCGGTGTTCGTGCCTTAGAGAAGAAATAAAGTTCGGTGAAGCAGTTTCCTACGCCTCCTTCGATCTTTTTGCTAGCGGAGTTGACCTGTATAGTAAGCTGTTGCCGGCTACGAGTCAGTTACGGAACCTTCAAGTAACTGCCAGAGGTTTCCTTATTACGGTTCGGGGCAGCGGATCTGGCGTGGTAACACCTGTATCTGATTCAGGAATCACTCATCTTTGGAAAAGAGAGTTTATTACAGAGAAATGGCTCTTTCCAAAATAAAAGCTATACTATATGCTTCTTCTGGGCTATATTCTCAGCAGCATATTGTAGCGGGTCAGGGCTGTTCAGGGTTCTGTTTGTACAGTTATGTTTTGTTTATGTTGCCATAGTGACGGGTGACGCGCTCTCGCTGCGACGGTGTGTCCTTCCGGGGTCAAAGGGCGCCCTGTGTGTTGTTGTTGTTGTTGTGCGGTTGCCGCGCTGAGCACTTAGCTAGCGGCAGTGTTCTTCTGCAGATGTCAATAAACGGCTGTGCTCCCTGGCTAGCTCACGGGAAGCAAGACCAAACGACACATCCGTCTCCTCGTTGTCTGAGCTCGCCACATTGGTGTCAGAAGTGGGATGATGGTGGCACCCCATGTTCTGACCCGAGTGACTTTTCCCCCGCCGGTCGTGACCGGCCGGTGCGCCAAAAGAAGGCACCTGGACATTTGCAGGACTTTGTGTGGGGCAATGGGGTCGTCGGGGACGACTGACCCCTTAGGTGGGGGCTGTGTAGCGGGTCAGGGCTGTTCGGGGTTCTGTTTGTACAGTTATGTTTTGTTTATGTTGCCATAGTGACGGGTGACGCCTTTTCGCTGCGACGGTGTGTCCTTCCGGGGTCAGAGGGCACCCTGTGTGTTGTTGTTGTTGTTGCTGTGCGGTTGCGCGCTGAGCAGTTAGCTAGCGGCAGTGTTCTTCTGCAGATGTCAATAAACGGCTGTGCTCCCTGGCTAGCTCACGGGAAGCAAGACCAAACGACACATCCGTCTCCTCGTTGTCTGAGCTCGCCACATTGGTGTCAGAAGTGGGATGATGGTGGCACCCCATGTTCTGACCCGAGTGACTTTTCCCCCGCCGGTCGTGACCGGCCGGTGCGCCAAAAGAAGGCACCTGGACATTTGTAAAGTGAAAGCAAAAAACAAGCGCAAATTCAAACGCGATTTCAATATGTCACATATTGACAGTGGCTCACCGATGCCAATGACATAATTACCCAGCTACATTTCCGAAAGAATGAAAAAGCATTGACATATATTTTTCCTTCCTACAATAGCCCGACGGGCAACTTGTGTCAAGCCAGCCTCCAATTCGAGACTTGCAGTCAAGCCAGCCTCCAGTTGATTTTACGTTCCCTGTGTATTCAAAGTATTACGGGAATGGATGTGGAAACCAGATTTCAAAATAAAAGCCAACTTCGAGTGAATTAACAGATATGTTAAGAACATAATAACATATAATTTAGGCTTCTTTTTTTTTTAGAAACTCTAATGTTACATCTACATGACACAGCCTTGTACCCTAATTGTGCCCTGTCAAGGCCATCTTATTTTGGATTTCAAAGTAAAAGCCCTGTGAATCTTCATTTTTGAACTACTCTTTCAATGAATTCATAATGCTCTTAAAAGCAAAAGTCGTATTTCCAAATACTATTTGAACTTTGTATCAACACTTTCCAACCGCAGTCTTTTTCACAGTAATACCATATCAAATAAATTCTTTCTGATTTTGCTTTTCATAGTAATGGCCCTTTGAAATTGCCGATATTTGACTTAATCTTCTAACGATTCAAAATGCTCTAAAATGGAAAATTCCTGTTTCCACAGGGTAATTCCACCTTAGATCAACAGTATACAACCCCACAGTGATACCATATCAATATCAAGTCATTCTGATTTTGCTTTCAAAAATAAAAGCCCTTTCAAATTGTCCATAATTGACCTAACTTTCAGTGATTTCAAAATGCTCTAAAATGGAAAATTCTTGTTTCCACAGGGTAATTCCACTTTAGATCAACAGTATACAACCCCACAGTGACACCATATCAATATCAAGTCATTCTGATTTTGCTTTCAAAAATAAAAGCCATTTCAAATTGTCCATAATTGACCTAACTTTCAGTGATTTCAAAATGCTCTTAAATAGAATTTTGCTGTTTCCACAGGGTAATTCCACTTTAGATCAATAGTATACAACCTCACAGTGATACCATATCAATATCAAGTCATTCTGATTATGCCTTCCAAAATAAAAGCCTTTTCAAATTGTCCATAATTGACCTAACTTTCAGTGATTTCAAAATGCTCTAAAATGGAAAATTCTTGTTTCCACAGGGTAATTCCACCTTAGATCAACAGTATACAACCCCACAGTGACACCATATCAATATCAAGTCATTCTGATTATGCCTTCCAAAATAAAAGCCTTTTCAAATTGTCCATAATTGACCTAACTTTCAGTGATTTCAAAATGCTGTAAAATGGAAAATTCCTGTTTCCACAGGGTAATTCCACTCCAGATCAACAGTATACAACCCCACGGTGATACCATATCAATATCAAGTCATTCTGATTTTGCTTTCAAAAATAAAAGCCCTTTCAAATTGTCCACAATTGACCTAACTTTCTGTGATTTCAAAATACTCTAAAATGGAAAATTCCTGTTTCCACAGGATAATTCCACCTTAGATCAACAGTATACAACCCCACAGTGACACCATATCAATATCAAGTCATTCTGATTATGCCTTCCAAAATAAAAGACTTTTCAAATTGTCCATAATTGACCTAACTTTCAGTGATTTCAAAATGCTCTTAAATAGAATTTTGCTGTTTCCACAGGGTAATTCCACTTTAGATCAACAGTATACAACCTCACAGTGATACCATATCAATATCAAGTCATTCTGATTTTGCTTTTCATAGTAATGGCCCTTTGAAATTGCCGATATTTGACTTAATCTTCTAACGATTCAAAATGCTCTAAAATGAAAAATTCTTGTTTCCACAGGGTAATTCCACTTTAGATCAACAGTATACAACCTCAGAGTGATACCATATCAATATCAAGTCATTCTGATTTTGTTTTCAAAAATAAAAGCCCTTTCAAATTGTCCACAATTGACCTAACTTTCAGTGATTTCAAAATGCTCTAAAATGGAAAATTCCTGTTTCCACAGGATAATTTCACTTTAGGTCAACAGTATACAACCTCACGATGTTACCATATCAATTCCAAGTAATTCTGATTATGCCTTCCAAAATAATGGCCTGTTGAAAATGCCCATAATTTACCTAACTTTCAGTGATTTCGGAATGCTCTAAAAAGGAAATTTTCTGTTTCCACAGAATAATTTCACTTTAAATCAACAGTATACAACCTCACGATGTTACCATGTCAATTTCAAGTCAGTCTGATTTTGCTTTTCAAAATAAAAGCTTTTTCAATTTGCCCATATATGACTTACTCTTGGAGCGAATTCAAAATGCTCTAAGATGGAAAATTGCTGTTTCCACAGCATAATTCCACTTTAGATCAATAGTATCCAACCCCACAGTGATACCATATCAATATCAAATCAGTCTGATGTTGCCTTCCAAAATAAAAGACTTTTCAAATTGCCGATATACGACCTACTCTTTTAAAGAATTCAGAACGCTCTAAAAATGAAAGATGTCATTCTAAATAAAGAAATTACAAAACAGCTTGCAAACCAACCATGACATCTTTCCACAGACTTAAAATATAAACGTACTATCAATTACAACCTAGTGGCAATTTCAGCTTCCTTTTACATCATCTTTATGATTCAATTCTGTCATAATCAATTGAGTCTGATTTTGCTTTTCAAAATGAAAACACAATATGTGTTGAAACAGCAATTTTCATTTTTAAAACATTCTGAAATAATTGAAAGAGTATATCACATATGGACAAATTCGACGGGCCATTAATTTGAAAGGCGAAATCAGACCAACATAAAATTTACATGGTTTTACTGTCGGGTTGGATACTGTTGATCTAAAGTGGAATTATCCTGTGGAAACAGCATCTTTCAATTTAAGAGCATTTTGAAATCGTTAAACGAGTAGGTCGTCTATGGGCAATTTGAAAATACTTTTATTTTGGAAGGCAAAATCAGAGTGACTTGATCTTAACATCGTATCTCTGTGGGGTTGTATACTGTTGATTTAAAGTGAAATTATTCTGTGGAAACAAGAAAATTTCCTTTTTAGAGCATTCCGAAATCACTGAAAGTTAGGTAAGTTATTGGCATTTTCAACAGGCCATTATTTTGGAAGGCAAAATCAGAATGACTTGAAATTGAAGTAGTACCATGGTGTGGATGTACACTTTTGATCTAACATGGATTCATCCTGTGGAAAGAGCAAGTTTCATTTTTAGAGCGTTCTGAATTCTTTAAAAGAGTAGGTCGTATATCGGCAATTTGAAAAGTCTTTTATTTTGGAAGGCAACATCAGACTGATTTGATATTGATATGGTATCACTGTGGGGTTGGATACTATTGATCTAAAGTGGAATTATGCTGTGGAAACAGCAATTTTCCATCTTAGAGCATTTTGAATTCGCTCCAAGAGTAAGTCATATATGGGCAAATTGAAAAAGCTTTTATTTTGAAAAGCAAAATCAGACTGACTTGAAATTGACATGGTAACATCGTGAGGTTGTATACTGTTGATTTAAAGTGAAATTATTCTGTGGAAACAGAAAATTTCCTTTTTAGAGCATTCCGAAATCACTGAAAGTTAGGTAAATTATGGGCATTTTCAACAGGCCATTATTTTGGAAGGCATAATCAGAATTACTTGAAATTGATATGGTAACATCGTGAGGTTGTATACTGTTGACCTAAAGTGAAATTATCCTGTGGAAACAGGAATTTTCCATTTTAGAGCATTTTGAAATCACTGAAAGTTAGGTCAATTGTGGACAATTTGAAAGGGCTTTTATTTTTGAAAACAAAATCAGAATGACTTGATATTGATATGGTATCACTGTGAGGTTGTATACTATTGATCTAAAGTGGAATTACCCTGTGGAAACAAGAATTTTTCATTTTAGAGCATTTTGAAATCACAGAAAGTTAGGTCAATTGTGGACAATTTGAAAGGGCTTTTATTTTTGAAAGCAAAATCAGAATGACTTGATATTGATATGGTATCACTGTGGGGTTGTATACTGTTGATCTAAGGTGGAATTACCCTGTGGAAACAAGAATTTTTCATTTTAGAGCATTTTGAATCGTTAGAAGATTAAGTCAAATATCGGCAATTTCAAAGGGCCATTACTATGAAAAGCAAAATCAGAATGACTTGATATTGATATGGTATCACCGTGGGGTTGTATACTGTTGATCTAAAGTGGAATTACCCTGTGGAAACAGCAAAATTCTATTTAAGAGCATTTTGAAATCACTGAAAGTTAGGTCAATTATGGACAATTTGAAAAGGCTTTTATTTTTGAAAGCAAAATCAGAATGACTTGATATTGATATGGTATCACCGTGGGGTTGTATACTGTTGATCTAAAGTGGAATTACCCTGTGGAAACAGGAATTTTCCATTTTAGAGCATTTTGAAATCACTGAAAGGTAGGTCAACTATGGACAATTTGAAAAGTCTTTTATTTTGGAAGGCATAATCAGAATGACTTGATATTGATATGGTGTCACTGTGGGGTTGTATACTGTTGATCTAAGGTGGAATTACCCTGTGGAAACAAGAATTTTTCATTTTAGAGCATTTTGAAATCACTGAATGTTAGGTCAATTATGGACAATTTGAAAAGGCTTTTATTTTTGAAAGCAAAATCAGAATGACTTGATATTGATATGGTATCACTGTGAGGTTGTATACTATTGATCTAAAGTGGAATTACCCTGTGGAAACAAGAATTTTTCATTTTAGAGCATTTTGAAATCACAGAAAGTTAGGTCAATTATGGACAATTTGAAAGGGCTTTTATTTTTGAAAGCAAAATCAGAATGACTTGATATTGATATGGTATCACTGTGAGGTTGTATACTGTTGATCTAAAGTGGAATTACCCTGTGGAAACAGCAAAATTCTATTTAAGAGCATTTTGAAATCACTGAAAGTTAGGTCAATTATGGACAATTTGAAAAGTCTTTTATTTTGGAAGGCATAATCAGAATGACTTGATATTGATATGGTGTCACTGTGGGGTTGTATACTGTTGATCTAAGGTGGAATTATCCTGTGGAAACAGGAATTTTCCATTTTAGAGTATTTTGAAATCACAGAAAGTTAGGTCAATTGTGGACAATTTGAAAGGGCTTTTATTTTTGAAAGCAAAATCAGAATGACTTGATATTGATATGGTATCACCGTGGGGTTGTATACTGTTGATCTGGAGTGGAATTACCCTGTGGAAACAGGAATTTTCCATTTTACAGCATTTTGAAATCACTGAAAGTTAGGTCAATTATGGACAATTTGAAAAGGCTTTTATTTTGGAAGGCATAATCAGAATGACTTGATATTGATATGGTGTCACTGTGGGGTTGTATACTGTTGATCTAAGGTGGAATTACCCTGTGGAAACAAGAATTTTCCATTTTAGAGCATTTTGAAATCACTGAAAGTTAGGTCAATTATGGACAATTTGAAAAGGCTTTTATTTTTGAAAGCAAAATCAGAATGACTTGATATTGATATGGTATCACTGTGAGGTTGTATACTATTGATCTAAAGTGGAATTACCCTGTGGAAACAGCAAAATTCTATTTAAGAGCATTTTGAAATCACTGAAAGTTAGGTCAATTATGGACAATTTGAAAAGGCTTTTATTTTTGAAAGCAAAATCAGAATGACTTGATATTGATATGGTGTCACTGTGGGGTTGTATACTGTTGATCTAAAGTGGAATTACCCTGTGGAAACAAGAATTTTCCATTTTAGAGCATTTTGAAATCACTGAAAGTTAGGTCAATTATGGACAATTTGAAAGGGCTTTTATTTTTGAAAGCAAAATCAGAATGACTTGATATTGATATGGTATCACTGTGGGGTTGTATACTGTTGATCTAAGGTGGAATTACCCTGTGGAAACAGGAATTTTCCATTTTAGAGCATTTTGAATCGTTAGAAGATTAAGTCAAATATCGGCAATTTCAAAGGGCCATTACTATGAAAAGCAAAATCAGAAAGAATTTATTTGATATGGTATTACTGTGAAAAAGACTGCGGTTGGAAAGTGTTGATACAAAGTTCAAATAGTATTTGGAAATACGACTTTTGCTTTCAAGAGCATTATGAATTCATTGAAAGAGTAGTTCAAAAATGAAGATTCACAGGGCTTTTACTTTGAAATCCAAAATAAGATGGCCTTGACAGGGCACAATTAGGGTACAAGGCTGTGTCATGTAGATGTAACATTAGAGTTTCTAAAAAAAAAAGAAGCCTAAATTATATGTTATTATGTTCTTAACATATCTGTTAATTCACTCGAAGTTGGCTTTTATTTTGAAATCTGGTTTCCACATCCATTCCCGTAATACTTTGAAAACACAGGGAACGTAAAATCAACTGGAGGCTGGCTTGACTGCAAGTCTCGAATTGGAGGCTGGCTTGACACCAGTGACGGGCAGGGCAGAGATAGATTTTGGTAGTACGACTGGAAAAATCGCTAGCCCCGGGACGTCGGGCTAGCGATTTTGCAAGCCCTGTGTTACAGGCATGGCCCTTTAAGGATGAAGCCTGATGGGAAATGTATTCGGGATGTGTGTAGCGGGACTGCCTGGTGTGTGTGTAAAGAGAGAGAGCGGAGCAGGGGAAAAGTAACGGTTAGCTACAGAAGAGACGAAAAGAAAATAAATAAAAGGAATATAATAACTCCCTCGACAGCCAGAGTTGTGTCGGCGATGCTCGCTGTGAGTAAACTGTTTCAGCCCACTGTACGCGGTGTTCGTGCCTTAGAGAAGAAATAAAGTTCGGTGAAGCAGTTTCCTACGCCTCCTTCGATCTTTTTGCTAGCGGAGTTGACCTGTATAGTAAGCTGTTGCCGGCTACGAGTCAGTTACGGAACCTTCAAGTAACTGCCAGAGGTTTCCTTATTACGGTTCGGGGCAGCGGATCTGGCGTGGTAACACCTGTATCTGATTCAGGAATCACTCATCTTTGGAAAAGAGAGTTTATTACAGAGAAATGGCTCTTTCCAAAATAAAAGCTATACTATACGCTTCTTCTGGGCTATATTCTCAGCAGCATATTGTAGCGGGTCAGGGCTGTTCAGGGTTCTGTTTGTACAGTTATGTTTTGTTTATGTTGCCATAGTGACGGGTGACGCGCTCTCGCTGCGACGGTGTGTCCTTCTGGGGTCAGAGGGCGCCCTGTGTGTTGTTGTTGTTGTTGTTGTTGTGCGGTTGCCGCGCTGAGCAGTTAGCTAGCGGCAGTGTTCTTCTGCAGATGTCAATAAACGGCTGTGCTCCCTGGCTAGCTCACGGGAAGCAAGACCAAACGACACATCCGTCTCCTCGTTGTCTGAGCTCGCCACATTGGTGTCAGAAGTGGGATGATGGTGGCACCCCATGTTCTGACCCGAGTGACTTTTCCCCCGCCGGTCGTGACCGGCCGGTGCGCCAAAAGAAGGCACCTGGACATTTGCAGGACTTTGTGTGGGGCAATGGGGTCGTCGGGGACGACTGACCCCTTAGGTGGGGGCTGTGTAGCGGGTCAGGGCTGTTCGGGGTTCTGTTTGTACAGTTATGTTTTGTTTATGTTGCCATAGTGACGGGTGACGCCTTTTCGCTGCGACGGTGTGTCCTTCCGGGGTCAGAGGGCGCCCTGTGTGTTGTTGTTGTTGTTGCTGTGCGGTTGCTGCGCTGAGCAGTTAGCTAGCGGCAGTGTTCTTCTGCAGATGTCAATAAACGGCTGTGCTCCCTGGCTAGCTCACGGGAAGCAAGACCAAACGATACCTCCATCTCCTCCTTGTCTGAGCTCGCCACAATATTAAACATATCAGGTCCCCATAAGGAGAATCATGTGCTAACGGCGGTCTAAATGACTCGGGTAAAGTTTGTAGCATGCATGCTTGTTGTTTTTTGTGCTTCCACTTGTCTTTGCACTAGGATGTCGGCGTAAATGTGCAGTCATATTCGTTGTGTTCCCACTAGTGCTGTCAGCGTTAATCTCGTTGGAATGACGTTAACGCCACAACACGGCAAATCTCCGTTAACGAGCTACCCCTGCATGGGGCTAGACGGCCAACACGTTAACGAGCTAACTGCGCTAACACACTAGTTCCCACCCATGTAATTGAGCATTGCGTGGCACATCCAACATACTGTTTTACTTTAGTCCATGACGCGCTTACCTTCAGGGTCATACTTCACATGAAAACCAAAATAATTCCAAACGCTTGCCCTGCGCTCTTCCTTCTGACGATGCTGTCTGTGTTGAACGCTCAGTGGATCTGCACTCGACAGTGCAGCCTAGGCGGAGTAGTCGAACACAGATTCACTGAGCGCTCAACACAGACAGCATCGTCAGAAGGAAAGTTGATAAAATAAATTACAAATTTTGTATTGTTCATATATATGCATACCGAACCGAAAGCACTGTATCGAACGGTTCAATATCGATACGAGTATCGTTGCACCCCTAATATCTACAGTGCACACAGACTATTAATAAAGTAACAGATAATTCAGTTGTGTTATATTAGACCCAGGTCCACCATCTGAAGAAGAGATGGAAGGCCCTCGCCCCAGCCGGCTAGCTGTTGAGAACCTAAAAGAAACAGTGAATCGACTTCCAAAGAGAAGGCAGCATCTACCTGCACATCCAGGGTAAGATCGCTCTCACACACACCACGGAGCCATTTCCAGTTCTGTTTCCCACTGATGGTGTAAGTCAGTTCTTTTTCCTCATTTTCTTCTTTAGGTGGTATCGTAAGCTGTGTGAGAAGATGTCTGACGACAGCTGGTCACCTGGAGCCAGTCTGATCAGCCTGCAAATGCGACTGACACCTAAACTGATGGGTTTGACTTGGGATGGTTTCCCTTTGCATTACACAGAGAAACACGGGTGGGGGTATCTGGTACCTGGACGCAGGGATAACCTTGATTCCCAGGAGGAAAACGCCGGGCCCGTGTGTCCCCACAGGTGAATCACATACTGCTCTCAAAGTAAAAACATGGCAGGGTGCTTTCACATCATGACCTGATCTTAGCAGGACGATCATTGATGGCTGGAGATTTTTAACAGTGTATTAAAGTTTTGTTGTTTTTCACAGAGCTATTGAAAGTGTGTACAAAGAGTACTGTGAGCAGCATAGCAAGGAGCGACCGGACTATCTGGACTCAATCCCTTCAGATGACCTCATGTTAACAGACAGCACGGTGTGGACAAAGGTACATAATATACCATCATGTTTGGAGAATTTTGCATAGAATATTGCAACATGCTTCAAACAGATACCACATGCACTACAGACTGTTGGAATTTGCAAAAATCTTTCATCAAATTTAGACCTTTTCTTCAGTATCAACAGTAATACATGTGATTGCGGTTGGAGTTGATTCATCGGGGCTACGTGCTCTGAACGGATAACACATCTACCTTAATAATGTTTTTTTCTTATTGTCATGTATAGGTGGAGGAATTAAGTTCCCTGGAAAGCCAGATGGAGGAAAACGCCCTCAGAATGAGAAAAAGTGCAGAGAAGAACAAAAACAGGGTGAGTGCACAGGCTTGTAAGTTTAAATTACACCTATCGTGTCAGGTTTAGTGTTTCACTATGATTTGTTTATAACATACTTTGTATTCTTTACCAACAATAGTCTACAGATCCACATTATATGAAAGAGGGGAGTCATTGCCATTATCACCATGGAAACGGCCCCTACAATGATGTCGATATACCAGGTTGCTGGTTTTTCAAATTACCTCATAAGGTGAATTTATATTATTAATATATATCATAGGCACAGTGTTGTTCCACCAAGCTATTTTTACCTTGTGACCAATTATTTGTGTTTAAAGGATGGCAATCACAACAATGTCGGCAGTCCGTTCTCCAAGGACTTCCTGTCCAAGATGGAGGATGGAACTCTGAGAGCAGGAAGAGGTGGCACCAATGCAACACGAGCTCTGGAAATCAACAAAATGATGTCTTTCTGGAGGAATGCCCATAAACGTATAAGGTACTCCCATCAGAGTTAATCAAAGTAATTCAATAACAAATAAACTTTAGTAATGCTAAAAGGTCTTCTCGTAGTTCTCAGATGGTGCTGTGGCTCAGAAAAGTAGAGCTTCCCCGTTCTGTCAGCAGGTTTGTCTAATATTTTTAAAAAAAGAAAAGATTGATTGATTAGAGATAAAGTAATGAGGGTAATGAATGTAACATTTCCCCAAAGACACAAAGATTTTGATGAGGAGGGCCAGTATGGTGCCATATTACCTCAGGTTGTTACTGCTGGAACAGTAACACGTAGAGCTGTGGAGCCGACGTGGTTGACTGCCAGTAATGCACGGGTAAGAAGCAGAGCCGACACGCTAATCTGGTTAAGTCTGAAAATACTGACCAGACACTAGAGCAATTCTGTATGGGCTTTATTCTGTGTCAACAGCGGGATCGGGTAGGCAGTGAGCTAAAGGCCATGGTGCAGGTACCACCTGGATATCACCTGATAGGAGCAGATGTAGATTCACAAGAGTTGTGGATTGCCGCAGTGCTTGGAGAGGCTCACTTTGCAGGCATGCACGGTATGACAGGTTTGGTTCTAAAGAAATCTACAGAAGGAGACTTTGTTATGTGTCTTCCTTTAATGATAATGCTGCATATGTCTCTCTGTGGTTTAGGTTGTACAGCATTTGGCTGGATGACCCTCCAGGGAAAAAAGAGTGAAGGCACTGACCTGCACAGCCGTACCGCTGATACTGTGGGCATCAGCCGAGAGCACGCAAAGGTGTTTAACTATGGACGCATATATGGCGCAGGGCAGCCCTTTGCTGAGAGGTTGCTCATGCAGTTCAACCACCGCCTCAGTCAGACAGAAGCTGCCAGTAAGGCCAGACAGATGTATGCCCTAACAAAAGGTATACGCAGGTAAGTTCAACGTAGGGGTGGGTTTTGATCATCAGTTTTCCGATTAAACTCGATTCTAGCTTGAATAACGCGATAACGATTCATTAAAATCCTGAATTGATTCTTAAAAATACATTTATTTTGTCCGAAACGCCAGAATCTCAGGTTAAACCTCACAAAATTTTGACAACCACCAAACAGCTAAAAACGCAAATGAGAGCAGGTACACGGATTCAGCATGAAGACCTAAACACAAAGTGCGGAACCGCCGACGGATAAGAATCAGTGAGATTTTGGCTTTCTCACCCGACTGCACGTACACGCCGTCATGCCGACAGCTCACAGATTCTGATGCGTCGGTGGGTCCGTGCATTGTGTTTACGTGGGGTTTTTTTGCGGTAGATTCTGGAGCTGTAGGCTTTGTCTCTCTCCAACCAAATTTGACTGAACCAGCAGCAAAAGAAGATCCAAACTACGCGTCACATTTCGCTTCACATAAACATCGTCATGTATTCCCTCTTACTTTTGCTGTTTTGCTTCCGCCACGGTAAAATGACACTTCGTGCACAGCTCTCTCTCTCTCTCAGTGCACTTCAAGAACAGTCTCTTATCTAAAAATCTGTTTTCTGCATTATTCGCTTGCTTATTACGCACAAGTCTACCGTTATGTACAGCGCTGTCGGCCGCTGTTTTTTGTTTTTTTTAATTTAAATTTGACTTCCGACAAGAAAGCCTCATTTCTGCTGTTCAATATTGAAGACATTTAAACTTTTTAAAATTTTGCAAAGTTGCAAAACACTTAACTGTGTCTCTAATTAAACCTGCGTAACTTTGCTCTGCTTCACTTCAACAGCATCAGGTAATGTTTATATGTTGATTAATGGTTTTCTTCTGTTTTTGTTCTACTGCACAATGTTTAAGGTGGTAATCTGCTATAAAAAGACAGGTGTTTGTATTTGTCAGATATCATTTGTCAGAGGACGGCGAGTGGCTGGTGAATGAACTGGGTATAGATGTGGAGCGGGAGGAAGATGGAAGCGTCTCCCTCCAAGAATTGCGGAGGATCACTAGAGTGGCTTCACAATCGTGAGAATGCAAAATACAAACATTCACAAGTGCCTGGCTTGCAATAACCCATTTACTGTCCCTGAATATCCTCCTCTCAGGTGCTCTCCTCTTTAATTTTGCTTTTTTTGTGCTCCTGACACCATCTCAGTTCTCGACGGAAAAGATGGGATATTGTTGGGAAGCGTCTGTGGGCTGGAGGTACTGAGTCGGACATGTTCAATAAGCTGGAGAGTATAGCCCATTCAAAGAACCCGGCCACTCCTGTTCTAGGCTGCAGGATCAGCAGAGCACTGGAGCCCAATGCGGTTAAAGATGAGGTGATTGACTAAAGCTGGCAACAGGAGTATAATATATATATATATATGATTTAATCTGAGTATTTAAAGGGATATGCATGTTTTGCCAATACAACAAACGACCAATGCATTACTCAAGAGGTCAGTCAGAGTGCTCTAAATGGCAAAATAAACTCTTCATTAATGTCTCCTTTCAGTTTATCACCAGCAGAGTGAACTGGGTGGTTCAGAGCTCTGCAGTGGACTACCTCCATCTGATGTTGGTGGTCATGAAGTGGCTCATTGAGGAGTATAACATTGATGGCCGCTTCTGCATCAGCATCCATGATGAGGTGCGGTACCTGGTCCGCAGTGAAGACTGTTACCGAGCAGCTCTGGCACTTCAAATCACAAACCTCCTTACAAGGTGTGCTCTTAGCTGACCGTATATTCTCACTGACAAACTGTGTGCTCTATAATGGATGGTTACTGTGTTTCTCTTCCTGCAGGAGTATGTTTGCTCATGCTTTAGGCATGCAGGACCTTCCCCAGTCTGTAGCCTTCTTCAGTGCAGTTGACATTGATCAGTGTTTGAGGAAGGAGGTCAACATGGACTGTGTGACTCCCTCTAACCCCACAGGTGTGGAACGAAAGTATGGTCTACCGCCTGGTGAGTTCTGCACACCATCACCAGCCTTCTTCCAACATTAAGAGTAGTATATTTATTATACAAATGTTTCTTATACAAAGTGCACAGGAAAGACAGGACAGCTTGTCTCATTACAAAATCTAAATGTAACAAATTCAGACGCAAGAACATGCAATTTAGCTCTAGCACTTAAAGCTACAAAAATGCTCGTGTACAGACCAATTTGTTTTAAAACAACACCTTACAAAAGTTGGACTAAACATCTCTTTAAAATACAATAATGTATATGGAAAGTAATTAAATCCACCTCTTAGCATGACCACACAGTATTCAGTTAGTCTTCAAGAATTTTAAGAAAATCAACAGCACAGCTTGTTTATCACGAGAATTCCTGAAAGGAAGTAAATCAAATAAGTTTCAAATTTCTAAATAAGCCAAATTAGAAATGACTATTTTAATGTAATCAAGACAAAGACAGATATAAACTGTGGTTGGAAATGCAAGAAGGCTTTTTGATAAAGTGAACTTGAGGAACACAATCAGAATACTAAATAATGTGTGCAAACTTTCCACAGGTGAGGCCTTGGACATCTACCAAATCATCGACATCACTAAAGGCTCTCTAAACAAAGGGAGATAGCTCTTTGTGGACCAGACAGCTTTTATTCCAAACATACAACTGCCAGGACTCCATTCACCCGCTGCTGCAGTCTGGACGTGTGTGTAGCAGTGGTGCCCAGTATGACCTCACTGTTTCCTCTTCTTCTGTTTGGGTTCTTGTGTCTCGGTGGTGTCCTGTGACTCTGTGGTCTGAGAGCAATGGAAGAACAAAGACAAACAAACAAAGAGATCGTGTTGAAGGGAAAAATGATCTACTTTTAGCTCAGAGCATTCAAAGCATCAAGCTACATGCACATTTCAACCGTGGGAACAGTGTGGATATGGAGTCAGTTTTATGGACTCGTATAATAAAGTAAAAGTGGAGAGAAGAGGCTGTTGTGTATGTTGAACAGTATTGAAGCTCCTGTGGAGCTGAGCTAGCGCTTACCACCTGACTGTCATCCTGTTCCTGCAGGGCTGCATCCAGAGTAGCGGCATTGATGCGGAAATCTCTCGAAGTGCTCAGCTTCATATACTGCATCAAGTTTACCTGGAAAAACATGCAGCTAGATTTTACAGTGTCCAGAGGCCTGCAGAGTTTTAAAAAAAGTATATATTTTTTCAATATTTACACAAACCTTTGATTTCTTTGAGAGTGTGATGAGATACTTCTCATACTGCTCAATGCTGAAGATCAGGTTGGGGATAGCTTTAGTCTCACGCAAAAGTTTTGCCTTCCAAGAGGAAAAACATAACAGACTTGTTTATATTTCTTTGTATGCATATATTTCATTATTCTAAAAACAAAATTTGTATTGTTCAGTCCTCATTCATTAAATTTACAAGAGGCCTTACAGAAGCACCGGTGTTCACGTCATTCCTTCTCTTTTTCTTTTTGTCATCTGCACCTCCACCACTGATGTCTCCACTCTAAGAGGAATAAAAAGCATCTTGTGTCATTTCTGTAACAACAAAACATTAATGCAACGGAGCTGGACAAACTGAACCATGCTAATACCTGAGCATATGTGATAAAAGAATAGCACTGTGGTGTTAGGTGGGAGCCAGATAGTTTGACCTGCAAATATGAAAGAGTTAGTATGACGTTAGATCTATACAGGAAAATTTGAGCTAGGTGACAGTAGCTTGGACTCACCAGCTTCTCAAAGCGAGCTGGCAGCGACCCGTGCTGGCTGGCACACACCTGGATATACTAAAGTAAAATGAAGATAATGTAATGTTACACTCTGCAAGCTGCCCTGACATTTTCACTCAGAACATCAAGTTGACAAATACACACATATTTGACCAGCGTGGTGAGGATGGTATACGTGCGGGTCAGTTCTCTTAACAGTGTAACGGTGCAGGTGCCCAGCAGCAAGGCCGTCTGGACCAGCTCACTTAGCGCTGTTAAGAGAGTCCCAAGCTGCAGCGTCACTGCTTTCTCAACTGGGTCCTGCCGACCTGCAGTCTGTGTGGCTTCACCTACACATTTATGAAACACAGCATCACTTGCATTTTAGCCCCACTTGCTGACAAATGCATCTCTTCCTCCTCAGCATTAATCAAAGTGAGCATCAGTGTGAAAGGCTTCTTACCACAGCCCAATTTGTCAGAAGCTGTCTGACTTTTCTTCCTGGCAATAAGCCAGTCCACTTCATCAAGCACTCTGTCAACCTGAGACAGGACCAGCAGCTGGGACAAGACATTAACATGAAGAAGAAGGTGAGCAGGATAAGCAAAGGCATAACTCTCACAGCCAGTCAGTCAGAAAACCAACACTTACTGCTGCTGTTGAAGCAGTTTTCATGTTGACAATGGCAAAATTGGACTGCTTTTCCACCTCCACATCCTGAGACAGGAAAACAAAAGAAATCAGTTCACAAATGCACTTTAATGTGGGTGTATGAAGGTTACAGTCATCAGTGTACTGTGGGAAAGAAACTTGGATTTAAAATAGTCTTGTTTAACTTGTTTGATCATTAAATTCTTTCATATGAACTTGAGTGACATTTCATTCTTAATCCATAATGTCTGAAATGATGTTGGCCCAGCTTTGCAGCTATAACAGCTTCACCTCATCTGAGAAGGCTTTCAGAAGGTTTGGGAGTATGTTTATAAGAATTTTGAGCATTCTTCCAGAAGTGGATTTGTGAGGTCAGACACTGATGTTGAACAAGAAGGCCTGCTCGCCATCTCTGCTCCAATTCATTCAAAAGATGTTCTCTTGGGTTTAGGTCAGGACTCTGAAGGCCAGTCAGATTCTCACCAAACTGGCTCATCCATGCCTTTATGGACAGGTATGGAGTCATGCTGGAACAGAAAGGGGCCAGCCCCAAACTTTTCCCAAAAAGTTCGGAGGATGAAACTGTCTAAAATGTCTTGGCATGCACCATACCACCGCCAAACCCAGACTTGTCTGATGGATTGCCAGACGGAGAAGCCTAATTTGTCACTCCAGTGAACACGTCACCACTGCTCTAGATTCCAGTGGTGACGTGCTTTACACCACTACATATGATGCTTTGCATTGCACTTGGTGATGTAAGGCTTGGATGCAGCTGTTTGGTCACTGAAACCCATTCCATGAAGCTCTCTACAAATCTTCCAGAGCTTATCTGAAGTTTGGAGGTCCGTAGTGATCAATGTTGAGAAAGTTGCCGACCTCTGCGCACTATGTGCCTCATTATCCGCTGACGCTGCTCTATGATTTTACGTGGCCAACTACTTCCCAATCCCAGTCATTTTTTGATAAAACACCAGTAACAGTTCACAATTGAATATATGCTGGCAAGGAGATTTCACAGCTGGACTTGTTGCACGGGTGGCTCCTGAGAGCAACCCTTTCTCTCACAAATGTTTGTAGAAGCAGTCTGCATGTCTAGGTGCTGGATTTCATACAGCTGTGGGCGTGGAAGTGATTGGAACACCTGAATTCAATGATCTGGATGAGTGAATGAATACTTTTGGCAATATAGTCTGTCGATCAACTCTAGCTGTGTGTGCAGTTTTATATAATTAAATGAGTTGCAGTAATAACAGTATCAGTATAGTTTAATGCCAAATTGTGCTCTGAACACTGCAAAGAAAAATTGTTCGTACCTGATCAATATCTCCCAGTACGCTGTGGATGTCTTGGCAGAGCTCCAGCAGTAGGCCTACAGGACTCTTATAAAGAACATGAAGGTTGAAGAGGAGAGAGAGCAGCCCCTTACAGAAGGCAGAATCCTCTAAAGGGAGAGAAAACCCCCACACACATACACACACATCAGGAAATGGCACCTAATATGCACCTAATATAGACACAGAGGTTAAGTAAACTATAACTCACCAAAACTGGTCTCTTTGCAGATTTTCACAGTCCACGTGATCATCTGAACAAACTGTTAATTAGATAATAGTGAATTAGAACAGGAGTATGTTAATTTGTTCGGTGGAGTGCATTTAAAAATAAATTTACCTGCTGGGAGGAGGGCTTTAGCTGGCGCGAGAGTACGCTTAGGATGCTGATCAGAAGCTGAGCCTCTTTGCTGTTAAAGTCTTCCTCACCGCCACTTAACTGTGTGAACAGCGCCCTCTGTTGACGGGCAAAGAAAACTGGATTTTAGCAAACATGTCATACTTAATAAACACAGTTTTCTTGTATTATTTAGTGTTAAATCAGAAGCACCTGAAACTGTCGGATGTAAAAGTAGTTCATCTCTACAACATCGCCTTCGTCATCTTGCTCTGTGCCATTTTCTGCATCATTTCAAAGAAACACATAATGATTAATTCCTGTATATTTTTTGTTGCTACAAAATGTACTGCTTTTTCACTGCTTGTCCAACCCATGGTAGAGAGCAGCTGGGCCATCTTGTTTGGGTAGCGTTGTTGGCAGGTTGTGAAGATCCTGAGCAAACCCTCCAGACACAGCTGAGACAAACTGGAGCGCTTCTCCTTCTTTCCCCCCTCCTCAACCACGCTGGGGATGTTCGTGTAACGCCACATCAGGACACTATAAAGAGACATAGACAGAGATCGTTTATTCTCATTTTTGGTCCTATAAGTATTATAATAAACAAATCGTGTGCTGTCATTTAGCCCAAGAGATTTCTACCTGGTCATGTCACAGAGGAAGCGGAAAGTCTTGTCTGCGTTCTGTCCATCTGGGCCGTCTGTGTGTCCCGTTTCATCCAGCTGCTGGATCTTCTGCACAACCACGCTCAGTATATAACGCACAAACTCTCCATTTGAACGAAGTACTGAGAGAGCCTCCTCTCTGCTCTGAGTGTTATCCCTGCAAAAGAAGATTTGATCTGATTTACCATTTCTAATTCTTATCCATGGAATTTGACTTTCCAAGTTTGCATAGTATTTCTAATTAGCATTTTAATGAATAGATTTAAACAATCAGAGTGCCTACAATTAGCTGCAAACTATAAATAACTGATTTTATTAAATTCCACAGATCTAGTAGTAGTCCATGTAAGCAACGCTAAAGAAACCATTTACCTGAAGAGCACAGTGATTGATGATGATATGATGCCCATTGAGAATAAACTGCGGGGGGTCTTGTGTGAGGGCACCCGACCCTTTCCAGACTTCTCCTTCAGGATCTCAGACAGCTTGTGGTAACGGCTGAACAGCTCGATGATCTCCTCAAAGCACCTTTTACTGCAAGAAACGGGGGAAGATACAATGGTAAATTATAAAAAGAAATCCTCGCTGCATAATATGGCATATGTTTTGTATGATGCATAATTAAATTAGGATGATTAACTTTGTTAAACTTTTATTTTGGTAAAGATCCAAGTATTTTTGTGTTACTTCAATGAAATCAGCTATAGGGGGAGTGCTGGCTCTGTGTATCAGTCAGTAAACGTAGTGACCTGAACAGTTGCTGTGGGTTTATAAATTCAACTGTGTAACACAACAACACTTTCTCAAAATGCACAATTCAAAAACAGGTGCTTGTTACCTGTAGTTGGCTTTGATAAAGTTGTACTCCATGAGGACCTCATACACTCCCATCACCAGCACAGCATAGATATTATTCTTCACTCCAACACTGGATCCCATTGAAAACTCAGCCGACTTGTCCTGATCAGTATACACACATTATAAGACTTAGCAATATTGGAACAGACCAAGGTTCAGAGACAACGTAAAAGCAAGGAAGAGCAGAATAATCTGAAATCTGCTAAGGACAAAGAAGCTGCTTGCTCTTGATCTCAAGACATACCAGTTCAAAGTCTTCTAGTTCGCACTTGATCATGCGTCTTGTCATACTCTCTAGAATAGCATGTAGGTCCGACCGGTATCCTTCCTCCTCTTCCTCATCACCATCACTGTCATCGCCATTGGGGTTGGCTGACTGGCGTGTGTTTTGCAGCCACATCAAGCAATGTACAGTACAGCTCAGCAGATGGGCCTGAAACATAACACTATTTATAGCTCGCATATCAGTCGAAATAAAACAACTTGCAAATATGGTACAGTGCACACAAGAGTACCAGAGGCTCCTGGAGGTAGACTTGGTCTCCGTGAGCAGTGATGCATGGTTCCAGTTTCACGGGGGGCAGGAGGTCTTGTTCAGGCTCGTAGTACCGCTTCAGCTAAGGACAAGCAAGCTTCTGATACATCATCAAGTCCATTATAACTAAGACAGCATGCAGTTAACTCATACATATACATACCTGTGACAAAAGGGTCTGCATGATGGAGCTTGCAAGTTGCGAGTTACGGCGAAGAACATCAAAAAAACCCTTAAAAACCACAAGAATTTTCTTTTTCAGTATGAAAGTAACATTTTTACAGCTAAACCATATCTATACACATAAATAACGAAAGAGTAGAGGTTAACTCAGATTCGTTTTTCCCTTTAGGGATCACCACAGCAGATCATCTGTCTCCATCTTAGCATCCACCTCTTTCACACCGTCCCCCTTCATGTCCTCCTTCACTACATCTATGAACCTTCTCTGTAGTATTTCTCTTTTCTTATGCCTGCCAGCTTCATATTCAACACCCTTTGTAAAATGTATCCACTAACTATCCCAGGTTCACGTCTCTAGCCCTTTCTTCACACTGATAAACATAATAAGACATGACATTAAAAAAATGCTTCTGACCTCATAGAGCATGAGGCGCACATCAGCCTGCTGGCTGAGGCAGCGACGCAGACTGCTGAGGATCTCCAAGCAGAATGCTTCATTGGCAGCTGAGTTGTATCGCGAGTGAACATCCACTTGGATCTATGAATTGTAACAGAAAGACAAACCAAAAAATTAGACGGTTCCACACCTGCAGAGTGTTTCTAGCACACTTTCTAGAATCAAGTATGTAAAGTATACAGAGTTTTACTGCAACTGTACCTGACTGGAGGAGATTGCCTGGCTACACTGACTCGAGGCCAAGCTGCCCAACACTTTGAAGTTCTTCAGAAGCAACAAGAAGCCTGTAACTGCAGACTTCCGACCATCCAGTTGGCTAGTAGAGTCAAGTAAGGGGGTTGGTTAGTATAAGCCACCCTTCTTTAATTGCACTTTAAAGCTGTGTTAAGAATAAAGTAACACAAACCTGGAAAACATGGCCTTGCGAAGAACTAAAATTAAAGCATCTTTTAAGGACATGCTGACCTTGAGCAGGGGCTGAAGATTAAACAGAAACCAACGATTACACAATAGAAACCTCTAGAGCATTTATGTGTATCTGTTGGCCTGTTTAGGTACCTGGACAGCTTTGAGTAGACCTTGAACGGTGGCCAAAGGCAGGTATGACAAGTGGTCAAACGTCTCTGTCACCTTAGAGGATGACTCCAGAAGGATCATTGGGGCAGAGACCACAATATCAGAGAAAAGGTCTGAAGAAGAAAAAAAAAACATTAAAACACAAGAATAAAAAAAAAACAAACAAAAAAAAACTGTCAAAACATAGTCTATAAAGTCAAAAAATGCTGCTGTGCATCTATAACTTAACCCTGCTGTCTAGAGGTTGTGTTACCTAAGAAATGACTGACAGGTGAGGCTGTCTTTGTGACTAGTCGATTTAAGACCTGCTCCAATATCTCTCCCCTGATAGGCTCATGCATCTGTTAAAGACATAAAATACACAATATTTGCATGACATTGAAAATCCTTTATTTACAATACTTCATAGCATAAAATTTTAACAAAAAATGTTACCTTAAAGCCCTGGAGTAGCACCTGTCCTCCTAGCTTACACGCTTGTTGAGTTGGTGTTCGGGCTACAGCTAGAGAGCCTTCTGTGGTCTTGCCAAATGGTCCAGGTTTGGGTCCAAATGCATCCATCAGGAAGAAGCCCAGCTGCACTAGCCCTTGGGTAACATGATCCCATCCGAACACACTATACGGATGGAAACGTAGACCTCATGTGAGAGGTTAAAATACAAATACTGTTTGTGTTGTACCATGTCATTTATTTTTGTTGAGGGTGTAGCGCGGTGTGGTCTGCGGTGCCGCTGCAGGGGAGGCGGATAAACTTGAGGGGCATCCGCAATCACACCTCGTCGGCATAAAGAGTCTGTACTGGGTCCTGTCAGTTGTTGTTGTTGGTATGTGTTGGGCTGTGAGCTGCGGAGCTGCAGCTGACTGTGTGTGTGTGTGTGTGTACAGCAACCGCGAGAAAAGTGGTGAATAAAGTATGCTGAACAGCATGTACATGTCACCGTGTGCTTGCTACAGTGCCTTTATCCGGGGAGCCTGAACAGCCCGGCCCTCCTCCACTCCCATGCCGTCGGGGAATGCTGGTGGGGGTCGCGGCGGTGTCAGCCAGGACCAGATCCAAGATTCTCAATCACCTGCACCCCACGCGCGATCCGGTCCTGGAGTTCTTCCTGTTGGCGGCGTGACACTGCCGCCTGCTCTCGCTGTGTGGCTGTCAGCTCTGGTCCTGGGTCTGCCGTGGCCCCCCTCCTGGGTTTTGGCAGGCTGTGAGCTCTGCAGCTCACAGCCTGACACATACCAACAACAACTGACAGCACCCAGAACAAACTCTTTATGCTGGAGAGAGGTGATTGCAGATGCCGCTCAGGTGCGTCCCCCTCCCCTGCATCGGCACCACAGACCACGAGCTGCCACAGAGGGGCATTACCTTATTTTGAAAGAAATCATGGAGAAAGAAACACATCAAGTTTTTCTGTTGAAGGTATCAAATAGAATACATAAATCAACATTTTGCTCTTCTTACCTGTTCTGGACTGTATCCAGTATCATCTGAGCCACACTGCAGTGCCCGGGTAGGAGGTCCTGTAGTAACTTTGACCCCTGTTGTAGCTGCTCGTCCTTGAAGCTCTTGATGATGGCCCCTTTCAAAAGTTCAAATACCTTCCAAAAAAATCATCATCATCAAAAATGAAATGATTAACACAAATGAATAGGAAAGATAACATGAATTAAGACTCTACTGAGTACGGGAAGTAGTGTGTAGTGTAGATTTCTAACCTGCTCTTCATAACGCTGGATACGTGCCACTGAGAGCAACAGGGCAACACTGAAAGGACACAAGTCTGCATACGATGTCTGCCAAAATGAAAATCAATATCTATGACACAGACTATCCGTACAAATATAACAAACAATTCTCAAACTATTAAAACAACAAACAGATGAGCGATATTATACATAACCTTAAAGCCTTTAAGAAATTCCCTTGCAAGCTCATGGTCTAGTCTTATAGCAAAGACTATGTGGAGGATAGCAGTGCCCTCTACATGCCTTAGCTGGTCCTGTGGAATAGACTGAACCTCTAGATCCAGGCTGCTGAGAAGCGGATGTACAAGTTAAAAAAAACCAAAAAAAAAAAAAACCAGACAGTCAGTAAATGGAAAGTTTACAGAAAGATGTATTGTGACTATAGTAAATCCCACTTGCAGTATATGAAACACTCACTCTCCATGTTTCTGCTCCTCTTCTTGGCGAGCGTCCTGCTCCTTAAAATAACCTACGATTCCGTCCAGGACTTGTTTCTTACAACCCTAACAGACAAAGAACAAGACCGGCATTTAGATGACTAACACAAACAGAAACATGTGTTGTTGAAGACACACTGTCACACACCTTTGCAGACAAAAGCAGCAGCTGGTAAACCAGCGGCGGGATCTCCTGCAGATCTAGTTTGTTGAACATCCTCAATACTTTCTCCACCACAAACTGCAACTCCTCTGATGACAAAGGCACATCCCTAAAATGAGGCAGACACAGTAAAACATTTTAAAAGGAACTAAAAAAATGTAAAATACACCAATATTGAAATAAATTCTATTATGATGGAAACAGAAATATGTTAAAGCATGCAATGAACTTAAAATAACAAAGTCCTACCTAAACATGGTTGTCAAGTGGATGACACACTGTGGATCCCATCTGCATGAAAAAGACCATGTAATGTAAATAAAAATATTTTTCAGTCATCTGCAAATCATTTCATCTCTACATCACAAACTGGTAATTGGACTAAAACAGAACATAAGACGTTGGCACTGAGGTACTTCATCATAATCCCTTTCATTACATGACCATGTAATTTCTAATAAATTAGGCATGAAGGCATCTAAATAATAAAATACTGCCAAAATACTACAATATATATATTAGCATATCACTATATATATCAAATGCGACATGTCCTCACCTGCTCGAGCAGAGGCTGTTAATCAGCTGCTTCTTATACTCCTCACCACTGAGTTCCCCTAAAGTTATAATAAAAAATTGTGTTTTAGACCTTATAGATTGTGACATATGTGATATTAGGTTAGACAACAATGTTGATCACAAAGTACCTTTGCCATAAGACAAGGCTTCACATGCTGCAAGTGCAGTAAGAACTGTAGGAAATAGTTCCAGAGATTTCCCACTGCTCATTTTCCCCACTTTGATGGCATCAACAAAAAGAGACCCCAGTGTTGCAAGAGATGGCCCGGATAGTGTATGAGTCTGTGTATTAGATTAAAACAATCATTCTCATTCATATGAAAAAAAGAAAGTGTCACAATATATTTCTACTTATCTAATTCAAGTAGTTATAAATGATAGGATTGCAAGTCAGATCAGGACAAAAAAAACCTGTTACAAGCACAAAAATCAAGTAGACCCAAAAGCGTAGTTCCAAAACACACTTATTTGATTTAATCAACCAGTTACATGAAATCAACATATTTGGATATAGCGTACATCAAATCTATAATAACTTCTGTATAACATAAATACCTCCAGCATAAGCAACCCAATGATATCTGCTGCCACCTCAGTCTGAAGATCCCCAGACTCACACAGAGGGATGCAGTGCTGATACAGGAGAAGTCTACGATTTGCCCCAGCAGTGGAGCTGGGTGGAGAACCTAAACAACAAGCACAAACTATACATTTATTACATACCTTATCATCAAGCAGAAGTTATGCATATATGTTAAATGATTCTGACATGGTGTATGAGTGAATTATATTACCTTAGCTATCTTGCGATGTTTCACTTACAAGAATGAATGTGTACAAACCTTTAAATATGCCCTTTATTATGGTCCCAACCTTCTTGCCCTTCAGTGCACTATTGGTAATCGTGTTGGTGAGCTAAACATTGTGTGATAGATAGTAAGAGTATTTTATAGGTAAAACAGACATGACTTTGGAATTCCAAATGTGTCGCCCTTAGTTTGTAAAATAACTTACCTGGTCATCGGTCAGGGTTGAAAGGTATTTCTGTAGTTCGGGGATATTTTCTTCATCTGACAGTGAGACAATTTTATCCATTTCTGCTTTCATTGTCCACCCACAGATTGACACAAGTGGCTAGCAACTGTAGAATAAGCTAGAAATCTATCTCGTAAATCTCAGTAAGTTTATGAACGTTATTATTTTTATTTTACTTCTACTTATCGATTATCTAGTTGCATTTAATCCTGGGCATCCTGTTTAAATTAGTTGAAGGTAAATTACTCCGTAATATTATAACTTTATCGCTGTTGTGTTTCTAAAAAGTTTCAAGCGAACTTCCCGCCAGACGACACTTCCTGTTTTGCTTTGTGGTTGCCATGTTCAACTCAGACTCCCTCAATCACGTTATAATCCAGGTCACATTCCCCTGTACGGCAAAATGCGTATAATGTAAAAAAAATAGTTTTCCAGTAACTTGGAATAATATGCTAGCATAACACAATTTCCATATAGTTTCATATCTGAACGGAAGGAGTAGTTTGATCAAACTTACATTTGGCGGAAAACAGTCATCACTTCAGCCGTGGCAACCACGTTTGCAACCACGAGGTTTATAAATGGGTTACTTGTCGGTAAATATTTGGACATACGCTTACTGTTTATGCATTCCAGTTAAATATCATGTGTCGTTGTTTTGGTTAATGTCTTACACGTAATGTTTGGTTTCTGGAAATAAATCTCGCTAGGATCTTTTAACTTCAAGTCAGGAATAACCAACGCGGCCTGTTTCTTAGTGTTTCTTGAAATAGTGACGCGATAATGATTCCTACCAGATCGGGCCAGTGGCGCAATGGATAACGCGTCTGACTACGGATCAGAAGATTCTAGGTTCGACTCCTGGCTGGCTCGTGAAATCTTTTTCGGTTTTGTGAAATTAAACTTTTGCTCCCGTTTGCTAAATGTGTTGCTAGTTTAGTGGCTGCATTGAAGTAGCGAATGCCATTGATTCAAACATCTAAAACCATGTATAATTATACATGTATGAAAATTATAAGACCATGTATTGTCCACAAAGGTATTTTGCGTAAAAACTATATAATTGGGATACTTTAAAACCGGATAATATGTATAGATTATTATTTTGTATTGAACACCATATTTTCAACCTGTATCATTTTCTGAGGCGCGAGGAGCCCGATGTTAAAATGTCCACCTTTAGAGTTTAAACAAATATGTTTTTTTTTTTTTAAAGGTAACACAGTTGTTTTTATTGTATTAATGCCGAATTATTAATTGTGTCACTTTTGGCTACTCTAATAAGGTAGGTTCTCTGTAGCAGTCTTGATATATAATGAATAAATAAAAAACTGGGTCACATCCTGCAAGAAACACTATCTGTCTCTATGTGACAGATAAAAGGAGAAAGCCTCATATGATGAAGCACTCTTTCTGTCTCTTGGCTCTTTGCTCACATTTCTGAGAATCTGTGTGGTGTTGTGTCGAGTGGACCATGAAGTTCTATGCAAAGCAGACTTTCTCTTTTCTGATATCAGTTTTATTCCTCTGTGTTATTGCAGATCTTCAGGGTAAGTAGGAGAAAACCTTTTTTTAGGAAAATGACTGCTGTGACAACACTTAAATGATGTCAAATTTACGCCTTTGTATTTGTTTATCCTACATATAGTGCATGTTTTTCATTGTTTGTTTGTTTGTTTAAAAAAGATCTGTTTAAATCTAGCACTAGTAATAAATCATCACTCAGTGGTATTATGACAATAATATGCATAATACCGCAAATAAGAATGAGAACAATGTCTCTCTTTGAAAAAGATCCTAACAGCATTATTTATTTAAATCAAAAGATATCAAACAATCATCACTCAGTGGTTTTATGACAATGACAGTCATAATAAACTGACCATTAAATATCACATGCACTTAATGTTAATCAGATTGTAGCTATATTTTCTGTTTAGATATGTAGCTCAAAGAGGAATGAACAAAAAGTTGTGAGTTTTTTGTACCTATTCTCATTTTGAGGGGTTTAGGTGATATCTTTCCCATTATAGCCTATTTATTGTTTAGATAAAAGATAGCAAAGAATCAAGCAGGGTGTACCCATGGGAGAGGATGGAAGATAAACTCTTTTAGTAGGACACGGTACAAGTGTTGCAGAGATTATATACAACAAGGGACATTTACTGTAAAAAAAAAAAAAAAAGGCAGAGAAGTGGAATTTTTCCCCAGTAATAAATTATGTATTAAGTATGACACTTCAGATTAGATTTTTTAAACCAATTTAAGCCAAAAAAAAAAAGGGTGCTGAAATTCTAATCAGAGTGTGTGTCTGTAATCTGAGCAGCACAGCACCCTGACGGGTGAAAGAGCACGTTTCCTATTGCATGCCATTCTGAACATGAATAAAGCTTTAAAGCAGCGGTTTGAGACTTTCCCTTAATACTGAATTTATTTAAATAACACAGGTCAACATGTCATAATCATCACAGGTATTTTTATTTGGGATTTGTAGTTCTTTTCATGCTGATTTCAAATTTGGGTTAAATTTTTTGTCCAGTTATTTCAGTACCTTGCTCAAATATTTCCGCACCGCAAAAATGAAGGTGCATCAGCACAAAGACTGACAGACTCAAGAATAGTTTCTTCTTAAAAGCCACACTCAAGGTCACCTGGTCCAGCCCTAACTATATGCTTTAGCAAAAAGGAAAGTTTTAAGCCTAATCTTAAAAGTAGAGATAGTGTCTGTCTCCTGAATCCAAACTGGAAGCTGGTTCCACAGAAGAGGGGCCTGAAAGCTTTCCCTCCCATTGTACTTTTAAATACTCTAGGAACAACAAGTAGGCCTGCAGTGCGAGAGCAAAGTGCTCTAATAGGGTGATATGGTACTACAAGGTCATTAAGATAAGATGGGGCCTGATTATTTAAGACCTTGTATGTGAGGAGCAGGATTTTGAATTCTGGATTTAACAGGAAGCCAATGAAGGGAAGCCAATACAGGAGAAATATGCTCTCTCTTTCTAGTCCCTGTCAGGACTCTTGCTGCAGCATTTTGGATTAGCTGAAGGCTTTTCAGGGAGTTTTTGGGACATCCTGATAATAATGAATTACAGTAGTCCAGCCTGGAAGTAATAAATGCATGAACTAGTTTTTTAGCGTCAGTGTCTAAATGAATATCAATTTTACTAAAAGTAGCTGTAGATAATATTACATCTGTGAGATGATTATTGTTAATTTTTTCTCTAATGATTAAAATTTTAATTGTGAAGAAGTTCATGAAGTCATTACTAGTTAATGATAAAGGGATGGTTGGCTCAATAGAGCTCTGACTTTTTGTCAGCCTGGCTACAGTGCTGAAGAGAAACCTGGGGTTGTTCTTATTTTCTTCAATCAGTGATGAATAGTAAGATGTTCTGGCTTTGTGGAGGGCTTTCTTATAAAGCAACAAACTATTTCTCCAGGATAAATGATGATCTTCTAAATTTGTGACACGCCATTTCCTCTCCAGTTTATGAGTCATCTGCTTTAGGCTACGTGTTTGAGAATTATACCACAGAGTCAAGTACTTCTGATTTGAGGCCTTAGTTTTCACAGGAGCTACAGTATCCAGAGTCGTACGTAGTGAGGAGGTAAAATTATTAACAAGATATGACTCATGACTCCTTCTGTGACTGCTATAAGGCCACAGATACTCTAAGAATGTTCACACTTCAATGTTAGACTTTTTCTACGGTCTGTATATCATATCATCTTGTCATAAGTCTTTAATATTGGAGGCATTACAGCAACAGCTCGCTTTTCCTCATGTTGTGAGGAAAAGGCTCCGATCAAACTGAGGCATGATGGTGATCATGTATTAGGGTGGGGTCTGGTATAAAAGGTCATCTGCTTTAAAGACATAAATAAAAGTGTCTTATAAAAAGATGTTTCAGTCAAAAAAATGCATTTTGATCTATCAGCGCTGGAGATGAGCACATTTCAGGGAACTTTGGCCTGCTGGACCAGGTTGAAGCTCTCAAGTGGATCCAGCAGCACATTCACAACTTTGGAGGAGACCCAGGATTAGTTACTATATTTGGAGAGTCTGCTGGTGGAGTGAGCGTGTCTCTTCTGGTAAGAATCTACAGTTAGAGGAACTTTAAATAAACCTTTTCACTCTAGAACAAAAATTAATATTTGATGTGTTACTTGAATCACCAGCTCCTGTCACCACTGTCTGATGGGCTGTTTCATCGTGCCATTGCTGAGAGTGGCACAGCTGCTGTGGATACAGTTGTGGCAGATAATCCTCTACCAATGGCGCAGGTTAATTATCAATATTCTTCCTTTTTAGAGTGTGTTAAAAACATTTTTGTTGCAGAATAAGGTAACTCTGGGAATGGATTTGTTTTGACAAATATTTGACATTTCTATTTTATATCTGACCTCGGGCAGTTGCAAATGCATCTGGCTGCAGTCTTGAAAGCACAAAGAAGATCAGTGACTGCATGAGAAACCATGATATTGATACTATGGTGGGTTTTACACAGGTGAGGTAATGGGTGCAAACATGATAGAGAATGATTATTATGTCTTCTACAATGTTTATTTGAAGATTTCCATTTCTCCCTCAGCTCTGTTCATGCTATCACATCTTTCACTTTTGTACATTTTACTCTCTCAAGGATCCAAATTTGAGATTTCAAGTAAATGTTGATGGACATTTCCTGACTAAACCTGTGGATGAGCTGTTTCGTAAACATGAACTCCATGCTGTTCCATTCATGACTGGTGTCAATAATGATGAAGGTGGATGGATGCTTGCATAAGTAAGTGTTGTAGAAGCCTGTGAATAAAGAGCCCAGTGGTCACAAACAGAACTTATGCCAGCAATTGTGAAACTTTAATAGTGGCTTTGTATTTTTTTTAGTTTTTTGCTCCCCAAAACTGGACAGAAGGACTAGATCGGGAATTTCTTTTGAACATGGTTTCCTTCTTCTACCCCGACGTAAGGCAGACACCACTTGATGTTACAATATTACTGTCCCCGACCTGCTCGAGCTTCTTTGATTGATGTGTTGCTTATTTCTTTAAGCCTAAAGCAGCATTTATCAGCGATGTGATAGCTGATGAATATATCGGAAATGGTGACGACCGTGTGAAAAACAGAGATGGGTACACTGAGATGCTTGGAGATTTTTTTTTTCACCATTCCAGCGATCAAAGCTGCTAATGCTCACAGAGGTAATTTAATTTGTTTAATAAAAGATTATACAAATCTGTTTAAAACCCAACACTTGATATTTACTGTTACATACATTCATTAACAAATATCACACACATTCGTCTAAGTATAGATGCAGGTGCTCCTGTATACCTGTATGAGTACCAACATCCTCCCAAATTCCTGCAGCAGAAAAGGCCGAGCTTTGTTGGGACTGACCATGCAGATGAAATGTTTACGGTTTTTGGACTTTGCTTCACAACTACCCATGTAAAATTAGCCAGTAAGAATTCTCTGTAAAAATCTCTGTCTCAACACAGTACTGCATTTGTTTTGTTTTCCCCGTGTTTGAAAAATATGTTTTGCAACATGATCGTTTTAGATCCGTGCCCTGAGAATGCGGAACAGTTGAGCAAAATCATGATGAGCTAATTGGGAACTTTGCTTGCACAGGGTAGGAATGTCCAACTATTGTACATTTCACACATTTAATAACTGAATAACAAATGTATATCTGTTCAGATCTCCTGATGGGAAAAACCTAGTCCACTGGCCAAAGTATGAAGCAGAAGAAAATACCTGGCGATTGGTTTAAAAAAGCAGGTAACTGCTCAGCACCTGAAGAAGGAGCGCTTTGTCTTCCTGACTCAGACCGTCCCAGAGAAGATCAAACAGCATGAGGAAAATGCAGAACGCAGCGATTTGTTGTCACATCTCTTTTGTCTTTTTTATAGTTTTAAAAAATAATCCAGCCCGTTCTCATTCCCGAGGCGTTGCAGCATCAGACCAAGCCATGATTCAGTTTTTAGATACTGCAAAATATTAGTTAGTATGGACCAACAGTGTCTCTTTACTAATCCTTATACTAAAATAAAATTAATATTAAGTCATGCTTATATTGTGTGTGTTTTTTTTAAATGTCAGTCTTACTGGATATACAATCCTAAACACAGATATGTAAAATAATCCTTTGCAATGACAACAGTAGTTTGATGATGGGTACACCAATGCATTTTTTACATGTAACTGTGGAACTGAAATAAAATAGGAGTGAAAGGAGAAATCCTCCTTGTGGCTGATAGTTGAGTCCAGCTGTCTTGTATTACACTGATAGAAAGCAAAAGGCCTGCTTAAGATGAAATGAATTTAGTAAGTGGCCAAAACATGTTGAGATCCTTACTTACAAAAAAGTAAGGAAATTTGTGTTTGGTTTTGGTATCCAGAGGTGCAATAGTATCAGCATCAGCAAAGAATCTATTTCATTCAGTTTAGTTTTACTCAATACTTTTCAAATTATCCCCATCCCACCAGTTGGGCCCGCCCCAAAGAAACAATGGTTTATACTGACTGTGACAAAGAAAGTTAATTTATTTCACTGTATTGTGTAATACAGAATGTTGCGTAAACAGAAATTTATTAGGTTAGAATCAAAATGTAAATTATATAGATATTAGGGGTGCAACGATACTCGTATCGATATTGAACCGTTCGATACAGTGCTTTCGGTTCGGTACGCATATGTATCGAACAATACAACATTTGTAATTTATTTTATCAACTTTCCTTCTGACGATGCTGTCTGTGTTGAGCGCTCAGTGAATCTGCGTTCGACTACTCCACCTAGGCTGCACTGTCGAGCGCAGATCCACTGAGCGTTCAACACAGACAGCATCGTCAGAAGGAAGAGCGCAGGGCAAGCTAGCGAGACAGAAGTTAAGCTCTCCTTGCAACATGGCAAATTGAACCTCCCCCACCCTCATTCAGATCTGGCGTTTGGAATTATTTTGGTTTTCATGTGACGTATGACCCTGAAGGTAAGCACCTCGTGGACTAAAGTAAAACAGTATGTTGGATGTGCCACGCAATGCTCAATTACATGGGTGGGAATTAGTGTGTTAGCACAGTTAGCTCGTTAACGTGTTGGCCGTCTAGCCCCACGCAGGGGTAGCTCGTTAACGGAGATTTGCCATGTTGTGGCGTTAACATCATTTCAACGAGATTAACGCTGACAGCACTAGTGGGAACACAACGAATATGACTGCACATTTACGCCGACATCATCCTAGTGCAAAGACAAGTGGAAGCACAAAAAACAACAAGCATGCATGCTACAAACTTTACCCGAGTCATTTAGACCGCCGTTAGCACATGATTCTCCTTATGGGGACCTGATATGTTTAATATTGTGGCGAGCTCAGACAAGGAGGAGACGGAGGTATCGTTTGGTCTTGCTTCCCGTGAGCTAGCCAGGGAGCACAGCCGTTTATTGACATCTGTAGAAGAACACTGCCGCTAGCTAACTGCTCAGCGCGGCAACAGCACAGCAACAACAACAACAACACACAGGGCGCCCTCTGACCCCGGAAGGACACACCGTCGCAGCGAGAGGGCGTCACCCGTCACTATGGCAACATAAACAAAACATAACTGTACAAACAGAACCCTGAACAGCCCTGACCCGCTACAATATGCTGCTAAGAATATAGCCCAGAAGAAGCGTATAGTATAGCTTTTATTTTGGAAAGAGCCATTTCTCTGTAATAAACTCTCTTTTCCAAAGATGAGTGATTCCTCAATCAGATACAGGTGTTACCGCGCCAGATCCGCGGCCCCGAGCCGTAGTAAGGAAACCTCTGGCAGTTACTTGAAGGTTCCGTAACTGACTCGTAGCCGGCAACAGCTTACTATACAGGTCAACTCCGCTAGCAAAAAGATCAAAGGAGGCGTAGGAAACTGCTTCACCGAACTTTATTTCTTCTCTAAGGCACGAACACCGCGTACAGTGGGCTGAAACAGTTTACTCACAGCGTGCATCGCCGACACAACTCTGGCTGTCGAGGGAGTTATTATATTCCTTTTATTCATTTTCTTTTTGTCTCTTCTGTAGCTAACCGTTACTTTTTCCCCTTCTCCGCTCTCTCTCTTCACACACACACCAGGCAGTCCCGCTACACACATCCCGAATACATTTCCCATCAGGCTTCATCCTTAAAGGGCCATGCCTGTAACGCAGGGCTTACAAAATCGCTAGCCCGACGTCCCGGGGCTAGCGATTTTTCCAGTCGTACTACCAAAATCTATCTCTGCCCTGCCCGTCGGGCTATTGTAGGAAGGAGAAATATATGTCAATGCTTTTGCATTCTTTCGGAAATGTAGCTGGGTAATTATGTCATTGGCATCGGTGAGCCACTGTCAATATGTGACATATTGAAATCGCGTTTGAATTTGCGCTTGTTTTTTGCTTTCACTTTGCAATCGCGCGAACTGTGTATAGAGAGCGACAGCACTGATTGGTGAGTGATGATAATTTGCGCACCAATTCCTCTGACATCATCTTATCAATCGTTAGCTTACTATGCAAACATGACAAGTGAAATCTCCCGCAGCAAGCTTAAACATATGAGAGGTTGATCGCGCAGAGAATCGCTGACCGTTGTGTGTGTGTGTGTGTGTGTGTGTGTGTGTGTAAAAGCAGCAGGATATATATTTTAGTTCTGCTGAGCCAAATAAGAGAGGTCAGGGTGAAGAAGTGACAGCCAAAGAAAAGCTTACCACAAAACGGAAAAGTTATGACAAATCAGACTATAAGGCAAAAAAGTGCAGCTTTATGGTTTCATGGACAAAAGAATTTCTGTGGCTGCAATATGACGAGCTATATAACCGGGGCTGCACATAAGTGGTCCGCAGGTGCGCATTCGCTGTCAAAAAAAAACAAAAAAAAACGCGCACAAGATATGAAGTTGCAACGCGTGTTTGCATACATAAGATTTTCTGGAGGAGGACAGACATTTGTTTAAAACTCTTAAAGATGTCGAAGAAGCTCCTTTAAGCAATTACTTTGGTGTTCCTCCACCTCCAAAGAAATGTCAGAAGGAGTCCGAACCACAAAAGAAGCGCGTATTCTCGGAAAAGTGGTTGCAGGAGGTGAGCTGGCTTCAAACAAATGATGAACGCACAGAGATGTGGTGCAGAATGTGCCGTGAAAATCCCACTCTAGCGGACAAAAACAGTGCTTTTTATATGGACGCAAACGGGCATTGCAACTTCTTATCTGGTGCGCGCGTCTTTTATTTTGACAGCGAATGCGCACATGCGGACCACTTATGTGCACCCGTGTAAATAACATAATGTTCTGCCGGGTGTGTTGTTGGTTTTCTCTCGATTTCTGAATCGACAAGCGCCTTTGTTACTGGGACCAGTCATTTTAAGAAAGGCCCCCATTAGAAGCCATGAGAAATGCAAGAAATGCATTATTGCTCAGTCTGCAATATCTTTCCCAGAACAAAAACCAATTGCAAATAACATACTAAAAATAAACCTGAAAAATCTGTTTATAACAGCGTACTATGTTGCAAAGAGTGAACTACCACTGGCAAAATTTAGCAGTCTTTGCAAACTTCAAAAAGCAAATGGCCTAGATCTTGGTTCCACTTGCCTCTTACCCGTGACTTCAGCGGAAATTTCAAATTCAGGATCTGACACAGACTGATTCATGTCCTACACAGTTCTTACAAGTTCATAGAAATTTCTGTTCAATTAGAACCAAGTATTTGAGTTGATGATTTTTATACAATGTTGTAATTTGTTTTTCAACAATTTTTTGATTAATGTTTTGTTTCCTTTACAATATTATACTTTAATGTATAATATTGTAAAGGAAACAAAACAGGAAACAAAACATCAATCAAAAAATTGCTCTCTTTTTTACTTACATTTATTTTGGGCTACCAAAAACTGAAGAGTCCCTGCCCGAAGGGCTACCAGGGATTTTGAAATTTTGAGAGCCCTGAGATATATTTATTTTTTAAATTACTTTTGTTTCAGCAACATTAAATTTAAAAATGTACTTTTGAGTTAAAATATATATTTATAATTTTAATAAATGACAAATTAAAAAGGCATGAACATTTTTTTTGTATCGAAAAAATATCGAACCGTGACACCAAAGTATCGAACCGAACCGAACCGTGAATTTTGTGTATCGTTGCACCCCTAATAGATATATATAAACATGTGGTCTTTTTGAGCTTTTCTTTAATTACTAAAGAAAGACACAAAGCTAAACAAAAAAAGCAAAATTAATCAATGTTTCAACACCCTATAATGATATGAAATATTTATATAAGCAGTCGTACACAAAATTGGTAGACAGCTGTTTTATGTATAATTCATTATATTGTCCATATAATGGTACACTTGTAGTAAAATAAACCTTATCACTACATATCACAAGCATATCTCTACCAAGCACAACAAGATTTATGTCATACTTTGTGCTACACTGAGCAGAGTCTTCATAACATGTAGCTATATCTCTCATGGTCAATATAAATAGAAAATCTACAAGGAATAAGATTGCAGGTATAAAGCAAGGCAAACATTGTGTAAGCTATTAAAACATCTCGTGGCATGAAATCACTGAAGTGCTTAAGCTGCACAACTGGAATACTTTAAATACAGATTATCATTAGTTGGATACATTTAATTTCAATTTTTAAAAATGAATTCTTTCGCTTTAGGAAGTATTAGGTGTGAAAATTTGTTTTTCTTATTTTGGTTAAAGTTTGAAAGATGAAAATAATGGCTAAAAAAATCAGTAAGAATGTTCTCTAAAGTTTGTTAGAGAGTTTACTCCTTTTCTCCTTCACAAAATTCAATGTTTCAATGTGGAGCTGTCACAAACGGGAGGAAATCTCTGCCAACTGACTTACTGTTAATTGATTTCGTATGATATTAATACCATTCCATGTCAGTGTTTTGGGGTAAATCTTCTGCTACCATTACAAACATTAAAGGTGAAATAGCACATCTTTGTCTTATCTCCCCTTTTGATTTCAAACCTTGACCTAAATGTACTAAGCCATCTATTACATTCTGATTAACTTGAGGAACATATGTCTGCAACCAAAGCGAGGCAAGTTTTTATTATGAAAAGTTGATCAACACAAAGGCTTTATAAAAATCCATAATTAAAATAAATCCCCCTTCATTAAATAAAACACTGTAGTCAAGCAGGTCTAAAACAAAGAAGGAGAAGGTGTTCTGGACACACTTCACTGTATGGTTGGACTTTAGTCCCGTGTCAAACTGAATGAATCACGTCACATCCTGTAAGAGAAACTAGCTGTTTCCCTATGTGAAAGAGAAAAGGAAAAAGCTTAACAAGAGGAAGCACTCTCTCTGTCTGTTGGCTTTTTGGCTCACATCTCTGAGAATCTGCCTGGTTTTGTAATCCAGAGTCGACCATGAAGTTCCGTGTGCAGCAGACTTTCTGCTTCTTGATGTCCGTTTTATTCCTCTGTGTTGTTGCAGACCTTCAGGGTGAGTAGGTGAAAACAGTTCTTTGCAAAATGACCTTTGTCACAACACTTAACTTATGTGTAATTTATGCTTTTGTGTTTGTGTATCGTACAGGCAGTGCATGTTTTTATTACACGAGTCTCTCTTTGAAAAATATCTGCATAAATCTGGCAGCTGCAATCAATCATCCCTGAGTGGTATTATGGCAGTAATAATTATAATAAAAACAGAAGCAGTTCGGACCACACTGTTAATTTCATTACACTGTAGCTGTATATTAGACATGATTTAAAATAAAATGGACATAAGGTTAACTTTACGTTGCACCTGCACTTCGTTCAAAGGTGAAAGACTGGAGATAACCAGGCTAGGTGTGCTGATAGGAGAGGATTGAAGATAACTTTTCAGTAGGACAGGGTGCAAGTGTTATTAAGCAAATTTCTTTTTTGCTGACTTCATGCTGTTAAAGAATAAATGGAGTATTGCAGTGACTGTGAATAAACAGAAACAGATCTCATGCTCAACTCTGCTTTTTTACCAGGATAATTGTAGACACCACCCAACAAAGAATGCTTATGGTAAAAATAAATAAATGAATTAGCAAGTAGCCTTTTTCAAATTAATGATGACATATCACAGCTGGTTAGATTATTTAAATGTCTGGTTTAAACCAAAACATTTTCATTTAGTGCTTTAGTTAGCGCCCTCACTATAAAGATGGGGATTAATTGTCCACAGCAAAAGCTAAACTTTTCCCTTGATTTCTAAAAGTATTGACTTTACTTACACAAGTGACCAGTTAATAAACTTTCTGACTTTTTTCTCTTTTGATCACCTACATGATATAGTGAACTCTGAGTTTTAGTTCTTTCACATGGCTTCATATGACTGTATCACATATAGTCTTCATAAAAATAAGGTACTGCCAGGATTCAAATATTGAATATTTTGAGGAATTTAGTTATAATTTTTAAGTGCTTTTTCTCTAAGTATTTTTAAACCATTCATCAAATTGTTGACTAGTTTTTCTTTTGATGACGTTACCAGAACCAGATATTGCATATTTTGAGAAATTTGGTATGTCTGTTATAATTTCAAAGCACGTTTGAATGGAAGATTTAATTTTTTTAATTATAAAGTTTTATGTTATGATTCTCACTGATTTCTAATATCCTGACAGCACCTGTAGTCCACACAAAGCTTGGGAGCCTGAAAGGTGAGTATGTGAGTGTGAAAGGGAAGGAGACTGGCGTCCATGCCTACCTGGGTGTCCCATTTGCTAAACCACCCCTCGGCCCTTCCTTGAGACTGGCTCCACCTCAGCCTGCAGAAGAATGGGAAGGAGTAAGAGATGCCACTAAACAGCCACCAATGTAAGAAATGTGAACTTCAACATACTTGGAGGAATTATTGGCTTTATTTGTAAAATTAGCATTGTCTCTCTTTAAGGTGCATTCAGTCTAAAGAAGCTGTTTTGGATCTGGTTGATAAACTCGGTGGACTGCTGGCAGAAATACCAGACATCTCTGAAGACTGTCTTTACCTCAACATTTACGCTCCTGCAAACAGAGCTAAAAATGCCAAGCTCCCAGTAAGAACCTTTTGCTGTAGATTATGAGGGATGCCTAATCACAGTCTCAATAAAGAGACCCATCTTCAGAACTCAATTGTACATTTTATCATCTAAAATGTAAACTTAAGTGTTTTTGTTTGTTTAACGTTTACATTTATGAAGATTAGTTATTGTAGCTTGACTGAGACTCCAAAAGATCCTCTAATCTTTGACAGAATGCTCTTTTATTGTTCTGCCCAGGTCATGGTCTGGATTCATGGTGGGGGCTTTGCGCTGGGATCTGCTTCAATATATGATGGCTCTGCCTTGGCTGCTTACCAGGACGTGGTTGTGGTTCTGATCCAGTATCGCTTGGGACTTCTGGGTTTTCTCAGGTAAATAAACTCCATCCATCCATAATCTCTCCAACAGGTCTGCCCTGTGGCCTCCTCCTAGTGGGAGACTGTGAGTACATATCGCCTCAACCAGGAGGTGTCCAGGAGGCATCCTAATCAGATGTCTGAACCCCCTTAACTCAAACTCCTTTAGATGTGGAGCGGCTCTACTCTGAGCCCCTCCCAAATGGCCAAACTCCTCACCCCATCTCTAAGAGAGAGTCCAGTCACCCTTGGGAGAAAGCTCATTGCCACAGCACCAATCTGTCTATAAAAATTATGAACAGAATCTGTAATATATTATTATTATTATTATTATATATAATTATATATTATTATTATTTTTGCACTAACTTGTCTTGTAGCACCTTGGTTCCTGGAGGAACGTTGTTTCGCCTCACTGTGTATTTTTAAACTGTATATGGTTGAAGTGACAATAAAGTTGAACTTGGAACTTGGAACTTGGAACTTGTAATAAATGCAGCCCTGGTGGAGTCCAGTACACATGAGGAACAATTCCGATTTATTGCCGGCATTGCAAACCAAGCGCTTGCAACAGTTGTAGAAGGACAGAATGAATAAAAACAATGGGACTGACCCCATACTCCTGAAGCATCTCACACAAGATCTACTCTTACAGACACAATCAAATGCCTTCTCCAAGTCCACACAACAAATGTAGGCTGGTTGGGTGAACTCCCATACACCCCACCATATCCTTGAGATGATAAAGAGCTGTGTTGCGCACCCAGGAGGAAAACCACATTGTTTCTCCTGTACTAGAGGTTTGACTAACTCACAGACTCCTCTTTCCAGCAGCCTGGCATAGGATTTTCTGTGGAGGCTGAGGAGTGCGATTCCCATATAATTGAGCACACCCTCTTATCCCCCTTCTTGAAGATGGGAAGCACAACCCAGGTCTGCCAATTCAGAGGTACAGCCCCAGATCTCAACGCAACACTGTAGAGGCATCTCAACCAAGATAGCCCTACAACATCGGAACTCAGGGTGAACCTCATCCACCCCAGGGGCCCTACCACCAAGGAGTTGTTTAACTGCTTCAGTAACCTCGCTCCTGGTTATAAGATAAGATAAGATAAGATAAGATAACCTTTATTAGTCCCACACGTGGGAAATTTGTTTTGTCACAGCAGGAAGTGGACAGTGCAAAAGTTATGAGGCAAAAATTAGAATACAATAAGAATAAATACAGTACACAGCTGTACAGAATAGAATAAAATAATATACTATATACAGTAGAATAAAATAGAATAAAAATATACAATAAGATAAAAATAGAATACAAATACAAATACTATATACAACTGAGTAAAAATACAACGATGACAGAAAGGATTATTGCACTTAGTATTATTGCATATGTATGGATGTGTGTGCTTGATCAGTTAAAGTCTTTATTATGGAGTCTGACAGCAGTGGGGAGGAAAGACCTGCGAAATCTCTCCGTCCCACACCGTGGGTGCCGCAGTCTCCCACTGAAGGAGCTGCTCAGTGCTGTCACAGTCTGCTGCATGGGGTGGGAGATGTTGTCCATCAGGGATGACAGCTTAGCCGCCGTTCTCCTGTCACTCACCACCTCCACTGGGTCCAGAGGGCATCCTAGAACAGAGCTGGCCCTTCGGATCACCCTGTTCAGTCTCTTCCTGTCCCCAGCAGAGATGCTGCCGCCCCAGCAGACCACGCCATAAAAGATAGCAGAAGCCACAACAGAGTCATAGAAGGTCTTCAGGAGTGGGACCTCCACTGCATGAGTATCTTCAGTCGAAGTCAGCAACACTCCACCCACACTATACACAGTGTTGGTAAAGCTCCTGTCCAGGATACTGGTTCCAGAGCCCAAGATATGCATTGAGGTGAGCCTGACTTTATCTGTCTGGTACCTCTCAATCTCACACAATATCTCAGGCTCCTTCCCCAATACAGGCGACGTTTCATGTCTCCATCGCCAGCCTCAGTAGACAGGCATCGGTCTGCCAGTGTCTCCACCCTTGGCCACCACTGGCACACATTGCACCCGACCCCTACAGTGCCTCCAATCTCCCTTGTTCAGGCCGCCCCAAGCTGACCCCATGTGCTGATGCCCAGCCCCCAGGTTCCCACCATCAGGTGCCATCCCCAAACCTGGCTCCAGGGTGGGGCCCCAGTAACCCACTCCCAGGCAGGGTAAACTGTTGGCTCACAGTGTATAAACATAGCTTAATAATTTTTTTTACTCCCTTACCCTGTCAGTCAGGTTCAACAAATATGTGGAAGTGGGATATGCTACTATTCCCCAAATGGACAAATGAGATCCAGTAGCGAGTTTCAGTAGTGACTTACTGGCAGGAGCTGGTAGTGCCAGCTGCTGCCAATAACCTACAATAAAAAACCTACAATAGAATTGTCTTGTGAAAAGATATTTCATTTAGGAAAAATACATTATAAAAATGGCATTTTGATCTATCAGCACTGGAGATGAGCACATTTCAGGGAACTTTGGCCTGCTGGACCAGGTTGAAGCTCTCAAGTGGATCCAGCAGCACATTCACAACTTTGGAGGAGACCCAGGATTAGTTACTATATTTGGAGAGTCTGCTGGTGGAGTGAGCGTGTCTCTTCTGGTAAGAATCTACAGTTAGAGGAACTTTATATAAACCTTTTCACTCTAGAACAAAAATTAATATTTGATGTGTTACTTGAATCACCAGCTCCTGTCACCACTGTCTGATGGGCTGTTTCACCGTGCTATTGCTGAGAGTGGCACAGCTGCAATGAATGTACTTATGGCAAATGATCCTCTACCAATGGCGCAGGTTAATTATCCATATTCATCTTTTTTGGAGGGTTAAAAACATTTTTGTATCACAGAATAATGAGAATATTAAAATGGATTTGTTTTGACAAATATTTGACATTCATATTATACATTTCACCTCAGGCAGTTGCAAACGCATCTGGCTGCAGTCTCGAAAGCACAAAGAAGATCAGTGACTGCATGAGAAACCTTGATATTGATACTATAGTGGGTTTTACACAGGTGAGGTAATGGGTGCAAACATGATAGAGAATGATTATTATGACTTCTACAATATTTCTTTGAAACCTTTGATTTCTCCCTCAGCTCTGTTCATGCTATCACATCTTTCACTTTTGTACATTTTATTTTCTCAAGGATCCAAATTTGAGAATTCAAGTAAATGTTGATGGACATTTCCTGACTAAACCTGTGGATGAGCTGTTTCGTAAACATGAACTCCATGCTGTTCCATTCATGACTGGTGTCAATAATGATGAAGGTGGATGGATGCTTGCATCAGTAAGTGTCACAGGAACATGTAAATAAAAAGCTCCATGATCTCAATGTAGTTTGTTGTTGTTTTGTAATGTTGAAAAAAAAGTAATTTGGCTTGGTATTTCCTTAGTTTTTTGCTCCCCAAAACTGGACAGAAGGACTAGATCGGGAATTTGTTTTGAACATGGTTTCCTTCTTCTACCCCGACGTAAGGCAGACACCACTTGATGTTACAATATTACTGTCCCCGACCTGCTCGAGCTTCTTTGATTGATGTGTTGCTTATTTCTTTAAGCCTAAAGCAGCATTTATCAGAGATGTGATAGCTGATGAATATATCGGAAATGGTGACGACCGTGTGAAAAACAGAGATGGGTACACTGAGATGCTTGGAGATTTGTTTTTCACCATTCCAGCGATCAAAGCTGCTAATGCTCACAGAGGTAATTTAATTTGTTTAATAAAAGATTATACAAATCTGTTTAAAACCCAACACTTGATATTTACTGTGACACACTTTCATTAACAAATATCACACACATTCGTCTAATTCCAGATGCAGGCGCTCCTGTATACCTGTATGAGTACCAACATCCTCCCAAATTCCTGCAGCAGAAAAGGCCGAGCTTTGTCGGGACTGACCATGCGGATGAAATTTTTACAGTTTTGGGATTTTGCTTCACAACTACCCATGTTAGGTTATCTGGTAAGGCTTTACAAAAACTCTACCTTAGTGCTTGATCTGTTTTGTTTTGTTGATTGAAAAATGTTTTGCAACATGATCGTTTTAGATCCGTGCCCTGAGGATGAAGAACAGTTGAGCAAGATCATGATGAGCTACTGGGGGAACTTTGCTCGCACAGGGTAGGAATTTCCAAATGTTGTAAATTTCACATTTCACACTTTTAATAACTGAATAACAAATGTATGTGTGTTTAGATCTCCTAATGGGCACAACCTTGTCCACTGGCCAAAGTATGGAGCAGAAGAAAAGTACCTGGCGATTGGTTTAAAAAAGCAGGTAACTGCTCAGCACCTGAAGAAGGAGCGCTTTGTCTTCCTGACTCAGACCGTCCCAGAGAAGATCAAACAGCATGAGGAAAATGCAGAACGCAGCGAGCTGTAGAAAACTCACATCTGGTCTCTGCTCCATCAATTTTAAAGTAATTACACTAAACCAGGGGTAGGCAAATTTAGGCCTCAAGTGCTGGTGTCCTGCAGGTTTTAGATGTGTCCTTGATCCAACACAGCTGATGCAAATGGTCAAATGACCCCCTCAACATGTCTTGAAGTTCTTCAGAGGCCTGGTAATGAACTAATGATTTGATTTAGGTGTGTTGACCCAGGGGGACTTCTAAAACCTGCAGGACACCAGCCCTTGAGGCCTGGAGTTGGCTACCCCTGGACTAAACCATAATTCCCTTATCAAAAGGTCTTGTGAGGACCATCCATATTCTAATGTGATTTTTTTTTTTCAATTAATTGAATCCAGAGTATCAGGGTATTTTAAATCTAGTACTGTAAACATAAGTTTTGTAAAACATTTATAAAATAAAAAGTTTTGACAAACCAATTTTGCAGCATTTTGTTTGTTTGTGACCTGTGCTTCTTTTACCTGAAAAGTTAGCACTCCATTCCCTCAAACATCCTATCAGATTAATTAGATAAAACTTTACTAATCCCTAAAGTGGGTTCTTCCCGGAAAATTCAGTTCAGTTTTTTCTTACATTTTCTCTTGTGTGCATTCAACCTTCAGAAGTCCTCCCGAGCAACTGTGGCAACACCTCTGTGTCTGTGTGGGTCATGAGAAATGCAATGCAAGCAAAAACAACTGCACTTGTATTAATTACTGTATCATAGTTCAAGAGCCTGTGACACAGCATGTGCTCATATGAATAAACTTGTAACCAAATTCACATTTTGAGCTTTTCAGACAGGCAGACGAAAAAAAAAAGGATTGCAAGAAAAAGTTGGTCATTACGATAGCGGCGAAACTTTTCTGGATTGAGTCCTGAATCGATCCTAAAGCTTAGACTTTAGATTGGACTTTAGTCCCGTGATGGTTTGGCGTCAAACTGAATGACAGCATATCTTGCTAGAGACACTATATTTTCCTCTTTGTGAAAGAGAAAAGAAGAAGTCTTTATATGAGGACGCACTTCCTATATCTCTTTGTTCTGCGCTCGGTTCTTGAAAAATCTGCAGAATTTAGCAATCCACAGAGCTGACCATGGAGTTGCATGCAAAGCACAATTTCTTCTTCTTTGTATCCGGTTTATTCCTCTGTGCTGCTGCAGAACTTCAGGGTAAGTAGGATAAAACTGTTCTTAGCAAAATGACCTTTGTAACATCACCTAATTTCTGTGTAATGTGTGTGTTCTTTAAACCTAAGTGTGTGTGTGTTCCTTAAACCTACGTGTAGTGCATGTTTTTCTTCTTTTCCTTTTTTTTTGCACAGTCGCTTTTTGAAAAGCTTCTTTTTAAATCTGGCTGTAGTATCATCTTCAGTGGTATGATGGCTATAATAGTCATAATAAATGCTGATAATTAAACATCAACTTTTGTGTTCTAAGTCCAGGTGACTTTTTACCTACAAACTGTGTTCAAAGGTGAACGATAGCAAAGAACCAAGTATGGTGTACCCATGGGAGATGGTAGTATGTCAGCATATGTATATGTATGTATATATATATATATATATATATATATATATATATATATATATATATATATATATATACATAGATATACATAGATATATATATATATATATATATATATATAGATATATATATATATATAGATATATATATATATATATATATATATATATATATAGATATAGATATAGATATAGATAGCTTTTTTTTTTGCTAACTTCAGTGACTGTTAATAAACAGAAACAGATTTCATGGTCAACTCTGCTTCTTCACCAGGATCACTGTAGACACAACACACAACAAAGGAAGTTTATGGTAAACAAACAACAAAACAAAAAGCCATTTGAGCAAGTGGCTTTTTTCAAATAAATGATGAACTATCACACTTGCTCAGATTTTTTTAAACCATTTTAAACCAAAATAATAAAAAAGCTTATTTAGTGTAATGGTGCTGTAGCTTAAGCAACTTAATCCACCAAATGGTCTGCATCAATAAATTAATTAAATTAGAATTTAATCAATATTAGGATAGGAATTAAATTGTCCACAGCAAAATATGAAATTGTATTCGTTTCCTGAATGTGGTTATCTCAAATCCTGAGGATTAATATAGTGGCGAACCAGAGTTTTCTTGATATTGAATTCATTTTCATAATTAACCAATTCATAAAATTCCATTCAGGCTGCTCATGTATTTGACTTAGTTATACAAACAGTATTGTAACACTGTTTTTTAACATGGCTTTATATGACTGTGTCACATGAAAAGTTCTATAAGGAGCAATTTTAAACTTGTCTGATGAACATAGTCTGCATAAAACTGAGCTATAGAGAGCAGTCAATTATTGCATGTTTTGAGCAAAATACTTTTCACTGGAAGATTTATTTTATTTTTAAAATATAGAATAGAATAGAATAGAATAATCCTTTAATTGTCCCACAATTAAAGGGGGACGATGTGAAGTTTTATGTTAAGATTTTCAGTCATTTCTAATATCCTGACAGCACCTGTAGTCCACACAAAGCTCGGGAGCCTGAAAGGTGAGTATGTGAGTGTGAAAGGGAAGGAGACTGGCGTCCATGCCTACCTGGGTGTCCCATTTGCTAAACCACCCCTCGGCCCTTCCTTGAGACTGGCTCCACCTCAGCCTGCAGAAAGATGGGAAGGAGTAAGAGATGCCACTAAACAGCCACCAATGTAAGAAATGTGAACTTCAACATACTTGGAGGAATTATTGGCTTTATTTGTAAAATTAGCATTGTCTCTCTTTAAGGTGCATTCAGTCTAAAGAAGCTGTTTTGGATATGCTTAATAAACTCGGTGCACTGCTGGCAGAAGTACCAGACATCTCTGAAGACTGTCTTTACCTCAACATATACACTCCTGCTAAAAGAGCTAATAATGCCAAGCTCCCAGTAAGAATCTTTAGCTGTAGGTTTTGACTGTTGCCTAATCACAATCTCAATAAAGACACCATTCTTTAGAACTCAGTTGTTAATTGTATCATCTAAAATGTAAACTTGAGTGTTTTTGTTTGTTTAACATTTAAATTACTTTTTGTTATTAGTTATTAGATTAGTTATTGTAACTGACACTCCAAATGGTCCTCTAAGCTTTGAAGAAATGGTATTTTATTGTTCTGTCCAGGTCATGGTCTGGATTCATGGTGGGGGTTTTACGCTGGGATCAGCTTCAACATATGATGGCTCTCCCCTGGCTGCTTACCAGGATGTAGTTGTGGTTCTGATCCAGTATCGCTTGGGACTTCTGGGTTTTCTCAGGTAAATAAACTTCATCCACCCATAATCTCTCCAGCATGTCCTGGCTCTGCCTCAGGGCCTTCTCTCAGTGGGACACTGGGAGCCCAGGACACCTTACCCAGGAGGCGTCCAGGAGGCATTCTAGTCAGATGCCTAAACCACCTTAACTTGCTCCTTTTGATGTGGACGAGTAGTGGCTCTATTCTGAGCCCCTCCCGAATGGCCGAACCCCTTACCATATCTTTTAGGGAGAGGCCATCCACCCTTGGGAGAAGGCAGGTGTTGCAACACCAATCTGTCTGTCGATCTCCCACTTCCCTCTCCCCTTACTCATGAACCCTCCCCAGGCCTGGCTCCAGGGTGGGACCCCTGGAACCCTATCCCAAGCAGGGTAAAAGGTCACTCGATGTTTTAATCATAGGAATGTAAATGAACTCAAGTTTCCAAATTAGAACATACAATGAATTTGTTGTTCTGCTTTTTTATCTGATCTAATATGAAAAAGGATTTAAAGTTTGCTTTATTTATCATGTTGTATAAACATGCAATAGCTTGGTTTTTGATTGCCTTACCGTATCACTCAGCTTCAACAAATATGTGGAAGTGGCATATGCAGTTACTGCCCAACTGCACAAATGGGGTCCAGTAGTATCAGAATCCTGGCACTACTATCTGCTGCCAATAGCACTGGACTTTCTGTTGAATTTCAAGATCAACCTCAGGGTGAAATTGGCCACCTTCGGCACTACTTTATTCAATTTCAATTATTTATACACTGTCACTAAACTAAAAAAAAACTCACGTTTTTTTCTAAAAAGATTCACGCACCTCAATCCCAGATTAGTTCTAATACATGTTGTTGGAGTGATTTTGTTAAAAGTTGTCATTGTTGTGTTTAAAACTGTAAACCTTGTCCTGAACTGCATGTTCAGATATTTTTCTGTTCCTCCCCTACATGTTTGCTATTAGCAAACTGCAGGCACATTCCATGTAAAGGTTCTGGTTTCCTTATTTGGTAAGGAATGTTCACTTCCCGACCTTTAGGGGCTCACCTATGCTTGTATGTAGCCATATATGGGGTGGGGTCAGATGACCCTTTTATGACTAAAAATGCAGTTAAAACGGTTGTAACCAGGAAGTCACGTATACAAAGACATATACACAAAGTGTTAGGAAGATTACTTTTAAAATGTATTCAACGACAGATTACAGAACACATGCCCCAAAAAATGTATTTTCTAACGTATTCCGTTACGTTACTCAGTGAGAGTAACGTATTCTGAATACTTTGGATTACTTAATATATTATCAAGCTTTTTACAACTACATGAATGTACTATTGCTGTGTGATTTATTACTATTACTGAAGGTTACTCACCATACCCATAGCAACTAGATTTTAAATCTTAATATAAAATGAGTAAACGTAGGGTGGACATTAGGTAAGGCTGCACTTTTTGCAGCGAGCTCGTGTAGAAAACTATTCTGCGCATATATAAAACAGGTTCGCGGCTCCGAACCGAACCGTCTGGCTAATATGTCGAGTTTCGTGTTGAGCTCGTAGCCGAAAACTAGTTTTACTTTGTTGTCTGGGTCAACTTTTCTAGCGAGAGAGAGAGAGAGGCGTTGAAAGGCTGCTCCAACGGAACACAGCGTACAGTCGAGTCTTAATAGCTTACTTACAACTGGGCTCGTCAGGAACTCTTTTTGGCTGCAGTGGTTATTGTTATATTTACTCTTCCAGCTCCTGTTTCTGCTCGGTGACAACTCATACTTTTCCACTCTCCTGTAATTTTAAAAAATACTTCCTCATGTCATTATGAGACGCGAGATTGAGACACAGGCATTTGAGCCTCTTAATGCGTGTTTTGTTTGGGTTTCCACCGGCGTGGAATTACCAAAAATGGAGAGGGAATAGTCTAACATATGAAGCAGGAAAAGACCGCTGTGTAATCCCTTTATTTGAACAAAGTAACTGTATTCTAAATACCACCTTTTTAAACGGTAACTGTAACGGAATACAGTTACTCATATTTTGTATTTTAAATACGTAACGGCGGTACATGTATTACGTTACTCCCCCAACACTGCAGCCACATACTAACACATACACACACGTGCACTCACATGCTCACACGTGCATGCACACACACAGTGCCTCAGCTTTTACGACACATCATATGGGTTTTACAATGGGGGATTGTGTAACTGTGTTCACTAAATAAAAAGGCTGCAAGGGGAGGCTGGAATTTGGAATTGTCTGGGATCAGGTGAGGAGCTTGAAGCTCTGGATCCTGACCGGACCAGCTACCCTTGCGCAAGTGAAAGCCGATTGAGCTCTGGTTGTCTTGCTTTGTTCATTGAGATAAGTCTCTGAGCCAGCGAGGCTTGCGAGTGCAGACCTAACACATGTGTCCTCACAGATGCTTTAAACACATGGATAAAAGTCTCTTGTGAAAAGATGTTTCAATCAGGGAAAATACATTATAAAAATGGCAATTTGTTCTATCAGCACTGGAGATGAGCACATTTCAGGGAACTTTGGAATGCAGGACCAGGTTGAAGCTCTCAAGTGGATCCAGCAGCACATTCACAACTTTGGAGGAGACCCAGGATTAGTTACTATATTTGGAGAGTCTGCTGGTGGAGTGAGCGTGTCTCTTCTGGTAAGAATCTACAGTTAGAGGAACTTTATATAAACTTTTTCACTCTAAAAAAAATAAAATAATATGTGATGTGTTACTTGAATCACCAGCTCCTGTCACCACTGTCTGATGGGCTGTTTCACCGTGCTATTGCTGAGAGTGGCACAGCTGCAATGAATGTACTTGTTGCAAATAATCCTCTTCCAATTGCCAAGGTCTTTTTGGAGGCTTAATAACATTTCTGTTGCAGATTAATGAGTATATTGCAATTGAGTTCTTTTCCTAAATATTTGACATTTATATTTGACATTTCACCTCAGGCAGTTGCAAATGCATCTGGCTGCAGTCTTGAAAGCACAAAGAAGATCAGTGACTGCATGAGAAACCTTGATATTGATACTATAGTGGGTTTTACACAGGTGAGGTAATGGGTGAATACCTGATAGAAATAGCTGAATATGATTATTATGTCTTCTACAATATTTCTTTGAAGCCTTTGATTTCTCCCTCAGCTCTGTTCATGCTATCACATCTTTCACTTTAGTACATTTTATTTTCTCAAGGATCCAACATTAAGATTTCAAGTAAATGTTGATGGACATTTCCTGACTAAACCTGTGGATGAGCTGTTTCGTAAACATGAACTCCATGCTGTTCCATTCATGACTGGTGTCAATAATGATGAAGGTGGATGGATGCTTGCATCAGTAAGTGTCACAGGAACATGTAAATAAAAAGCTCCATGATCTCAATGTAGTTTGTTGTTGTTTTGTAATGTTGAAAAAAAAGTAATTTGGCTTGGTATTTCCTTAGTTTTTTGCTCCCCAAAACTGGACAGAAGGACTAGATCGGGAATTTCTTTTGAACATGGTTTCCTTCTTCTACCCCGACGTAAGGCAGACACTACTTGATGTTACAATATTACTGTCCCCGACCTGCTCGAGCTTCTTTGATTGATGTGTTGCTTATTTCTTTAAGCCTAAAGCAGCATTTATCAGAGATGTGATAGCTGATGAATATATCGGAAATGGTGACGACCGTGTGAAAAACAGAGATGGGTACACTGAGATGCTTGGAGATTTGTTTTTCACCATTCCAGCGATTAAAGCTGCTAATGCTCACAGAGGTAATTTAATTTGTTTAATGAAAGATTATACAAATCTGTTTAAAACCCAACACTTGATGTTTACTGTGACACACTTTCATTAACAAATATCACACACATTCATCAAATTCTAGATGCAGGCGCTCCTGTATACCTGTATGAGTACCAACATCCTCCCAAATTCCTGCAGCAGAAAAGACTGAGCTTTGTTGGGAGTGACCACGGAGATGAAATTTTTATAGTTTTGGGATTTTGCTTCACAACTACCCATGTTAGGTTACCCGGTAAGACTTTATAAAAACTCTGCCTTACTGCTCAATCTATTTTGTTTTGTTGATTGAAAAGTGTTTTGCAACATGATTGTTTTAGATCCGTGCCCTGAGGATGAAGAACAGTTGAGCAAGATCATGATGAGCTACTGGGGGAACTTTGCTCGCACAGGGTAGGAATTTCCAAATGTTGTAAATTTCACACTTTTAATAACTGAATAACAAATGTATGTGTGTTTAGATCTCCTAATGGGCACAACCTTGTCCACTGGCCAAAGTATGGAGCAGAAGAAAAGTACCTGGCGATTGGTTTAAAAAAGCAGGTAACTGCTCAGCACCTGAAGAAGGAGCGCTTTGTCTTCCTGACTCAGACCGTCCCAGAGAAGATCAAACAGCATGAGGAAAATGCAGAACGCAGCGAGCTGTAGAAAACTCACATCTGGTCTCTGCTCCATCAATTTTAAAGTAATTACACTAAACCATAATTCCCTTATATAAAGGTCTTGTGAAGATTATCCATATTCTAATATACAATGAATATTTTGGCATTTTCTTTTAATGGAATCCCTGATTTTGTTTTTCAAAGAAAAAAATGTCATTCTTACATTTTCACAAAACTGTGAATAGACTGTCCAGTAGGATCAAAGTATTAACAATAACTGCCAATCTCAAGTCACCTGCGTGTTACCAGGGTATTTTAAATCTGGCACTGTAAAAATAGGTTTTGCAAAATGATAAAACATTTATAAAATGAAAAGATTTGACAAACCAATATTGCAGCACTTTGTTTGTCTGTGACCTTTGCTAGTATTACCTGAAAACTTACCACTCCATTCCCTCAAATATCCTTTGAGATGCAACATGCGTTTTTTCATATTTTTTTCTTACATTTTCTCTTGTGTGCATTCAACCTTCAGAAGTCCTCCCGAGCAACTGTGTCAACACCTCTGTGTCTGTGTGGGTCATGAGAAATGCAATGCAAGCAAAAACAACTGCATTTGTATTAATTACTGTATCATAGTTCAAGAGCCTGTGACACAAGCATGCGCTCATATGAATAAACTTGTAACCAAATTCACATTTTGAGCTTTTCAGACAGGCAGACGAAAAAAAGGATTGCAAGACAAAGTTGTGAATTAGCGGCGAAGTAGGCGGGACATCCGAAGCAGAAAGTGTTCTGGAAGTGAGTCCTGAAGTGAATCTAAAGCTTAGACTGTAGATTGGACTTTAGTCCCGTTATGGTTTGGCGTCAAACTGAATGACGTCTGTTGTGTCCACACATACTATTGCATTTGTTCTGTAGATGCATTTACCAGAAGCGCTAGAGGGCGCTAGTGAGTATGTTGTTCTGGTTTTGGAGAAGAAAAAAAGAAAAATAAAGAAAGGAGTCAACTCCGGTAATCCTCTGTTCCTACCTGCGTGTGTGTGTAATACTTGCTGAACTAACACCACACAACAAGTGGCGACGAGAGTAGTGGTGATTAAGTTATGGCTCTGCTCTCTTTGCAACCCCCGGCTGTGTTCCTGGATTGCCCGGTGTTCCAGATCAACTGGCGTTTAGATCAACTGGCGTTGGTCGAACAGATGTGTGGCAGTCTTGCGTTTCAGTAGCTCCTACCGACAAACCAGCAAAAAAACGGCAAATGTGTCACCTGTGACACTTGTGAGGTTATCTCAAACACACTCCGTCAGTCTTGATGCTGTTGAACAACAAAATGTTTAAAAATGTGGCGAGTTTACCTGGTGATATCCTCATGCGCGACGCGATCGCGAAAACAGCAAACAAGTAACACCACGCCGATGTTGTTCACAGGACAGCAAGAGTAAACGATCGGGAGACTCTTGTCGTCGTTATCGTTCCACTCGCACGGTTTATTTCACCGAATTCAGCGTTTTTGCTCCACAACTAAAGCGAGCAGTTTACTTTGTGCACTAACATGGAGTCGAGTCAACCAGCGCCACCTCTGGCCAAGTGCCACAGCCTACAGCCAGATCAACCTGTGACACACATCTGCACCACGTTTGATTTCGTTTCTTGCACAACACATTTGTACCTTTCAATTGTGTCTGTTTGTGAATCATGCAAATAAACCTTTGAAATGAATGAAATGATATCATATATTCCTTATTGGCCTACATTTGTACAAAATTCCAAATTATATACACAAAGTCATAGAAATCACCACTCCAATTGGTCATCATGATTTTGATATTCTCTTTTCCCATAACAATGAAATACACCTTGGACAAATATGACACATCGATATTTCATTAGTGTCGTCACATCACATCCTGTAAGCATCATCTGCCTGTGTCCTTTCCCTGGAAATTAATATTTCCAGCCAATATAGGCAATCCATCAACATGGCTGGAGAGTTGGTAGTTATATATAAAGTCAGTGACTCAGGTGTGTCGCTTGGTTTGTCATCTGTTTGTGAGACTGGAGGAGACGCAATCTTTTGTTTTAAATCTTAGTTAGGAAGATTCCTGTTTTAAAACAAGCACGTATTGTGAGAAATGCAAGAAGTACATCTGCAGAAAGTACACAGTTACATTCTGTCCATCATGTGGACAAAATTGAAAATGTTGAGCATTGAAAAACTGAGAACGCTGGGCAAGTTCAAAAGAAATGTGTTTGTAAGAACGAAAAACCAAATTGTTCCTAAAATAGTTATGGAAAGTCTAACTGTTGTATGTCTGTGTTCTACATGTTTATCTGATGGGAAATAAAGTTGCTATTGTTTCATTGCAGTTTTTGAACAATTCTGAGTGGATTTACACAGTACGGATCTAAGTGACCCGCAACAAAATCAATGTCATTTTTTTGTTCTTCAACATAATACAAGGGTTCATTTCCAAAACTTGCCTATGATCTTCAATTTGTAGCAGATCCACTATCACACAGCAGCTAGAGCAGTTTCAAATGGAGGTCAGTCCACTGCTGCCATCTGTGGCCAAATACCATAGCCCACTACTAGATTAACTTGTGACACATCTTCACCTGCTGCTATGATGACATTGAGTAGAGGCTGAGTGGCTGCACTTACCCCTGGTACATTCAAATCTACCCACAAACATGTTGAAAGATGCAATGGCAGCAATGTGGATTGTCAACACTAAAAACAATCAGTAAGCAAAGACAACAGGGATCACTTTTTACTGTTTATTTAGCACCCACAACATTTGTAGTCGCCTTCTGCACAGGGAAAGTCCACACACACTGTGTGGTACCACTTTCCACAGAAGGTGCATTCAGTCTGCAAGATTGAATGAGATTGTCAGAGTCATTGTCTGGCTGTTTATTACTATTCACCTGCGGTACATTCACAGTAACTGCCATCTCCTTACAAATGTTTATTAGATTAACCACACTTATACAGACTGTATATAACAACCAACTCTAAAATGTTTTTTCTCAGAGAAAAGACACAGACAGACTACGCTAACGACATGTGATGTTACAACACTAGTGAAATATTGGTGTCATTTCATTCTTTTCAAAGGTTCATTTGCATGACGCACAAACAGACACAACTGAAAGGTACAAATGTGTTGTGCAAGAAACGAAATCAAACGTGGTGCAGATGTGTGTCACAGGTTGATCTGGCTGTAGGCTGTGGCACTTGGCCAGAGGTGGCGCTGGTTGACTCGACTCCATGTTAGTGCACACAAAGTAAACTGCTCGCTTTAGTTGTGAAGCAAAAACGCTGAAACCGGAGAAATAAACCGTGCGAGTGGAACGATAACGACGACAAGAGTCTCCCGATCGTTTACTCTTGCTGTCCTGTGAACAACATCGGCGTGGTGTTACTTGTTTGCTGTTTTCGCGATCGCGTCGCGCATGAGGATATCACCAGGTAAACTCGCCACATTTTTAAACATTTTGTTGTTCAACAGCATCAAGACTGACGGAGTGTGTTTGAGATAACCTCACAAGTGTCACAGGTGACACATTTGCCGTTTTTTTTGCTGGTTTGTCGGTAGGAGCTACTGAAACGCAAGACTGCCACACATCTGTTCGACCAACGCCAGTTGATCTAAACGCCAGTTGATCTGGAACACCGGGCGAACCGAAAATTCCATTTGCTGCGTGGAAAAAGTTGTTCGATAACTACTTGCTGGCGATCGGGGGTAATGACTTTGCTACGGAGAGGAAGAGGGCCCTGCTCATTCACTGCTTGGGAACGGAGGGACAACGAATCTACAGCGCCTTACCACTCGCTACGGATGATTACGAGGGATCCGTAAAGGCTTTGGAAACGTACTTTCATCCTAAAGTCAATGTTGTCGCCGAGAGATACCGTTTCAGGCAACGAGCCCAAGCTGTCGGTGAGTCTACAGATCACTACGTTGCAGCACTGCGTGAGCTCGTGAAACAATGTAAGTTCGGGGCTATGGAGAATGAAATGTTGCGGGATCAACTTGTAGAGAAGACAAATAATGCTCGTATACGTGAAAGACTGCTAATGGAGGAGGATTTGACGCTCGATCGAGCTTTGGAAATTGCTAGGCGTACAGAGGCTGCAATAGCTGATGCAAAGGCCATTGCTGTCGGTGAAACAAAGCCTGTTGCCGCTGTTCAAGTACAAAAGAAGATGCGCAAGCCAAAATACAAAGCAGCTAAAAAAACGGATACAGCTCCGACGTGCTACCGTTGTGGTTCAGCTGATCACAAAGCCAATGATAAATCCTGCCCCGCAAAAGACTGCAAATGTAATACGTGTGGGAAAATCGGACATTTTTCGAGAGTGTGTAAATCTTCTCATAAGCTTGTTAATGAAGTGACTGTTCCTGAAATGTGTGTTTTAACTGTTGACAATTGTGTCAGTGGTGATCCGGCTAAATTGATGTGCACTGTTGCAGTCACTGTACCAAATACTGCACAGGCATGCACTGTTAAGCTACTAGTAGACACAGGGTCTGGTGTTTCCATACTGCCTGAACATGTTTACAGCACAAATTTTGGCTCAGTTAAGTTAAGTAATCCAGCTGTTCAGCTTATTACATATTCAAAAGAGAAACTGGATGTATTAGGGTGTCTTAGAGCTGACATTACTTACAATGGCAAGAGTGCCTCCACAGATCTCTACATTGTGAGAACAGGAACACCCATACTGGGAATGGACTTGGTGACTGCCCTCCAGCTACACATAAAAGGGGGACAATTAGTTCTTGACAGTCCCAAGGTCTGTGCTGCACTCCAGCAAACCTCGGCTCTGCCACTCAAGGTAAACAGGAATGTGAGTCTCCAGTTACATTCGGATGTGCAAAGGACTTTGTACATAAAGTGAAGGTGCGACCTGAAGTGAAGCCAATACAGCAGAAACTTCGACGCTTACCCCTGTCAGTCCGTGATGCTGTTTCCGCAGAACTCAAGAACCTTGAGGAACATGGCATCATAGAGAAAATTGATGCATCTGAATGGGTCTCCCCGATTGTAGTCACTAGAAGGAAGACTGGTGGCATACGCATGTGCGTTGATTTGAGAGAACCTAACAAAGCGGTGGTCGCTGACAGTCATCCCTTGCCACTGATAGAGGACATACTGTCTGCGCTGCGTGGGGCTGTCATGTTCTCCACCCTGGATCTTAAATCCGCCTACCATCAGCTGAAACTACATGAAGAGAGTAGAGGGCTCACTGCTTTCATTACACATTACCAGTACTGCAGAGTTCCCTATGGGTTGAGTTCAGCACCTGCAGCCTTCCAAAAGATGATGACACAAATCCTACGCGGCCAGAAAGGGGTGCAATGCTACCTTGATGATGTCATCATATACGGAACGTCAGAAGCTGAACATGAGGCCAACTTGCGTGCTGTGTTACACAGAATCAACAATGCAGGACTGAAACTCAATGTTGACAAATGTCAACTCCGTCAAACTACTCTGAGCTTTTTGGGTCAAAAGATCGGTCCAGAAGGTCTGCTGCCAGATGACTCTCATGTCACTGCCATCCTGCATGCTCCGCCCCCTACTGATCCTGCAACCCTGCGCTCATTTCTTGGCTTGAGTGCATGGTACAGCAAGTTTGTGCCAAATTACGCGACTGTTGTTGAACCTATGAGAGCTCTTCTGCGTAAGGACTGTTCATTCCACTGGAACGAAGCAGCTCAAGCAGCGTTTGATCAAGTCAAGCGGTTAATCGTGCACAGCCCTGCCCTGGTGATGTTCGACCCCAGTAAGCCAACCATAGTCTCAACAGATGCCTCAGACTACGGTGTAGGTGCTGTTTTGACTCAACTTGACGGTAATGATGCAGAACATACTGTTGCATTTGCATCTCGCAGCTTGTCTGATGCAGAGAGGAAATACTCAATCGTTGAGAAGGAAGCTCTAGCTTGCGTCTGGGCTGCTGAAAAATGGCGCACATGGCTCTGGGGCAGAAAATTCCTCCTACGAACAGATCACCAAGCACTGACAACACTGCTGACTACTAAGGGCAATAACAGAGCTGGTCTACGCATAGCCAGATGGTCAGCTCGCCTGTTGGAGTTTGATTATGAAGTGGAATATAGAACTGGGTCACTGAACCATGTTGCTGATTGTCTTTCTAGGCTTCCACTTTCCGAGACAGACATGGCATGTGCAGAGGATGTGGAGTCAGTTGCAGCCATCCTCACTGATCTGAGTGCTGTGTCTGAGGATGACTTCCAGTCAGGGTGCAAAGACTGTCCAGTGTTCACAAAGCTCCGTGTGCAGATACAGAAAGGCTGGCCTGCTAGGAAGACGTCACTGGATCCTGACTTACAGCCGTACTTCCCAATCCGCCATGAACTCGCGGTCTTGAACGAGTGCATCATCAGAGGTACACATCGATTGCTAGTGCCTGAGTCGTTGCAGAAAAAACTCACTGATATAGCTCATGAAACTCACCAAGGCATCGTCCGTACCAAACAACGCCTGAGGGAAATGTACTGGTGGCCCAAAATGGATTGTCATATAGAGACACTGATAAAGAACTGTGCAACGTGCAGACAGAATGACAAGTCCGCTGTCACCCATGATGCTCCACTCCAACCCATTCCTTTACCAGCTGCTGCTTGGGAAAAGGTGTCTGTGGACATCATAGGCCCTTTTGAAATAGCCCCTTCTGACTGTAGATTTGCCATCACATTGGTAGACTACTTTAGCAAGTGGCCTGAAGTAGCTTTTGCTCCCCGAGCTGATGCAGCTACTATCATTCAATTCCTTTCTGTAGTTTTCTCTCGTGAAGGGAATCCAAAGACACTGATAAGTGACAATGGCTCTCAATTTCTCTCTGCTGAGTTCACTGACTTCCTGAAAAGCAGGGGAATCCAACACCTGAGATCCTCAGTGTATTACCCAAGAGCTAATGGGGAAGTTGAGAGATTCAGTAGATGCATTAAAGACTGCCTACAGACTGCCTCGATTCAAGGACAACCCTGGAAATCGTTCCTGAGAACTTACCTGATGGACTACAGAGCAACCCTTCATTCAACAACTGGAGTTTCCCCTTCAGAACTGCTCCATGGACGACGAATGAGAACAAAGTTACAGGTAATGGATATACCTGTTCCTCAGACAGAGAGGCATACCATGTGCGAAAGAGTTAAGAATAAGCAAATGAAAATGAAAGAATACACTGATGCTCGCAGACACGCCAAACCATCCAACTTTCAGCCTGGTGACAAGGTACGGGTTAGGAAGCCGTGGAAGGTAAAGAAAGGCGAGTTAAAGTTTTCCAAACCAAGGACTGTCATGACAAGGAAAGGACCAAACACTTATTTGCTGGATGATGGACGGACCTGGAACGCCTCACACTTATCGGCTCTGTCAGAGCTGAACGCAGGTACTGATTCTGACACAACAATGGACTGTCATAAACCAGGAACTGATCTAGCATCTAACTCTGAGTCTGATAGTAGGCTTAGACCCACCAGGATGAGGAACCCACCTTGCTGGACCCAAGACTTTGTCATGGGAAAGTGAATGTTACTGAGTAATGTGAAATATGTTAAAAGTGTATTAGGTGACATACATCAGAATGATGAAGTCAGGTTCACATAAGAAGTCCTTGTTCAAAGGGGGAGATGTTGTGTCCACACATACTATTGCATTTGTTCTGTAGATGCATTTACCAGAAGCGCTAGAGGGCGCTAGTGAGTATGTTGTTCTGGTTGTGGTTTTGGAGAAGAAAAAAAGAAAAATAAAGAAAGGAGTCAACTCCGGTAATCCTCTGTTCCTACCTGCGTGTGTGTGTAATACTTGCTGAACTAACACCACACAACAATGTCATATCTTGCTGGAGACACTACCCTTTCCTCTTTGTCAAAGAGAAAAGAAGAAACCTTCATATGAGGACGCACTTCCTCTGTCTCTTTGAAAAATCCGCGGAGTTTCGCAATCCACAGAGCTGACCATGGAGTTGCATGCAAAGCACAATTTCTTCTTCTTGGTATCCGCTTCATTCCTCTGTGCTGTTGTTGTTGCAGATCTTCAGGGTAAGTAGGATAAAACAGTTCTTAGCAAAATGGTCTTTGTGACATCTCCTAATTTCTGTGTAATGCGTGTGTTCCTTAAACCTACATGTAGTACATGTTTTTCTTTTCCTTTTTTTGCACGAGTTGCTTTTTGAAAAACTAGTGTTTAAATCTGACAATATTAATCAATCAGTAATCAACGGTATTATGGCAGCAATAGTCATTTTAAAAGCTGATAATTAAACATCAACTTTTGTGTTCTAAGTCCAGGTGACATTTTACCTGCAAAGGCTATTCACTCTGTTCAAAGGTGAACGATAGCAAAGAACCAAGCATGTGAGACGACGGTTTTAAAAGACTGGACCGTGCAAATTTTAATTATTGTTATTATTTTCATTTTGCAAAAAAGGCTGTTTTTAAAAAAAATCTTTCTGCTGACTTCATGCTGATAAGGAATAAATTGAGTATTGCAGCGACGGTGAATAAACAGAAACAGATTTCATGGTCAACTCTGCTTCTTTTTCAGGATCACAATACACAACAAAGGAAGTTTATGGCAAAAAAAAAAATACAGAGCCATGTGAGCCAGTAGCTTTTTTAAAAAAAAATAAAAATAAAAAAAATGATGAAGTATCACAGCCCTGCGACAGACTGGCGACCTGTCCAGGGTGTACCCTGCCTCTCGCCCTATGACAGCTGGGATAGGCTCCAGCGCCCCCCGCGACCCTGAAAAGGATAAGCGGAAATGACACACTCTTCACTAGTTGGGATAGTTACAAAGCTTTCTTTTTTATGAATGAGCGATTCATGTTTTTATTGAACATTTGAAGATAATACAACACAAACTCTTGTAGAGGTTATAATGTCAGAGAGAAACATGTTTTGAAAAGACAAGCAGGTTCTAGTGATGGGATTTCCAGCTCTTTTTAGAGAACCGGCTCTTTCGGCTCGGCTCACTAAAAAGAGCCGGGTCTTTCGACTCCCAACCGGATCTTCAGATTGTTTTGTTGCTTAAATTAATTTGTTATTAACAACAATATAAAATTATGCACAGAATGAATTACTAATGTAAAAAAAAACAAACGCGGTTTTATTTATATATGTTTATAAATAAATATATACGGTGGCCCCTAGAGACAAAGCACGTACAAACTCCAAAATGCATTTCTAGCGTTAACTGAACTTCCAAAACAGAGCTACTAGATCACTAAAATTACACAATTGAAAGCATATGTGTATTGTTTGTGTATTTATACACAGGCACTCATATATATTCAAATAATTGAAAAGTAAATTTCATTTACCTGTTACTACCACACACCAAATCCGGTCGTCGGTACTTCCTGACTTGTGTAGCCAGTAGGTAACAAAAGCTCAACACTGCGCCTAGCATCCTGGAGCACTTCTGTTGTGTTTGTTACCAGCCGTCAGCTACGTAGAAAAAGATCCTGGAGTAGAAAGTAATATTAAATAAATTCTAACAACAGCTTATCAAGCTTAAACGTGCTGCTGTTGTTCAGCCGCTGGTTTCCTCTTTCTGGTGCAAAGTGGACCAAAAACAAACAAGAGAGACAGACTCGCGACAGAAAAGCCGATCAGCTGATCATTTAAGCAGTTTCACGATTGAAGTAGCAGCCGGAGAGCGAGAGGCAGTCGCTCGTTAAGCTTAACGTGGGAATGCTTTACAAACATTCAGAGATGGACTTACACACGTGCTTTACTTCTCTCGGGGATAACTTTGTCGGAGATGAAATGCCAGGTTGCTAGCGAAGCTCCAAATGCTATCCAGACCACCGACAGGTCCCGCATGCCACAGCCGCTCTATCACGTGACGCATACTGCTCCGACTGCTAATGTTCTGAGGTGAGTTACGGTGTGTTGCAAGTTTTGTGAGGTGCTTTCGTGATATTTAATGGATATTTAATTACATTTTTTATTTTTCTCCGATATCCGATCCAGTAATTTAGGTCAGTATCGGACCGATACCGATATGTAATATCGGATCAGTCCATCTCTAGTCCAGATCACACGCTGCACTGTCGTGCTACTACGTCTTTCCACTTTCGTTTCTGTTTGTGCGTGTGCAGTGTGAGAGGCTGCGTTGACACCCTCACGAGGGGCGACAGGATTTCGAACAGGTTTGATTTTCTTGTGACCATTGATGATCGGGACCTGGTTGTGAGGTGTTAGTCGCTTCTCGTTACCAAATGTATACTACACAACACACGATTAAGGCGAAATTCAGGCCCATCCCCAAAACGGTCGCACGACTGAAAAACGGCTCAAAATGGGCCAGAAATTGTACAGTGTGTGCCCAGCTTTAGTTAGCCATGAGTGCCTCCGTTGTGAAAGGGTCTTTATTCTGCTCAGTGTGACTCACAGCAATGGTCCCTGGTCAGCCCTGACTTTGTGTTAAAGTCATACTAAAGTAAAATATCTGGTGCTATACCAGATATTTCTGGTATAGCACAAAATTATCCTTTCAACAGTTATTGAAAGTTAAGAGACCTAGCTTGTATGAACCTTATGGGATATTCATATAGAGATCCTCCAGCTTCCCTTCCAGGACCTGAAGCTCAGTAAAGCACCCCTTCAAACACAATCTGTTCTCTGATTGGAATGTTAAATTTGTGATTGACATGACATTGACCAATCAGCTGAAAGAAAGAAAAATAAAGTCAAAATTCAAACTAGTAAGTTGAAACTCACACAGCCAAAGAACTTGAGCACAGAGTTCTACACATAGCTTATGGCTTTGTATCTGTAACCAGACCTTAACATAAAAAATTTGTAACTTGTGTAAATCTTTTTTACATACACACAAATTCTCATGTATAGATGCAAAAACATAAAAATTTCAGATATTTTTGTTTACAAGGTTACAAAACTCAGTTCACAACTATGCATCTGATTTAAAAATACAAAATATTTATGACCACAATTTGAGCCCTTAGGAAATAATTCTACAGGTTTACAGAAAAGCCAATTGAAAACAAGAAATAAGAAAACTAGGAATTTCCTAGGCGCACTGAGGTAACAAAAAGCAAAGAGGGTGTACAACGCGACAACGGACAGAGGAAAACACAGGGTTAAAATACACAAGGGAGTAACGAGTGAATGGGAAACAGGAGGGACACACATCTGGAACTAATCAGATATAATGAGACAAAGGGCAAGCAAAGCTCAAAACAATGAGACTATTAAAGTAAAACAGGAAACACAAGACAGGCAAGAAGACACAGACTTGACAAGGTGGCACAGCTGACTGGGAAGAGACAGGGAACATGGGACACGGGAACAGAAACTAAACACAGGTTAAGATGAAAACTGATGGAGGGAGAACTAAAATTACTGAGAGCTTGAGAAAAAGGATAACCAAAACCAAGAACAATAATAAACAAGTAATGTTAAACCAAAAAAAACCAAACACTGCCATGACAGTAAATGTGCATTATAACAGGCATGTCTCTGTAGCTGTAGCTCGATCAACAATTCTTTTTAAATATAAAGTTTTAGGTTAAGATTTTCAGTCATTTCTAATATCCTGACAGCACCTGCAGTCCACACAAAGCTCGGGAGCCTGAAAGGTGAGTATGTGAGTGTGAAAGGGAAGGAGACTGGCGTCCATGCCTACCTGGGTGTCCCATTTGCCAAGCCACCCCTTGGCCCTTCCTTGAGACTGGCTCCACCTCAGCCTGCAGAAGAATGGGAAGGAGTAAGAGATGCCACTAAACAGCCACCAATGTAAGAAATGTGAACTTCAACATACTTGGAGGAATTATTGGCTTTATTTGTAAAATTAGCATTGTCTCTCTTTAAGGTGCATTCAGTCTAAAGAAGCTGTTTTGGATCTGGTTGATAAACTCGGTGGACTGCTGGCAGAAATACCAGACATCTCTGAAGACTGTCTTTACCTCAACATTTACACTCCTGCAAAAAGAGCTAATAATGCCAAGCTCCCAGTAAGAATCTTTTGCTGTAGGTTTTGAGGGATGCCAAAACACAATCTCAGTAAAGACACCCATCTTTAGAACTCAATTGCACATTTTATCATCTAAAATGTAAACTTAAGTTTACATTACAGTTTTCTCTGTTTAAAGTTTAAATTCTTAAAGATTAGTTTTTGTAGCTTGACTGAGACTCCAAAAGATCCTCTAATCTTTGATGGAAAGCTCTTTTATTATTCTTTCTAGGTCATGGTCTGGATTCATGGTGGGGGCTTTACGCTGGGATCAGCTTCAACATATGATGGCTCTGCCTTGGCTGCTTACCAGGACGTGGTTGTGGTTCTGATCCAGTATCGCTTGGGACTTCTGGGTTTTCTCAGGTAAATAAACTCCATCCATCCATAATCTCTCCAACGGGTCGGCCCCGTGGCCTCCTCCTAGTGGAACACTGGGAGCCCAGAACTCCTCACCAAGGAGGCATCCAGGAGGCATCTAGTAGATGCCTAAACCACCTTAACTGGCTCCTTTTGATCTGGAAGAAGAGTGCTCTGAGCCCCTCCTGAATGTCCAAACTCCTCACCCCATCTCTAAGAGAGAGGCCAGTCACCCTTGGGAGAAAGCTCATTGTCACAGCACCAATCTGTCCATAAAAATTATGAACAGAATCTGTGATAAAGGGCAACCGTGGTGGAGTCCAGCACCCCCGAGGAACAATTACGATTTATTGTCAGCAATGCAAACCAAGCTCTTGCAACAGTTCTATAAGGACAGAATGAACCATGACAATGGGCCTCACACCCCCATACTACTGAAGCTTCTCACAGAAGAATACTCTGAAGGACTTAACTGAAGGCCTTCTCCAAGTCAACACAACACATGTAGGCTGCTTGGGCAAACTGCGATAGACCCTCAAATATCCTCGAGAGAACAAAGAGCTGTGTTCCGCACCCGGGAGGAGCGGGAGGAAAAGCACATTGTTCCTCCAGTACTAGCAGTTCGACTAATTGACACACTCTCTATTCCAGAACCCTGGCATAAAATTTCCTGTGGAGGATGAGGAGTGTGATCCCCATATAATTGGAACAGACTGTCTTATCCCCCCTTCTGGAAGATGGGAAGCACAACCCAGGTCTGCCAGTCTAGTGGTATGGCCCCTGATCTCCCCGCAACATTGTAGAGACGTGTCAACCAAGACAGTCCTACAATATCCATTGCCTTACAGAACTCAAGGCGAACCTCATCCACTCCAGGGGCCCTGCCACCAAGGAGTTGTTTAACTGCTTCAGTGAACTCTCCCCTGGTTAAGCATTAGGTGCCCCACTTGTCGCCAGACTCTGCTCCTGCTACAGGAGACATGTCAGTGAGAGAAAGGAGGTCCTGCTTCCTTTTGCCGCCTGACAATATCCTCAGTTGAAATCAGCAGCACTCCACCAGCACTTTACACAATGTCGGTAAAGCACCCCTTTCCCCTCCTGAGCTGCCTGATAGTGTTCCAGAATTGCTCCAATAAGATCTGAGTCTTTTTTCATGGCCTTATTAAATTCCTCTCACACAAGTTTTTACTAGACTCTCCAGAAGACTGGTTCTAGAGCCAAAGACACACCTTCAGGTGAGCCTGACTATATCTAGGCAGTATCTCTCAACCTCCCACACTAACTGAAACTTCTTCTCCGCCAGAAAGGTGACATTCCATGTCTCCATCACCAGCTTTAGTAGTGGGCATCAGTCTCCCAGGGTCTCCATCCTTGATCGCCACTGGCACACACTGTACCCAACCCCTACGGTGCCTCCCATCTCCCTTGTTCAAGCATTGGGGCCATAGTAACCCTTTCCCAGGCCTGGTAAATTGTTCCCTCGATGTTGGACCCATGGAAATATAAATGAACTCAAGTTATGAAAGTAGAACATACTATGGTTTTGTTTTTCTGTGTTTTTATCTGATTTTATAAGACAAAAAATTGAAAGTTTGCTTTATTTATCACAAGGTATAAACATAGCTTGGTAAATTTTTTACTGCCTTACCGTGTCACTCAGCTTCAGCAAATATGTGGAAGTGGCATATGCAGCTACTGCCCAACTGGACAAACAGAATGCAAAAGTGGTTTTCAGAATCCTCTACTAGCTGCTGTCAATAACACATGAATAGAAGTGTCTTGTAAAAAGATGTTTCAATCAGGGAAAATACATTATAAAAATAACATTTTGTTCTATCAGCACTGGAGATGAGCACATTTCAGGGAACTTTGGCCTCCTGGACCAGGTTGAAGCTCTCAAGTGGATCCAGCAGCACATTCACAACTTTGGAGGAGACCCAGGATTAGTTACCATATTTGGAGAGTCTGCTGGTGGAGTGAGCGTGTCTCTTCTGGTAATCTACAGTCAAAGGAACTTTAAAAAAACCTTTTCACTCTAGAACAAAAATTAATATGTGATGTGTTACTTGAATCACCAGCTCCTGTCACCACTGTCTGATGGGCTGTTTCACCGTGCTATTGCTGAGAGTGGCACAGCTGCAATGAATGTACTTGTGGCAAATGATCCTCTACCAATGGCGCAGGTTAATTATCCATATTCTTCCTTTTTTGGAGGGTTAAAAACATTTTTGTTGCAGAATAATGAGAATATTAAAATGGAATTGTTTTGACAAATATTTGCCATTTCACCTCAGGCAATTGCAAACGCATCTGGCTGCAGTCTCAAAAGCACAAAGAAGATCAGTGACTGCATGAGAAACCTTGATATTGATACTATAGTGGGTTTTACACAGGTGAGGTAATGGGTGCAAACATGATAGAGAATGATTATTATGTCTTCTACAATATTTCTTTGAAGCCTTTGATTTCTCCCTCAGCTCTGTTCATGCTATCACATCTTTTACTTTTGTATATTTAATTCTCTCAAGGATCCAAATTTGAGATTTCAAGTAAATGTTGATGGACATTTCCTGACTAAACCTGTGGATGAGCTGTTTCGTAAACATGAACTCCATGCTGTTCCATTCATGACTGGTGTCAATAATGATGAAGGTGGATGGATACTTGTATCAGTAAGTGTTGCAGAAACTTCTGAATAAAGATCTCAATATAATTTTAAAATTGCAAAACAACAGCAAAGATAAAAAGTAATTTGGCTTGGTATTTCCTCAGTTTTTTGCTCCCCAAAACTGGACAGAAGGACTAGATCGGGAATTTCTTTTGAACATGGTTTCCTTCTTCTACCCCGACGTAAGGCAGACACCACTTGATGTTACAATATTACTGTCCCCGACCTGCTCGAGCTTCTTTGATTGATGTGCTGCTTATTTCTTTAAGCCTGAAGCAGCATTTCTCAGAGATGTGATAGCTGATGAATATATCGGAAATGGTGACGACCGTGTGAAAAACAGAGATGGGTACACTGAGATGCTTGGAGATTTGTTTTTCACCATTCCAGCGATCAAAGCTGCTAATGCTCACAGAGGTAATTTAATTTGTTTAATAAAAGATTATACAAATCTGCCTAAAACCCAACACTTGATGTTTACTGTGACACACTTTCATTAACAAATATCACACACATTCATCAAATTCCAGATGCAGGCGCTCCTGTATACCTGTATGAGTACCAACATCCTCCCAAATTCCTGCAGCAGAAAAGGCCGAGCTTTGTCAGGACTGACCACGGAGATGAAATTTTTACAGTTTTGGGATTTTGCTTCACAACTTCCCATGTTAGGTTACCCGGTAAGATAACATAGAAATCTGCCTTAGTGCTCGATCTGTTTTGTTTTCCAAGTGTGAAAAATATGTTTTGCAACATGATCGTTTTAGATCCGTGCCCTGAGGATGAGGAACAGTTGAGCAAGATCATGATGAGCTACTGGGGGAACTTTGCTCGCACAGGGTAGGAATTTCCAACTGTTGTAAATTTCACACTTCACACTTTTAATAACTGAATGGTAAATGGTAAATGTCCTGTATTTATATAGCGCTTTACTAGTCCCCAAGGACCCCAAAGCGCTTTACACATCCAGTCATCCACCCATTCAGACACACATTCACACACTGGTGATGGCAAGCTACATTGTAGCCACAGCCACCCTGGGGCGTACTGACAGAGGCGAACTTAATAACAAATGTATATGTGTTTAGATCTCCTGATGGGCACAACCTTGTCCACTGGCCAAAGTATGGAGCAGAAGAAAAGTACCTGGCGATTGGTTTAAAAAAGCAGGTAACTGCTCAGCACCTGAAGAAGGAGCGCTTTGTCTTCCTGACTCAGACCGTCCCAGAGAAGATCAAACAGCATGAGGAAAATGCAGAACGCAGCGAGCTGTAGAAAACTCACATCTGGTCTCTGCTCCATCAATTTTAAAGTAATTACACTAAACCATAATTCCCTTATCTAAAGGTCTTGTGAAGATTATCCATATTCTAATATTAAATTAATATTTTGTTTTTTTCTTTTGTTTCTTTTAGTTGAATCCAGGGTATCAGGATATTTTAAATCAAGCGCTGTAAACATAGGTTTTGTAAAACATTTATAAAATAAAAAGATTTGATTAACCAATTTTGCAGCATTTTGTTTGTCTGTGACCTGTGCTAGTATTAACTGCAAACTTAGCACTCCATTCCCTAGAATATACTTTCAGATGCAACATGCCTTTTTTTCATGTTTTAATTCTAACATTTCATGTTGTGTACATTCAACCTTCCGAAGTCCTCTTAAGCAACTGTGTCAACACCTCTGTATCTGTGTGGGTCATGAGAAATGCAATGCAAACAAAAACAACTGCACTTGTATTAATTACTGTATCATAGTTCAAGAGCCTGTGCACAACATGTGCTCAAATCAGTAAACTTGTAACCAAATTCACATTTTGAGCTTTTCAGACAGGCCGACGAAAAAAAAGGATTGCAAGAAAAAGTTGTGAATTTGTGAATTACGATAGTGGCAAAGTACGCAGGACATCCGAAGCAGAAAGTGTTCTGGAGTGAGACCTGGAGTGAACCTAAAGTTTAGACTCTAGAATGGACTTTAGTCCTGTGATGGTTTGGCTGAATAACGTCATATCTGCTGCAGAAACTACCCTTTCCTCTTTGTGAAAGAGAAAAGGAGAAAACTTCATAAGCGGACATACTTCCTCTTCTTGGCTCTGCGCTCAATTATTGGGAAATCTGCAGAGTTTCGCAATCCACAGAGCCAACCATGAAGCTGCATGCAAAGCAGTCTTTCTTCTTCTTAATATCATTTTTATTCATCTATGTTGTTGCAGATCTTCAGGGTAAGTAGGATAAAGCAGTTCTTAGCAAAACGGTCTTTGTGACATCACCTAATTTCTGTGTAATGCGTGTGTTCCTTAAACTTACATGTAGTACATGTTTTTCTTTTCCTTTTTTTGCACGAGTTGCTTTTTGAAAAACTAGTGTTTAAATCTGACAATATTAATCAATCAGTAATCAACGGTATTATGGCAGTAATAGTCATTTTAAAAGCTGATAATTAAACATCAACTTTTGTGTTCTAAGTCCAGGTGACTTCTTACCTGCAAAGGCTATTCACTCTGTTCAAAGGTGAATGATAGCAAAGAACCAAGCATGTGAGACGATTGTAGGTCAAATGTTTTAGAAGGACAGGTTGCAATTAATCAGACTTTGTTTTGTTTAAATTGGACCGTACAATTTTTAATTATTTTTATTTTTATTATTTTTCTTTGGCAAAAAAAGCTGTTTAAAAACAAACAAACAATATTTTTTGCTAACTTTATGCCGATAAGGAGTAAATGGAGTATTGCTGTGATTGTGAATAAACAGAAACAGATTTCTGCAGATTTCAACTCTGCTTCTTTACCAGGGTCACTGTAGACGCAACACACATCAAAGGAAGTCTATGGCAAAACAAAAAACCAGAGCCGTGTGAGCAAGTAGCTTTTTTAAAAAAATAAATAAATGATGAAGTATCACACTTGGTCAGATCATTTAAACCACTTAAACAAACAAAAAATAATAGTAATAAAAATGGTCATGTAGTTTAAATGCCAATGTACAGCTGTGTGTCAGGATGTAGGACCTAAACACAGCACTCAAGCACGAGATGTTAACTGAAAACGGCAGCTTTATTGCTGGATATAATTCTATGCTTTTACAGAAAACCAAACTGAAAACAAGGAATCAGAAATAAGAAAATAAAACCAAAAAACTAAGGAACAAGGAAACTAATGGCTTAAAGCAGCAAACAGAGAACTAGGAATTTCCTAGGAGCATTGGTGTAACACACAGCAAAGAGTGTGTACGACGCAAAAACGGACAGAGGAAAAAACAGGGCTAAAATACACAAGGGAGTAATAAGGGAACTGACAACAGGAGGGACACCCAGCTTGAACTAATCAAACATAATGAGACAAAGGGCAAGCAAAATGAAAACACTGAACACCAGACACCAGACTATCAAAGTAACAGGCATGTCTCTGTAGCTTGAGCTCGATTAACATAATCCACCAAATGGTGTGCATCAAAAATGTAAAAATCAGAATTTAAATAATCAATAATGACAGGAATTACATAGTCCACAGCAAAATGTGACTTTTTATTGTTTGTTTTTGACAACAAGCTGTAGACAGCAATCAGATATTGCATGTTTTGAGAAAAGTACTTTTCACGGGAAATTTTATTTAAATATAAAGTTTTATGTGAAGATTTTCAGTCATTTCTAATATCCTGACAGCACCTGCAGTCCACACAAAGCTCGGGAGCCTGAAAGGTGAGTATGTGAGTGTGAAAGGGAAGGAGACTGGCGTCCATGCATACCTGGGTGTCCCATTTGCCAAGCCACCCCTTGGCCCTTCCTTGAGACTGGCTCCACCTCAGCCTGCAGAAAGATGGGAAGGAGCAAGAGATGCCACTAAACAGCCACCAATGTAAGAAATGTGAACTTCAACATACTTGGAGGAATTATTGGCTTTATTTGTAAAATTAGCATTGTCTCTCTTTAAGGTGCATTCAGTCTAAAGAAGCTGTTTTGGATATGCTTAATAAACTCGGTGCACTGCTGGCAGAAGTACCAGACATCTCTGAAGACTGTCTTTACCTCAACATTTACACTCCTGCAAACAGAGCTAAAAATGCCAAGCTCCCAGTAAGAATCTTTTGCTGTAGGTTTTGAGGGATGCCTAAACACAATCTCAGTAAAGACACCCATCTTTAGAACTCAATTGTACATTTTATCATCTAAAATGTAAACTTAAATGTTCTTGTCCGTTTAAAGTTTAAATTCTTAAAGATTAGTTATTGTAGCTTGACTGAGACTCCAAAAGATCCTCTTATCTTTGATGGAAAGCTCTTTTATTATTCTTTCTAGGTCATGGTCTCAATCCATGGTGGGGGCTTTACGCTGGGATCAGCTTCAACATATGATGGCTCTGCCTTGGCTGCTTACCAAGAAGTGGTTGTGGTTCTGATCCAGTATCGCTTGGGAATTCTGGGTTTTCTCAGGTAAATAAACTCCATCCATCCATAATCTCTCCAACGGGTTGCCCCCAGCTGCCTTCTTCCAGTGGAACACTGGGAGCCCAGAACTCCTCACCAAGGAGGTGTCCAGGAGGCATCTAGTCAAATGCCTAAACCACCTTAACTGGCTCCTTTTGATCTGGAAGAAGAGTGCTCCTAGTCCATCCTGAATGGCCAAACTCCTCATGCCATCTCTAAGAGAGAGGGCAGCCACCCTTGGGAGAAAGCTCATTGTCACAGCACCAATCTGTCCATAAAAATTATGAACAGAATCTGTGATAAAGGGCAACCCTGGTGGAGTCCAGCACCCCCGAGGAACAATTACGATTTATTGTCAGCAATGCAAACCAAGCTCTTGCAACAGTTCTATAAGGACAGAATGAACCATGACAATGGGCCTCACGCCCCCATATTACTGAAGCATCTCACAGAAGAATACTCTGAAGGACTTAACTGAAGGCCTTCTCCAAGTCAACACAACCAATGTAGGCTGGTTGGGCGAACTGCGATAGACCCTCAAATATCCTCGAGACGATAGAGAGCTGTGTTCCGCACCCAGTAGAAAAACCACATTGTTCCTACAGTTCTAGCAGTTCAACTAGCTGACAAACTCTCTATTCCAGTACCCTGGCATTGAATTTCCTCTGAAGGCCGAGTAGTTTGATCCCTATATACAGTAGCTGGAGCACACTCCAGTCCCCCTTATGGAAGATGGGAAGCACAATTCCAGTCTGCCAATCCAGAGGTACAGCCCCTGATCTCCACGCAGCATTGTAGAGGCGTCTCAACTAAGACAGTCCTACAATATCCATAGCCGTAAGGAACTCAGGACGACCCTCATCCATTCCAGGGGTCCTGCCACCAAGGACATGTTTAACTGCCTCAGTGCCCCACTTGTCCCCAGACTTTACTTCTGCTATGGACGACTTGTCAGTATTCCTTTCACCCCCGACAATATCGTCAGTTGAAGTCAGCAGCACTCCACCTGCAATTTACACAGTGTCGGTAACGCACCCCTTTCCCCTCCTGAGCTGCCTGATAGTGTTCCAGAGGCTAACAAAACCTAATAGGACTTCTTCAGCGCGATGACTCCCTTCAACTCTGGTAAACACTGTCTAGTTCTGGGGTTAGCACCATGACAGGCACCAAGCCCCTTCAAATCAAATCAAATCAAATCAAATCACTTTTATTGTCACATCACATGTGCAGGTACATTGGTACAGTACATGTGAGTGAAATTCTTGTGTGCGAGCTTCACAAGCAACAGAGTTGTGCAAAATACAATAATGTAAACAAGCAAAATACAAGAATGGCTACATCTGAAACTAATAAATATATGTACAATATATAATAGTATATGCATTTCTGGATGTGTATACTAAATATTTTTCTACGTGTGTGTGTGTGTGTATACACATATTTTACAAATTAAATAGAGTAAACAATAAATAAAATATATAAAAATATACAGAGTTGAGACATGTGCAAAACAGTGGCATTACTGTACAGTATGGAGTGCATAATGTTAAAGTTCCAGTAGTGAAGCTGAGGTGTCTATGACGTGTTCAGCAGTCTGATGGCCTGGTGGAAGAAGCTGTCTCTCAGTCTGCTGGTACGGGACCGGGGCCTTGTCAGGTGTTCCCAGCGCACCCTCACTATACATTTGGGTGGTTCAGGTCTGTCCACCGTCATCCCCATGTGATCCAACTCACCACGAGATAGTGATCATTTGACAGTTAAGCACCTCCCTTTACCAAAGTGCCGAGAACATTCGCCCGCATATCTGATGATATGATTACAAATTCGATCATTGACCTGCAGCCTAGGCTTTCCTGGTGCAACCTGTAATTACATACACTCTTATATTTGAAGATGGTGTTCATTATGGAGAAACTGTGGTCCAGTAACAGAACACCACTTGGTTTTGTGTTAGGCAGGCTGTTTCTCCCACTCACGTCCCTCCAGGTGTTAGTAGACACACGTGTTGAGGTCTCCCAGTAGTATGACAGAGTCCCCCAGTTGGAGCACTCTCAAGCACCCCACCCAGGGACTCCAATAATGCCAGGTACTCTGAAATGTTGTTCAGCGCATGGGGGCAGATGATAGACAGTACCCATTCCCCAACCCAAATGTGCAGGGAACAAACCATTTCATCCACCGGGAAATCCTCAACGTGCAGGCAGCAAGCCAAGGGGATACCAGGATACCCACCCCAGCCCGAAGCTTCTCACCAAGGGCATGTCCAGACTGGGAAAGACTCCAGCCCCTCTCCAGGAGACTGGTTCTAGAGCCAAAGACACGCCTTCAGGTGAGCCTGACTATATCTAGCCAGTACCTCTCAACCTCCCACACTAGCTGAAACTTCTTCCCCACCAGAAAGGTGACATTCCATGTCTCTATCACCAGCTTCAGTAGTGGGCATCAGTCTCCCAGGGTCTCCATCCTTGGCACACACTGTAACCAACCCCTACGGTGCCTCCCATCTCCCTTGTTCAGGCAGTAGGGCCCCAGTCTTCCCAGGTCTGGTAAATTGTTCCCTCGATGTTGGACCCATGGAAATGTAAATGAACTCAAGTTATCAAAGTAGAACATACTATGGTTTTGTTTTTCTTCTTTTTTATCTGATTTTATAAGATAAAAAATTGAAAGTTGGCTTTATTTATCACGAGGTACAAACATCCATCCATCCATTCGCTTCCGCTTATCCTTTTCAGGGTCGCGGGGGGCGCTGGAGCCTATCCCAGCTGTCATAGGGCGAGAGGCGGGGTACCCCCTGGACAGGTCACCAGTCTATTGCAGGGCTAACGCACAGGGACAGACAACCATTCATGCTCACATTCACTTGCACATTCACACCTAGTGGCAATTTGGATTATCCAATTAACCTATCCCCACAAACTGCATGTCTTTGGCCGGTGGGAGGAAGCCGGTATAGAGTGCATGTTGGCCTAAAGCTATGTTTATAGGTATAAACATAGCTTGGTAAATTTTTTACTACCTTACCATATCACTCAGCTTCAGCAAATGTGTGGAAGTGGCATATGCAGCTACTGTCCAACTGGACAAATAGAATGCAAGAGTGGTTTTCAGAATCCTGGCTCTATTAGCCCTGTCAATAACACATGAATAGAAGTGTCTTGTAAAAAGATGTTTCAATAAGGAAAAATACATTATAAAAATAACATTTTGTTCTATCAGCACTGGAGATTAGCACATTTCAGGGAACTTTGGCCTGCTGGACCAGGTTGAAGCTCTCAAGTGGATCCAGCAGCACATTCACAACTTTGGAGGAGACCCAGGATTAGTTACCATATTTGGAGAGTCTGCTGGTGGAGTGAGCGTGTCTCTTCTGGTAATCTACAGCTTAAATGAACTTTAAATAAACCTTTTCACTCTAGAACAAAAATTAATATTTGATGTGTTACTTGAATCATCAGCTCCTGTCACCACTGTCTGATGGGCTGTTTCACCGTGCTATTGCTGAGAGTGGCACAGCTGCAATGAATGTATTTGTGGCAAATGATCCTCTACCAATGGCGCAGGTTAATTATCCATATTCTTCCTTTTTTGGAGGGTTAAACATTTTTGTTGCAGAATAATGAGAATATTAAAATGGATTTGTTTTTGAAGAATATTTGCCATTTCACCTCAGGCAATTGCAAACGCATCTGGCTGCAGTCTCGAAAGCACAAAGAAGATCAGTGACTGCATGAGAAACCTTGATATTGATACTATAGTGGGTTTTACACAGGTGAGGTAATGGGTGCAAACATGATAGAGAATGATTATTATGTCTTCTACAATATTTCTTTGAAGCCTTTGATTTCTCCCTCAGCTCTGTTCATGCTATCACACCTTTTACTTTTGTATATTTAATTCTCTCAAGGATCCAAATTTGAGAATTCAAGTAAATGTTGATGGACATTTCCTGACTAAACCTGTGGATGAGCTGTTTCGTAAACATGAACTCCATGCTGTTCCATTCATGACTGGTGTCAATAATGATGAAGGTGGATGGATGCTTGCATCAGTAAGTGTCACAGGAACATGTAAATAAAAAGCTCCATGATCTCAATGTAGTTTGTTGTTGTTTTGTAATGTTGAAAAAAAAGTAATTTGGCTTGGTATTTCCTTAGTTTTTTGCTCCCCAAAACTGGACAGAAGGACTAGATCGGGAATTTCTTTTGAACATGGTTTCCTTCTTCTACCCCGACGTAAGGCAGACACTACTTGATGTTACAATATTACTGTCCCCGACCTGCTCGAGCTTCTTTGACTGATGTGTTGCTTATTTCTTTAAGCCTAAAGCAGCATTTATCAGAGATGTGATAGCTGATGAATATATCGGAAATGGTGACGACCGTGTGAAAAACAGAGATGGGTACACTGAGATGCTTGGAGATTTGTTTTTCACCATTCCAGCGATCAAAGCTGCTAATGCTCACAGAGGTAATTTAATTTGTTTAATGAAAGATTATACAAATCTGTTTAAAACCCAACACTTGATGTTTACTGTGACACACTTTCATTAACAAATATCACACACATTCATCTAATTCCAGATGCAGGCGCTCCTGTATACCTGTATGAGTACCAACATCCTCCCAAATTCCTGCAGCAGAAAAGGCCAAGCTTTGTCGGGACTGACCACGGAGATGAAATTTTTACAGTTTTGGGATTTTGCTTCACAACTTCCCATGTTAGGTTACCCGGTAAGATAACATAGAAATCTGCCTTAGTGCTAGATCTGTTTTGTTTTCCAAGTGTGAAAAATATGTTTTGCAACATGATCGTTTTAGATCCGTGCCCTGAGGATGAGGAACAGTTGAGCAAGATCATGATGAGCTACTGGGGGAACTTTGCTCGCACAGGGTAGGAATTTCCAACTGTTGTAAATTTCACACTTCACACTTTTAATAACTGAATGGTAAATGGTAAATGTCCTGTATTTATATAGCGCTTTACTAGTCCCCAAGGACCCCAAAGCGCTTTACACATCCAGTCATCCACCCATTCAGACACACATTCACACACTGGTGATGGCAAGCTACATTGTAGCCACAGCCACCCTGGGGCGTACTGACAGAGGCGAACTTAATAACAAATGTATATGTGTTTAGATCTCCTGATGGGCAAAACCTTGTCCACTGGCCAAAGTATGGAGCAGAAGAAAAGTACCTGGCGATTGGTTTAAAAAAGCAGGTAACTGCTCAGCACCTGAAGAAGGAGCGCTTTGTCTTCCTGACTCAGACCGTCCCAGAGAAGATCAAACAGCATGAGGAAAATGCAGAACGCAGCGAGCTGTAGAAAACTCACATCTGGTCTCTGCTCCATCAATTTTTTAAAATAATTAGAATAAATCATAATTCATTTAGCGACCATTCTTTACACATGAAATATTAGTTACAGTGAACAACACTTTTTGGTAAAACATTTGGTGTTACCTTGATCATTTCCATTCTAACATATATTTTTTTAGAATCCATGATTGTGTTCTTTAAAAGCGCTATTCTCACCTTTCCACAAAACCCACGTCTCCCGTTTATAACCAGCACTGTAAACATAGGGTATGTCAAATAATCCTCGTTAATGACAAGAGCAGTTTTTGTATAGTTTAAGACATTGATCATCGATAAACGAATGCAACTGTTTTTACTTCACTATAATCAAAGTGTAATTGTGGAAGTGAAAGAAAATAGTAGATAAAAGGTTGCTAGTTGAGAGCAGCTGTCATAACATAAAAAAAACCTTGTTAAAATAAACAGATGTGACATCCTGGTTCTTTTCAGTTTTTATTTTTTTCTCATAAGAGGTGTTTAAGTTAACTGCTGTGATGACCCTTTGTGACACCAGCCAAAAAGAGCCTCCTATTAGTAAAGCTGCATTGTAATTGTAGGCCAACATGCACTCTATAAATTTTGTGCCCCTTGATGAAATCTGGATTATATGCCCTATAGTTTAGGTATATTATTCTACTGCAGTACTCATCTTAACTTCATGCCTTGATAAAACTTTAGGTGTTGTGATTAGCTTACATGTTTTCATGGCTGATGCAAAACTGCTTTTCATCTTTACACCTATCCTACTCATATAGGAGTGGATGTTTCTTTTACACAGCACAGTGATTGTGCTAGTGATTAACATTAAGCACTATGATTGGTGAATGGTGATGCTGGCAGGTCGCCTGTTAGGCATTACCTCTACTAACAGTGTTTGTATTTTATGTGTATTTTTGATAAAATTGTCTGGAATGAAATATATTTCAGTAGTGCATTTAAGAAATCTGAGCAGTTGTTTAGCTATGGGGATTTTATGCGTATTTCTAGTGTTACCTGATAACTTAGCATTCCATCTCTTAAAATATGTTAATCTTTTGGGTTGGTATTGGTACTAATTTAAAAATATATACCTCAAACGTGCACTATGAAAAATGTCTGAATATTTTTGTGTTGGCTGTCATGTCTTTTCTGTACATATTTTATATATTTTATAGCACATTTAAACAGCAGAGGTTGACCCAAAGTGTTTTAAAGACCGGCACATTTACATTACAATGTATTTACGTGAAAAACTGAAAGATGTGTTTTGCTGCGAAAAGTAAAAATCACAGTGATTTAATGGTCATTAAACTGGTTTCAAAATTTGGCAAACGGATAATGACTCGCTGCTCTCGTCTACATAACCTCACTTTATTGGTTAAAAGTATTGGTATTGATACAGCTCAATCTGCCTCCACGCGTCTGCTTTTGGATACTGCTTCCCTCAACACGCAGCCGTCTGCGTAACCTACAGGCAACGACACTGACTGACTTGACAGCAGTGGGACAGACAGTTTGCTGTACTTTGATCGCTTTTTGCTGTGCCTTAAAATCAGTGCAATCCAGTTACACCCCGCAGGATACAGTACATGCGCTTACAAGGAGACTGCTTCATATGAGGAAGCCCTACTTCTCTTGGCTTTTCTCTCACTTTTTGCACAATCGTGTGTCGTAATCTGCCCCAACACCACCATGACGTGCCATGCCAGGCAGACTTTTTGCTCTCTAATGCCAGTTTTATTTCTCTGTGTTGCTGCAGACCTGGACGGTGAGTAAGAGGAAACACTTCTTTGAACATTGACATTCGTGCTTTTGCGTTTGTTGATCTATAGAGCACATTTCATTCATAATGATGTAAATCCAAGCCCATCATGTATTCATGATTTGAATCCTGGGTTGTGCGAAATCCTAGAAATACACCTTAGACAAAGTGAATCTGTGAACTAAGGTGTAGGTCTGTTAGGTTATGTTGTGGTGATCGTCGGGTTGGGGGATTTGTGTTCATACTGGAGTTCAAAATTAAAAGCAATGGAAGATGGACAAGAAAAGTTCAAAGCCATCAAGTCCCCAGTTTAGAAAAAAGAGAAAAGAAGAGGAGGAGAAACGAGCAAAAGATGCAGGTAAGCAGGCTAGGACCGCCACTGCATCTATACCAGGGGTGGGCATGGTGTCCCTGCAGGTTTTAGATGCGTCCTCGAACCAACACAGCTGATTTAAATGGCTCCTCAACGTGTCCCGAAGTTCTCCAGAGGCCTGGTAACGATCATGTGATTCAGGTGTGTTGACCCAAGGTGAGATCTAAAACCTGCAGGGACTCCGGCCCTCGTGGACTGAGATTGCCCACCCCTGTCGACCTTTTTTTTGCTCATAAATACCTTTATGAAAAGTGATCACCCTCGCAAAAAAAAAACCCACATAGATTTATCCAGGTAGTAAAAACAATTTCCGCGTTTAACTCATCCTAAATGGAAGAAGTGAGATTGTTTTTCTGTCGATTAAAATTGGTGGAATCACGTGACACCCTGCACGCTATATTAAGTCTTAAGTTACGCGGAGGAATCTGCATGAGGACGGACTGCCTCTCCTGGCACTTAGTTTTTGCAAAGTCGCCGATTGTTGTAATGTGTATCAAGACCACAATGAAGTCCAATGCAAAGCTGAATTTCTGGTTTTCAATGTCCGTTTTATTTCTCTGTGTTGCTACACAGCTGAGAGGTAAGTTAAAGTGAAACGCTTCTATGAACAATGACATCTGTGCCCTTGTGTTTATCTCTGGACTGTGCACCTCCAGCTGTATGTCCATAACTGGATCAAGGACACACATGGTTTATATTAACTGGCTCTAGTATTTCATTACTGATCTTCACATAGCTGGGTGACTGTAATTTGATGGAAGCTACAAATAAATAAGTAGTTCTTTTTTCCCCCTGCTTTTTACAACTATAAGTATTTTTGAAATCTGAAATATTAGATTTCATAAATCATGAAGCTTTATGTTATGATTCTCACTGATTTCTAATATCCTGACAGCGCCTGTAGTCCACACAAAGCTCGGGAGCCTGAAAGGTGAGTATGTGAGTGTGAAAGGGAAGGAGACTGGCGTCCATGCCTACCTGGGTGTCCCATTTGCTAAACCACCCCTCGGCCCTTCCTTGAGACTGGCTCCACCTCAGCCTGCAGAAAGATGGGAAGGAGTAAGATATGCCACTAAACAGCCACCAATGTAAGAAACATGTGCTTCAGTTGTTGTAAAACACAGTTTGAAAAACATCCAGCATTTATTAAATGTTTTTATTTTTCAGGTGCATACAACCTGAGCGATTTGCTTTGGCACTGCTTGATAAACTCGGTTTCTTGTTGGCTGATATCCCAGACATCTCTGAAGATTGCCTTTACCTCAACATTTACACTCCTGCTAAAAGAGCTGATGATGCCCAGCTCCCAGTAAGAACCTTTTGCTGTAGGTTTTGAGCCTTGCTGGTCATTGCTGAAGAAATTTTCAGTGACAGTTGGTTTCCTTTTAAGGATTTTCATATGACAAAAAAACACCCCCTTTTAGAGCCAGTTGCAATGGGTTTGCCTTTATACCCAAATATTTTTTGTTTATCTTAAACATTAATTTAATACTTATTAATTGAGACTCATGCAGTGTGCTTAGCAGGCACAAAAATTGCTTTGAAAGAAAAATAAGAATGAAGAATCAAAAATATCTGAGTTTTTTTTTTTTGTTTTTTTTGTTTGTTTTTTTTTTTTTTTTTCCCCCAGGTCATGGTCTGGATCCATGGTGGAGGCCTCACAGTAGGATCAGCTTCAACATATGATGGATCTGCCCTGGCTGCTTACCAGGACGTGGTTGTGGTTCTGATCCAGTATCGCTTAGGACTTCTGGGTTTTCTCAGGTAAATAAACTTAAGTTACCAAATTAGAACATACTGTTGTCCTGTTCTTTTCCATTTTCAAAGACTGCTCACCTTCACCAACTCTAAATTTAGCTTAGTATGCCATTCAACTCTTTGTTTTATCAGCACCGGAGATGAGCACATTTCGGGGAACTTTGGCCTGCTCGATCAGATTGAAGCTCTCAGGTGGATCCAGCAGCACATTCACAGCTTTGGAGGAGACCCAGGATTAGTTACTATATTTGGAGAGTCTGCTGGTGGAGTGAGCGTGTCTCTTCTGGTAAGAATCTACAGTTAGAGGAACTTTATATAAACTTTTGCTGTGGAAACCAACCTTTAATATGTGATGTGTTACTTGAATCACCAGCTCCTGTCACCACTGTCTGATGGGCTGTTTCATCATGCAATTGCTGAGAGCGGCACAGCTGCAATGGATTTACTTGTGGAAAATTATCCTCTACTAAAGGCACAGGTTTATTATGTTATTCTGGGGGATGTTAATCATTTTTCATTGTAAAACAGTAAGAATAATGCAACAGGTTTGCTTTTCTAAATTGATATCTTTTCACCAGGAGGTTTCAAATGCATCTGGCTGCAGCCTTAAAAGCACAAAGACGTTTGCTGATTGCATAAGAAGCCTTGATATTGATACCATAGTGGATTTTACCAAGGTAAATTACTGGGTGGAAACCTGATGTGGATTTCTGATTGGCTGAACAGTCTCATGATGTCTCTTAAATAACTCAAGGGAACTATTTTTACTTATTTACTTATCTTTTACTGTTTTACGCTATTGGAATTTTTACTTTTGTGCATTTTATTCACAAGGACCGACGGTTAAGATGTCCTGTAAATGTTGATGGGCATTTCCTGACAAAACCTGTGGATGAGCTGTTTCGTAAACATGAACTCCTCACTGTACCATTCATGATGGGTGTGAATAATGATGAAGCGGGATGGATGCTAAAAAATGTAAGTGCCCATCAAAATTTGATATCTTATTTTTGTTTAAACCGGCAATGTTAAGTGCAGCAAGGTTTTTATTCTTTCTTTTAGTTATTCATTAGTGTTCCACAAAATTGGGCAGAAGGAATGGATCGGGCACAAGTCATCAATGCAATGGCCTTCTTCTATCCCAATGTAAAGCACACACTGCCTGATATCACAAAATGAACCCAACCTGCTCAAGCATCTTTCACTGATGTGTTCTTTATTTCCTTAAGCCTAAAGATGCATTCATCAAAAATTTGATAATTGATGAATATATTGGAAACGGTGCCAACCGTGTGAAAAACCGAGATGGGTTCTCTGAGGTTACTGCAGATATTATATTCAATATTCCAGTCATTAAAACTGCTAATGCGCACAGAGGTAACTTTTATAGATTAATGCACATTTATCTAGAAACAATTATTTCATATTTACCGCTCTTACTAAGTGTGACACTTGTTTGTCTAATTCTAGAAGCGGGTGCTCCTGTATACCTGTATGAGTACCAGCATTCCTTGAAAATGGTGCAGAAAAGAAGACCGAGCTTTGTTGGGAGTGATCATACAGATGAAATTTTTACAGTGATGGGATTTTGCTTCACAACTACCCACGTTAAACTGCCTCGTGAGTGAAACCTAAAAAGTTTAATCTAAGCATGAGATATTTGGTTTGTTAGTTTTTGGGGTTTTCTGGGGTTGGAGTGCAGGATTTTTTACAAGATTATCACTTTAGATCCATGCTTTGTGGAGGAGGAACAGTTGAGCAGAACCATGATGAGCTACTGGGGCAACTTTGCTCGCACAGGGTAAGCTTACATATTTTAGTATACTGGGAGATAATACCACATTGTTATATCGTGTATATCTGTCTGCGTGTAGGTCTCCTAATGGGCACGACCTTGTCCACTGGCCAAAGTATGAAGCAGATGAAAAGTACCTGGCGATTGGTTTAACAACGCAGGTAACTGCTCAGCACCTGAAGAAGGAGCGCTTTGTCTTCCTGACTCAGACCGTGCCAGAGAAGCTCAAACGGCATGAGGAAAATGCAAAACGCAGCGAGCTGTAGAAAACTCGCATCTCTTCTGTTACGTCAGTTTTTGATATCATTACCAAATAATAAAATGCATAAATTAATCACTTATGACTTAATTGCCTGCCTTTCCATTCTACATTCACACAACTCATACTAGCCAGTAAACTATGGTTAATAGATGTGCGATTCAGTTCTGCTGCTTGTAATCGGGGTTTAAAGTGTTTTAATTAATTTCATTTTCATAGCACCAAATCAGAACAACAGTTTTCTCAAGGTGCTTTATAATGCAAAGTAAATGCCTCAGAGTAATCAGCCAGATGATCACCTTATGAGCAAGCACTTTGGTGACAGTGGAAAGGAAAATCCCTTGTAACAGGAAGAAACTTCTGGCAGAACAATGGCTCAGGCAGGAGTGACTATTTGCTGGATCGGCTGGGGGTGAGAGTAGATGACAATACACATGCAAAACGGTGTGAAATAAACAGATGTGACAACCTGGTTCTTTTCTTTTTTTTTTTTTTTTTTTTTCCCTCTTTTGTTTATTCATTACTGAGAAGAGCGCTTAAGCTGAAAAGCTCCCTGAAGTCTGATGTGAGCAGTTCAATAGGTCAAACTTAGTTTTCCACAAATTCAGGCATATGGCATTTAAAATAGTACAAAGCAACACTTTTAAAAGGCAAATTATTCAAACAGCTGGGTTACAGAGAAAATAACTTATCAAACAAATTCACTAAAGTTGAGATGGAATTTAATGGAGGGACAAAAAGGAAACACAACAACGCTTTAGCAGATATCTATTTTTTGCAAATATTAGTAAAGCTGCAGTCTGATATAAAAGTGCTGGCCAGTGGTTTTCAAATGATTCAATATATTGCCCAGAAAAGTGCACTTGGAGTAGGAAAGCTACTGGGCATCACCATCAGGCCATAATGAGACATACAGACACTTACTTGGTACTGCGCTGTTAGATCGTATAATGTTCAGCTACTAGGTCTAGAATTTAAAACAACTGGGAAACCTGTAGGGAATAACTTTGCAGGTATAAAGCCAGGCAAACACTGTGTCAGCCATTAAACGAACAAACTCAATACATTTCAAAGGTAAGTGAAGCTTCAGTTTCATACCATAGTTACAGAAGCACAAACTGTCTAACGCTGATACTTTGAATAAATCCAGATTATGTATCTGTTATCGTTGTCACATTACAATTCCTTTTTCCATCTTACATAATAATTCAGGTGTGGTGATAGTAAGCATGTCTGATGTTGCTGAAGGACATAAACGTCTGACCAACGCTGGTTGATGTAAGTACCGTGTTTGATAAGACGGCGGGTGAACAGTTAGAAAATTGCCCGCTTGTAAAACATATTCAGCAATTCTATTTGACACCATACAATGAATGAAACTTAAAACACGTTTGTTGTACTTAATACTCGTCTGTCCTTGTATCACTAATGTCGGGCAAAGAGAAACACCTGAGATGCTGTCTTTTCTAAAGTCTGGATGTCTCTAAAGGAAAAAACTGAGGGGGAAAAAGGCATGCTGCTTTATTGAAAACAAAACTGGTTCAGATAGTGGTTATGAGTGTAAATAAATGCAGCATGCAGTTTAATATGTTGGGCACTGAACTCAGTATAATACTATATTATATAGTAGAATACATTGGACACCTTTGTCTTCTTCAAGCACTGCCAAGTACAGACATGGATTTAGAATCAGAGGCACATACAGTTTGATCTATAATAAATGGTGTCATTCCTTTGTTCTTTTTTTTTTTGTCCTACAGTGAATAAATCAATTTGTGACCTGTTATCATGCTGCACTGGAGGATTAAAGTCATACGTTAGGTGAAGACAAACAGTGACACGGGCAGCCTTTCAAAGAGTTTGGATTGGAACAAGCTAAAGTTAGATGGTAACACCTAATGCCTTTCAAACTCTTAAGTTAATCATGATAGTATCGTTGCCAGCAGAAGACAGAGGTGTAATTGTGTAGAATGGTTGTTATGATGGCTATTACTGTGGGAGGAGACTTAAAGCTTGGTGCATCAGGATGTCCAGGACTGCATGTTGCGCAGCATGGCCTCAAATCGCTCCAAGTCGGGGGCATGAGCGTGAGGTAAGTTGTCCGTCAGGCGACTGTACAGACTGAAAGACTTCAACTCCAGCCAGATGAAACCAAACCGGTCCTTATCAAACAGCACAAAGAGCCCCGGGGTGCGCTCCGGACTTGTAAAGCCATGCCCAGCAATCAGGCCTGTCCCATAGAAGCTGAAAGAGAGATACGTGTCCTCATCGATTAATACATTTTGTTACATATATTGACTGGTTCATAAACGTACACTATGCACAGGATATTAAAAGCAATAGTGAAGACGTCTTGATGCATTCTCAATCATCCAGGAAAGTAAATCTCCAAAAAGTTGATTCTGTTCATCTGGACGTAGCGTTTTGTGGACGTAGCGTTCAGTCTCGACTGAAGAAGTCACTTGGATGAGTGACGAAACGTTTCTCCCACAAAATGCTATGTCCAGATGAACAGAATGAACTTTTTGGAGACAATAGTGAAGACCAGTATTTTCCTTCATTGATGAATTAATTGTGACCATTACCTTAATATCATTGCCCTTTATGGTAAATGCCTTTCAAAATATTTTGAATTCTGTAACAAAAGCCTGTTAGCCAAATCCTCACCATTTTCTGCAGGTGCGAGGGTACTCCTCGTTGCGAGCCATGACCCCCATAGGCAAGACAAAAGGCTGTGTTTCAGGATTGGATCTGCTACTGTGACTAGAGTCACAGCTGTCTGAACAAGCACCGTGATCTGACTCCATCTCCTCTGCTGCGCTGGAACCACCACAGGCCCCTTCAGCTGCACATCTACCTGTGGCAGAAGTGCCATTTTCCTTTTGTTCCTGCTCCCTCTGTACTTCCTCATGCACTCCCATTACTAGCCGTGACAGCTCCTCAATGTTACACTGTTGCTCCAAGTCTGGGAGGACCACAGGCCGACACAGGTTAACATCCAGTGTGAGCTGCCCTGCAGGAACATTGGGATCTCCCTGCAGGAAACCATAAAATCAGAGTATGCACCATGAGTAGATTTACATGCAATTTAAATCCACAGTCTTGAAAAAGAAAAACCCATTTTCAGTTCTAAGGTTTTATGTATCACAACATAATTGGGAAACAATAGAATAGAATTCAACTTTATTGTCATTGCACATGTCAGAGGTACAAGGCAATGAAATGCAGTTTGCATCCATCCAGAAGTGCTTTAGCCATAATATAGATATATAAACAAAAAAAACCACCAAGTCTTAACCAGGTCTGAATGTTATTTAAAGACTATCTCAGATTAACAATACCACATGATACCATTACACAGCATCTTATTTATTTAACAAAAATACAGAAGTGGCGTGTGAAAAAATAAGTGTACACTAGATTCAACAGAAACCAATGTTAGCAGCATTAACTTCAAGTAACTGTTTCTGTATGACTTATGTATGACAACTCATACCCTGGATATGCTGAATGTGTTTGCTGAAACTGGTGCTGTGCATTATGGCCAAACAGGGTATTGGGCCTCATTTACTACAGTGTGCATGCACAAATCTGTGCATAAATTGTGCACACGAATGTTTCAGGCACAAATCTGTGATTTTAGAAAATTTTTGTGCCTGAATTTGTTGGTACTTTAGGAATAAATTTAGAAGTCCCTCTGACCATGCACTGCACCTAAGGAATTTAAACAAAGGTCTTTAAAATGCACACTACTACTAGTGATACTAATAATAACAATAACACTTATAGTTATTATTAATATTGGCTTTTGGTTGGACACAAAGTGCTCAGAATTACAAAAAAGGGATGTAAAGAAAACAAAATACTATCACTAAGGAAAAGCACAGCCACTGTTCGGAGGAAACTCATTTCCGCTGTTCATATCCTTTCAGTCACTAACCAACATTCATGACCCTAGGTGAGGGTGAGGGTGAGAACTTTTGAGAGTGAAAGTATTTTTTGCGTATGGCAAAAACATTTCCACACAAATATAAGTAAGTGAGGCCCACTGTTGCAGAAGTCTTGTGGTTTGTTCAAATTATACTTTGGAGACCTAAGCTGTGCTGACATGTTCTTTTTAGAGAGAAGAGGCATTCTCCTGTCACCCCTTGCAAATATGCCATCAGAATCAGAATTAGAATCAGAGCCATACTTGTTAAGTCATTTTCTAGTTGTGCTGTAATGAATTTTAACATTTAACATGCTAACTAAAGCATGCAGAGTCTGAGATGTAGCTCTTGGGTTTCTTGCAATTTTTACTTGCAAGTACTGCAGGGTCTGATCTTAGGGTAAATTTGCTAGGATGTCGACTCCTGCAAAGATTTGTTGTCTTCAACTTCTGAATGATCTCTCTTATTGTAGAATGATGGACTTGAAATTGTTTGGAAATGGCTTATTTTACTTTGCAGATTGCTGCTCACACTCACTGGTGATCAGTTAATCAAGTGCTTTTAATTAGCAGCACGTGGTTACTACTTACCGTCTTAGTTGCTACAAAAGCATTAAGTGTGCACTTAATTTTTCACACACTTCCAGAGTTTTGGCTTAGTTTTAATTAAAGAGATAAAAGACACAATGTAACATGTTATATCTTGTTGCTCCTCTAAGAATGCATGAACAGATTGAGGGATTTTAAGCTGCAGGGCCCACATTTAAGAATCACTTTCATTTAAAATGAGTACAACCACTAATAATGATTATTACTTACAGTGAGTTTGGTTGCTCTTGCAGACATTCCATGGAAACTAAGCATGACAATCTCCAAGCCATGACTACCATAGGTGCCTTTGAAAAGGCCTGGCTGCAGCAGATCAGAGGGCTTTGCAGGTGGCAGGTAGATCCTTCGGTATGTCAAGCAGTTACTGTCATAGGAAAATAGATGAAAGCATACAGGTTTATTTAGGCATATTACAATCATTATCATTTTAACATGGAAGTACAACAGAGAAAATGCACGTAAGCAAAAAATAAATACAAAAAATGCATACTCATATTGACTAGTATAAATGAACTTCATTAGGATAAGCTCCTGCATGTGCTCATGAAATATTTCTTCCAGTGTCCTCCCCCATTCTTCCTCCAACCATGTCCTGAACTCCTGCACAGACACACACATCGTAAAAGGTTGATAACAGTCCCTGAATTTCACCATCATCAGCATGCATGGGCTTTAAAAGATAGCATACACTGTAAAGGTAGTAAAGGTATTTGACCCACCTCCTGTCTGCCTCCTGGCATGCGGTGATGGTCAGTCTGGTTACACTTTGTTGAAAATTCATCCTTCTTTACTGTCTATATATAACAGAATATAAGACATATAAGAGAATTACATACTTTGATAAGATATTAAACTCAAACCAACATCATCTATTTGTGTCAAAAAAGACAGTATCACTCCGCTTTTTCAAATGTGTAAACCCTTACCTGTATGTCTCCTTTGTGAGGACCTTTGTGTCCATACATGCACTCCACAGTGGCCTTGTTGCTCTCCATCATGTGGATCTGGAAGAGTGGGCGCCTTCTCATGGGGTCCTCCACGCGGGGGTCGTGAGGTGGCAAATACATCCAGCCAATGATGAACAACCCGTCCACCTGAATGAAACATATTTTGAAGAATTTACCTGCACTACCTAAATTATATGTTCCTTTATACCAATATTTACTATATGTAGCAGTTTTGTGCAAAAGAGGAAAACTACCTACCACAACATTGAGCAATCCACCATAAGGGCCAATGTCAGGCTGCCATAGGCCCAAAATATGCCTGTATGGGTAAAGTACTGTAAAACAAGAGCATAATAACACACCATACAAATCATTATATGCACTGCTTCACTTGAG